>NC_142589.1:13062444-13718570 GCF_965207765.1 Zootoca vivipara
CTCTCAAAGCATTCACAGTGGGGAAACTGGAGGCAGAACTGATGGAGATGGGGGGCTGAGATTCAAAAGTATTTCTTTATTGAGGGAATTATTTACTGAGATTTGCAGAGATTCACAAAATATATCTGTGATAGAGCTAGGGAGCTATGAAGTATAAATGCTTTATTTTGAGGGGTGTCAGTGGCAGCCACCATCACAGCAACTTCCTATGATGGTTATGTTGTTGTAATCTTAGATGTCACTAGGGACGTGGGGGAGGGGGATTGGAAAGAGGGAGATAAGAAAAAAGACAGATGATTCAAATTTGACTAGATTGAGAGGCATTCTCTGTGAATATTTAAAGACCAGGCAATCAAGAGATCTCATACTATGTATGGTCCCAATATAAAAATGCCTCTAGGAGGAACTTGGAATTAGTAATAAGAAGGGGGGACTGTAAGGAATCTCCATTTGGAATCGACTGTGGGGGCGGGGAGAAAAACTGGAACTGGCAAAGGAAAATAAGTCAAGAGGGTGACGGGGGTTGTTCCTAGTCTGTTCAAAGGAGAGGAGGGGGAGGAGAGTGAAAGGAAATTGCTGATTACAATGAAATTATACAAGAGACATGTTTATTTGTTTAGCTGCACAGATATATCAGGGCTGGAAAATCACAGTCTTCTAACTGCTAGGAATTTAAAGAGGTTTTTAGTTTCTAGCTATGTCTGTATCCTGCAGTTCAGCACACAATCTTGTGAGTCAGTGATACACTTAGGCATATTTAATCCATACCTTGTATCTATACACAGCTATATGCATAAATTATGTGCTATTATCATACACACACCTCTGCCCCCATTCTCCCAATGACACATCTCATAGAGATTCCCACCCCCTAAATCCCTCAGCCAGCTAGAATCCAACAGTATCTTTGGAGTACAGGTATTTTGAATTTAAAGGTTAAAGAACGGCCTCCTCTTGCACTTACTGGGGTGCAAGCCATCAGTGGAGCTAACACCTACGGTACTTAAAAGAGGCATAAATGGAAGGTCATTTGTAACATATGCATGTATGTATGCATGTATTTATTCCAGACCCTAACATTCGGGGGGGGGCAGGAAAAAGATGGTTTAAAAGCCAAATACATAATCATACTTAATATTAAATTGTTATTACTACATCTCATATTGAGCCCATTACTGTATATTTTATTATGCCTCTAATGTTTGCAAGTGGCAGTATGAAAGGCAGTATGAAAATCATGATCATTATTATTAACAACTATCATTTCACTACCAATACTAATCATACTACGGCCACCATCCTCTTGGATAAGTCACTTGGGGCTATACGTTTGCAGGGGAGAAACACCCCCCCCCCCAAATATATGGATTAATATGGAAGGAGTGGGGTGTCATCACCTGGCCAACCCAAGGATCAACCTTATCCACCTTTGTGTACCCCATCCCTCCATCCACCTGGTCCCATCAATTGCGGGGGGGGGGGCTGAAAACAGTTGGAGGAAAGACAGGGAAAGAAGAAGGGGGAGAGAGAGTGGATAATTTGGGGTGGAGGGGGAAAAGAATAGCAAGCCTCTTCCTGCAAATGCAGATCCACCCACATTATCCCTTCCTGGGTGGCTTTTCTGGGGGTGGGGTTGGCTGCCCACATAGGAAGCTGCTTTATACTTCTGAGTCAGGCTATTTGGCCCAACAGCTCAGTATTGCCCGCTCCGACTGGCAGCAACTCTCCCGGGGAGAGTGTTCAAAGACAGGCCAGCCCTACCTGGAGATGCTGCCAAGGGCTTTGGCCCTTTTGAGGCAGATGCTCCGACCGCGGAGCCACAGCCCCAATAGAGAATTTGGGGACAGGGCGGGGTAGGGAGAGGGAAGCTGGGATTGAAACCATATGGATGAAAGGGAAAGGGGGGGAGGGAGGCTTCAAGGATGAACCCCTCCCCCCACCAGCTCTTTTTCCTCCCTCCACCCTCCACCCTCTCAGCCGCTCACGTGACCAACAATCGCCCGTCACCCCCACCCCTTTTACCTCAGTGCAGTCAAGGGCGGAGGCGACACCGGCGCCGCCGTCAAATCAGCAGCCTGGCGGGGAACAACGAGCGGCAACGAAGCCAGCGGGGTAGAGACCGCCCAGCCCCATCACGGAGCCCCAAGGCCGGGGAAAAGCGGCATCACAAAGAGGAGCGGCGGGGCGGGGAGAGGGGAGAAATAAAAGGGCGAGGATAACAGGAGGGACCGAACCGCCTGACAGGAGCGTCGCGAATACTCTGGCAAGAGAAGGGGCTGGAATCGATTCCCTCCACCCAGAGGGGAAGGCTCCGCCCCCGTAACCGCTCGACGCCCTCCAATCAGACGCGGGGAGGTGTCGGCTTGCCGGGCGAATGCGGAGGCCGATAGGCGGCTTGAGCTGTCTGTCCTCAAGCCGAGGTGGGAGGGGTGGCAGGAAAGGATTCACCTGCCAATCTCGGGGTGCCTCTCGGCCAATCCAATTAAGGAAAGGCATCGCGAGGGTGGGACGGCAGCGGCGGAGGCAGCCAATTAGCGTTCGAAAAAGGAATTATTTCTCTATATCTCTCAGAGCTCTGTCCTAAGAATGCTCCTCAAGAGTCCTTTCGGCGACTGCGTAGGAATACGCGGGTGCTCCCTCTTGCGGAGGGAGAAAGTAAGCCGATGACGGAACCTTCCGCAGGGAGCTATAAAAAGGGAGGCGATGGCGTTCACTCATACAGTAGATGCTTGGCCTTTTTTTTACCTTAGTGGAGGGGAAATTCGGTGAAAGATTGTGCTTTTTATTGAGAGAGAGATAGAAGGGAGAGCTTTAAGACCGGAATCTATTGGGGAAGCCGAGTTTTATCAAAGGAATTCAGACGTTTTAGAAATATAAAGCCTGAGAGGGGATCAGAAGAAGGGCGGAAGGAGCACTACCAGTTCACTAGTTACCCCTCCACACACACGTGTAAAAATTAACGTGTGAATGCAGGAACCGTGTTTGCTGTTATAGAGAGGTGTTGTACAGGACACTTGAGTTTCCTGTGGCTCCTGCCTCTCTAGTACACTTTGAACCAATCCCAGGTTTTCCACTGTGTAAATGTGTGAAGCAACCCTGGGAGACTAAGATTGGGGAGAAAAACTAAAACAGAGGTTGCAAAGAGGTCTAAAAAAATAAATGTATCACCCTTCTTTCCTCTAATACCCCTTCAAGCATACCTATTTACAAAACTTTGCAGCTGTTAACTGGAAGGAGGTGGTAACGGAGGATTTAAAATTCCAATAACTGAGTCAAGTAGAGGAGGATTTTAAATTAGGACTTTAAAAAAGATGTTTACCACACATTTTTGTTGGCTCAGTATGATCACACCAGTTTCATCCTCAGGACCACTCTGTAAGGTTGGTTAGCCTGAGAGAATGACTGGCCCAACTGGCTTTCAGATAAGCAGAAGCAAATGATGAGTATGCAATAAATATTATAAAGGGGCTGATATGTAAAATGTAAATTAGGAAGGGAAGAGCATGGAGGCAGCATGGCTGTGGCTAGTGAAGTGATCTACATAAGGCAGTGCCAAAAGGGGGGCAAGTGGCTCCCCGAAACAATTGGGTTGCTCACCACCCCATTGCTGAACTGTCATTAACATATACTTAGCCCTTTCTGTGTCCCCCCCCCATTTCCCCCTCATAACACCATGGACATAGCCAGTCTTGTTGGGGAGGGGCAGGACTTTTGTTGGGAGTAGAACTGAACTATCTGTGACACAACTGGTCAGTTAAGTATTTTTTCATTTATTTACTTGATCTTGAGGGGGGGGCTGCACCCCCTGCCCCTCTCTGGCTATGCCCATGCGTAGCACCACTCATGGTATTAATTGTCCTCCATAAGGTGCTGGGGATGTGAGTAATGGAAAGGAAGTAAGGCACTCAGGTGATTTTGGAGGGAAACAACCATTGCATGCTGAATGTCCTAGGTTAATATGACAATTAGTTAATAACTTCTGGGCTGTGGAACTAATCAGGCTTAATTTGACCTGTTTTGCCTATGCTTGATCCCATTTGTTGTTCCTTTCCAAGTGAAGTTTGCATTGGGTGCCAGGTTTAAACATTGGATCCTGATCAGATCCCCCTAAGTGGATCTGATGCCTGCCAAACAAGTTAGATGGTACCAAATGCAAAGTGTGCTTGCGAGGGAATAATTGGGAGCACACACTGGTTCCTCTGGCATCATTTGAATGGATGTTGAATGCAAGCTGCACTGCTTTTAGGTGGGGTTGAATCTACCTGAATTATTGGTAGGTGTTTGGTTCTGTCCACCAGTCAAATGTGGCCCATGGAGGGCTGACTACAGTTTAACTTGGCACTCCAGTTGAAAGGGGTACCTCATCCTTGAGTTAAAAGGGTAAGACGGCATCAGATAGGCAGCAATGGTCCTTTCCTGATATGCAGGAGAAACAGGGTGCCTGTGCGCCTCTCCATATGTTGTTAGATTACAGCTTCCATCAGTTCCAACCAGTGGGGCTAAAGCTCTGAGATGATGGGAGTTGAAGTCCAGTAACATATGGAGGGCCATACATTCCCCATCCCAGGGCTGAATGAACCAATGACCTGACTCAGTGTAAGAGAGGGGGGAAATGAAATGGGAAGAAGATAAAATCTGAACGGCACGGGAAAAAATAAATATTTTATTGGCTCACTGCATATTAAATTTACTTCAGGTTACAAGCACACCGCAGAACAGAGTGGTATTTTTTTTAAGTGTCCTTTAATATTTAAAATTGTGATAAAATAGTTTTGTGCACCCTCCAGATTTCCCCCATTATTTTGATTTCTCTTGACATGACATATGGCAGCTTAATATGGGTTGTCTCCAACTAAGTCCTACTCAGAGCAGACCCATTGAAATTAATATGAATTAGGGCTTGCCCACATTTCTGCTTGCTCCACTGCTTTCCTCCATATAAGCTTGATCTTTACCGCTGAATCAAAGCAAACATCAACTGGGTTTTCCGTTGATTGACAATTGCTCTGATTCAGTGGTAAAGAGTGCGGTTTCCCAGGGGAAGCAGCAGGGCAAACAGAAAACCACTCAGACCTGTCCCTAGAAAG
Source organism: Zootoca vivipara (assembly GCF_965207765.1). NCBI lineage: Eukaryota > Metazoa > Chordata > Lepidosauria > Squamata > Lacertidae > Zootoca > Zootoca vivipara. Next base: position 13,067,532 of record NC_142589.1, read on the forward strand.
CATGGGACAAGTGGAAAACTGCTTGGACCCATGTTTCTGTGGGATAACCAGCCTCATATAATCAATAATGCTTCAGTCTATTAATGCATAAAGGGGTTAAGACCATAGAGTAAGCTGTCCTGCCATGTTTAGCTCACCTTGGGATTGGGTAATAAAGTTTTTGTTCTCCTTCAGCCTACCTGAGCTCAACATGTGAGGAGGTTTGAGCTGGTTGCTCCAAGCTCAGACCACATGGCTCTCACAAATCACCGTTGAGTTCCTATATAAATAATTTAGGAACTTTCACCACTTTGCAACTAAACTAAGTTTTACTGCCTGTGCAACCTTTATGACTGATGTATGGAAAAGCACACAAACATAACCCTTGATGAGTTTGTAAGTACTGTAAGCCATTATTTCATTTACTAAATGTGTGGTCTTTTCCTATGCTGGAGGGTTTTGGAACTCACAAGGTATAACAGCCTATATTTCTGCACTTTACTTTGCTGCATATTTTGTGATTTTAAATATCTGCTGGGGTTCTGTCACCAAAGAGTACTTGCTCCAAACCTGGATCCTGACATCCAATGAATTATTATTTTATACCTATTTTTTCTAGGTACAGGACTTCTTTGCGAGTGTGGATGGGCCCTTAGTAATATCAATTGATTTCAGTGGGTCTACTCTATATAGGAGACAACCCCATTTCTGCTACATGCTTCTTGCCTCTAGGACTACATACACAGTTACACACTATAAATTTAAAACACATGGCTGCCTGCCAAATAATAATCATAAACATGGGAACTGTAGTTTAAGGGGCAGCCACAGTTCCCAGGATTACAGTATTTGGGAGAGTGCTTTAAATGTATGGTGTGTGTGCAGCCTTGGTAAGCAACTAGGGGGCCATCTGGTTTGATTTAGTGTTCCTGTGGGCCCTGTTTGTTCATCTCTGTAGCAAATCACATGCCTTTTGAGGCATGTGGGGTCATGGGAGAGAGTAGACTGCTTGCTAGTTCATCTTAGCTGCCCTCCTGCCTCTTACAATTAGTCTCATCTTGAAATCCTTGTCCCTCTAACAATCAGATGTATCCTGGAGGCAGCTCTTTATCTCGTGTAACATGACATGTCAGGTGTTGTAACTATATAGTAGCTTGAAGGGAGGAAACAAAAGTATGTAACCAACAGAGAGATCAACCCCACTGAACAACATCTAGCATTTGATAGCTGAGTGTTAAGCAAGGATACAGTAATTTCAGTTTTTTTAGTACCTAGTGTTTTGTATCTTTTTTTTCCTCCTATTAGTTTTTCAGGTGTTTCTGTCTGCCTCTAAATTATTGGGATTAAGAGGATTAGACTAGGAGTTATCAGATTTTCTACTCCCAGGGCCCATTTAAGAGGACATAAATGATGGCAGATGGAAGCAGAGTTGGCCATAATCAGCTGGCCATTACTGACATCGCTTTCTACCCACAGTATATCTGGAAATTCCTTCACCCATGGCATTTTTGTTGTGGCAAGTAGCTCAGCTTTCTTTAAGGTCAGTATAAGCCTCCTGAGTTTAGGCAAGTTTGCTGATGTAGAGGCTCTAAATGGAGACAACTTTTTATTTTCCCCTTACCACCCACCCCACAGGACTCCGAATATATGTATATATTCTGCAATTTCTCTTCCCATTCCCCTTTCATATTCAACTTGTACCTCATTCCCACCCACACCCAGTTCATCCCTCTTCCTATAACAGCTCCCCTCTTACCGCTTTCTTTCTGTCACATTTGTTTATTATGAATGATAATAACAATTTCATTCAATTGATAATGGTAATAATGACCCTTTATTTCACTTTCTAACTTTGTTCCAACACTGGCAACCCAGCCAGATGGGTGGGGTTATTGCATTTTTTTATTGTTAGTTCCTCTGGAAGTGGGTCAAGGCCCACTGGTGAGTCCTGTTTGAGAAATACCACGCTAAAATATTTGACAGAACACATGTGATGTACCAGGAGTTTCCAATGATTGAAGAAACTTGTTACCCATATTTTGTAAGCATTTGACCCTACAGAAGAGAAGGGGGTTAATGGCCACTTCAAGGACTGTTCCTCAGATCCAGCAAGCTGGCATTTTACTCTGCCATGCTCATAACTCTTTTCTTCATATGAATATTAAAGCAGGCTTTGTTCAGGAACTCTGCTGTATAATCCAAAGCTATGGCTGAGCCCTTTTAAAAATGTATGGTGTCTTGGTTTCTATTTTAGCCTGCCTATTGATTTGTGGCTGCTGTCCATCCCAGAACTCTATCCAGGGAACAGATCCTTTTTGCTAAATACTCAGCTTAGCTTGGGACAGCTGTGATTAATTTGCCTTTTAAGTGGTTGGGGGAGATTGGGGTTTCAAAAATATGTTTATCGCAGAGTTGCTGAGATTTCAAAACAAAGTTGGTCTCTCTAGATCAGTGTGGGGAACCTTATTTAAAAGCCTGAGGGCCACATTCACTTGTGGAGAAGCTATTAGGAGCCACATACGAGTGGTGATTGTGGCCAGAATCAAAAGTGGGTGCAGCAGTAGACATCAGAACTCTTACCTCTGTTCAGTAAGCTCCATTCAATCCATGTAGAAGCCAGAGATTTTTACATCCAAACACATCTCTCCATCCCAAGAGATGGGATCCTAAGAGATGGGCAAGCAAATTCCAGAGCACAGGTTCAGTAACTAAGAAATCCCATCTATTTGTGGCAACATTTCATATTGGAGGTGCATCATGTGTTTCTGATATTAAGATTATGTTTGTTTTGTGTAGAGTTATTTACACCGGCTGCTTGCTTCCCTGAACCCGTGAATAGTTAGAATAGAACATAGGTTGGTCACCTCAATATGAAAGGGATATGCTGATTCTGTTTAGGCTGATTTTTTAAAATCAATCTAATCTAATCTAATCTAATTAATGTATTCTATTGTGCTTTGACATTGTAAAGGTAAAGGACCCCTGGATAGTTACCGTAAGTCTAGTCAAAGACAACTATGAGGTTGAGGAGCTCATCTTGCTTTCAGGCAGAGGGAGCCAGCATTTGTCCACAGACAGCTTTCCAGGTCATGTGGCCAGTAGGACTAAACCACTTCTGGCGCAATGGGACACCATGACGGAAGCCAGAGTGCACGGAAACAGTGTTTACCTTCCTGCTGCAATGGTACCTATTTATCTACTTGCACGGGCATGCTTTCGAACAGCTAGGTTGGCAGGAACTGGGACAGAGCAACAGGAGCTCACCCCATCACAGGGATTCAAACTGCCAACCTTTCGATCAGCAAACCCAAGAGGCTGAGTGATTTAGACCACAGCACCACCCACGTTCCTTTGACATTGTATCCTGCTTTGGGCCTACTGGTGGTGAATAAACAGGTAATGATTTTTTTTAAAATAAACCAATACCAGCAGAATGGCTAATGAGGGGAATAATTGTAAGTAAGTGTGGTATTTGATTTTTCAATTTATAAATAGGGAGCGGATGATGTCAGACCTCCAAGTCCCAGGTTTATTATTAGAAGAACTTACGAACTGCTTCATTTTTTAAAATATCAAAGTAATATACTATGGAAGATTTTTGCAAATCAAAACAGGGCTGTATCCACACAGAGGTGCGCCTGGCACCTTCATTACACAGCTTCCAGAAAATGCTGAACACACACCTCCTCTCTACCCTGGCTTATGATATGTGAGCAGCCTATTTCTTAGGACCCACCTTATTTCTGTAACTGTAAATAATAAGCTGTTTGAAATACTGTGTTTTAGTGTCAGGATCCACCCTTACAGTGAAGGGCAAGTAATAAATAAATAATAAATATTATACAGTCGTACCTTGGTTTTTGGACAGCTTAGTTCTTGAATGTTTTGGCTCCCGAACGCTGCAAAACCAGAAGTGACTGTTCTGGTTTGTGAACTATTTTTGGAAGGTGAATGTCCAACTGGGCTTCCGCGGCTTCCAATTGGCTACAGGAGCTTCCTGCAGACAATCAGAAGCCGTGCCTTTGTTTCCGAATGTTTTGGAAGTCGAATGGACTTCCCGAATGGATTCCGTTCGACTTCCAAGGTACGACTGTACTAAAGTCAAACAAGCACATTTCCAACTCTGATTCAGCAGCCCACACAATCACCCACCTGCAGCATGCACACAACGTATGTGAAGGAGACATACACACTGAAGGGTTATTGTGAATGTGTATCACCATTTATTGTAGTTCAAGAATCAGGAACTGAACAGAGGACACTGTCAGCAAAAAGAAAAAGAAAGAAAGAAAAAGAAAAGAAAAGAAAACATTTTATTTTCAGGCTTTTTTTAAACACTGTGGTTTCAAATCCTTTTCAAAAAGGAAATTCAAGTATCTTTAAGCAGGGGGCAGTCATACAAAAATGTTTCGTCTTTTTTATATAGTTTCTGTGTTTTTCTTAAAAAAAAACCAAGTCTACATTTTTTTCTGCACCCTTTTTTTCTCTTTTTTTGCTTTGGTAAGGCCAAGCCATGGATACAAAACCGGTACGCAACGTAAAAATGGATATTCCTGCCTTCACTGGTAGGTGCTGAGACTTAAAATAATCTGCCCCGCTTGGGAGACAAGCTTTCAAAAGACTCAGAATCATCATCATTTAGCTTATTAGATCTCTGGCTTTAAAAACAACAAAGAACCCCTAAAGCGTTTAAGCGTCTCCCCAAAGACAAAAATCCAATGTGCAAAAAAGAAAAGAAAAAGGCAGGGGCAGCAGGGGAGAGAAAAGGAAATCTGCCATTGTGGATTACTCTTCTCATGTATGGCTGACCAAATAAAAATAAATGAATATGTGTAATAGAAAAATATGATTCCCTCCCCAAGATTAACACTTGTTGCAGGCACACTTATCTTTTCAAGATTATGTTCTCTTGGGGCTAGAGAAGGACTTTTTTTTTTTAATATACAGGGAACATTTGCTTCACATTACAGAAAAAAACGGAGAGGGTAGTGCAGGAAAAGTTAACAGGGAAGAAAAGAAAGTGTGTATGTGTGATGGGGGTCACTTTAGCAGCAAAATGTTCAAGGTTTCAACCACAATCAAATTAACGGAGACCTGGCAATATTTTTAAAACAAAAACAACACAACATGTTGAGGGTTTTGCTTCCCTGATCCACATGTCTTCCGTTTTTTTTTTTACATTTTTTTAAAAAGGAATTCAAGCTGTATAAACCCCAATTATGAGATGTCAGAGGATTTTTGCCTCATAACAAGAGCCAGCTTCCTAAACTTATCCCCCACAACGTTATCGACCGGCGTGTTTGATCACTTAAATATATGTACAAGAATTAAGCTGCTTTTAAATTTTTTTGTTGTTCCTTCTCTTCATCCACATGCTTTTATGTCGTTTTGCGGCAGCAGCAGCAGCAGCAACAGCAGCAACAACAGGCACTGTGTGAGCTCCAGCCCAGCCAGCTTCCACTTCCCAAAGCATCAGCACATCCCCAACGCCTCAATCCCCTTCATCCTGCTCTTCACAGTTGACCTTGGCATGTGTGCTGCCAGGCAGGAGGAGGGTCCTCAATGGTCAGTGTTCTGTTTGTCTCTCATCCAGGCTTGGATTTGCTCTTTGAGCTCTGGCACTGAGTAGGGGGAGTAAAGAGGGGGAAGGAAAGTTAAACACAAACTACCTCACCGTAACAAAGCTCAGTGGTTGAGCATCTGCTTTGTGTGCAGAAGGTCCCGTGTCCAATCTCCATGTTGGGCTGGGAACATTCCCTGCCCCAAACCCTGGAAAGCCACTGACAGTCAGTGCAGAAACAATACTGAGCTTAATGGTCTGACTCAGTATAAGGCAGCTCCTTATGTCCACTCAGAGCACACGGAACAACGAACATCACAAACATTTTAAAACATCAGAGAAGCATTCATGTGCAAAGTCCTCCTAAAATGAAACGAGACAGTGCCTGTCTGACTTCTAGTGGGAGGGAGTTCCACAAAAAAATGGCTCCTCAACACTGAAGGCATGATTTCTTGCTGGTGCGAGTTGTGCTTATGGTCCATGGAGGACCACAAATAGTGCTCTCCCCCAAAGATGAACTCAGTGGTTGACTTGGGATGTACAGGGCGAGAAGGTCCTTAAAGTACCCTGGGCCTAAGTAATTTGGGGTCTTTATACAGTAGCACAAGAAACTTGAATCTGGCCTGATAGCAGATAGAAGCCAGTGCAGACTTTAAGGGGAGGGCTGGACAGATTAATGGAAGGGCAGAGGTGCATCAATGACTACCAGCCGTAATAGGCTGAGTTGGCCATACTGCACTATATGGTCCAAGCAACATTCCTATGCAGGTGACAGATCAGCAGATGAGGAAATTCAGTCCCGCAATACAACAGCAGAAACATAGAGCAAGGGTTATCCTTCAGATGTTGCCAGACTACAATTTCATGGTTGCCATGGACAGTATCTTTCAGCTACGAGAGCTTCCATCTGTAGAGACAGCAGAGTTTTGCAGAGGGATCCCTCCCTGCTTAAAAAGCAGACAACATTTTGCTGAATTTGTTCCATTTGGGGCCATGTGTGATGGTTTTGTTTTTGTAACTGTGGATTTTTATTGTTTAAAGCTTATAAATAAATATGAGTGAACATCTTGACAAAATCTTTTGGGGTGTCAGATTGCTCTACTACAGGCCAATGTCGCAAGAGAAGTTTGTTTGTTTTTACAACTCGAAAGCTTATTTCTAGAATAAAAGTATTAGTCTAAAAAAAAAATCACCAGCTGTCAGCTCCCTTACTCTATTTTGCTAAGGTCACAATGCAAGTTTCTTTCTACCTGGTTCCAGCATGTTTTCCGTTAGTGTTTGCCGATTGAATGGATCTGTGGAGGAATTCAAAAGGTGCCGGAGGATGATAGATCTATCCATGATGGTCCCAGACGGCAACCTGACAGGGTCACTCATCAATGTATCCATGAGTGGATCTGGAAGGAAAGGTTTAAGATCATCAAAACTTTAAACTTCAGACTCACTTCCAAACATTCCCAGAGAACTGAAGGCTAGAGAGGTGTTTTTCTTAAGAACAACCTCACACTGACAGAGGTATCATTGGTGCAGCTTGAGTGCATCTATACAATTTTCTAAAAAGGAAGAAAAAGGCATCTGGAAAAAGCTAAACCGGCTTGCTTTTCTACACAAGTTCAGCATAAAATTTATTTATTTCTTAAGGGTTGCATCCAATTACTGTAAGTCACATTCAGAGTAGACTCAATGAAATTAACCAAAATTAGTCATGGCCACTACCTTCAATGGGTCTATTCTAAGTAGAAGTAGCATTGGATACAATCCTAAAGTGTTATCCCCTCTTTCAATTTTAGTCCCACTGATAATTCCTGGGTGAAGCTGCAGTATCTCCACAAAAATCTACTTGCCTCTAAACTCGTCAGGAGCGTCACTGTAGTCAATTTCAGCTCGGGCATTCTTGGCAACAATTTCTTCCACCTTTTCGGCTAACAGCTTGAATTTTTCTATTGCTATTGTTGATTTGATTCCAGCTTTCCTCATCTTTGAAATCACCTCCTCAAATAGCTCCTTGCTGTAGGACCTCTGCAAAGACAGAAAGCACCACAATGATCACATGAGCTGCCAACACCTGACAAAGCCATAAGCTCAGCAGCAGAGTGCTTGCTGAGCAAGCAGAAGGTCCCAGGCTCAATCCCCAGGACCCTCAGATAGGCCCTTAGCTGGAAACCTTAGAGAGCTGCTGCCAGTCCGTGTAGATGCAAGGCTGAGCTAGATGGACCAAATGGGCTGACTCTGTATATAGCAGCTTGAGGACTAACACCTTCCTTTTGTTTTAAGGGAAGGACCATAGCTCAGGGTTGAGCATCTACTTGTATGCAAAAGACCCCAGGATTCAAGGGAGCAAATACTGAACTTAAAGAACCAATGGTCTGGTTCAGTATAAGGCAGCTCATGTATGTTTCTAAGCAGTTGGCTGTTCTGTGTTTAAAGCACTGCTGCAGGAACAGGGCACAGAAAGTCAGGGGGAGATAGTCAAGAGTTAAGTCCTTTCCCTGCAGTTTTTCACCACTTCCCAGCTGAGTGTTAGTGACACGGGGAAACTGTGCAAAATGGAATAAAACCACTTTGCACAGCTTATTCTGCCATTCTGGGCTGTTCATTCTGGTTTACTGTATTATGGGAAAGGCAAAGTGCACTGAAGCCGCTTCCTTCAACCCCTGGAAAAATTTTAATTCAGCCACCACCCACTCTTTCAAATATATATTCACAGGGATAAGGACTAGAAATGTGGTATCTCTTTTTAAATGAAAGTTGAGATCCTGAGGAATCTGCATTCCATACTCAGAAACAAGTTCTTTGCTTGCTTTGCACTTCAGCGGAATCACAGAACACACAATGCTGTCTGTTCTCCTCTCAGTCCGCCCCTCTCTCGACATACTCTTAGTACTAGATACCAGGTAATTAATGGAAATGGAAATCTCTGCTATGAAGCTTTCTTGAGGCACCTGTTTACACAATGTGGGTAGACGGGATGTGCAGCTAAACAGACTGTTTGGTTTGACACCAGATGGCAATCCCAACATTCCTAAAATTAACACACGGTCCGCAGTGTGAGAAAGGCTATCTGCTCCTGAAATAGATAGGTTGTGTGCACTTCCATGTGCAGCGATCAAGTGGCAGATGCTGCTGGCATGTAATCAGAAAATCTTCTCCCTCCCTTGCCATGTCTACTCCAAAAAGCCTGCAGTAAGGAGTCACAGCAAGCAAGAGCCGGCACCTGCTGGGAGCTTGCCAGTGCGATGCAGTATCACTGCAGGATGGGCAGTGCTCTGATTCCAAGGCAGTATGGTTGCCAGATAAATATAAAATCAGCTACTGGGAGGGGGGAGGGGAGAGCAGCTGAGAGACTGTTGTAGCCAAAATATCAAGCAAAAAAGCCACGTGCAAGGAAACTCAGTTCTGGAGAGAGAAAGGGTACGTGTACACACACACACACACACACACACACACACACACACACACACCAGTTACTAGGGATGGAAATCAGATTTTCCCCACCAGGGTTGTACAGTTTGCTCTGAACAAGCAGAGCATTAAAGAAGTCCACCTGTGGTGGCATGACTTTGCAACATCAGGTTGTTCTTTCTTGGGGACTTTCTTTCAAATCAGCTCCACCACATCAAGCTGCTTCAAACATCTGATACAGATTTATCTGCAGTGCAGTGATCCACACACGATGTGCCCACTCCTTCCTCGACACCAACCCAGCAGGGGGGAAAACCTCTATGCCTATATGGCACAGTGCCCAGCACACTCTTCTGGGCTTCATAAATTGCATGGAATTTTTCAAATCGAAAGAATTCAGCAAATGCTTTGGGAGAATCTCAACTTCAGAATGGAGTAATTTCCCTCAAATCACATTGGGGGGGGGGGCGGAATCCAACTGTCACAAAATAACTGAGGACTAGCAAAGCATTCACTTTTTTGCCCAAGATTCTCGCCCTTTGAATATGCTATACAGCTGCTTAAATGACCAAAGTTTCCCCCAAAAGGCAAGCCTGTTAGGAAAACGTCTAAAAATCTTTGCCAAGGTATTCATGTATCCTTACTCAAATATGCATGCACATATGAGAAGTTAAGCAACGGCCATCCCAAATTGGAAAAAACAACAAAACAAAATGGGCCAATATCCAACTGCTATGGAGATGGCAAAGGGAACTACGCAAGCCCTGGGGAACCTGTGGCCCTTCCAGCTTTTGTTGAGAGTCCATGTCCTATCAGCTCCAGCTAGCGAATAGTCAGGGATGATGAGAGTTGTCATCCAAGAACATCTGGAGGGCCACAGCTTCCCCATCCCTAACTACCCATTTCTTCCCTAACCCTAACTCTAACCTTCTGAACGCCTTTCTTTCCTGGACTCCCCCACTCACCTGGTCATCAGCTATTGCTTTTGCAAAGCGAGCGCAGTCTAGCTGCAGGTAGATGTCCGTCAGTTGGTCCAAAAGCTTCTTTGGTTCAAAGCCATACTTCTCGGGGTTCTCGACTTTCAGGTCGCGGCACTTGGGGCCACACAGCTGCTGAAGGTTGAAGTTCAGCATTGCAGCCAATCGCGGCCCAAGCTCCTGCAAATGCCACCACAGAAAGTATTATCACTGGAGAGGAATTCTTGAATCCCCATAAATGCCGGATGCTTAATAATAATAATGCATCTACAGGCATTTTGTTGGCCACTGTGAGAACAGGATGCTGGACTAGATGGGCCAGTAGCCTGATCCAACAGGTTTGTCCCATGTTCTGCAACTGTGTTCATTTCCCCAATGTAGCTTTGTCCATCCCCACCATTTCCTGTTTACTTTGTCCCAATGGGAACCAAGCCTGCTTCCTGGATTCTGTTTTTATTGGCCACACCCTTGTAGTGTGGCAGAAGGTTGCCAACTGCCTTCAGCAGATAGGAATCTGGATCCTCATCTCATCTACTCAACCGCCGCTCCTTGTACAAGAGGCACTTTTGGATTGTATACCAGGTGGCCACTCCTGTCCCCATGGCTGCTTGCTCCCTTGCAGGCACCTACCTAGTACTTTTCAGGCTACCCCAGGCTTGATGGCAAAGGCTTCTAGCACCATGTGGACACCCCAGAGGCCACTAACCCAAGGGTAGCCAATGTGGTGCCCTCCAGAATTTTTGGACTACAACTCCCATCAGCCCCAGTTGCCATTGACCAATAGCCAGGGATGATAGGAATTGTAGTACAAAACCCCTCGTGTTGCTTTCTTTTGCTCCAAGAAACTGTGAAGAGCAAGCCTTATTATTGTGGTTTGCCTGAAGTGAAACAAACCATGATTCCTGGTTTGGAGGCAACATTGAGCCGGGATCGAGGTTTACTTCCTCTGTGTGCTGGTAGAGAGGAACAAAAGGAGTCCAGATAGTTTAGGTCAGGCATCCCCAAACTCTGCCCTCCAGCTGATGGGAGTTGTAGTCCCAAAACAGCTGGAGGGCAGAGTTTGGGGATGCCTGGTTTAGTTGAGCTGGACCTCTGGAGTTGTAGCCAACTGAAACTCATGGGCCTAAGTCATGCCCATTTGGTTCAATGGGTCTACTCTGCACAGGACTAGCACTGCATACAATCCCATATCTTAGCCACAGTGAAGAGATCTTAAAATGTTACATCTGTTTCCGGCCTTACACTCTCTGGCCCTATCCATAACCTGCAGTGGCTGAGATTCCCAAAAGCTGAGAGTCTCAGTGATGATAACTTTTAGATCACAGGTGAGGCTTATGGCTTCATCCACAATAACACCGACTTTGAAGAACTCAAGCTGGCCAGGCTATGAATGAACCGCGGAACCAGTAATGTAAGTAAAACCTGCAAATCAAGTTGCCACCTACCGTATTTTATAATTTAAAGTGCCTCAACACAAACCCCAAGTTTATACTCACAGGTCTGAGGAAAGGCTTCTGAACTTGTTTGGTGAGGATGTGGAACATATCAACTGTTTCTGTCGCCAGGGCCAGGTAAGAGCGTGACACCCTCTCATCCTGTGCCAGCTGAGACTGCCGTGCTTGTTGCTGGTCCTAGAAGAAAAGGCACTGCAAATCAAACTGTCTCTGCCTCAGCATAAAATAAAACAAGCCCCCTTGCTTCTTCTCTGCCAATACCACCCCACCTGATCTCACTGCTCCCACCCCCAATATCACAAAGCACCAGATGGAACCAACATAAAGTTGCTATTAATTATTTTATATACTGCTTACTTGCCAAGAATGGGTTCTAAGCAGTTTACAAATATAAAATCAATAGCAAAATCCAAACAAGGCACAAATAAACAAATTGAAGTGTTAAAAACATCCACAACTTTAAAATCCAATGGAACAAGTCAGTTAAAAACAGAACCATTAAAAGTTTAAGTTTTTTTAAAAAAACCAAACATTAAGTTCAGGGGCAACGCCAATACTGATGGGGGTTATTTCAGTAGGGAGGGCATTCCACAATATGAAAACACCAATGAAAAAGCTCACCTCCATAAGTCAATAATAATCAGGCTATGGCAAAAATTAACAGGGTTCCATTTGTTGATATCTGATGCCCTTGCGAGATAGTGGAGGGGAAGATGCTTTTTCAGATAACCTAGTCCAAAGTTATGCAGGGATATATTTTTAAGCAGCCAGGCCTTAAAACTGGCTTAGTGCCCAGGTTGTTGAAGGCAGGTGCCAACCCTTCTTGTGATACACTGGTGCACTTACTGCATAGAAGGTGGGGTATTCTAACTCAGAAAATGGCAGAGGAGCCTCCAAAAGGAGACATTTGCTCACCCTGGGCAGCAAGTCCCAATGCTCTTTGTTTTTCATCTCCTCCTGAACTTCATGGATGCGTTTTAGGGATTCCAAACTCTCGTCCAGCAAGAATGTTGTGTCATTGATTAGCATATTGATGTAGCGAACAAACTGCTTCCCAGAGCTAGGAGAGAGAGAAAGATGGAGAGAGACAGAAGCAGAGAGTTCTAATGGAGATGGGATTCCTTGGTTCCAAATATGGCAGAACGACAGAGCTGCAACCCCAGTGCTGTTATTTGGATCTGGCAGAGGTTCAAATCCCTGCTGAGCCATCTGTTACTGCTGTGCACCAGTTTCCCTGCCCACAAAATGGAAATGGAACCTACCGCATAAGATTGTTTTAAGGAACACACAAGATTAAGACTAAATGCCTTTAATACAATTATTTATCTGTAATCCTGAACTGCTACCCTGCTCTTATCCAGTGCATCAAAGCTAGATTAATTCCCCTTTGGGAACTGCCTTCCTGCACAGCTCTTTAAAAATGCTCTACCCAGGGGGAGGTGCAAATACCAGACTGAAATGAGAGAGAAGGGAGGCACAGATTGACTGGCAGCACCTCTCCCAACATCTCAGGCAAAGGCCTTCTATATCACTAGGTACCTGATCTTTTTTAGCTGGAGATGGTGGGGATTGAACCTGGGACCTTCCCCATGCAAAGCAGGTGCTCTCTAACCCACTGAGCTATGGTCTTACCACAAAAGATGGGGGCCAGTTCAGAAACCCTTAAGACCCAGCCCCCGCCATGCTGAAAGCCTTCTAACTCACTTGAACTCTTCCATGAAGGTGCCATGGTGAGCTATATTCTGCCAGAGGCTTTTGAAGATGGTGCTGATGTGGTAGCGGATTGTAAATTTGTCATAGAACTCGCTGGTGGCTCCGGTGTGTTCGACATCTGGGGGGGGGGGGGGACAGAGGGAAACTGTAAGTCAGACAATAAATCCACCACTTTGAAGTTAGAACGGAAGGGGTGTGCCCTCTCGCCTCCAGACTGGCCAGAAGATCAAGCGCAACACCTTGCCAGTATCCAAAAAGAACATCAAATCCAGCAGAAATGGCCCAAGTCATTAGCCAGAGGTCCAAGGGATACTGAACTGTATGTATAGACATAGAGATCCCAACTCTATAATCAGCAAGGGCGATCAACACCACTCCACATCCCAGGGCATGGCTCTGGGTTTAAAGTTGAACACAAACTGTGAGTCAGCCAGCAGCTAACCTGTATAAAACTTCATCAGCGATGGGACAAGCAACTTGGTGGAGAGAGGATGGTTCTCAATCATCTCAAAGAATTTCTGTGTCCGTGGCTGGACAGCTGGGTTCGTCATAAACATCACCTCCACCAGCTTCGCCACCAGGTAGGGGTTCCGGATGTAGTTCTGGTTGCACAGCATCACAACGAGGAACGTCACAACGTCTTGGGTGCAAGGCTCATAAAGTACCTGAGGAGAATATCTGGCAACAGGGGGTGGGGTGGGATGAAAAACGGGCAAATGAGAAAACGGTCCTGAATGGAGAAGCAGAACAGCAAGGTGGTAAGAAGAAAGCTGCTGGTTCAGCCCAAAGGCCTATCTAATCTTGTTGCCTAAGAACATGGAAGGCTGCCTTGTAATGAGTCAGATCTTTGGTCCACTCAGCTCAATACTGGCACCAGCTCTCCAGGGTTTCAGGCAAGATGTCTTCCTGGGCGCTTCTTGCAGATGCCAGGAAGTGCTTTAACACAGCCCTTAAGACACAGGAACTTAGGAAGCTGCGTTATACAGGTTCAGACCAATGGGTCCACCTAGCTTAGTATTTTCTACACTGACTGGCAGTGGCTCTCTAGAGGCTACCAGCAGATGCCAATGGGGATCAAACCTGGGACCTGCTACATGCTAAGCAGATGCTCCAAAGCTGAGCAAAGGCCCTTCCTGCTATTTCCATACAGTGGCCAGATGCTTCTTGGAAGCCAACAAGAACAAGGTGGCAATATTACTTACTGTACAATAAAAAATAAAAATTCCGCGACATCTTCCACATAAAACTCAGGCAATGCTGCAAACACTTTCGGGACATCAAGGTTTAAAGGCAGTTTTATGCTGTGAACACAGGGAGGAGAGAAAGACCATTGAGCACCTTGGGGCAGGAATCTCTCATAAATAGCTTTCAAAACTCTGCAAAAGGTAGATAACTGGATAAGGATGCCACCGTGAACCAAAAGCCACATACATGGAAAGCAAATTCACAGCCATATAAATACATTTTAAGGGTCATGCAAAAAAAAAAAGTTATACCCTACACTGTTTTATAACAAAAGTATATGTATGCAATTTGTATGTGATTTCCTGTAGAGGTTTCATTTTAAGAGTAAGGGAACAAATAAAACTTTCCCAACCTGCTGCCCTCCAGCTGTTGTTGGAATACAATTTCCATCAGACCCAGCAAAAATGGCTTGCGATCAGGGATGATGGGAGTTGTAGTTCAGAGACATCTGGAGGGTATCAGGATGAGGAAGGGTGACAAGAAAAGGTCACATTCAACTAACCTCTAGTCACACTGAAATTAACAGACAAATTGATCATGTTTATTCATTTGACTGGGCCTACTGCAAGTTGGACTAACATTGGATACACATCAGAGTGTCAGGATGAAGACTTCCTCCTCACTGACTTCAGGCTGCTTGGGAAGTGAGATTTTTTTAAAAAACTTCCCCATAAAGCATTATCTAGGCTTTTCAAAGCCGGTAACTGAAAAATGGCCTCACCTATAGGAGTCATTTTGGGGGCAGACACCTACTGTTAATTGGCAGGAAGTAGCTAGCGACTTGGCCAGCACAAAAAAGCACACTGGGTGAGATGAGGAGATCTCGAAATGCGACTCACTTGGGGTAGGCAGGGTCTAGGATCCGGAGCAAGAGCTGGATGACCATGCTGTAAAAATTCAGGCACCTTCTAAGGAAATTCTCGTCTAGGAGGCCGGCATCTGCACAGGCTTTGCACCGCACCAATTTCTGCACAGAGAAGTTGCCAGGACCCAAAAGTTAAGCAAAAGCACCACACTAGAAATCAAGATGTCCCACCCGCCCATACACAAACAAAATATTGCACTCAGAACAGCAAAGCATTCAAGTTGGGAGGAGCATACTCTGAAAGAAGAAGCAGTTCAATAAATGTTTGTTTGGGCAGGATGGAATGATTATACAGGGCACAAGAACGCAAGAGCCTGGTGGCTGGATCAGAGCAAAGGCCCATCTAGTCCAGCACCCTGGTCTTCACAGTGGACAACAAAGATGGGAGCCCACAAGCAAGGCAGAAGGGCAAGCCTCTCTCCTGCTCTTGCCCCCATCCCCACCCGAGCAACTGGTATGCAGAGATATGGCACTTCTGAACACACAGGTTCTGCTTCATCATCCCTGCTAGGGTTGCAGCAATGAATTAAATAATAATAAAATAAAAAAATTCCTTCAGTAGCACCTTAAAGACCAACTAAGTTTTTATTTTGGTATGAGCTTTCGTGTGCATGCACACTTCTTCAGAAGAAGTGTGCATGCACACGAAAGCTCATACCAAAATAAAAACTTAGTTGGTCTTTAAGGTGCTACTGAAGGAATTTTTTTATTTTACTTCGATCCAGACCAACACGGCTACCTACCTGTAACCTTAAATAATAATATTTATGTGTTCTGTGAAGGATTCTCATTGGTCCTGAAATCTCCTGCCTAGCAACATCATGGGATGACCCCAAGATCTAGTAGTATGACAGGAGAAAACTCTTTCCCCAAACACCGCTTTCTCCATGTGATGCGTATGTTTTCTACGCCTCTACTGTGTCTCCCTCTTACGCCTGCAATCCTATCCAAGTTTACCAGCTCATCAAACCTTCACGTAGGCAATCAGCACCCAACACACACATTCAAACCTCTGTAATCATTTGTAGTCAAGGTTGGCTCCCTAAAACCCTCAAGGCGAAGCTGGAGCAAGGGACCAGCTGGCTTTTGCCCGACCGCAGCTTACAAACCTTGAGCTGTGTTTTGCAGCGCTTTAGCATTTCTCGATGCCGTGTGGCCAGAGGAGAATCCTTCCACTGAGTTTCATTATTTTTCAAATCCTCCACGGTCCTGTAAAAGTAAACCAAACGAGAGAGGAAAAATAAAAATAAAAATTGAGCTATTGTGGCAAAGGCAGAGAGCGCAAAGCACCAGAGAGGAAGAGGTAAATGAAACAGGACATAGGAAGCTGCCTTATATCACGTTAGGCCATCTAGGTCAGTATTGTCACTCTATGCCAACCAGCAGTGGCACTCCAGGGTTTCAGGCAGGGAACATTCCCAGCCCTCCCTGGAGATTCCACTGGGGATACAACCTGGGACATTCTGCATATGAAACAGATGATTCACCACTAAGCTAAGAACATATGAAAATAAGAACCTGACTTATACTGAGTCAGACCATTGGTCCATATAGCTCAATACTGTCAACATTAACTGGTAGCAAGGTTTCAGGGAAGGAGTCTTTGCCCATAACTACTTAGAGATGCTGGTTCGTAGTTGGCTGGTGAATCTTCATTTGCTTGAACTATAGCTGGTATTATGTGTGAACCAAGCACTCTTCCTTAACTATGGTTTGTTTGACCACTTCACCCCAGAAGCTCATGAAACTATAGAGGCATGAGGCAAGAGCAGTTGTACAACAAGCCAAACCTTTGGCAAAACAAGCCATGGTTTGTTTGATCATCCATGGGACAAACCATGGCTTAGAGTTGCATTAGAACCAGGCAGACATCCACTTCTTCCCCTACTCAGCCCCCACAACCTCCCCTTAGCTGATTGAATTGCTGGCGCACCCAGTCCTAGCTCCCTCCTGATACTGTGCATGCACACTACAGTAAGCATCCTCTTGCCAAGTTATGCTAGCGATTACTCAAAGCCACCTTTAGACCTCAATGAACAATGAGGCCATTGGTGGCCTGCAGAGCTTTCTGGGAACTGGCACAGCTCTCCAAGCAGACAATGCCTGCAGAGCTTGAGATCATCGGCAGAAGACAGGCTCCCCGCTTCCCACAGCCATCTGGATCTACCAAGTCAGCCGCATGATGAGCCCCCATCTGCATTTACAACCTTTCTGCCACACATCAGCCAGCTCAGAGCTCTGTGGGTAACAAAAAACTGAAGGGACTCAAATAAGGCAGGAGAAACTGGCAGACCGTCATTCAAAAGTTGTTGGGAGTATGGAGATGCCTTTTTTATTTTATTTTTGTTTATTTAATAAAATCTTTTCACTGCTTGATTGTAAAACAAGAACAAAAACCCTCAAAGCAGTTTACATCAAAATTTAAGTAATGAGATTATTGGCAAAAACAAACTAAAGCATTCAGAAAGTAATTTAAATCAACAACAGGCTAAAAACCAGATTTAGAAAATGTCAACATTCTACACGTCTTCCTCACCTGTTGAGCTCCCGGATGGCCCTCAGTCGACGGATGTATCGACGGCAGCTTGGCAAGATAGACAGGTGATGGGCATGGAGGGTCAGGAAGAAGCACTCAGTTGGAAATTTCGGCTCAGAAAAGAGGGACTGATCCCTAGCTGGGGAAAGGAGAAGGAACAGGATAGAATTGAGAAGTTAGGGTGCATTCAGACATGGGAAATATTAAGTTATAGTACTGGAGCTTCTGCCCATTTTCCAATGTTCCTTTCATGCCTGTTACCTGTTACGTTTTGGACCGATACACTGGCATGCTGGACTAAATTCTATTCACATCAGTGGGCATGGTGTGGCACAACAACAAATGTTGCTGGGCAACGTTGCTAAAAGGTTATGCTTTTAAGGCTAGTATCTCCCATGCCCTTAAGTTATACAGCACCTATGTATTGACTGTGTTGATGCTGACACTGCCTGAACAGCAGACAGATACAGATGATACCGGTGCAGAAAGTAGTGAATGGGAGAACAGGGGAACCACCATGCAGCATGGAATATTCTCCCCATGTAGCAGCATACATAAATTGCCCAAAGCCATGCTGGGGAACCTGCAGCCCTTCAGATGTCATCGGGCCATGACACCCAGCATCTCTGACTCTTGGCAATGCTGGCTAGGGGGGATGAGAATTGGAGTCTGGCAACATCTGGAAGGCTGAAGGTTCCACATTCTTGCAGTAAAGAATATTATAAATGAAGTAACTGCTACCTGCCATCACAAATGGCTGTCTCTCACTTGCATTGTTACGTTTTAGCCTCCGGTGGTGGCTCATGTCCTGGATGCAACTGTTAACTGTGGGTGGGAAAAACCATCTTTCTTCTTAAACAAGTTTCTAGACCTTAAGGCTGCAAAGCTGGATGTGAAAAGTGTGCATAGGACCAACACAGAGTAAAAACTCAATGCCAGGGGTCAAGCAAGATTTCCTGTGTTCCACAGACTACTGGAAATTCAAATGGCTAATACATTAAAAACAATACTTAATTTCAAAGGCCCCACAACTCTATTTTCCTTAAAGCATAAGCTAGGTTACCTTGGAGCAGAACCTCTAAACACACAGCCCCCCAAAAAACAACCCACAGATTTGTTTTTGCACATCTGCCAAGGAACAAAAAGGTGGAGACAACAGCAGCCATCCGTAACTCACACAGCTCAACCATCCAGCTGCCAACATCCTCCATGGTAGCTTTCACTCGCGTCTCATCTGCTGGGAGTACAATGCGACACCGAGGATGGAAGATGTAGGAGGGGTCAACCGTCTCAAGCTTGATCTTCGTGCTCAGCTGCTGAAGCACCCACAGGAAGTTGAGCATAAAGCCGTCTGTAGAGACCAACCTGTCATCTGTCTGCAAATCCAGGAGAAAGGGAACAGAGTGCTATCTAAGAACAGGAACTTCAGAGAGACAGCACCGTATCTGAAGCTGGGCTCAAGTGTATCTTAAGGACAGCCTTCGCACTTGTGAACCTGTCTACGTAGATCGGGGGATGGTGGAACCCTTTTAAGTCCAAGGGCCACATTTCTGGGCAACCTTTTTAGGGGCCACATGCTACTGGTGCACAAGGCCAGAGACAAAAGTGGGTGGGGCAATTAATGCAACTATTACCTTTGTGCAGTAGGCAAGCTTCTATACACACTCACACATCTGTCTTTATCCTCCACACAGGCAAGCAAGATGCATTATCAGAGCTCAAGGATGCATTCCAGACAGGCACAAGCACTCAAGGAAGGTGTGAAGAAAGGGTGGCAAAAGGGAGAGTTCTAAAGGCCAAACAAGAGAGGCCTGGAAGGCCACATGTGGCCCCAGGGCACAAGGTTCTCCCACCTCTAATTTAGAGCATCGCCAGAGGGTTTGCTCCGAGTACAGCTGGCAGTGTGCCTTCGGAATTACCCTCCCCAGAATTGTTTGCCCAGCACCTGCAGAGCTCTCAGCTGCTAAGCCACAGATTTTACCTTGACCAGGTGCCTCCTAGCTGGCCTGAAAAAAGCCACCATCTCTCCCAGCTTCATTTCCCCCACTTGTTTATTTTATAGGTATATATATACACCGCACAATAAACTAAGTATCTAGGCAGAGAGTATTAACACATCCGTAAAGCAGAAGAAAAGGTCTTGACACCTGGACAGCGATACACAATAACCCATGGACTGAGCTACACATCAGAAAAGTCCTGTGTAAGCATTTGAAAAATGCATGTAGAAATGGGGATTGTTTACAATTAATAGGCAAGGAATTAAACAATCTAGGCTGGAATACAATGTTTTATCATCAAAATCATCATCATTTTATCATCATCCTGCCTGACAGGGACTCAAGGTGGCTTACAGCTAAAATAGAAACAGCTAAAAACATTTGGGGGGGGGGGCAACCATTAAAAAATGATTAAACAAATATTAATAGAACACTAAAGCCCTTATTCCTTGCAGAAGACAAATGTCACGTGGCACACTTAACAGTGCCTCTTTGGCTGAACATAAAGATCGGGCAGTTATATAATGTGCAGGGATTATACTGATTTACCTGTTGAAAGGATTATAACTAGACAATGCACATGAAGTGCTTACAACACTTAAAAGCCCAAGACAAAAATATTATTCTCTTCCCAGCCCCAGCTTTTATTTATGTAAATATTCTTAAGCCAGTTTTTCAGCCCTGTTTGTGCCACCCACCCATCCCACCCCAAAAAACCATGGCCCTCAAGTCTAACACTACAAAATACAATTTAGCCAGTTAGATGCAAACATACATTACTTTTTTAAAACAAAACAACAGAAGTAAAACAAAACTCAAGGAACAGCCAGCAAAAAAAGGGGGGTGGTATGTTTAAAAACTGCTGCTTCAGTTGCAATAGCTTCTACTCTGATTTGTCTGGAGTATTTAAAAGCTGCAAACTTCTTTGTGCAAGATTAATGGGCATGGGGCGGGGTGTAAGCAAAATTACAATTAAAATGTCATGACTTGCTGGTTACTGATAAGTCAAGGCTAAAACATTGACTGTCAAAGCAAGTAACACTCCCACCTCCCCAAAGGGAAACAAAAGTGGCTCACTAACAGGTAGCAGAGGACATCCTGGGATGTCAGGAGGGGCAGGGCATAAGCAACAGAAACATGAGAGGAGGAAATCAAAGACTGCTGGCTGATATCCTTATGCAGAGCAGATGGACAAGCATAGCGATGCAAGGGCTGACAATATAAAACTGAGGACTAGAGGCTTGGTCACAGGAAGGTCAATGCAGATGGCGGGTGAGGGTGTTCATGGCAACAGAAGAGACAGCTGAGTTTACGATTTCAAGTTGATCAAAGAGGGGAGAGGGACACAACAGGCTTTCACAACCAATCTGGACTGCGGGCACAACTTCACCTGCATCTGGGCCTTCTTCATGTTGGCATTGACCATGGCTGCCATGTAGCTGAGAGCTGCCTCTCGGGTTTCTCCGTTGAGTAACACACTATGCAGGATCTTAAACAGCTCTTGCTGAAGATTTTTACAAAAGGAAAGTCAGAAAGAAGTTAACTGAGCAACTGCAGCTTACAATGTCAGGTTTCATTGAGAAACAGCTATGTAACACAGCCTTGGCTGGGTGTCTTGGGCTCCCATTAGCCCCAGCCAGCATGGCTAGCGGTCAGGGATGATGGCATTTGTAGTCCCCAAAACACCAGGTGGGCACAAGACTGGTGCAGAGAAAGGTCACATTCACAACCATACATTTAAAGTTATATGATACCACTTTAAACAGCTGTGGCTTCCTCCAAAAGAATTTTGGGAGCTGTAGTCTGTTAAGGGTGCTAAAGAGCTACAATTCCTACAGTGGTTTAACAGTCAATCCCTCTTCACAGCAAATTCTGTGAACTGTAGCTCTGTCAGGGCAATAGGCGTCTCCTAACAACTCTCAGAACCCTTAACAAACTACTGCTCCCAGAATTCTTTAGGGGGAGGCCAAGTGGTATCATGGTGCTTTAAAAGTATGGTGTTAATGTGGCCAGGGTCACATAGTTGGAAACTTCGGTTACACAGCGGTTGTAGTCTTTATTCCCCTAATGCTTCTAGATTTTAAGATGACCTAGCAAATACAGTGTTTCCCCCTTTTTAAGACACCGTCTTATAACTTTTTTCCACACAAAAAAACTACACAGTGTCTTATTTTCAGGGGATGTCTTATTTTTATTAGGTTTTTAATTACCTTACAGCCTCCTCGGCCGGGCCACCGGCCGGTTCCAGGCAGGCCTCCTCGGCCGGGCCAGGAAGAGGTGAGGCTGCTGGCTCGGGTGCTCAGCCCAGTGCTGCTGGGCGCTCCAAGCATTCGGCGCTGCCACACGCTCCACGCTGCAGCAGCCGGTTTCAGGCGGCAGGGTGGCAGGCCTCCTCAGCTGGGCCAGGCAGAGGCAAGGCCGCTGACTCGCGCGCTCGCTGCAGCAGCCAGTTCTAGGCCCTGAGCTGGCAGGCCTCCTCCTGCTGCTGCTGCCGCAGCCGGCATACTGGGTCCTGCTGGCTGGCTGGGGCGCTCACCGGTCTTGCTCCACACGGCATGAAGGTATGTCTTATTTTCGGGGTATGTCTTATATTTTGCAAATGGTTAGGGTTAGGTAAAGTAAGCCATGGCTTACTTTATGACTATGTCTTAAAAAAGGGGAAACATGGTATTCATCAAAAGAACTGGATTCAACCCTAAAGCTACAACTTTTAACTAATCAGTTATAAGTAATTAAAAATATTTTAAGTGACTACACTTAGGCTCCTAATTAATCAGGCAACACATTTAAAAATACGAAGTTTTTTTTAAATAAATAAATATGTAGACAGCAGCAGTCATCTGAGAAGATGAACTTTGTTCTCAGGCACATGAAATAACACCTGTTGCAGCAGGAACCATCTAAGCACCAAAAGCAGTATTCAGCAAAGTTTTACTGGGTCATGCTCATTCATTTCTTTGGGTCTGCTCTGAGTCAAATGTAGCTGGATACCACTCCAAGGATTGTGCCCAGCTTTTTATTATTCTACTGATTTGTTTCATAAATTTATACACGCACCTCTTGATTTAGGTTGTATGTGTTTTTTAAAAAGCATTCAGAAACCAAGACACGGTTTCCGATTGGATGCAGGAAGCTCCTGCAGCCAATCCGAAGCCGTGCCAGACATTCGGGTTCCAAAGAACGTTTGCCAACCGGAACACTCACTTCCGGGTTTGCGGCATTCGGGAGCCAAAATGTTCAACTCGCAAGGTGTTCGGGATTCAAGGTAAGACTGTAGCAAAGTAGGCTTGCTTTTAAGCAGGCGCCAAAAGAGTACAGTAAAGACACCTGCTTGATGTCAAGGGTAGACTCACTGGGATGAATAGAACCTAGGTTAGTCATGTCCAGGCATCCCCAAACTGCGGCCCTCCAGATGTTTTGGCCTACAACTCCCATGATCCTTAGCTAACAGGACCAGTGGTCGGGGAAGATGGGAATTGTAGTCCAAAACATCTGGAGGGCCGAAGTTTGGGGAGGCCTGGTCATGTCCATTCATTTCAGTGAGTCTGCTCTGAGTATGGTTGATGCTGACTGACAGGCTTAGCAAAAACATTTTCTCAAACAAGATAAAAACCAGCCAATTCCTCTTCAGCACACCTACCCTTGCGGATTCCAGGTAATGCTGCAAAGACTGGCTAACCACCCTGGTGTTTTCCAGGGTAATGGCAGGTCCAGAGAAATATTTTTCGACCACTCTAGGCTGCAAGGAGGAAAGAAAAAAAAGTCCATGAACAACACAGGTATGTTTTATTTAAAGTACTTGTAAAGACCATGTTTATGGGCAGAATCAATTTCAAGGCAGCTTATGATATAGAAATGCTTCCAACTTAAATTGGAATATCATTAATGATATACAGCATACTTAATAGCCGGTAAAATTAGACTAACACCCAAAAAGCCCGGAA
Organism: Zootoca vivipara; assembly: GCF_965207765.1. Taxonomy (NCBI): domain Eukaryota; kingdom Metazoa; phylum Chordata; class Lepidosauria; order Squamata; family Lacertidae; genus Zootoca; species Zootoca vivipara. The sequence goes on from NC_142589.1 coordinate 13,091,207, forward strand.
TTAAGTAAACTAAAAACCATGGTTTGCATCTAATGCTAGTCCTACTCTGAGCAGATCTTCTGAAAAGAATGAACATAACTAGCTTAGGTCCATTAATTTCAATGAGTTTACTCTATATAGGACTTAGTTGGATACAACTCTATCAATCTTGCCATAAAGCCAAAAAACACAAACTGGAGCAATGGCCAGTGAGAACCAACAAGTTTTAAGGCCTCTCCTGAATGCTTGTAGTGATGAACTCCCAATGGCAACATATTCCAGAGGTGTGGGGCCAGTACAAAAAAAGGCCTTGTCCTGAATGCCTGCCGACCTAACAGCCCTCTGCAGTGGGTGCATAAGAAGGTGCAAAAGGAGGGAGAGGCTTGAGGTAGACAACATCAGACTAGACAAAACTGATTTGCTGTAGCAGAAGATCTTTTTGCTTTGGTCTCATTCACTCATCACTTACATCATCTTCAGCAAAGACAGAGAGACTGAAGAAAGCCCCGAGGTAAGAGAGTCTTTGCAGTTCGCGACCTGTCCCGGGGCTCAGAGACTTCGGCAGCCACAAAGGCAAAGACACAACCTGTGGGTACAAGAGGGTGACAGTGAAATGAATGGCACGTGGGTTGGAAGCTTCTAAATTGCTCTGCTGCCTGACTGATCACCCCTTGCTAGAATCTGATGGATGCTGAGCATTGGAAACCAGCATTAATTCAAAAGGATTTGTAAGAACAGGGTTTGCACTTACCAAACTGCACACGGGATGAGATTTCCCAAACTTGATTTCACATAGTTCACCTAAAGCCTAAAAACAGAAACAAAAATAAATGAGAGAAACAAAATGATTCAAGGACATTTCTACACAGGTTCTTTGGCTAACTAATGGAAAAAAGAACCATATGTTGGACGGAGGGCTCTTAAAAGAGTTGCATCTTAAGAAGCTGTCTTTGTCTGGACTCTCCCAGTGGCTAGCTTGTTATGACAGCTACGTGCGACTTCTTGGTTCAAAATACCAGCTGCCACAACCTTGGGAGAGGGGCTCTAGTTTTCATGCCCCTGCGAGTGGGCTTTCCGAGAGGCACCTGGCTAGCCAGAGAGGGAAATAGGATGCTGGTCTGGATGGCTTGAGAGCTTAACCTGGAGAGTTGCTTGGGAATATGTGCAGTCATGTCTCAGAAGTAATCAGAGGTAAATCAACAGCTCCTATGACTGTTAAGGAGTATGAAGACTCTGGATTGGCTAGTCCTAATATATTTATGCTAGGGACCTGACCTCCCACTCAGCATAAGATTGTAAGAAGAGCCTGCTGGATCAGGCCAATGGCCCATCTAGCCCAGTGTGCTGTTCTCACAGTGGCCACCCAGATGTCTGTAGGAAATCTACAAGCAGGGCCCAAGCAAAAGAGCACTTCCCCGTAACTTGGCTGGGAAACAGGGAAATGTAAATATCTCTCTTTTTTGTTGATTAGGTTTTGGGGGCAGGGGGCAGGGTCCAGGATGCTCAGATTACTGCCACCAGACCTCCCCTTTCATGATGTACCTATGATGAATCTAGGGAGGGCGGTCTTGGGCTACACCCCTTCTGTGATGTATGGGTGATGCTTCTGGGGGGTGGGCTGAAACCAATTTCAAATTTCTATTTAAGGGCATGACACCTTTGTTTGGGGTTCCTTCCTTGTTCTCCTGCGTGAGGGGAAGGACCCTGTTGCAACAGCAAAAATAAAGGCTTTGCTTCTCAAACTTCTCTGGTTGGCCTCTGTTATATCTCCGACCGATGGAGAACCCAATAAAGGGCTCTTGTGTACCCCATAAGGGAATAAGGGCAGATTTTTGCTTTTAACAGTAGTCAGACACATTACTGCCTCTTGGCCATGAAGGCAGAGCCGAGCCTTCATAGCAGGACATCCTGAGAACTCCAGATTTTCCAACTCAAACAACTGCTGGAGCATACAAGCTCCAGGTCTAGATTTCTGAGCCAGGCCACAAGTTTTCCCCTCCCCAATTTAAGTTGGAAGCAAGTTCTTACAAGGGATGAGAGGACAGCCTGCCCCCACCAACTCCCAAGTGTTTCAGGTAGCACAGCCTACAGTCAGAGATGATACGAGTTGAAGTCCAGGAACCTCTAGAGGGGCACAGGCCTTGCCTTTATTTAATAGCTTTTTAGTCTGCCCTTGAAAACAAAAATCCTCCCTCTGGTCAACTTACACAACATTGCTCAATGAAAACACAAGTACTGTAGCAAGGAGAAGAAAAGCCAGTGCACCAAGCCATCCAGATCAATTCAGGGCTAATTGTTATTTAAAAGGTTTGGGATGATAACCTGGCAGAGAAGAAGTTTAATGCTCTCAGGCCTGTCTCTCAGGGAGAGAGCCTTGCACAGGCAGAGGGGACACCACCAGCAAGGCGCTGTCTGCCCCTCGCCACTCCTAATGCAATGGACGCAACACACACACACTTACACTTTGGCATAAGGGACAAAAATGCATTCCATTTGTCCACATCTCTCCCATCCAGGGCAATCTCTCTACCAAATTCAACTTACAGTTCATCTCCCTTTTGTTCATAAGAAGTTAAAATGGGCACCGCAGGGAGAGGACACATTGCATTTCTCAAGCCAGCAGGTCAAGTTCTTCCCATCTCTGCTGCCTAGCCAAGTGGTTGGGCAAACTCCAAAACAACCAGGCAAGGGTTAAGCAGCACTGGGGAAAATAGATCTATTGTCCTCCAGGCACCAAGGGCCCCTTTTGTCTTGCAATTTGAGTGCAGAAAGTCGTTGGATGATGTAGAGAACCCAGGACAAAAAGAACTTTCATCTACATCCTCCCAATGGGTCTGGCAGGCAGGACAGAATGAAATTGAAGGAAATTCAGAAGGACAATGTGTCACACATCCTGGATGTGTTATAGCACAACATATATACTCCTTTTGGTTAACTATCTCCAGCACTATCATTCCAAAGACATGAGGTTAGGGAATATTATAACTGCTACCACTGTCACTACTTGTGGATACAGAAAGCCCCCCCCCTTACGCGGGGGTTATGTTCCAAGGCACCGCTGACGTCAGAAAGATAATGTAGAATTGAAATCCACTGAAAAAGCCTGCAAACACCCCATTCCACCCTTTTAGTGACATTTCGGTGACATCAGTGGGGTCACGAAGAGTCGGACACGACTAAACGACTAAACAACAACAACAACAGTGACATCTTTATAACGTTTCCGGGTTTGGTGCGATGCATGTATATGCAAGTCACACACATATTGAACACGCGTAAGGGGAGGGCTGTCTGTACTGCTTTTTAGTATTCAGAGTACCTCACATACACTACTTAGTACACTACTAAGGGTACAAACTAAGCCAAACTCAGAATAAACGCATTGAGATTAATGGACATGTTAGCTCTGTCCATTAATTTCAATGAGTCTACTCTTGGGTGAGACTATCCCTGGATATGACCTAGAGTCTGGTTATTTAATAAGCAAATAATAAAATCCATAGTCTTAGCTGCTATGCTACACAACCTCTTGCATATATACAAATGCAATGTTGTTTGAGTTGGCTTATTCAAAACAGAAACACTAATTTAAATAAAATACTGGCTTAAAAATCAAACATGACAAGATCCACAATAGAAATAGGAGCAATTTCAACACTAGTAGCAGAGACATAAAATCAAAACCTTGGGAAAGTCTGGATAAAATTGAATTCAAAAATGTCTGAATTAAATCGAAATATCTGCCTGCCTAAATGCATCTATGTGAGACACATTGTCCGAATCAAGCCATGTTGCACAAGAGTGGAGCAAACAGACACAGCAATCAAAGAGGGATCTTTTCTCTTTTTTAATCAAGAGTCTGCTCGGCTTGAAAGAGTCCCTGCTGCTCTCTGCAGGGACATTTCAGTTCTACTCCAAACAAAGCCTCTCTCCCATAAAGCAGACGGCCTGATTCCTATGCTAATCACACCCTACTAAACTCCCAGGTTCTCACTGAGCTGGTACACCTGTGGCAGAGATGCACTGCTTCAGACTGCAGGCGGAGGTTGAAATGATTCAGTGCTCCTACCAGGATGGGGGCAGGAATACAAGTGAAGGGCTATGCTAGATTTTTATTCTTTGCATGCTAGTTCTCCATTTGCTGTACTTACAGAGGAACAGTCTATCATGTGATATTCCTCCCACACTGCAGTATGAAGTGATGTGGCCCAGTCACAGGCTGACCACCTCCATGAGAGATAGGTGGGCAAGATACAGTCCTTGACCAAATTTCACATGGGTAGCAAAAAGAGAGGAAAAGGAGAGTGGCCAAAAATAGCCCCACCCACAAAAAATAACCCCCTACAGAATGCAACTCTGGACAGGAAAATCAACATCATCATCAACAACAACATTGTTCATTGCCAGGAGAAATTGTCTATCTACCTGGTGCAGACTACCAGCAGATGGGAAGATTATGTACAGGGAGAAAACTGAGGAAGGCTACTCACCATTAGGGGGTATTTAAAATTGTCACTATCAAGGGAACACTCTTTCGAAGCAACAGCCAGGCCTTGTAAAATGGGGATAAATATCTGTTCAGAGAAGAAGGAAAAGGGAGAAAGAGAATCATGACTCTTGTACTTTCCACTTTAGCAGGCAAGGCTAATCTGTATTATTGTGTATTATGACATTCTCAATTATGATGATGATTATTTAAATTTATATACCACCCTTCATCCGTAGATCTCAGGGCAGTTCACAACATTGCATTGCTTATTATCATTAACTTTATATGGATAACTATTTAAGTTATGTATTGTATGTATATTATGTTAGGCTATGTATGCTTATTACGTTCTATGCTGTAACCAGTCCTGTGGTCTTTTGACAAAGGGCTGCATATAAATTTCAACAAAATAAAAATGAATAATCAAGCCCGGTTTCCATGCAGCCCCTGGGTATATATCAGCTAGCTAGAACCAGGCTTACAGCATTATTATTATTATTATTATTATTATTATTATTATTATTATTATTATTATTATTACCACCACCATTATAATTATCATTGTATTTGCAGATTTATTGATAACATTACCGGTATTATACTGCAAACCAACTTAGATGTTTTACTGTAGTCAAGCAGTCTATACATTCTGTCAACTAAATAGCAGACCACCATTTCAACACAAGTTTTCAGGGCAGTGAACACTTAACTAAAAAAGAAAACAGCAGCAATAAAACTATAAAACCACAATATCTCAAGAACAGTAAACAGCAGAATATAGTCACAAAACAATCAGCAGCAAAATCATCTTATTAACCCCTCTAAGCCAAATTTAACAGCTGTGTTTCAGCAGGTGACAAAAAGATGTAAATGAGGGGTTGAGTGTATCTCCAATGAGTTGGAATTACAGAATGGGAGAGCCATCACCAACTAGGCCCTATCTATGACAGTCTCATGCACCAATATTATTTTATTTTAGTGAAGTTCATATGCCTCTAAAGGTAAAGGGACCCCTGACCATTAGGTCTAGTCACGAACGACTCTGGGGTTGCGGCGCTCATCTTGCTTTACTGGCCGAGGGAACTGGCGTACAGCTTCCGGGTTATGTGGCCAGCATGACTAAGCCGCTTCTGGCGAAATCAGAGCAGCACACGGAAACGCCGTTTACCCTCCCACCGGAGCAGTACCTATTTATCTACTTGCACTTGGACATGCTTTCGAACTGCTAGGTTGGCAGGAGCAACGGGAGCTCACCCTGTTGCGGGGATTCGAACCACCGATCTTCTGATCAGCAAGTGCTAGGCTCTGTGGTTTAAACCACAGCGCCACCCGCGTCCTTTAAGGGCATGCTAATCGTTACACCACTTAGTATGCAGCATCAGACTGCAGGGGGGTGGGGAACTGCCACTCTCTTGAACCTTGAGGTCCTTCTGCTCTTATACCCATCAAGCCCCTCCCCCAAAATTCACTTGACCGGAGCCAGGAATACTTTGGAACAATCCCTAGTCCTAACACCCCGTTGTAACTAAGTCAACATACATGCAATTTAAATAATTGCGCTCCTCCTTCCTTGCATGGCCTTGCATTCATCCCACCTCCTCTTCTGTATTTCCTTGTATCTATTTTTAGATTGCACCATTTTTGAGGCAGGGCAGGGAGGGACACATCAAACTCGTTCTTTTGTAATGTGCCATGTACAATGATGGTGCAGCAGTATGGCATAAAGAGATGTGAACAGAATCACCCTTCTGCATTTATTACCACAACAGCTTGGCAAGGAAGTTTCGGCTCAAAGATTGTGATTGGCCCAGGAACACCCAGCCAGCTTTGTGCCTGAACTGGAATTTGCATTACACTCTCCTGGGCTGAAACTGCAACACACTAACCCCAACACCAGTGGATCCAGTGTGGTGGTGTGGCTAGACCTGGGAGGCCAGGGTTCAAATCCTCAGACTGAGTGATCTTGGGCCAGTTCCTCATTCTCAGCCTAACCTACCTCACAGGGTTGTTGTGATGATAAAATGGGGAGAACTATGCATGCCACCTTGGGCTCACTGGAGGAAAGGTGGGATATACTTGCAATCTTATCTATATGCACGCACACACCTGTGAATCGCTGTAGGTTATGTGTAGAATGCCCAAAGCATTCTAAGGGGCCCAAGGTGAACAAGGCCTCTGCACAGAGTTTGCGTTCTGGTATTTGGTATTGTTGCAAGTCACTAAAAATGACCAGTCACATACCTGCTTGAACACCTCTTCATCCTGATGGGTCGTTCTCACCAGCTCTTGGATGAAGCCAAAAGGGAGATTCCTACAGAGCATGTACGGGACTAGCAACGACTGCTGCTGTAATGACCTTATGCACGAGAAGGAGGACATGGGGTGAAGATTGGGAGGAGAGGGGCTCACGAAAATACCACCCAACAGATGGCAACAAGTAGGCCCAACTCACCTCGGTTGCGTTAAGGATCCTTGGAGCACCAAAGCAGCATGGGAAATGCACTGAGATCGGATGTTGCTCAGTAACTGGCTCACCACCGGCTGGCTACACATCTAAGGGAATAAATTGAGTACAGTGGTTGCGGGCGTAATCCGTGACAGAGGCACGTCCGCAACCCGCAGCGTTTGTAACCTGCAGCGCTGCGTCTGCACATGCGCGTGATGCGATTTGGTGCTTCTGCGCACGTGGCGAAACCCAGAAGTAACCCTTTCCGGAACTTCCGGGTTTCCCACGGTCTGCAACCTGAAAACACGTAACCCAAAGTGTTTGAAACCCAAGGTACCATTGTAATGACTGCCAGCAATGCTGGGGCCCAGCCACTGCAAACCCTAAAAACAAAGTGGCACATTTCTTCCTAAAACCTTTTACCTCAGGGGTGCGGAACAGCTGCGGCCCTCCAGCTATTGCCAGACTGCAACCATCCCAAACCACTGGTCATCCTGACCAGGGCAACATAAAGGTGATTTAAAAACGTCAGTAGTGTTACATTAGTAATGTATTTTTGGCAATTGAAGGTAGATTTTGGTACAGTCTTTTTTCAGGCATCAAAAGTTTGCTACAGCTCACAACAGTATTTATTTATTTGTAATGTATTGTTATTATTAGATTATTATTTATTGAATTTATATACCACCCTATACCCGGAAGTCTCAGGGCAGTTCACAGAACAAAATCAAAATATAAAACCACAAAATATATAATCAAAATAAAAACAACACAACCCCCCCCCAAAAAAACCCACCACATTTTAAAAGGGTATAGGATATCAATCAAATCAACCAAAGGCCTGGTTAAAAAGGAGCCAGGTGCATGGCACCTAAAGGTGTATAATGAATGTGCCATGAGAACTTCCCTGGGGGAGCGTTCCACAGACAGGGAGCCACTGCAGAGAAGGCCCTGCTCTTTAAGCAAAAAATGCTCAAACCTCTGGGTTGGAGGGATCTGGAGTGGATATTGCACCTTAAAATTCTTTCCCTCTCCAAATGAAAAGCAAAAACTGATTGTAGAAGAGGATCCTTCTTCTCAACATACCTTTGGTGCTTTTCTCTCCTCTATCCCCACTCGGTCAAAACACTCAATGAGGTAGTTCAGCATCTCAGTTTCCTTGCATGTCTCGATGGTGAAGTGGTCGCTGCATGAGTCAGAAATGCTGGCTCCTCCAGAGCCTCCACCACTTTAAGGGAATAAAGGAAAGAATCATAACCTAAGTGGCTGTAAAGCCACTTCTTCCCACAGCAGTCAGTGAAAGTTGGCAGTCCATGGAGGGAAAGCTGTGGATTTGCACCATTTGCACAGGGAACTCTCCACAGAGAAGCATAGACCCACAGCACAAGTTGTTTACATCTGTTAATTTTCCGCTCTGGTGGCAGTACTACTTAATTTTTTAAAAAGGTTTGCTGGTCCGCAAACAACCTGGCTTTGACTCCATTCACAGAAACATAGAATTGTAGAGATGGGACCACAAGTGTCATCTAGACAAACCCCCTGCAATGCAGGAATCTCAACTAAAGCACCCATACCAGATAGCCATCCAATCTCTGCTTAAAAACCTTCAAGGAACCAGAGTCCACCAACTCTTGTGGGAGTCTGTTCCACTGTCCAACAGCTCTTGTTGTCAGTAAGATCTTCCTGATGTTCAGCTGGAATCTCCTTTCTAATATCCATTGATGACCATGTATTAGAAGTCATATCAGAAGGCACCGCTCCTTGTTGCAGTGGCAGTGGCAACAACTGATTCAATCCACATGAATCATGCAATCGGTGTAGGCCCTATTATAATATGGCAGGGATGGGGGACCCCCTTATCAGCCAGACAGCCACATTCCCTTTTGGGCAAATGTACTCAGGCTTTAGGGACGCGGGTGGCGCTGTGGGTTAAACCACAGACCCTAGGGCTTGCTGATCAGAAGGTCGGCGGTTCGAATCCCCGCGATGGGGTGAGCTCCCGTTGCTCAATTCCAGCTCCTGCCAACCTAGCAGTTCGAAAGCATGTCAAAGTGCAAGTAGATAAATAGGTACCGCTACAGCGGGAAGGTAAACGGCGTTTTCGTGCGCTGCTCTGGTTCGCCAGAAGTGGCTTTGTCATGCTGGCCACATGACCCGGAAGCTGTACGCCGGCTCCCTCGGTCAATAATGCGAGATGAGCGCCGCAACCCCAGAGTCGGTCATGACTGGACCTAATGGTCAGGTGTCCCTTTACCTTTACCTTTACTCAGGCTTTAGATACCAAGGAGACAGCCTTCCTGGTCGGCCCCACAGAAACGAGGCAGATCCTCAGTACCTACTTGCACCTATGTCAGGCACACAGGATAGCCAGCCAGCCTGCTCTGTGAAAAGCTGGCATATGACTCAGTGTCATCATTCAGTGACAAAGCACATGCATTGCACACATAAAGTCTCCAGGTAAGACTGAAATGCTGCTAGTTAGTGTAGACTAGGGGTGAGGAACCCTTTTTCAATTCAAGGGTCACATCCCCTTCTGGGCAACCTTCTACTCCAGCACCCTGTTCTCACAGTATCCAATCAGATGCCTTCAAGCAGGACTTGAGCGCAAAAGCTCTCTTTCCTCCTGTGGTCTCCATCAACTGGTATTCAGAAGCATTGCTGCCTTCACCTGTGGAGGCAGAGAACAGCCATCCTGGCAAGTAGCCACTGATAGCCCTCTCCTCCACATATTTGTCTGATCCTCTTTTAAAGCCATCGAAGCTTGGTAGGCATCACTGCCTCCTTTGGCAGTGAGTTCCATAGTTTATAACTATGCACCGCATGAAGAAGGACTTCCTTTTTATCTGTCCTGACATCCGCCTTAAAGGAAAGGCATCCTTAATCTGAAAGACCCTAGAGCAAGCATCCCCAAACTGTGACCTTCCAGAAGTTTTGGCCTACAACTCCCATGATCCCTAGCTAAGAGGACCAGTGGTCAGGGATGATGGGAATTGTAGTCCAAAACATCTGGAGGGCCGAAGTTTGGGGATGCTTGCCCTAGAGCTACATTTAACTCACTTGCTGAGCAAACAAGGAAGCCTCAGTCCTCAGTAACAGGAGCAACACACACACACACACACACACACACACACATATATAGTGGAGATAAAAGCAACTCTCTCTCTTAAGCAATCATATACCAGATGCCAAACACACCACCTACAGTCTCCAGAAGGCAGCTTATCATATAACATTTGCTTTACAGATTAAGAAAGACTTATCGCTGTACACTTTGAAATCAGCCACAAGAGCTGTTTAAAATTCAGGCAGAATTACCATCACAGCACACCAAGGATCTATGCATGTGTGGTGTGTACGTGTACACACAGTCACACACACATTTTAATTGCTGATAGATTTTCTGTTCTGTCTGCATCCTTTATTAACACTTTTATATGGCTATTCTTAAAAAAATAATAATAATGCTGTTAGCCAAGTTTCCCTGGTAGAAGGGAAGTGGAATAGCCCTTTTAAGAATGCACATAAATAAAACTGGCCAGCATTAACATTTTGCAGTCAATCATCTGCAAAGCAACAGACAGAACATCCACTTCTGATTCACAGGCTCCTCCCATCCTCATACCAATTAATTAGCAGCTCCAGCCGAGGAACTCTTTCACACCTTCCATCATTAAACCTGCACGGTCACTTATGATTAGCATTTCCTTTACCTTGAAGACAACACCTCCCAGATATATATATATATGTATGCCAGCTAGGTAGGACTCATTCTGTCTGTTTATGCTTTTGAGTCATTAATAGCCTGCAAGGTCACCTTGCTTCCTAGGAGGGGGGTGCGTTTATCACTGGAATAGTATACCCCCTGCACACCTGGTTATACTGCAGGTGCAATGACAGGCGCCTGCATTATCACAGCAACACACAATACAGCAAATTCCTGGTTTCTCATGTGTGTGAAACAGCCCTGGGAGGGTGCATATGTTAAAATGAAGGAAGGAAGATCAGTGCTGACTCTTAGTCAAATACGACAACATGCAAAAGTAGTCAGGGGACAAGCAAAGAATGACTACTTTGCAGGAGAGTGGTAAGATTTTTATCACCTTTGTTAATGATAAAACTAATGATTAATAACCTCCTCCCCATTGCATGATGGTTTGGACCTCTTGAAGTGAACTGCTCTTTTGGTAGATTTAACATATTCTGGTATGTGTTACGATTCACATTTAAATTGTTGTTTCTTTGCCATGCTTGCCTGCTAAGGGGCATTCACATGACACTGGAACCAAAGGGTCTGTTGGGTTTTGTTTTGGGGTTTTTGTTTTGTTTTTTTGTTAAGAAGAGATTTGGTTTTGTTCAATTGGTCAGTTCATTTATTATAATGGTTCTGTGTATGCTTGGTGTAATGCAATTGCTTTATTCAACTTCCTCTGCTTATGTATTATTTATCCTTGAAAACCTAGTAAGAATTATTCCAAATTAAAAAAAGAAACAGCATGATGCTCCATACTCTGATCCACATTTGTTGCTGGAAGCGCCTCATCAGCACAGGATTTACTTCCATGTCCATACCCAGCGACTCTAGTTCAACTGACCCCCTTGAAATGCTTTAGGGTTCCTATATAGCCACCAAGACTAGATCAAATGGGTACTGAGAACTGGAAGGAATCCAGCATTGCACTGCCACCAATGTTCTGTTTCTGCTTGCCCAATGAAACAATCTGCTCTCCCTGCACACTGTTCTGAGGGCTTCCCTGTTTCCCCACCCCAACCAACTGGGAGGGGGGAACCAGGGATAAATCCCCACAACGCTAGCAGATACCACTGCACATGCTTCCACTAGCAGGGACCTAAGAGCCCTTGAAGTACAGTGGAGCAGTAGCAGCCCTCCTGCACAAATGGTTTTGGTGTGTGTAAGGTGGGGAGGAGGATTGTTGCATTTACTTCCCACCTTTTCTCAAAGGAGATTGAGGTGGAGTACACACCTCTCCCCGCTCTCCAATTTATCATCACAACAACCCTGCGGGGTAGATTAGGCTGAGATAGTGATTGGCCCAAGGTCACCCAGTGGGTTTCATGGCTGAGTGGGGATTCAAACCCTGAATTCCCAGGTCTTAGCCCAGCACTACAACATGCCGGTTTCACAGTCTTGCCGGAGGGAAGTGAACTCCTGGCACTGTATCCAATGCTATTCCAACTCAGAGCAGACTCAATGAAATTATTTTCAGAGGGTCTGCTGTGAATAGGTTTTGGCTGGTCACAACTCCTTAGTTTGCCAAGAGCAGCGCAGTCTCTTATCTGAAGACCCCAAGGGCCATCGAGTCTAGCCCCTTGCAATGCAGGAAACACAGCATGCAAATGAACAGCATCTTCTATATGGGGCAGCGGGAGGAAATAATATATTCCTGTACCTAAGGAGCCAACAGCTGTGTAGCTATCCCTTTTGAATTTGGTGCTTTCCACTGTTGCACTGATTTCAGAAGTGGCTGGACACACTTGAGAGCAGTTGGGACCTCCCAAGTGTATCGGATTCCTGTCAAAAGCAGCGTGACAAGGTAAGGTGCCAAACCCACACAACACAGAATTCAAGGCACCCCTTTGCAGCTGTGGCTTGAATTGGGCATCTTCTCAAGCTAGGAACCTGTTCAACCTGCCCTGCCCTGTGATATCACGTGATGGACAGAATGGGCATGGCTTGGCCCATATGGAGATAGGAAAGATTAAGTCCAGAGGTTGGAGGAGTCCCACAACTGCCTTACAGGAACATCTCACTCTCCTGCCTTGGCTCTACTGAACATTTCAGTAGTTACTGTTGGGAGATTCAAGCACCCTGGAACGAAAAGGTTCCAAGAATAGAAATTATAATCTCTTAACACATCTGGCTGGAAAGTAGAGGTTAAGGAGTCTGTTTCAAACATCGCTCTCCCCACCCTCCTCACTACAAGGGAATCTTGGATAGCCCTTCCTCCTGGCTTCAGAGGCTTGGAGGGGAGAAAACAGGTTTAATGGGGATTGTTAAAATGTGAGCAAAACCATTCACAAGAAGTGTTATTATGGGAATGGAATTAGATGCAGTTGTATTTTTCTGGGTATAGGGTGTTACGATATGGTAGGCAGAAAAATGAATGTAAGCGCATGTTAGTTTTAAGCACCCAAGCATAGGTAGGTTGCACACTTTCTGGAATACCTGGACCCAAACTGGACACAAGAAAAATCATCCTCGTCCTCATTTTCTTCATCAGAACTGTCCCCAGAAACATCAGAAACGGCAAGGAGGAGGGAGAAAGGGTTGTCGTACATACTATTCATAACAAAAGCAAATATGGACCAGTGAATATGAAAGAGAGGAGAGAGAAGGGTGAAAGGAAGGCCAAAAAAGAAAGGGGGGAAATATAAAGAGTAACTTGTTCTACCAATATAACATTCACCGCAAACATGCAAGCATGCAGAAGCCATGGCATCAGAGGCTTGGAGGTGCTGGATGCAACTAAGTCCTACTCATAGTAGACCCACTGAAATTAACAGACCTAAGTTAGTTGTGCCTATGAAATTTACTGGGTCTACTCTAGAGTAAGAGCTAGCTACAGATACCGTGTTTCTCATATTATAAGACATGTCTTATATTTATTTTTTCCTCAAAAAAACACACTGTGGCTTATTTTCAAGGGATGTCTTATTTTTTTCCTCCTCCTCCTGCCGCGGCCGGCATTGCTGCTGTGCCTATCACTATGTCTTATTTTCGGGGTATGGCTTATATTCCTTGAATGCTTAAAAATCCTGCTATGGCTTATTTTATGGGTATGTCTTAAAATATGAGAAACAGGGTACAACCCCAAAAAGTATTCAGGTCAATGAAAGCAAAGCAGTGCCTGCTATCTCTCCAAGTGAGAGAAGGACTGGGTTTTATAAAGAAGAGTCTTTTGAGAAGAATTAAGGTAGCAAATCACAAATGGAAGCCCTTCAATTCTCTGGCTGACTTTTGTATGTGGCCGTACAACTAGGCCACAGGTCCCCACTGGCACTTATTCCAACTGGAATAGGCACTCCAGCATCTGAGGCAGAGGTTCTTATATGCAAAGGGACCCTCTCCTTATGCAAATCATGCACTGTGGACTAGGGTGCTTTGGGTCTTCCTTATGACCACCTATGACAATGCCTTACACCAAGTCAGCTCCCCAGTCCATTTAGCTTGGCCTCAACCAATGTGGGGACTTCCAGATGCATTGGACTGCAGCAGCTATCATCAGCCCAGTTATGGTCTCTCCCCTAAACACACCGGTTCTAACTGGGCAACACAACCCACATACAAAATCAATGGCCTCCTAGTATCTGCTGGTCATTGAGCAGATCCCTTTCAGATGGAGCCATTGAAGCAGGTGTGCAGAACTTCTGGTCCTCCAGGTGCTACTGAACTACATGCTGGCTGGGCTATGATGGGAGTTACAGTTCAGTGAGTGGCACAGAGGTTCCCCAAAGCTGCTATTAAGGGAGTGTGAAAGCAAACCTGGTGAGTAATGCAGCAGGCGTTAGAACAATCATAGCTGTCAATGAGAACAGGTCAGAAAACTCGCAACACAGTAAGTCTACTTGCTACAGAGTTCAGTTTAAGCTGGTAAACACTATATTCTTTTTTCAAAAAGCACCAGCAATGCATGAACTAATTTCAACACAGAGGATCTCTTCATCAAAGTAAGCAGGTAGAGAAGAATTTTATGGCATGGTGGCATCTAGATGATATTCTGCCTTGCACCAGAACACAGTTCAAGCAACCACCCTTTATTTTTCATGCATACACACACATAGTGTCCTGGGGTCCCCTTATGAAATCCCATGAGTTGTATTCCATTTTTTACCCAAACTTTAACACTGGACGCAACCCTATGCCTTTTAGCACCATCTTTACATTGATGGCACCCAGATCCCTCTCCATCTCTAAACTGTTCACACCACTTAAGCACTGCCAACTGCCTCAGACAGATAAGAACCTAATAAGACCCTTCTGGATCAGGCCAAAGGCCCATCCAGTCCAGCATCCTGTTCTCACAGTGGCCAAGCAGATGCCTCAGTGGGAAATCAGCAAGTAAGCACAACAACACTCTCCCCTGCAGTTTCCAGGAACTAGTATTAAGAAGCATTGCTGCCTCAAACTGTGGGGGCAGAGCATAGTCACCATGGCTATTAGTTTTGCTAATAGCTAATTTGCTAATCACAGTCTTAAGCAGGCACCCCCAAACTGTGGCCCTCCAGATGTTTTGGCCTACAACTCCCATGATCCCTAGCTAACAGGACCAGTGGCCGGGGAAGATGGGAATTGTAGTCCAAAACATCTGGAGGGCCGAAGTTTGGGGGTGCCTGGTCTTAAGCCCATCCCTTAAGCCCATCCCAGCCAGGTCCCTCCTGCGCCCAATTTGACTTTTATTTTTAAAGCTCTTCATTGAGCACACAAAAAACTGACACAAGATTGGTTTCAACAGACCTAAACCATCAAGGTAAGAGAAATAAAGATAACTGCCATAGATACAAAGAATGGCAGACCTAAAAGGTCTATGGGGCAATGTGCCATACTGCTTAAATTATTGCATTGCCTGTCTATATGGTACTGGACCAAGTTTAAGGTATAATTTTTAGTTTATAATGCTCTAAGCAACGCAGGACCTGGTGATTTTCTGCCTTGTCTTGTGCCAACTGAGCTCAGTTGAAGAGTTCCTGCAGGTCAGATGGGAGAGGATCTGTCGATAACAGGGCCTTCAGCGTGGTTGCACTAACGTTACAGAACTCAGGCAGTTAGGGCAGGCACCTACTTTCCTCTGCTTTAAACACTTTCATCTGTATCTAACCTGTGGAAAAACTTTCTTCCTATTACTCAGGTTGAATTGGCAGTTTCAGTCTGCTGCTGAAACGATCTACACTGAATAATTTGTTTTATGCTTTTTAATTTCGTTTCGTTGCTGGTCTTTACCTTGTATGTACTCTTGTTTGCTGCCTGATTATTTTTACATTACGCGGCTTATACATTCTGAAAGCAAGCAAGTAGAAGTCAACAGGAAAGATCCAACTAGACAAGGAGATCAAGGTAAGGAAAGCACTTTTTTCTCAAAACAAGTTATCAAGCAAGGGTGGGCAAATTTCGGGGGAATCAAGCATGTCACTATTTGCTCACCTCCTCTCCTCTGTAAGAAGTTGTGAACGTCACACATCCTACACCCAAAGCCACTTACAGTCAGTGTATTAGCTTGCCTCAAGCACAATTAGGAACCAAAAAAGCTTATTATGTTGTTAGCTGAGTTCTTCTGAAGTGCATCAAGTCACACCAACTCTGCACAGCACACATTAAATTGCAAACTCAATACCTAGACGGTGTCCTGCTCAGGAAAGAAGAACGTCTGCCAAAGGGTCCGGGTGAAGCAGGGAACAGAGGCAGAGCCATAGCTACGGGCCTAAGCCTGGGCAAACCAGCCCTCGTAGCTGGAGGACTAGCGCTTATAACTGGAGGAGTTGGAGAGCGGGAGAGGATGGAGGTGCTTGCCGAAGGCATAGTGGGAGGAGCTGGGAAGGCCCAGGGATGAGCCACCATGTACGGGCGGTACCTCGGGGATGGGGGCTCGACTCCCAGTGGGCCTGCTGGCATGACATGAGGGCTAGCAGAAATGGGAGGGGTGGGGGCAACTGGGCTAGCAGAAGAGGCAAGGAAGGAACCGGCTAAAGGTGCACGGCTTGAGAGGCTGAAAAGAGGAGCTGGGCTGGTTCCATAGAGACTAAAGTCAACGAAAAGGGGAAGGAAGGAAGGAAGGAAAGAAAGAAAAGAGAGATAAATTGGGAGCTTAGAACACAGCGAAAGGGGAAGGTAATAAAATACAGAAACAGGCAAGGCAGCTCAACATTTCCCCTTCCAGTACAATCCCATTTTATACCCATTTAACTTGTGTGATTTCAACTATATGAGTTGAAGGCACACTTGCTGAAATTGCAAAAGTTAAATACCAGCAAGGCAGAGAATTTAAACCTTAGGGTTTCCTGGCACAGAAAGAGCTTTTCAGCACTCTGCTTTGCTTAGGGGGCAAGGCCCGCCCAGATCACCAGCTCTGGGATATCCTCGTGAAATCTCAGTCTGGTCCGAGTTCCCACAAGATCTCATGCAAGCATCCCTAGGCTTCCAGAGCCAACATGTTAAGCAGGCCCTACTAAGCATGATAGAGAACTTAAAAGCTCTGTTCGCACTGGATCCATGGGTTGCCTGATGCAAAAAGAGCTTTTAAGCTCTCTGCCATACTTTTTTTTTGGGGAGGGGGGCGCGGCCAAGGCCCGTTTGGCATGCCAGCTTTGGGAGTGCTAGACATGTGCTCCCCCCCCCCTGCTAACTGTGGGGTGGTTCCAAGGGTTTAGGAATGCGTAAGTGACCATACTGTACTTTTCTCACCACAGGGACTCATGCCTTACTTTGGCTTATAGAGCAGGGGTGTCTAACCCCGATTCTGTTGGCGCTCCAACTCCCAACAGCCAAGAATGATGGGAGTTGTAGTCCAGCAGCATCTGGAAGGACAAAGCTTCTGCAACTCTGCTATGAAGAGTCATCCATGTATAAATAAATCTGAAAATTTAAATGCATGTTAAAGTGAAGGGATAGCTGTCATTTGCAGGTGCATTTCCCCATGAAGCACACACATTCTGGTATCCCAGTAATCTCTGCCTTTGTTTAATAGGAAGAGCTCCCACAAGTTTCTAGCTCTCATTAGTGCTCAAAAAAGTTGAATGACAGGGGGAGAAGAGAAATGACAGAGAGGTTCTGCTCAGGGGTCAGGTATCATAGAAGAACTGGCCAGGTTTCCAATGGCCACGCTTCAAACAAATACAGGTGCAACTCGGAAAATTAGAATATCGTCGAAAAGTGCATTTATTTCAGTAATGCAACTTAAAAGGTGAAACCAATATATGAGATAGATGCATGACATGCAAAGCAAAATATGTCTAGCCTTTATTTGTTGTAATAGTAATTATTTGTCGTTAGGAGGGTCAGTTATAAATGGAATGTAATTAATGAAATGTAATAGCGATGTTTATTTTTGTATTATTGTAACTCTTTGTTTTATTACTGTGGAATTTCCAAAAGAAAGCATTTGTAAAAATTAAAAGAAAAATACAAAATAATAAGTTGCATTACTGAAATGAATGCACTTTTCGACGATACTGTAATTTTCCGAGTTTCACCTGTACTTTCCCCCCACCCTCCGGGCATCCATCACACCTTGCCTTGCACTGCAGAACTTGGAAAGAACCATTTTGCACACCTAACCCCTCTGCTCTGCCCTCGCAAACTCACTAACATGGAACCCAGCTGGTTATGCAGCTATAACTTACCTCGACAAGGAGCTGGAGCCAAACGAGCCCACGTTACAGAAAATGGGGCTCGTTCCTGGATTGGAACCAGTGTTCAGAACCAGATTTCTATCGGGCGACCGAGCAGCTGCTGCAATGGGCTGCGAGGTGGCTGTCAAACTGGCAAAGGGGTTTTCCTCCCTCGACTGGGTTGACATCATCAGAACTTCCATCAGGATCTGGCCAATCAAATCTTTGAAGTCCGAGAACACTTTTGAGGAGAGACAGAGAGAATGACATGAACGTTCTCCGCTGTAAGCACCTCAGAAGCAAAACAGAGTTTAAGGGAAAGATCTGGAGATTATGAGGTTGACAACGCCGGATAGTCTTGAGAAAATATAGCACATGGTCGCAGCAGGGGCTGTATCCCACCAAGTCCTGCTCAGAGCAGATCAATTGAAATGCATGCATATTAATTTCTAGAGATGTACTCTGAGCATCTGCCTTTTGACAAACACCCCATACAGCTTGAAGGAAAGCAAGGAACTAAGATGAGCCTGCTGAATCAGGCCAATGGCCTGTCAACCCAGCATCCTTGATAACAACAAAAGCTTCTCGGCATTATGACTGCCAATATCAGCCACACCTTCCATATCAGCCATCGTATCACCCGCTTCTGTTTCAAAGACAGGAGCTGCAAAGGAATCTGAAAGTATTGGCAAGTCTAACGTCCTTGCTTGCCAACAAAACAGACTGAATGCTTTCCATCTTCAAGTCGTGAACATAGTGGGAGCTGAGCCACCCACCAAATAAGAGACCTTCCCCTCCCTACACACACACACTTTGGTGCCAGCTCAGACACCATCTGGTGATGACAAATGCAATTTGGAGCTCTGTACCCAGTGAAGGAAATCCAACACAGCAGCTAGATGGGAACTCGCTAGCCCATGGCACCAGCCATCTCCCATGAACAAGCAACTTTATTAATCACTAACATTTGTTTAAGCATGATGGGACACGTGGAAAGGGGGCTCTAGCTCAGCAGCAGACCACAAAGCTTTGTAAGCAGAAACTCAGCCCCAGAACCTTCTGCGCAACGATCTTAGGTAGGTTGCAAAGACCTTTGCCTGACAACATGAGTCCATAAGAGAATGGAACACCAGGCGGGAAGGCCCAATGGCCTGAGCAGTGATCTACTGACCTTATACCAGACTTCTCGAGTCGTAATGTGTGGAACTACAGGCCCAATCACCCTTGACATCCAGCCATGCAGGCTTGGGCTGACAGGAGTTGTAGTACAACAACATCAGGTTGGAGAGGGCTGTCTTACGCTGTGTCCACAACAAAGAGGCAGAGAGGAGGAGTGTGTGTGTGTGTGTGTGTGTGTGTGTGTAGGACCACTTTCATTTGGGGTGGATCCGTAGTTTAGTGGTATGCAAAAGATCCCCAGCTTCTGCCCAGTTGGCGCTAACCTGTAACAAGGCATTTTCAGTGGTGGTTCCCTGCTTGTGGAATGTCCTCTCTAGTGATGTACAATGTCTCTATCATTATTAACTTTCAGGAGGAATGTGAAAACATTCCTATTTGCCCAGGCATTTGGTGGTTGAAGAATACTGTTCCTGGCAATCTTAACGTCATCGGATGCTTTCAACTGTAACTGCTTTTAATATATTTTAAACTGATTTTAGATGCTATAGTTAACATTTGTTTTTAGAACATTTTAATCTGTTTTAGAATGTTTTTGCTTGCTTTATGTTTTTAAAATTGTATATTTGTTTGCCATCCTGAGCTCCTTGGAGAGGAAGGGTCAATATAAATCTGCTTCAGTTTGCATTTATTTGACAATTCCAACCGCCCACCCCCCAAAAAACCTTCCCCCCTCTTCTACTTCCACTGTTTTTGGTTCATACGTGTATTTTGACTCAAGATATCTAAGAATAAACAAGATAAAATTTTGAGTATGCATTTTGCCTAGAAAGATTGTGCATTTTAATTAAAATAAAACTGAAAAATCTCTGTAGCAGTTTGAGAAATGCTGCTACCTGAACCCTTGAAATGCTGCTGCTGGCCAAGATAGAATACAGCATTCAATTAGATGGATGGTAAGCAGCTCGGCTTCTGAATTCAGCATCATCAACAAGCACTTGAGATTAAACCTCAGGTTCCTTACCTTCCTTTGGGTTCTGTTTAAACTGCTCAGAAAGCGAAGTTAGGAAGATGACGTCTCTGTCTCGGTCCTTCCAGGAGACCCGGAAAATCTTGCAGACCAGCTGTAAGGCTTGCTCTTCCGATATCTCTGATCCTGATGGGGGCTCCTTTATCATGGGGAGGGGGAGGGGGAGGGGGGAAAAGAGGAAAAGATTTGAGTATTCATTTTGAAAAGCCACGAAAGGGCAGGTATTTGTGATCGTGTAAGCTAAGGGTTAGCAACCTCATTCTGGTCTGCCGTGCTACATTCCACCCTGATGCAGACATAATGCTCACTAACAGTGACAGCAAGTCATGGAAGGGTGGAATTTGTAGGTGTGAGAGAGGGTTGTGCCCTGCAGCACATTCCCAATCTCTCAAAGATGGTTCCATTTGTATTTGCATCCCACCTTCCAGGCCGCAAAGGGTTTCCCACAAGGCTGCTTACAATATTGAAATTATGCAATGAAGGAAGGCTAAAAACAAGAGGAATGTGCAACAAAATGTGGGAACATGTAGGGCCCCTGTTCAGAATGCAAACCAAATCACCAATGTCTTTTTCAAGATACACCATCCCCTCCCACCTATTTTTCTATTCTTTTTCCCCCAACAGTAATTTTGCATTCCAGGCAAAGTGAGGATGCTAAGCCCGCATTGGGCTGCTTTTGGGATCCCCTCACAATTTCTCTCCCCCCCCCTCCAATTTTATTTTACTTTTAATTTCTGCAAACCTGGGGGTTCTTCCTAGCCTCTTGAACATGGGTGGTGCTGTTAGACTACACAAGGATCGGCACTCACCTCTGAACTTCGGAAATAAAGGGGTTGATAACAAACGGGCAAAAAACCCCAAATCCACTGAAGCAAGCAAAAAAAACCCAAATCCACTGAAGCAAGCAAGTGAAATAAGTTAAGCTTCAGGTGCCCACCTACAGTCAGTGAAGGAGCCAACTCTTGGGAGAGAGTTTCACAACAGCATCGCCACAACCAAGAAGGCCAAACCCCATATCCCACCCAGCTGCAACTCCTCCACTAGTGACGGCACATGAAACAAGACTGATAACAAGCATAGGTGTTTTGTTGTCTGAAACTGAGCTCATAGCTTTTTGATAGCACACTCCTAACTTTTAACTGCCTAGAGGCCTTGGAAATAAGAGTGAGCAAGAAACCCAAATGAATAAAAATAAATGAATGAACATTCATTTTTAAACCCTTGTGCACATTGCCCCACAAAGGGCAACAGTCAAGTGTCTCTGAGCTTCCCAACACCATCCCGTACCAGCTTACCCACCTTATCGGTAAGGCTCCTTTTCTCTCTTCGGTCATTCTCATCAACTTCCATGTTTTCAATTCCTGAATCTACATCCACCTGGGACATACTGTCAAGTAGAACAAAGAACCCATTAATTCTTCCAGGCACTTTCAATGAAAGTTGCTGACCGAAAAACAGGATGGGGAAAAGACTGACATACACAAGAATAACTGGATCCATTAACAAATGTTGTAATTAACAGCCACTAGTCAACAGCCCTGGCCCACAACCTATTTTTCATACTGTGTTTTGCTCTCCAAAGACAGGCGAAAAACTTGTGACTCAACCTGAAAAGAGTCCTACAGAGCAGCCCATTAGGAACTAAAAGGAGTGGGGGAAGAAACCCCCTCTGTTCTTAAGTTGGTGCCTGCACAGAACAAAAATCAGGGCACACGGATGGTGGTGGTGCTGCATGCAGTTTCTGCAGGCTTATTTTTTATTATTAGCATTATTATTAATGCAACTTATTCGCCACTTTTTTTTACGAAAGCAACTCAAAGCATCTTACAGCAAAAACAAAGACACATACATTAAACCAGCCCAAAATTAAAACAGATTCAAAGCCAAAACTCATTCATATCTTTAGAAGACAGAACTATAACATCCTACCCAGTGAAGGAGGCTACAGATAACCAAAAGTCAAAGGCCTGCAGCAAAAGGATGCTTTTGCCTGGTACCTAAAGGTAAGCAATGATCGCACCAGGCAAGTGTCTCCCAGGAAATGCCACCACTAAAAAGGTCCGTTCTCACACTGCCACCCTCCAGATCTCTTTCTTTATACTTTTATTTATATAAGTATTTTATATACCACCATATCCTGTGGATATACAAATAAAAGAGAACATAAAAACAATACACAGTGAGCATTAAAAAGACTGGTAGGGAGATTTAAATGGCATAGGCCTGTTGGCATGTCTTCAAGAGACCCCTGAAAGTTAACAGCAAGGGTGCCTGGTGAAACTGGCCATATTTGGTGAATACTGAAATCTCTGTGTTACTGACTCTTTGTTTAAATTGGGGATAAGTCTTGAGGAGCAGAAATACGTGCATGAATTTAATATATTAACTATCATAAATGAACTAAAAACATATTCCCAATTAAACAATATAGTGAGTTCTGGAAAAGGAGAATAGCAGCTTCTGGTTCACTATAATCTTCTGAGAAGCATGTGCCAAATTTAAAACATGGTCGCTAGAGGAGGATTAGAATCTAGAAACCAAGAGAGGGACAACCCTTTGAAGGGTTTTTAATTTCTGCGAAGGGATGAAAAATCCAGTTAGTTTCCCATTTCATGTGTGTGTGTGTTTCATTTTCGATGTTATATTTGGTTGTTAATTAAATAATTTCAGAATGGATAAATTCTTTAAAAAAAATAAGGCAGAAGAAGAATTAAGTATTTTAATGGCTGAAATTTAACTGTAAGATCCCGGGGAAACCGCAAAAAGACCCCTGGTGCTTCGAAGGCTAATTAAATATTTAATACAGAAGAAGCTTTCATGGATTAAATACCTTGCCAACTCATGAAGTCTCAGTCTGTACCTGGCATAATTCTTGCCACTGGAAATTGTTGTTTGGTTTTTAAATTAATTTTAAAATTAATTCTATTAATTTTTCTCATGTACTTTTTTGTATTAAGCTTTAGTGTGTATGCTACACACTAAATAATACGTTTAAACAAGCTTCTAAAACTTCTAAAACTAAAAAGGAAAAGCCCCAAACAACATCTGAACATACACCATCTAGTTCATTATTTGGTCCATCTAGCTCACTATTGACTACACTGACCAGCAGCAGCTCTCCAGGATTTAAGACAGGGGACATTCCTGGCCCTACCTGGAGACGCCAGGGATTGAACCTGGGTCCTTCTGCATGCATCTCCAACCACAGAATGTACTTAACAGTTATAGCTTGCTGCCCTTTGCACCCAACAAATGTTCACCTGATTGAGGGGATTCTACCCAGTCCCTTCAACTAACCTAGCAAGGAAGGAGCTGCAGTCATGAAAACGCTTGCCTCTTATCCCAGGACTCTGTCATCCTCAGACCACAGGGGCAAAGAGCATGACCCCAATCAAAAGCTCCCCTCCTCCTTTTTGCATCTCTTTTCACTGCCTTTCATCTCTCCTTTTTTCTGAACTAAAACATCAAGGCAATTGCAACTGCTTTACACACCGCCCTCCCAAACACGTTTTGAGCAGTCAATGTTGCATGCAATTGCGTTATTAATTATTCAGATATCTTATCAGCTACTCTGATTGGGTTGTTAATATTGAGAGCTTTTATTACATTCTCAGTTTCTATTTTTTACCCTTTCCTTTTGAATTTCAGTTCCCACAATCGATTCCCTAATATGTGGTTGTGTTGGGTTTTTTTAAATGGTAAATTTGACCCCCATTACCAAAATAGCATCCTATCCCTCTGGGTGGGAGCTTAAAAGAGGCAGTTCCAACCCCTGTATTTGCCAGCAGGACATTTTGGGTTAGAGAGGTAGCCTTAGCCCATCAACCCCCCAACTGTTTAAGATGCCCATAGAAAAAAAACTAGTTGCCAGCAAAGACTTAAGCAGAAGATAACTCAGACTAGCTTCCCACATGAATGTGTGTGTGTGTTTAGAGGGGGGTAGTATATGCATGCAATAAATAAGGTTTTCCAGCTGGACTACATATATGCCACTTTTTCTGGAATAAAGTTAAAGAACCATCACCTCTTTGAGCAGAAGATATGACTCAACTGGAGATTTATAAGCAAATGATATTCCACAAACACAACATAGACAGGAAGCACTGAGTGCTGGGCTGACCTGGGCCACCAGCTGCCCCCTCCACCCCACCCCACCCATTTCATCTCTCCTGCCCCTTAAATATACACATATTTCATATTATTTTGATTCATTGTGGTTTATTTTGTATTGTTCGACAGTAATTTTTGCTTCTTTGTGGGAATTTCAACAAGAACTATCAATTAAAAAGATCCACTTACTTTGATAAAAGAAACCCTGCCTAGTTCCCCAGAGACAAATCTATCTCACCACCAGGAACCAGGCGAGCAGCTATTTACAAGCTCATGTTAGAAACTGCTGAGCAGGGCATAAAAAAATAGCATCTCTATGAGCACAGGCAACAAGCATTCCTCAATGAAGAGGGCAGATGGAACCTTTTTTACCTTTTCTCACAGGAGACGCTATCGATATCCATGCTCTGCGACCGGGAGAGGGACTGAGATTGTGTTTCGAGGCTGTTTGATGGGGAGCTACTGAGCGAACTCACACCTTCGCTGCTCTGGCTGCGGTGGGCTACACCTGCAGGGAAAGGAAACCAGGAAAAACAACAACTATATGTCATTTTGTTCCTACAACACATTCTTGAACTAAACACACACAGTGTTCGAAACTCCCATTGATCTAGGTTTTGCGACAGGGAATTTCATTAGCGTGAGCAGTTTCTGAGCTCTGGGCGCAGTACTGTACCTAAGATTTCAGATTAAAACTGCAGAGTGGAAGGAAAGGATCATCTTTTTCTGCCTCCCCACTTCCAGCCACTCTCTGAAGACTGGAGAAGAGTCCCTCTTAAGAATATTAGGGGGGCGGCAGGGGAAGCATGGCTTTGTTTTTTTGCAGTCTTCAGATGAGGATTAGGCCATGTGAAATTGAACGTAAGATTTTAGCTGTAGTTCATTCATTTTTAGCTTTGTATTCTTGTTAGAAAAAAAGTCTGCCTAGACATTCCGTTGTTGCGCCCATAACCTAGGTTTAAGGTGCCATTTAGTTCCTAGCTTTCCTATCTCAGTTTCTAACACTGAACACACACATTACATCACATATTTTTCCGTGTACAAGACTGGGTTTTTTGACCCAAAAAAATTAAAATTGGGGCTCGTCTTATACACGGGTAGTGCTGAGGGCTGTTGTTTTTTTTAAAAAAAGGAGTCCCCCAAAATAGGGGGTATCTTATACACACAGCAAAAAAAAATGCTGCAGCACATTTCCCCCCTCCCAATACCAGGAGAAATCCTATTCCAGCCAGCCGTGCCTTCCCTACAGGGCACTATTAAGCTGTTAGAAGCTCAGACAAGCCAATTCAGGCTCTCTTTCTTTCTTTCTTTCTTTCTTTCTTTCTTTCTTTCTTTCTTTCTCCCAGTTGTTTGTTTCTCTTTTCCAACTGACACTCAACATTATCTGCTTGCTGGGAACAACAGAGTATGCACAAATTCTCACTGGGGCTGAGGTACTGGCTTTTTTGAGGGAGGGGGGGACTGCCTCGTTTGGTTGCTTTTGTATTTCTGAGCGGCCTGGAATTGAACCAAGCACACCAATACCAACTTCTAGTTCCTAGTGGCCCTGCTTTTCAACTCTGTTGGCACAGGGTGACTGAGTTTGCTAGTAAGAGTGCTCCTTATATACAATGAAGATCCTAAAGTGTCAATTAAAAGATGTTAGATGTCTGCAACATAAAGCACCAGCAATGCACTAACACCAGCAATCCCCAAAGACTTCAGAGTTATGTGTTGTAGGAAATTAATTCATTAAATACTTAAACATTCCAATGAGTTCAAAGGTTGCCCATTGCAACTCTGTAGAGTCACTGCTCTGAGTGGGCCCAGCCATGACAAAAACCTCTGTCTCGCATCAAGTCACTGCAGAGTGGGCTTCTGCGAGGGTAGAACATTATTACTGCATACTCAGGTACCAGACAAAAACTTTCCTCATGAAATGTAATCCCATGCACCTGAGGTTTTCAACCTTTTTGAGTCATATGCTCCCTTGACCAACTACGTTCTTTCTGCTGCTCCCCTGTGGGGAAATGCGCTCAAAGCCTCAAAAGCCCAATTATGTCAACTCTAGAGCCAGCAACCCCTCACCCCTTTTCAAACACCCCTCCCTTGTGGAGTGTTTCCTCAGCCTCCTCTACTTTCCCCTCTCCTTGGGAGAGTCCTCTAGCAGCCACAGCCCCTAGTCTCTGAGCCAACCCACCCCCTAAACCAGAGGAAGGTGCCTCCTCACGTTGCCCCACAGGGGCCTGGGAAGAGGATGCCCTCAGCCTCAGCAGCCCAATGGTGACTGGCCGAAGGTGAACTTGAGGCCACCATCTTGAGAGGGCACCAGAAAGAGGGATGGAGTCCAGTGTTGCCTGTGGCACCCCTGGCCATCATTCAAGGCACCCCAGGGTGCCATGGCACACTGGTTGAAAACCACTGCCATACACAGTCAAAACTACTTTCAGACATCCGAATTTGCTGGCAATAGGAGTACAGCATAGCTCAATCCACCAGCCAAACATTACCTGTGCAGACTGCTGCTGGCTTGAACTTACTAGCAGTGATCAACAAGGGATAGAACAGGAACTGTCACTCAAAGCCAGTGACAATATTCCATTTGCATCCATGCCCTTCCTCCAAAGAGCTGCAAGCAGCATAAGTAGAGTGATCCTGTTTTATTATTGCAAAAACATCTTGTAATTCAAATTAATCTAACAGACTTAGTTTTTATTTATTACATTTAGCCCCTGCTTTTAAGGAACTCAAGTAAGGAAGCGAACCATAGTTGATGGTCTTGATTTGTTTGAGCTAACTAGGAAGAGTTCATACTCCTAAGTGGGGAACACCAGTTATCTCAGAAAGTTTTCAATTGCCTCCCCTGGCATACAAAAGAAAGAAAGGGACAGAGTGAAAGCCCAGAGTTTACTAAGACTCACAAATGTAACACTAAACCATGGTTTAGCATTCTGTCTGAACCATTCCATCAAGTAAAAGAAAACCAAACATATTTTAAAACCTAGTAAGAACAAACTGATGAGAAAAGATAGCCACTAGTACAATTTAAGATATCCATGAATAATAAAAAAGCAAAGAAAATGAAGCAGCCACCATTACTACCTTTCACACTTTGTGCACTGCCTGCCAAGAAATAAAGTGTTGATAGTCATTTGCTCTGGACAGAATATACGCTCCATAATCTATTCCAGCACACCAATAGCAAATTTAAATGAAAATTGTCCCCTATCTTTAGTAGGCACAAACAATACTGAATCCAATAGTGGAGCTAGCTGGCCAGAATGATTTCTCGAAGTAAACAGCTAAGAGAAACTATACATGTGTTACTTGAGCCACTTCAAACAGGAAAAATATTTATTGCTATACTGCATCTTCAGCATGAGGTCAATGTGCAATATTGCATCACAGTAGCATACTAGTCTCTCACCTAAACTGCAGGGTCAGGGTTAAGGAGGAAGGAAGGAGAGCAACAAGAACAAAGCAAGATATATATGAGACTTAGTTCACAACTACCATCATACATAATGAAGGAACAGGGCCTTGGATAGGGCTATGCAGATTAAGAGGCAGCTTGATGCTCAGTGGCTATTACACAAGAGTTTGCCCCTATGTGGCTGTGGATTTATAGGGCTTCATGTAGGGATATTTATCAACCCTACTAGGATGATGCCAGGGATTGAACCTGGGTCCTTTTACATGCAAAGCATGAACAATGGCCCTTCTTCAGCATTAAGTGAATGGTTGCCATTCATCTAGATAAGGGAAAAGTAAACAGCTGCACTTGAGGACTGTTGCAGTGAGGGCAAACACAGCCCTGACACCCAGTGGCATCTGCCCTGACTGACTGGGATCTCTGCAGGGGAAAGGCCTGTATGATAGCAGGAACATGACTAATCCTTTATTTAAAATCAATGTTGTTGTCTATGCCACACATTTCAATAGGCTATTTACTGCATTTTAACTCCAAGGGCACATGCTCCTAAACACCCCCCCCCAAACACCACATTTTATCTCCACAAAACCCTCTAAGACAGATTATAGGTTATGTGCCGAACAGCGTTTTCAGCCTGGGCCGAGAACTTGGTATTCAGAAGCATAGAGCCCCAGAAAAAGGAGCCTCTATCTAGCTGTTGTAGCCAGTGGCAACTTAGGGGCCCATCCAACAATAACATCCAGAGGGGTAGCCAATGCCATATTAATCTGCTGCAACAAAATCAAAACAGGCACCTTAAAAGACCAAACAATTTACAATTGTATACCGTAAGCCCACAAGTTACACATATTAACTTGTGCACATTCAGCTTTACACGCTTGACAAATAATAATAAAAAAATCAAAAAGGGTTTGGCATCCGGGGGAAAGAACTTTGGCAATTCCACCAACCATAGCTCCCATTGTGTGTGACATGATTTTGGCTTTAGGAATGATCCCCAAAATGTAACCCCTGTGTCAGCTGTGGGCTTACTGTAATAAGCTGTTGTGGACTACCATCCACTTCTTTAGATGCATGAAATGTTACAGGTTACCTGTAACTCAGGGACGTGGGTGGCACTACAGAGCCTAGGGCTTGCTGATTAGAAGGATGGCGGTTCAAATCCCCGTGACCGGGTGAGCTCCTGTTGCTCGGTCCCTGCTCCTGCCCACCTTGCAGTTCGAAAGCATGTCAAAGTGCAAGTAGATAAATAGGTACAGCTCCTAAAGTAAATGGCATTTCCATGCGCTGCTCTGGTTCACCAGAAGCGGCTTAGTCATGCTGGCCACATGACCCGGAAGATGTACACCGGCTCCCTCGGCCAATAAAGCGATGAGCACCGCAATCCCAGAGTCGTCCATGACTGGACCTAATGGTCAGGGGTCCCTTTACCTTTACCTGTAACTCAGGTATTCTAATCTGATGAAGTGGCGTATACGTCACAAAACCTTCTGAGTAACACACAAGATGCAACTACGGCATTGACTTAGGTAGCTTTGAAACAGGGGTAGGGAACTTCAGGGGTGGGGGCCAAATTGGCCCCCAGGCCTCCTCTATCTGGGCCTCGGAACTCTCTCCAGCTCACACACCGCACTAGCCCTGCTTTACACACTCCTTGAGTGTTTTTCCCTGCTTGGAAATGTGTTCTTGAACTCTGGAAATGTTTCTTGCTTGTAAGGATAGAGGAATGTGTGAACCTGATCTTGTCCCCCACTGATAAGCAGCTCCTGGAAGGCTGTCCAGAAGGATATGGGACTCTCAGACTAAAAAGGGTTCCCCACCCCTGTTTTTAAAGAAGTAGACAAATTTATGGAGGATAAGGCTATCAAAGACTACTAACTGTAATGACTATGTCCTCTCGCTCTACTGTCAGAGACAGTATGCCTGAATGCCAGTTGCAGAGAATCACATGGGCAACTTGTCAGCTATTGTGAGAATAGGATGCTGGACTAGCTAAGCCTTTGGCTTAATATGGCAGGGCTCATCTTATGCCATAATAAATTTGTCTTGAAGGTGCCACAAAACTCTGCTGATTTGTCCATGAACGGATCTCATTGCTCATGACCAGCACCACAAATTGCTGCAGATAATTTTGCAAAGGATCCCAATTCCCAATATGGACTGTTTTAAGCCATAACCAGCAGTTGAAACAATCACACCCCACTGCTTCCAAGGAGAGGAACCAACACAAACAAAAAGACAGGACCTAATAAGGTTGTATGAGATGCTCCCTTCAGCCGAAAGTGCTCTCATGGAAGAGAACATGGTATTAAAACAAATGAATGTGTATTTCCACAAAATATTTAAGAGGAAAAATTAGGAAAGTGTCATGTTTCCTTACTGATCTATCATTCTGCTGTTTTAAATTAACATTTGATTAACATAAAGGTAAAGGTACCCCTGATTGTTAGGTCCAGTCACAGACGAATCTGGGGTTGCGCGCTCATCTCGATCTATAGGCCAAGGGAGCCAGAGTTTATCCGCAGACAGCTTCGGAGTCATGTGGCCAGCATGACTAAGCCACTTCTGGCGAACCAGAGCAGCGCACGGAAATGCCATTTACTTTCCCGCCAGAACGGTACCTTTATCTACTTGCACGTGACGTGCTTTTGAACTGTTAGGTGGGCAGGAGCTGGGACTGAACAACGGGCGCTCACCCCATCACGGCGATTCGAACTGCCAGCCTTCCAATCGGCAAGCCCTAGGCTCTGTGGTTTAGACCGCAACACCACCCGTGTCCCTTTTTAATTAACATAGCAATGCACAAAAAGCTACTCCATACTGGAGTTGTAGAAAGAAATCTGAATTCCTAGGAATTCCATCTGATGTAGAAAAAAAAAGACCAGGTATTTTTCTAACACAGCTGCTAACAGGAAGGAAATCAGAATTATTAAACTGGATTTTTCATTGCCAATTGTGTTTATCATCCCTCTTTGGAGGCCTAAATGCCAATATATAGAATAAGGATTTATTCACTATTTTTTATATCGGCTATCTGCAACACAAACATAGAAAGCCTTAGAAGGACTATCCCTGGACTTAACAGTATAAATCAAACAGTATAATTTGCTGTCACCAAGAAAATACCTCAGTGATACTGGGAATGGACAGTTTTCATGGCAAGATGGTAATGTTTTATTCAATATACAAATGAAAACAGGCCCTAAAAGAAACTCTCTAAAGCATCTTTGCAGATACAGTATGGCTATCCTGAACAGCACAGCTTGAACTATACTCTTCCTTGGGAACAACTGTCTGTAACAGGGAAAACAACTTTTGTCCCTGAGACTGTTATATGCTCGACATTTGAATAATTTGTATGGCTTAATAAGGATGATTTATGCTAATGTACAACCTGATAGCCATTTTGGCGGTGGGGGAAATGTTGTAATATACATAGAAACCAGTAACAGCTACTTCAAGGAAAAGGATTATTAAATTGTGGGCTACTTTAAGGAAAAGGATTATTAAGTTGTGGCTTACCTGATGCGCCAATGGGAGAGGTAGCTGGGGTCATGCTATGAATGTTTAGCCCAAGGTTATGGGGCGCTCCGGAAGGCGGTGCTGCTGCAGGAGGCCCCGGAGGGTTTTCCCTCTGCGGAGACGTAAGTGGTGTGGTGGGCTGAGAAGATGGCCCGCCGGCAAGCCGGGCAAGGCGCCTCCGACGGATCTACAACGAAACAAGAGGTAAACATTAAAAACAAAACAAAACCAGAGCTTAGTAAAATGCTGGTGTATAAATCCTCTGGGGTTCTGACAAGGCAATAAAAAAAGAGCTAAGAATAGAACTGGGATGTATTTCAAGATACACCCAAGCCAGGTCAGGCATATGCCACCTGGAGATGCTAGCTGAAGGAAGGAACTGCAAGCAAGGTATGTTAAGGCCAGAATAATAGGAAGATAGGGAACTGCCATACACCAGGTCAAAGAGTTTGTCCATCTAGTCTAGTCTGTCCCTACTGACAGCAGGTCTCCTGGGTCTCAAGCATAGAGTATTTTCCCATCACCTCCTACCTGGGGTCCCTTTAACTTGAGATGCTAGGGCAGGGCAGCTTTTTGTGAACTACTAAATGTTCTTGAACCACAACTCCCATAATCCCTGACGACTGGCCATGCTGCCTAAGAATTATGAGAGTTGTAGTCAACAACATCTCGCAGCCCAAGATTGAGAAAGGCTGTGCTAGGGACTGAGGCTGTGACTTTCTGCATACAACACAAGCATCCTACAACTAAATTATGACTCTCCTTGGTTCTTAGAATCCAGTGAAGTCATTCCTGTTCTACTGACTGCAGTATTACTCCAAGGCCTGCATGCAGCAATTTGTTGGTGAGGGAAGCTGTTTGTTGGTGAGGGCAGACTTTCATTACCTGATGCCCTCCAGATATTTTCCACTACAACTCCATCAGCATCAGCTAGCCAGCTGGTTTAGCAAAATATGAATGAGCATGGCCTTCTCCACATGGAGGAGCATGGACATCCACCACTCCTTCTCCCATGCAGCTGGGAAGAAAAGTTCAGAAGCTTTTTCTTTTTCTTTCAGTTAACCAGCATTTGTTGTGTTATCTGGACCAACAAACCATGGTTACCATTAACTGTTGTTAGTTTAAAACAAGGAAACTTCAAACCATGGCTCGTGTACAGCTCTCAAATAAGCGAGCAAGCTACTAGAAATGTTAATATTAACTATAATCCACAGTAACAGTTTCAAAAGAAAAGAATTACATATAACCATATAAAAGAATTACATATAACCTTCTCAAATATGAGAAGCGAGTCAATCCAGACACAGAATACATGGAGCTTGCTTTATTATGTCTTCTGTGTTTTCATTTTGTACTTTTATGTTGTGAACTGAAGAGAGGTATACAAATTTAATAAATAATAATAATATTAAGCACAGAACCTGGTCACAACAAACTGTGGTTAACCAAAAAGCAGAAGCTTTCAAACTCATCCTCCCAGCTGGAAAGAGGGGAGAGGGGTGCACATTATGTTGGGAGGAGGGCAGACACATTCACATTTCACCAAATGGTAAGTTTAGCTGAATACAACTGAATATGGTACAACCATTATCACTGTAAATTTTACATACCGTATTGGCCTGAATATAAGCATCACTTTTTTTCCAAATTCTGACTGTGAGAAATTAAAAGTACGGCTTAAATTCACGACCTTAGAAAAATTGGCTTTTATGGTAGCACTGCTGAAACAGACATATGATAAAACACAATGGGTGTGAGTGCCTGTGGAATTTTAAGGGAGCAGCTTATATTCGGGCTGATACGGTATTACAGACAACAGTGCTGAGGCAGAGAGGATTTGTTTAAGGCCTCCCAGTTAAGTTCATAGCTAGAATGAGATGCAGGCTGGAAACTTCCCAATTCGCAGCCCACCATCTTCTTCACAAAACCAGCTCTGTTTTCAAGACTGACTAGACATTTTAAAATATATTCCCACCCTCGCCCCCAGTTGTTTGGGAATTACTAGAAATAAATAGAAGGTTCTCCTTCAAGGGCAACATGCTTCCATTCCATTAAGTCAGAAAGTTTCTGAACATTCTAGCGATTTACCACCTGGACTTCTATCCTTTCCCCGAGAGATTTCCAAAGAGCATTTTCCCGGAAACTGATACAGAACAACATGTGGAAAACACCATGCGGTGTTCCATTCCCCTGCTCAGATGGGACACTATAATTAGAAGCAGTGCAATGTTCCCTCCATAAGCCTTAAGCAATGAGGTCGATACCATCATCTCTTCTCCTCTTTATCTTCCAGTAAAGCTGCTCTCCATCTTTCAGATCCATAACAAGTTGCATTTTGCGAGCATAATTTATGTAGATCATTAATTCACTCAATGTCACACTATACCTCAAAGCAAGCAAAATAATTTTTAAAATGTTTCAATTACAAAATCTGTACAGGATTGCTAGTCCAAATTCATCGTTCATGCAAAAGGCCAACATCAGGGGGGGACACCCAGCATATGACTAGTGGCAGACTGTTCAAACATGCTAACTCCAACTAGACACTCAATAAATGTTTGTTGCTAAATTTTCATTGTACACATCTGGTTATTTCCAGACTGATAACACGTTTGTTATATTTGGTTCTGCACAGTGTTCAAAACTCCCATTGTTCTAGGCGCATTTTGCGACAGGGAATTTCATTAGGGCGAGCAGTTTCTGAGCTCTGGCCACAGTACTGCGTCTAAAATTTCATATTAAAATTGTAGAGTGGAAGGAAAGGAGGACTTTTTGCTGCCTCCCCACTTCCAGCTAATCTTTGAAGACTAGAGAAGAGGCCCTCTTAAGAATATTAGGGGGAGTGAGCAGGGGAAGGACTAGAGCATGTGAAAATGAACTTGAGATTTTAGCTGTAGTTCATTCATTTTCAGTTTTGTGTTCTTGTTATAAAAAAGCGCGCCTAAAGATTCCTTTGTTGCGCCCATAACCTAGGTTTAAGGTGCCATTTAGCTCCAAGCTTTCATATCTCAGTTTCTAACACTGGTTCTGCATGATGTGAAGTTAATGGTTGATAGCTTTTTACTTTCCTTTTTGCACTGCTTTCTGGAGGAGATGTGTGTTCTGTTTACACCACATCAAGTAACCAACAAGAAGAATTTCAAAAGATACACAGCGAAATACATTCATTTTATTTCACAAGATATATACCACTTGACTGTAATGAAAACTCAAAAGCAATTAACTTCAGCAGCTAAATTGAAAGAAAGCCCTATTATACACTACGCTCATAGTTTGAGGCAACCTAGTTTTGTTTTGCCAGACCATTGTGATAACTAAATCCTATCAAAAAAAGCTTAATATGTCTACTGGTTGTCTTCCTGCAAAATATCTTCAGAACTTGAATTAACACTTCCAGACCAACACACAAACCAGGGCAGGATATGCTCTCAGCTAGAGATCCAAAAGGAATTTCAACCTGATAAAAGGCTGCTGCATTATCAAAGGACATGTTCTTCTGAGAAACCTACTGAACATCCAGTGCCTGTTTTCACTGACCTGGATCCAAATTAACTCTGCAAACTCAAGGGAGGCTTGAAATTAGGTTGCTCCAATACTAGCCTCCCTATGCCACCCCTATTTTCAAACTGCAGGGAGCCTTACAAGCTATTTGTGACATGACATGTTGTAATGGGAGGAGAGTAATTGGGGTGATCAAACATGTAGTGTAATGGTTAGAGCATTCAACTAGGACTTGAGAGACCAGAGTTCAAACCCCCACTCAGACATGCATGACAGTAGGGTAACGGCTATAATTTGGGGGAAGGGCCATAGCTCAATGGTAAAAAAACACACACAGAAGGTCCCAGGTTCAACCCTCGGCATCTTCATGACTGGGGCAGAAAAACCCAGCCTGAAACCATGGCCAGCTACTGCCAGTCTATGTAGGCATTACTGAGATAGATGGACCAATGGTCTGACTCAGTATAAGGCAGCATCCTAAAAGTCCCACGGGTCATATTTTGCCACCTACCCTGAAATATCCATGGGGTTACGAAGAGTCGGACACGACTGAACGACTAAACAACAAAATAACCCTGAAATTGCTCTCTATATACAAACGGTCCCCAACGTAAGCTAAGAAAGCATCTCACTTCTCCCAAGTAGGGAGGTACTTGCAAGTGCAAATTGAGAATTGGGAGGTTGCAAGTACAAAGAGAAGGAAAGTCCGCTTAAAAAAGACATCACCACCCCCATTTACCAAGGCCTTTAAGCATCTTCTTTCAAGACTTTACTTTCCCTGGCTTTGTATCCCCTCCCCAATGAAAAAGGAAATTAACTGGGGATGGCTCTCCACATCTTTCCATATAGCGTTTAGGTTTGAGGAGTGGAGAACAGGATTGGATGGAGAAAGAGAAGAACCTGAAACTCCTTGGAACTAGCCCTCTGCAGAGTATTTATGCCAGGCTTCCTCAACCTTGGCCCTCCAGATGTTTTTGGCATACAACTCCCATGATCCCTAGCTAGCAGGACCAGTGGTCAGGGATGATGGGAATTGTAGTCTCAACATTTTTAGGGCCGAGGTTGAGTAAGACTGATTTATGCCATGTAAAAATCCTAGGAGACAACACCAAGTAAGAGACAAGAGTAAGTCGTCTGTGGACTATTCCAGCCCCTTTAAATGCTGTGGCTATCTGGGCATTATATGGCAAGCTTCAGTCTTTCCTTGTGCATTCAGAAGGCTCTCCACTTTCTCATTTGGCACAGTAATTCCCCATTCCTCACCTGCCCTGTCCCACTCGTTGCCCACATCTTGTCCTCCTTCCACTTCCAAATTTCTTTTGCTCACACTTCCCCACATGCATGCACAGCAGGGATATTGCCACCGTGGCCTTTTCTGTACAATGCCAGAAGTGTACACTGAGCTGTATAATAGATGAGCTGCGGCAGCAGATGGTTGATCCAGTCCTCAGCAACGTAGACCATCTCACACATGCTGCAAATTGCTCAGTGGCTCAATCAAGAGTCCAGCAAAGCCAGCCAAAAGATTTGCGCTTCTTTATTAGAACACCAGCTTTTTATTTAGCGATTCCCATTGTATTATCTGTAGCCTCCCCCTCCTCATTATTATTACTACTGAATTTATTCCCCGTCTTTCACCAGTAGGTCCCTGGGTAGGTGACAACTTAAAATTCACAATTAAGAACATTTAAAACATATTAGTGTCACAGGAATAGGATGGGTCCTGAAAACAAACACCTCAGATGTCAAAGGGCTGTGGTTCCAGCATATGCCAAAAGCTATACTGTATAGTGAAGATGCGGGTGGCGCTTTGGGTTAAACCACTGAGCCTAGGGCTTGCTGATCAGAAGGTCGGCGGTTCAAATCCCACGATGGAGTGAGCTCCCATTGCTCAGTCCCTGCTCCTGCCCACCCAGCAGTTCGAAAGCACGTCAAATTGCAAGTAGATACCGTGTTTCTCCGAAAATAAGACACCATCTTATATTTATTTTTCCTTTTAAAAAAAAACCACTATGGCTTATTTTCAGGGGATGTCTTTTTATTATTATTATTAAGTATGGTACAGTTTAACCTACAAGGTTAAACTGCCTATCACTATGGCTTATTTGGGGGGTATGGCTTATATTCCTTGAAAGCTTAAA
The DNA here is from genome assembly GCF_965207765.1 of Zootoca vivipara. Taxonomy (NCBI): domain Eukaryota; kingdom Metazoa; phylum Chordata; class Lepidosauria; order Squamata; family Lacertidae; genus Zootoca; species Zootoca vivipara. The sequence continues at coordinate 13,128,293 of NC_142589.1, forward strand.
AATCCTGCTATGGCTTATTTTATGGCTACGTCTTATTTTCGGAGAAACAGGGTAAATAGGTACCGCTCTAGCAGGAAGGTAAACAACGTTTCCATGCGCTGCTCTGGTTTGCCTGAAGCGGCTTAGTCATGCTAGCCACATGACCCGGAAGCTGTCTGCGGACAAACGCCGGCTCCCTCAGCCAGTAAAGCGAGATGAGCGTCGCAACCCCGAGTCGTCCGTGACTGGACCTAACGGTCAGGGGTCCCTTTACCTTATATAGTGAAGAAGCCAGACACACTTCTATGGGGAGGGAATTCCACAACTTAGGGTGCAACTACGAAGAGGGCGCCCTCTCAACATGCGGTAGGGTCTGCGGGGAGGGAGACTGTCTTAGGACCTAAGTTATTTAGGACTTTAAACACTAATGTGTTTAATTGGGCCAGAGAACAACTGGCAACCAATGTACAGTAGCTGTCACCAAGGCTCAGGGCAGGTTTCAAGTTAACACATGCTATGATAATCTAAGTTCAGCTGCATGTAGCGAGGGAGATCATTGGTCCATTCAACTGAATACTGTCAACTAGGATGACTCTCCAGAGGCTCAGGGTTAAGAACAAGGACCCTCTCACTACATATTGTTTTAATTCAGGGGAACCTGCGGCCCTCTCAGGAGCTATTGGACTCCAACCCCCATCAGACAAAAGGATCGAGGTGAAGGACCCTCTCACTACATATTGTTTTAATTCAGGGGAACCTGCGGCCCTCTCAGGAGCTATTGGACTCCAACCCCCATCAGACAAAAGGATCAAGGTGAATTGTCAGAGATGATTAATTAAATTTGAACCCCTCCCTTTCCCTGAAAGAAGCCCAAGACTGCAAACATAAAAATGTTTTTAAATAAATACTTAAAATTTTAAAAAATACATTAATAGCACCTTAAAACATTTAAAAGCAATTGTATAGCCACTAATTTCAAGGTTGTCGTGGCCAGTATCTATCAGCCATCAAATGTCGGGATAAACTGATGTCCATTTCCCCCCTGAAAGTCTATAATGAAGGAGACGGACACACCTCACCAGGGAGAGCATTCCACAAGCAGCAAGCCAGCATTGAAGAGGGTCAGTGGCTGCACCACCAACAGAGCCTCCCCTACCAATTGTGGGGCCTGAGATGGTTGATATCAGGGGAGTCACTCCTTTAGGTACTTGGGTCTCAAGCCACTTAGGGCTTTGTACACTAGCAACCAACACCTTGAATTGGGCTCGGTGGGTCACTCAGTAAGTAGCCAGTGCAGAGCTTTCAGGACCTGTGGCAGATGGACGAATTTGGATATAAGCCAACAACACCTCTAACTGGAAATTCTAGGAACTGAACCTGGAACATTCTGCACAAGTAAGGAGGCCCTAGCACCATGAACTTCCCAGACACTCGGAACCTTGGCTCTGCATCAGAGCCAAATGGAAGGCAATCAAGTGTTCCAAAGGTTTCCATCATCTCACCTAAAAGTAGGTGTTGTGTAACAGTGAGGGGGACTGAACTACAAATGGGAAAATCCTGGTTGGAATTTTACCTTCCCCCATGAACCCAATAGGTGTCCTTAGGCAAGCTACTTTCAACTTCCATTGTCCCACATGCAACAAGGGGCAGGAAGAGTGCTATACATAAATACCTTGTATTATAAGCCATTCATGAAGCACATGCATGCTCACATGCAAAGCATGATTTGCACACTAGTGTTTTGACAGTCTGCCAAAGTGAGTCCCCGTCTTTGGTTCTAGGCTTCACAACACATTACGAAAGCTACACATGGCCCCCCCGCTTCCCCACCTTTCAAAAACTAGTAAACATTTAATATCTAACATATGGGTGGTATATGAAATTAAGGAGAAAAAGCTTCCTGCACAGCTGAGGCGTTACAGAAACAAATCACTGAGATGCAATAGGCCATCTCTTTCTCTCCATCCGTCCCAGGAGTGCTGGCATGACAATGAACATTTCACCACAGTTTCTCTTCACATGATTAGTTTCCCCCCCTTCTCTATGCTATTTGTCCTCTTGCTTTTCATTTCCTCCATCTCCCCTTTTCCACTGATGCTGCAGCTGGGAGACTGTAAGCTTCTCGGGACAAGAGACTGTTCCCCCCCCCCAACACCACTACTCAGATATTTTGCATACATAAATGGTGCCGCAGCACATACATACAAAAAAGTGTAGGGTGAAAGCATTTAAGGAAACTGAACAAAGAAAATTATGTTCCTAAAGCAGCACTTTTTCAGCAAAAAGGGCCATAGCTCAGTAGTAAGAGCATCTGTTTTGCATGTAGAAGGTCCCAGGTCCAATCCTCAACAGCTCCATTCTGGGCTGGGAGAGATTCCTGCCTGAAATCCTGGAAAGCTGCTGCTAGTTAGTGTAGAGAATACTGAGCTAGATGGACCAATGGTCTACTCATATAAGGCCACTTTTATGTTACACCTGAATGCAGTATAATAGAGAAAGTTATCCAAGTACACTCCTCAGCCATTTTCAAACTTTTCACTTTAGGGAATCCTTTCCTTTCCAGCAATCAAGTAACAGTACTGCAGACCCAGCCCCTTACGTAAAAAGAGTCCTGCTGGATAATACCAAGGGCCCATCTGGTCCAGCATTCTGTTCTCACAGTGAACAACCAGATATCCCAATGGGAAACCGGCAGGCAGGACGTGAGCTCAACAGCACTCTTTCACTTGTGATTCCCAGCAAATGATATTATTAAAAATTCAATTTATTATCACCTTCCACCAAACGGCCCAAGGGGAGGTTACACCAGTTTACAATACAGTACTGTATAACAAACCAGTGCCACAACAACAGGGTATTCAGAGACATTCGGCCTCTGACAGTGGAAGTAAAGCATAGTCAATGTGGCTAGTTGCCACTGATGGCCCCCTCAGCATCTGTTTTCATAATGCTACAAAGAGGTCATGATTTGGCTGAAAATGGGCAGGGGTTGGGCTTGTGTTCGGTGGATTTCAGAGTCCCCCCCCTGTTTCCCTAATAATTGGGGCATAGCTTTCTACAGCAATATCTGCAGAAGAAATCCCTATGTGTTGCAGGATTTCAGGGAGCATTATTAGGAAAATACTAAATTAACAAAGACCTTTTGCCATGTAGGCGTGTACATCCTAAAGCACATTAAACGCTCACATGCAACTGCCAATTTTTTGGTTATGAGTGAGCAAGCTACTTTTTAAGCTTCATCTTCTCACACAGACACACATTTACTTCTAAGGAAGCCTGCCCCCCCCCCCCGGTGCTCTCCAGGAATGAGATTGAAAGCTACTATTATACAGCACACATTCAGATCCATAAGCTTTCTCCCATGCACATTCAGTAAAGTACTGAGTTTGCTTTTCCAATCGTTTCTTCAGTCCCTTCATTCGGCAAATTTGAAGTATGCTTCTCAGGCACAGGTACGAAATGCAGAGATTCGGCTGCGTTGATGAACAGGTTTATTTGACCATTCCACTCAGGCTGCAAAAAGGTCCAGTGGAGTTGTTTCCTTATTCCACTGCAGATGCCTGAGATGCAGATATACCCACACTTTCTGAAGTAAGAAATCAACTTCCCATTACAGATGTCCCTCTCTAAGGCTGCTTTGAAGTGGTGTCTGTACAGCAGGATATCTTGCCTGCAGAGGGTATCCCAGGGCACGGCCTGACGGTACATGATGCAGCAATTCTGTTGAAGCTTAATTAGTACCTGAATAGGAAATCGCCCAAGAATGCTATTGACATCGCCTTGAGTGTGATGGTGGCAATAGATCATGGGTAGGCAAACTAAGCCCTGGAGGCCAGATCCGGCCCAATCACCTTCTAAATCCAGCCCATGGACGATCTGAGAATCAGCGTGTTTTTACATGAGTAGAATGTGTTTTTTATTTAAAATGCATCTCTGGGTTATTGGTGGAGCATAGGAATTCATTCTTTTTCTTTCTTTCTTTCCCAAAATATAGTCCGGCCCCACACAAGGTCTGAGGGACAGTGGACCAGCCCCCTAAGTTTGCGGACCCCTGCACTAGAACTTCCAAAACTTCCTAAGCCTTGGTCCTCCTCCTGTCACACCCTGGCTTCAGCACAAATATCCTAAAGGTAAAGGTAAAGGGACCTCTGACAGTTAAGTCCAGTCGCGAATGACTCTGGGGTTGCGGCGCTCATCTCGCTTTACTGGCCGAGGGAGCCGATGTTTGTCTGGAGGCAGTTTTTCCGGGTCATGTGGCCAGTATGACTAAGCCGCTTCTGGAGAAACCAGAGCAGCCCACGGAAATCTCACTTACCGGCACTTCTGGTCTGCCGCGCTGGCTGAGGCACAGAAACCTCGAGCTCCGAGGTTTCTGGCTTGCGGAGGGGGGGGAATTCCACGGGGGTGACGCGGACCCCTGTAGAACCCCGGGTAGAGCGTCCCGGGGGCAAAAAAGTTCGGCGGAGCTCCGGGAGCGACTCCTCCGCTGCCCGGTAAGCTCGCAAGAGCCCCGAGAGCCATTTTGAGCAGCAACGTTACCTCCAAGAAGCAAAGCTCCAAGCCTACAGCCTGCAAGCGGTGGATTCTTCCCTTAAAAAGAAGAGAATTGGATCAAGTAAGTTAAATATTTGTGATTTGGACTGGACAATTGGCGATGGGAGGAGGCTTAAAAGGAAAGTCAGCCCCCCCAATTGAGTAATGGACGATGCAGTAAAGCTGGGGAAAGCCCAGAAATTTGTTTTTAAGAACTTTTTCCTGATGCAGAGTAAGGGAAAAAGATAAAGTGTCTATAAATCTCTGCAAAAGACTGTGATTTGACAAGGGGGAAACCCCCGTGAACTTGGAGTCGGGTCAAAGGAAGGATCGGCTAGCCGCCTTTATGACGTCACAATAGAAAGGAATGCAACTGCTTGAATGAGACTGAGAGCCGCAGACAAGTAAAAGAGGAAGTTTTAAAAATAGACTTTAAGGCTACTCAGTGTCGAATTTGAGACTGAATAACAAAAGAAAAAGTAAAGAAATAGAGGTTGGATCCAGTTCAGATGGGACTTTATTCTTTTTATATTTGGAAAATATAAAATAAGGACAACAACAATACCACTTCCTGCTCTGCCACAATTATGGAGGCGGAAAGCATCAACAGGAAGGAAGAGAAGGTTCTGGACTGTGAGAGGAATGGCACACAGTGGGACTTGATTTTGATAACAATTCTGGAAATGACTGAGGAGATTCGTAATCCTAAAGGTGTTGCAACAAGTATGGATGAGAGGACTGATGATCCAACAGAAATGAAGAAGAGGGAGAAGAGGAAGAAGGACTATGGGAAGGACTAGAAGAAGACGCATGCTGTGCTTTGACTTTAGGGAAAATTCTGGAAACGACAGAGGAGAACCGCAATCCTGAAGGAAATGCAATAACCACGGGAGAGAAGACAGCTGATTCAACAGAACTGATTTTTGAGACAGAAGAGGATGAAGAAGAAATCACTGTTTCATCGGTGGGAGGGGTGGAACAGGGAAGGGACTCGATCCAAAAGCCCCCCAAAAAGGGGAAAAACAAAAAGGTTGTTACCCCAGTGAGAGAGAGGGAGAAGGAAGCAGGTGGGGGGCAGAAAGAGAATGAGATTGAAGATAAAATGTTGGGAATACAGCAGGGGAGGGAAAGGGTTGAGCAAAATTTAGATTGGGACAAAGCAGGAGTGGGGTGAGGAGGAACTGAGAAGATTTTTATAGGTGGATAAAACACGGTTTGAACTCAGAATGCATCAAGGAGCTGGCTGAAATCTCTGGAGACATCGATTCCAAGGAAAGGGGGTAGATTTAGTTTTGAGGGCGGGAATAAAAAAGGGGGGAAAAGATTTTGAAAAATAATTATGAATATTTTTGGGTAAAAGGGTAGAGAATATTGGGTAATAAAGGTAAAGAAAAGTATGAAGGGTAAATGATTAAAAAGAAGTTGTAAATTGGAAGGAAGATGGTAATCTTAGATTTGGAAACTGCAATAATTAGTGACTCATAAGGAACTCAAGAAGGGGAAATGAGGAAGTCCGAAATGTTTAGATTACAAATTAGAAAATATGATTATGTATTATGTCTTTTTATTTTTATTTTGGGTTTTGTTCTCTCTCTATTTTTCCTTCACTCTTCTATATAAAATGAATAAGAATTATTTAAGAATAAGGTTATGAAATGGGAGATAAGATGTAAGTCTATGGTGTCTAGTTAAGATTTGGAAGTGGTAAGAGTTAATTATTAATAAGGACTGTAAGAAGGGGAAGTGAAGAAGTTCGAAGAAATAAGATGTGATAGCATTGTCATTTTTTGTTTTTTGTATTTTCTTTATAAATTTTTCTCCCCCCCTCTTTTTTCTTTTTTCTCTGTATGTAAAATTCAATCACTTTTTTTTTAAAAGGAAATCTCATTTACCTTTCCGCCGGAGCGGCACCTATTTATCTACTTGCACTTTGACGTGCTTTTGAACTGCTAGGTTGGCAGAAGCTGGGATCGAGCAACAGGAGCTCACCCCATCATGAGGCTTCGAACTGCCGACGTTCCGATCGGCAAGCCCTAGGCTCAGTGGTTTAGACCACAGCGCCACCCGCGTCCCTTTAATGTCCTAGCTTATATTAAACCAGAATTCCCCATTATGTGTGAATGGGCTGAACTCAGATTAATACCAGTTAATCATGAAAATAAGCCAAGATTTAAGCTAAATGCCAATGCTTGGCCAACACTTCATAAACCACTGTTTGCGAAACCTTTAGACCTGGTACAACCAGTGTGGTGCCCTCAAGTCATAATCCACATTATCTGGAGGGTACCACAGTCGTCTGAAAGAGGTAATTTTGTTTTACACTGCGTACCTAATTGTCATTGAGGGAAGGAGCCCTAGCTCAGTGGCAGAATATCTGCTTTGCATGCATGCAGAAGGTCACAGGTAAAATCCCTGGCATCTCCAGGTAGGGCTCAGGAGGGCATTTTGATTGAAACCATGGAGTGCATTACCAATCAGTGTAGACAAAATTGACCAAGATGGGCCATTGCTCTGACTCAGTATATGGCAGCGCCCTCCCTACGGAGAAATATGTCGTGGCTCTGAAATCAGGTCTATTGCATGTGATATATAGCCCACCTTCCTGTGTGTAACAAGGCTTTCATCTCCATAGCATGTAGAATAACTACAAGTTTACAAACAATCCTACCCAACAGCCTGAAGGCAATTATTATTTGCCACATGTAAGGGTCAGTTTCCATGCCTGGTGTCCTGTGCATGGGTGGGATTCAAAACAAGATCCCACACCAGATTAGGAGACAGAATGAATCCTGACTCAAGCAACAGCAAAGTAAGCGTGCAAACTACCGTATCTGGATTCTTTTAAAAGCAAAGTTGCACTGAGAGAAAAGGGGGATGGGGACTTCACAGAAATTTTATTAATGCTTTAAAAGGTCAATTCCTTGCCATAAATCAAATTCTATATATTGTATAACCTGGCTTGATTATACAGCATTTCTGGTGCCAGTGGCTTACATTAACAGTGATATAATCAGGCTTAAACCAAGTGGCTTAAGCTAAAATATGTCAAAAGTCCTCATCACTTGAATGCAATTGGCCTATTATTCCAGTGACAATTAACATACTTCCAAACTAAGCCTCCTGCCTCTTTAGCATTACCGCCAGTGTCTGCTGAGAACTGTAGTCTTTCCTTAGTCATTCCCAGCTCACAAGAAGTACACCCTAGCCACTGGCACTACACACATCCCCAAATTCCTATTGCAACATCAAACGATTGCTAAATCATTACCTTCAACATGCAAAACAACATTGTGATGTTTTGGAATATACTGAATGACTTTGCATAAAGATGTCAGTTGTTGCAGTATGATCTCCACAGATGACACAGAGCATGTAAGCGACACACACACCAACAGAGAAAAAGGATCATAAATGTTGCAGCTCATTGCAATAGTAGAATTCCATAAACTGATAATTGTTGTTGTTGTTTAAAAAAAACATTTCCACAGATATTACGGAGCTGAGGTATATGCTAGTAGGCTTGTTTTACAAATGAGTTCTTGATTTGTCACCACCTCATTATTAAAGGTATTACAGATTTTGTAAAATACAGGAATTCCTTTAAAGGAACAGGAGACTGCAAGAGTATGGGAATGGGAGATTCACAACAAACAAAAGGAAGGACTTGGTCACGCAGTGCCAGGTAGTTAAACTGTTGAATTCTCTACTACAAAGAGGTAGTGATGGACATCAACTTACGACAGCTTTGTAATGGATGAGACGTCTTTATGGAGGGTCAGGCTCTCTGTTGCTTCTCATCCTGATGGTGATATGCTACCTCTAGGAGCAGAGGCGTTGTGCTTCTGGATACCTGTGCTGGGGTACATGACTGCCCTCATGTCCTGTGTATGGGCTTTCTGTTGGCCATGGTGGGAACCAGAATATTGGATCAGGCAGCCCTTTGGTCAGATGAAGCAGGACTCTTCTTAAGTTCCTTTTTAGTTTCACTGGATAACTCACCCCCCCCCCAATTTTCAAGTATTATGAATTAAGGATTTCTCTCAACCCACTTTCTCTTCATGATGCAAAATTCTATATACCTCTATCACGTCCCCTTTTACTCGACTTTTCCTAGGCTTTTATCCTGTTGGCTCCAGCCCCTCGATCATTCTGGCTCCCTTAGTGTAGCTCTACAATATATTTTTGAAATGCAGCAACTAGAACTATAAACAGTATTCAGTATTCCAAGAACGGTTGCACTACTGGTTTGTATATAATGGCAGTTTTCAATCCCCCTTCCTAATGATCCCCAACAAGAAATATACATTTTACCGCAGTCTGAGTGGCTGTTTCTAGTGAGCTGTCCACCATGACCCCAAGATCCCTTTCATGATCAGACCTCATCATCTTATATAGATGATGCTGTACCTTGCCCCAATTATGCATACCTTCACACCTGTTGTTGTTTAGTCGTTTAGTCGTGTCCGACTCTTCGTGACCCCATGGACCACAGCACACCAGGCACTCCTGTCCTCCACTGCCTCCCGCAGTTTGGTCAAACCCATGTTCGTAGCTTCGAGAACACTGTCCAACCATCTCATCCTCTGTCATCCCCTTCTCCTAGTGCCCTCCATCTTTCCCAACATTAGGGTCTTTTCCAGGGAGTCTTCTCTTCTCATGAGGTGGCCAAAGTATTGGAGCCTCAGCTTCACAATCTGTCCTTCCAGTGAGCACTCAGGGCTGATTTCCTTCAGAATGGATAGGTTTGATCTTCTTGCAGTCCATGGGACTCTCAAGAGTCTCCTCCAGCACCATAATTCAAAAGCATCAATTCTTCGGCGGTCAGCCTTCTTTATGGTCCAGCTCTCACTTCCATACATCACTACTGGAAAACCAGAGCTTTAACTATACGGACCTTTGTTGGCAAGGTGATGTCTCTGCTTTTTAAGATGCTGTCTAGGTTTGTCATTGCTTTTCTCCCAAGAAGCAGGCGTCTTTTAATTTCGTGACTGCTGTCACCATCTGCAGTGATCAAGGAGCCCAAGAAAGTAAAATCTCTCACTGCCTCCATTTCTTCCCCTTCTATTTGCCAGGAGGTGATGGGACCAGTGGCCATGATCTTGGTTTTTTTGATGTTGAGCTTCAGACCATATTTTGCACTCTCCTCTTTCACCCTCATTAAAAGGTTCTTTAATTCCTCCTCACTTTCTGCCATCAAGGTTGTGTCATCTGCATATTTGAGGTTGTTGATATTTCTTCCGGCAATCTTAATTCCAGTTTGGGATTCATCTAGTCCAGCCTTTCGCATGATGAATTCTGAACCACATTTGCCAATTTATTCTCCTTTTACCCAGCTTGGGAAGAGCCCTTTGGAGCACTTCACAATCACTTTTCCATTTTATTTACCACCTAAAACAATTTGGTGTTATATGGAAACCTGGGATACCTCAATGGTGGTGGCATCCAGCTAAATTCTACTCAAAGTAGACCTGTTGAAATTACTGGACTTTAAATTAGTCATGTCTATTCATTTCAGTGGGACTACTCAGAGTGGATACAACCTCCACCAACATGTACATTATTGAAGACGTTAAAATTTGCCAGTCCTAATACAGATCCTTGGGCAACAGATGATCATATACCCTTTCCCACATGAGAAATGGGGGTATAGACCATAGTTCCAGGAAGCCATACAAGACATCCATCCACCAAACAAGGATCCCATTTGGTGACACCAGTTTTACATACTGTAGTTATTATTATCCTGCTCTTCACCCTAAGGTCCCAGGAAGGGTTACAACAATTTGCATCTTCATCATTCATCAAAAACTGTATAATGAAGTTGCCAACTGCATCTTTGTGAAGAGGTAGTTCCACAACTTAGGGGCTGCCACAAAGAAGGCTTCTCCCAGGCTGCTGCCACCACTGCTTCTGAAGGCAGCAGAACCACCAAAAAAAGCCCCATCCCCCACAAACTTGGCACCTGAGAAGATTTGTAGGGAAGAAGGTGGTCTTTCAGTTATTGGGGGCCTGAGTCATTTAGGGCTTAAAAATCCAATGTGAAAACCTTGAACTAGATCCAGAATTGAACCCAGAAAGTATGCAAATGGATTTCTACAACAATGAAGACAAGAAACTCGTTTTTTTTAAACTGGGGAGAAAACTTGATTCCCATGATTCTACATCACCTCAAAACATGATACATGGTGTGATCGAAATACCGTAGCAAACAGTCTGGACCTAAAACCATGCCTAACAGATGCTCATCATAGATACACTTCAGAAAAATGAATGCCAAAGCTCGACAGGGAAATTGACTCTACTGCCCAGACAATTATCTTTCAATGCAACCTATAGGGAAATGTTCAAATTCTAAGTACTACAGGGAACCCAAATCAATATCCATATTTGGCATGTAAAAGCAGACTTGCCACTAATTTGCTCATATGCTATTGCAGGCCATCAAGGGGCTGACTTACTGCACCCCCACATATACCTGCACAAAGCAAACCCAAGCGTCCAGACATTTTGGTTTGGTTTAGTAGCCAATCATTGTTTCTACTAGCCAATGAAGTTTAACTTTCCAACTACTTCTCCAGTGCATGTCATATGAACACAGGAAGCTACCTTATACCAAGTCAGACCAGGCATCCCCAAACTGCGGCCCTCCAGATGTTTTGGCCTACAAATCCCATGATCCCTAGCTAACAGGACCAGTGGTCGGGGAAGATGGGAATTATAGTCCAAAACATCGGGAGGGCCGAAGTTTGGGGGTGCCTGAAGTCAGACTATTGATCCATTGAATTCAGCACTGTCTATCTATACTGTTTGGCAACAGCTCTTCAAGGTTTCACAGAGGAAGTCTCCTCCAGCCCTAACCGGAGATGCCGGGGATTGAACCTGGGGCTTTCTGTGTTCAAACCACACATTTTACCATTGCCTAGGCCCTTTGGCCCCATTTGTACTCATTCCCCAGCAAGGTTTTATTGGAAAAGTGGGGTGGGAGTTGTGTATTTCTCGTTGCCATTGGCAAACCTGTAAGTAGATACTGTAACACAGTTTCAAGCTTAAAAACTGCTGCCCACTATGAATATTCAAGTAACCAATAAAGGGCTGAATTTAGATGTCATGTTAGCATTCTCCAAACCAAAGTTCAGAAGACTGAAAATGTGGCATGCTCTCACATACATCTTCCTCCCCTCTAACCCAGATTGCCTTCAAACCAAGTCCGCTCAATTCTAACATCAAGGCTAACTAAGATAACACTAGAATTAAGCCTATGTGGTCAGTGTGCTGCTACTCCAGATTAGCAGCCCATTCTTTGTTACTTGAATTTTATTAGTGCAAGCCCATGTCTGTGTACTTGGAAATATGTTCTGTTGGACACAGCTGGTGAGAATTTGCAGTCTGAACAATTCAGGCCATGTCCCATGATGTTCCAGCAGTTAGGAACTTTATTCATGAAAAACAGTGTGCTTTTTTTTTTACCCTGTCTCTCCTTTATTGTAACGCAGACAGCATGGGAATAGCCTGTCCACGGGTTGCGGTGGAGAGTTTTACTGTACGCACCAGCTACCAAATTCAAGCCTATGAAAAGAGGCAGGAACCTGTTTGGGGTGCGGTAAAAGCAGTGCTTTTTCATGGTGGTTCCAAAATTATGGAATTCACTCCTACTTACAGTCAGGAACACACAGAATCTCTCTCATTCAGAAAGGAGTAAAGACCTTATTTCACTGTGCCTTTTCTGTTTTAATTATACCTGACACTTCTAGAGTTTTGACAGTGCCACTATTTTATGTTTCCCTTATTATTAATAACTCCAGTTTTAAATAAACTGCTTTTTGTTTTAGTTTTATTGTGAACTACTTTGAGAAAAATGGTAAAAAGCAGGAACTACATATAGTAAATGATATGCTCACCTTTAAAGCCATGAAGAGCTCAGAACTCAAACACTTGAAGGAGTACCTCTCCTTATAACCAGCCTGCCCATGTCTTGAGACTTTTGGTGGAAGCACATTCCCATATTTCACCATTAGAAGCTCACTATGTAATGATATGGAATAACTCCTTCTCCATGGTGAGGCAGCATCTGTGGAATGCTGTTCTCTGATATGCATGACTGGCACTAAAGTTATCTGTCCAGTGCTAGTTTGAGACTTATTTGTGTGCTCTGGCATTTTCAGTTTCCCACCATATTCTCTTGACCAAATTTCCAAGCCAATTAGTTTCTGAGCCCAATTCAAAGTGTTGGTTTTTACTTATAATGCCTTACATGGCTCAGGACCACAATACCTCAAGGACCACCTCTCCCCCTATGAAGCGACCCAGACTCTGAAATCATAATCTGAGACTCTTCTTCTTGAGAGATCACAGTAACAGGCCTTTTTTGCAGTGGTTCCCCATTTGTGGAATGCTTTCCCTAGGGAGGTTCAGGGATCCTCGAATGAAGGGCAGTATAGAAATGTATAAAACAACAAATGAATACATAAAATTATTTTAACTTATTTTATTAGTGTATTTTTAAATTGTCACAACTTGCCCTGGAACCCCAAAGTGTGGTACAGGGAAGAAATCTAACAAATAACTGTAATAACTGCTTAAACCAGTGGTGTCCAAACTTTTTTCAGAGAGGGCCAGATTTGATGAAGTGAAGAGCCATGAGGGCCAACCAAAGTTGTTGATCTTTTTTTTTTAGAATTGAAGTTGTTGATTTTTAAGGATTGAAATTGTTGAGGGTTTTTTACGATTTTACCCCAAGAAATAAACTGCCACAGGGGCCGGATTAAACCAACCAGCGGGCTGGATTATGCCCCCCAAACGGACTTTGGACATGCTTGTCTTAAACTACTCAGTTGTTTTCAGGTACTTTCTTTGTCTGAAGGTGTTTCTACTGCACCTTCTTCCTTCTTTTAAATGATTTGACGATTTTATTTTGTATTCACTATTTTGATCCAGTATTTCTGTGCATGAAGGGCAGCTTAAAAGCTGTTTTAAAATAAAAAGACAGATTACTCACATGGGGAAAGCCTGCCTCGTGGCAAGTTATGAAAGCACCCAAGCTAGTTTCTCTAAGTATTTTCACCTACATCAAAACTACAATATAAAAAAGCTCACATGGCCTTACCTTGGGCCAATGTACAATCAATGTGTCAAAGTGTGCAGGAAGAGCTTGCTGGTATAAAGCAACTGATTAAGTAGCTGTGAGTGCTTTTGCAATGAATAAGATCCAAAAAAACATTTTTTTTGTTTAAAAAAGCAATAAAATACTACCCTGGCAGAAGGGGAAAGGAGGGAGGGAGGGAGGGAGAGATCAGGAAAGACTGCAATTAAACAAGATGGAAATATCAATGTGTAGATAGAAAAGATTCCCTCATTGTGATCATTTTTTGAAGTTTAAATTGTTTTTGTTTAAACTTCACAATTTAGTCTGAATAAAACACAGGACATCCTCTTAGTACCGTAAAACAGGAAGTACTCTCAAGAAACACCTCACCAGGACAGTACCCAACAACCCTGGAATCATTCCATAAGCAATCATACTAGCACCTCTCACACTGTGGGTTCCCACCTGAAAAAACTTACAACTCTGAATCTGAAACCAAAGCTTTAATTGGAAGCCTAACATCTACATACTTCTGTTGAGGGGACCTGTTGTGTGTCCCCCACATACACCTTTCTTTAATAGACAAATTGGACAAAGGAGAAGTCCAAAACGTTATATGAACAAAGATCTAAAAGTGGTCCTGGTAGTATGACACCCCAATGGGAAAATAGCTATCTATCCCTTAGTATCAAATAATGTAAATTGAAAAGTTCCCTTTAAGCACAAAGTACTGTCAAGCTTTAGACATTCAATAAACCAAAACACACTTTTAAAAAGTTTCTCTCTCCAAGTAAGAAAAATTTGACATGTGTTACTCAACATAGGTGAATACTCAACTATAAAGAAGAGAAGGGATTAAAAACAACCCCACCCCCTATATAATTGCAGACTTAAGTAGGGTGAGGTGTGTCCAAAAAGTGGCGGGGAGAAAATACAACACAAGAACATTATATTACTAATGCACTTATCCAAAATAGCAAAACTAATCTGTTATCATTTACAAAGATTATATCCAGAGACATTCTAGCACTCTAGCTATGGAATCAAAACTCCTGCCCAAACATATAGTTCCCCTCCCCCCATTTTATCTCAACAACAACACTGCAAGGTAGGTTAGGCAAACAGGCAAGTGAATGGCCCAAGATCACCCAGCAAGTTTCATAGCCAAGTGATGACTTGAACTCTGGTCTCTAAGGTCCAAGTCCAACACCTTAACAACTTGGGATATGCCACCATAGCACATACAAATTTATTCACTTTGCAGAAATAGTGGGCCTCCACAAATCCCCATGGCAAACCCCCTTCAGTAGATCCATTTACCTGTAGGATACATCCTGGCGCCCAGCCTCCCTTCCCACAACATCCGCTGTTCAGTCAACAATCCCCAAACTCACCTCATCAGCGCTCAGCTCCTCCATTGTTTTCCTCTTAATGGTGAAAGGAGTTTGGGGGAAGGGGAGCTCTGTACTTCCCTTGAGGGGCGTGCTTGTGGGAGAGAGAGTCTTTAAGGGAAATCCTGTCGTGCTGCCTCTTTCCCTCGGGACGTTTCAGAATTGCATAGTCAGAGGTAAAGACCACCACCACAGAATAGACTTCGCCTGCTCTTGGGCAGAGGCTGTTTCTCTCTGGTTTGCTAGTCAACTAAATGATTATGAACACACGCATAAGCCACTCCTATCTCACGACTAAACCTCCAGGCCTTACCCCTTCCTATACCTGAAGCTATGTTCGCTGTAGCCCCAGCTTTAAAAGACTCCCTCCACAGGCACCCCAAGCTGCCGATAACCCCCTAGGATCCTAGCTCCTGCTTCCCGCCTTGGGTCCCACTGACCTTTTTTCTCCACACTCCAGGCGCCCCAGGTGGCCTACCAAGAATCCTCCGGCCGATCCCAGAAAACTCGCTTCTCACCGTCCCCCAGGTGTCCTAAAGCCTCAGTGGCACTATGCCGCCTGTTATGAACCTTCCTACAAACCCTGAAAGCTCAGCAAGGTCAGCAAGATACCGCCTCGTATCACAAGAGGCTCCTATTGCTCACCGTCCACCAAACACGGTAGAGAGCCTTCCGCTTGCTGACTACCCCCAGTTCCCAATCGCAGGCTGCCTTCCGTATACCCAGGAAACCCTATTAGTCCCATATATACACATAAGATAGGTCCCGCTCTTTCTCCGTCTGCTAGAACCCCAAGCTGCTTGCTGGCTCTTATACAGTATATTCAATATATAGATAGATATATGAATACAGCGCCCTGCCACCAGCTATATATTACAACAGTCTCCCCTTAGTCGGCTGCCTAACCTGAAGCCCCAGTTTAGCCAGCTGCCTCCCTTTCGCCTCGCACTCGGCCCCAGCTTAAGCCACCTTCTCTTCCACCTCAGCCCCTTGAATTCTCCAGGTGCCTGGCTTGGCTGGGGCTGCAGAGAAAAGAAGACAGTGTGGAAGGAGGGTGGTGGTGGGGAAAGCTCGCGCCAATGACTGGCCTTACACCTCTCGGCAAGCCACCAACACACTCCTCTCAGAGCTGCCCCCTCACACTCTTTTCCCTCAGCTGCTGCAGACGCTGCTTCTGCCTCCCCACACAGAGATTATTCATCAAAACAAGGAGGCAGCGGCGGCCATCTTGGCGTCGGATCACGTGACCTCTCCCCTCCTCTCCCTCGCGCGCGCTCTCTCTTTCCTCCAGGCGGTTCTCCGCACGCCTCTTTGCGTACGGCTGCAAGATAGCCACCCAACCAGAGCGTACGCGTGCGTGGATCCGTGCGCTCGCGCGATCTAAGTGCGGGAGGCCAAACAGAGAGAAGGCTCCTCCCACCAACCAGCCCAACGAGCGCAGGGAAGGTGCCCAATCGCGGAGCAGAGAGGGCGGTGCAATGAGAAAAAGGCTCCGCCTTCTCCCGCCCAGCAGTCCACGCGCTGAGGATGGCACGCCTCCTCCTCCTCGCACCCGCGCAGTCGCCGCTCCACCCTTCATCGTCTCTCGGTCACAGGCCGAAGCTTCCCCGCGTGTGCCCTGGTACTGACCAATGAGAAGAGGGAGGGGAGGCCTCCGCCGCTTGCCCGCCCCCAATCACTGTCACCTACACTACAAGAAGCTGAGCTCGGGGTGGGAGGGTCTAAAAGTGGGAGGTGGGGCCTGTTTGGTTGCGCCATAGCAACAGGGGCGGGGCAGGCGCGAGATGCTGCGATGAATGGCGTGGGGGAAAGCTTTTGCTGAGGCGGGAAAGAAAGCTGAGGGAGGGGCTGTCTTATGCAAAGGGAGAGCGATAGGACATGTATACAGGACATGTATACAGTACTTTAAAAACAGTAATTTGCTCTGTGCAAAGGGAGTAAAAAGCCAAAAGGTCTGAGAGGCACCTTGAACACTAACTTATAGTTAAAGTACACCCATTGAAACTAATGGACCTAAATTACTCGTGTTCATTATTGTCAATGGTTTTACTGTGAGCAACACCAGCACTAAATACAACCCCAATTATTGGAGTGCTTATGTACGTCAGTTCAACTCTGTCAATTACTCTGCAGCTAGGTAAGTCTGTATAGTGCCATAATTTATCTGGAGGAAAATTAATTGGGCGGTTTTTACATAGAGGCGAATTCAGTCAGGTCATTCTCCACTTGCAACCCAAACTAATATAGTCCAAAACCGATTTTATCATCTCATCTGTTAATATGGGGTGGTGGTACCTTTGTTCTATAAAAGGCCATTGACCCACAGGAAAAAACAATGGGGTAGGGTGCCACAGAAAATCTTCACCTCCATGCCACCGCACTATCACTCAGTGCGAATTAGGCCAACGGTGCCCTCTGATGTTAACTGGAAAACAAACATCTTTCTGAGTTGCTGCAGCCTTGTGTGCTGGGTCAGTGCTTATGTACACGTCAAAGAAAACCCTACCCTTGCATATAAGGAAGAACGTTTTTTAAATACCTGTATTTTTTTAAACAAACTAAACGTTCCTTCTTTCTCTCAAAGCACAATAGGGGGGAAATGAAGTCAAAGACCTGCTCTTCTGCTATAAAAATGCAGGGACTTAAGCTGCTTGTTGGTTTAAGGAAGGTTCAAGATAGTCTGCACAACTGAGTCATCTGCTCACAAGACTTCCAAAAATCTCTAGCCGAGTGTCTTTCCATAACGTAGCAGAGGTGCCACCTAATGGCGAGGACACTGAACTGTTGGGTTTTTCCTTCCTCTAAGAGAGGCTGTGGTCACATTCACACTACAGTACTGTATACATTTAAAGCACATCGCTTCCCCTAAAAAATCTTGGGAGCTGTAGCTTCCCCCTGATAGATCTTCCCAACACTCTTAGGAAATTACGGGATTCTTTTGTGTTCGGGCAAGGGGCAGGACATGTGCTTTAAATTTGCAATGTGGGTGTGACTTGTGCTGAAGAGCCCCAAGGTCCTCAAAAGTTTGCCACAGTTAAGATATTTTGGTTAGTCCTATTAAAGGTATTGCCAAATTGTGGGTAACAGCTTGGATTCATCTCAAGCTTCTACCAACTTGAATTAATAAATAATGAGCTGTGGGGCCTTGTCTGGTAATCAGAAATTTCTGTAGAAAAGTTAATACACCAGCAACTAGCTTATTGAGTTTTTCATCATGTAATGCTTGATTTGCCTTAAAGCAGGGGTGCAGAGTATTTTCCAGCTTGAGGGCCACGTCGGCCTAGGTAGCACATGAGGGAAAGGCCACATACCTAATGGAAGACAGGGCCACCAGAGGCAGGCAGGCAGGCAGGCAGGCAGGCAGGCAGGCAAACACACACACACACACACAGAGAGAGAGAGAGAGAGAGAGAGAGAGAGAGAGAGAGAGAGAGAGAGAGAGAGAGAGAGAGAGAGAGAAGAGGGAAGAAGGAAGAAGAGAGAAGAGTTTGGATTTGATATCTCGCTTTATCACTACCCGAAGGAGTCTCAAAGCGGCTAACATTCTCCTTTCCCTTCCTCCTCCACAACAAACACTCTGTGAGGTGAGTGGGGCTTAGAGACTCCAGCGAAGTGCGACTAGCCCAAGGTCACCCAGCAGCTGCATGTGGAGGAGCGGAGACACGAACCCAGTTCCCCAGATTATGAGACTACGGCTGTTAACCACTACACCACGCTGGTGTAGAGATAGAAAGAAAGAGTTCTCAGTTCACTGGAAGATGGATTGGTTGTGAAATTACTCTGGGAATTGCTGCTCTGTGGAAATAAGGGCCTCCTGACAATGCTCAGCACTCTCAATGTCCTGAGAACGCCCAGCAAAGGAGGAAAAATGGCCAGTGGTTTAATTCTTTCTTGACCAAAGCAGTTCCTAAGGTACTCAGAAAATAAACACATGCACATACTACCCATAGCTACGTAGCTGGCATTAACTTTCTCAGGCTTGTGCTCTGGCTGAACAGTTGAAGCCACAGCGGGACCAGGCCCCCCTCTCCCAGGCTTAAATAGCTTCATCTGATACAGTGCATGCAAACACTTCTACATGGAAGTTGCTGCTGTGCTTGCTTTTTCAAGCCCGTCCTGTCCCTAGGAGACAGCAGTGCAGGGGACAGAGGGCTTTCAACTGGGCCCCCACTCACCTGAACAGCTTCTTAATCTGCTTTGACCATGTGCTGCACCCCACCCACTCCAAACATACACCTGCTTCTGATTGCTCAGACTCTTCCCCTTCCTCCTGCCCTGGCTCCTACTTTGTGGGTGGCACAAAACCCCATAAATCGCTGGCCCCCTCCAACCCCGTGCCCCTGTCACACACTGGTCAGAGCCCTGCCAGTCCCAGACACTTAAGCTGCAGCTCCCAAAAATACTTGGGGGAAGGCCATGGATATTTAAAGTGGTGCTTTGAATGTATTATGTGCAGCTGGCACAGATAAACACACCTGCAACCGAGAATTCCACAAAGGGCATTTTTAGAGAAATAGTACAGTACTCTTAACAAAAAGCTGTAGACTCCTAAGTTGTATTGCAAATAATCATATATTTTTAATGAAGTTACGTGGTAAGTGCAGGTTAACAGTTACAACATTTGTTCAAAAGGATCAGGTTGGAATGCTTTTACAAAAAGAGCACCAGGGGTGGAGGAAGAAGGTTTGACCTGTAAAGCTGCCTTTTTAGTTAGCACTCCATGTCTGAAGTGCCGCTATGCACGAACACTCCTGTACGTGGTTCTCTGCGCTGTTGTCATTTGGGGGGTATTGCAGGAATCAGCTTCACGCTCGCTTGAAAACCTGCCTGCTTACTTTGTCTTCACATCGGAGTTCCTGCACAAGGAGACATCCATTAGGAACAATAAAACATGAAGCTGCTGTACACCAAATCGAACCCACGGGTGCATCTAGTTCAGTATTGCTTACACTGTCTGGCAGCAGCTTTCCAGGGTTTTAAACAGGAAGTCTGTCCCAGCCCTACCTCGAGATGCTGGGAAATGAACCTGGGGTCTTCTGCATGCAAAGCAGATTTTTTACCTACATGTAGCAGTAGCCTAGGCTTACCCATTGGCCAACTCAATCCCACCGAGGCAAAAGGCTCATTAGCTCTCTCCCCAGTGCATATAAATAGCAGAGACCTTGGCTGCCAACTCCCATCCCAAGTGAAGAACACACAAGCTATTGATGCAACAGCTGTTAAAAGCCCCTTGCTGCTCACATTGGGCAGGGGGACAGGGGAGAGCAGAGTAGGCCAGAGGACTCACTGGCTATCTCAAGCATGAAACATGGCTGAGGTGTGCTGGTAGGGGAGCCCTTCAAACAGGAACACCCACATGCAAAGCATACGGAGTCAACATCCCCTGGCTCCAGAGTATCTATCTAGGTGGCTTACCTCCAAAGCAAGCCTAGCTATACACCCATGTAACAGCTTACCAGGTACAGGTCATCTCCTTCAATCCAGTGGGTCCAGCCTCTGTTCTTCTTCTCTCCAGTCTGGACACAAACAATCTTGTCGCCATCCCAGTTAACCACACTCTGCAGGGGAGGAGAGGGGTAAAAAATATTCAAGGCACAATTGATCTCTCAGGTTCTGCTCCAAGGGTCAACAAATTATAGAAGGGCAACACAGAGACTAAGGAGAAGGAAGATAACAGGCAGGGCCACCCTCCATACTGTCTGTGAGGCACATAGGGGTGGGCTGTCTGAAGGCAGTCCAAGGTTGGTGGGGCAGTGCCTTATCCACTTCAACGAACCCAACTCCACTGTCATCATGTCAAACACGTTCCATGGGCCCACACATTTTGCTCCCCACCCGCAATGGCTAGCTTGGCCCTGTTATAAAGTTTAGATTTATGCCCCACCTTCTAACAGGGCAGCTTACAATAAGCCCATGACAATTAATGCAAGCTAAGGGATCTTGAAAGTAGCATCCATATGAACAGAAGAACAAAAAAGGTTTTGTCATGTACACCTTTATGAAACACATTCATTCCCTCAAAGAATTCTGGGCACAATTCCCAGCAACCCTTAAACTACAGTGTACTTCTGTGGAGCGAGGAAGAAAGGCTTCACAGGTGCAGTGTGTACATAGCCAAAGTATTGAAAAATAAGAGGATAGTGCTGGAAAATACATTTGTTATCATAGAATCATAGAGTTGGAAGGGACCCTGAGGGTTATTTAGTCCAACCCCCCTGCAAGGCAGGAATCCTGCCCCTGGGTGGGCTCGAACCACTAACCTTCTGGTTAAGAGCCAGATGCACTGTCCCACTGTACCACCTAGGGTGCTCTTGTTTGGGGTTTTTTAAAAAAACAATGCTGTCCACCAGCCTGAGCTTATCAGTATATTGGCTCGAAAGTCAGGCTATGCAGTGTCCTGACCCATACTTGTGTAATATCACAATGCACTCATACATAAACAGGAATTGGGTACCACACATTATTGGATCCACCTCCCCCCCCCCCGGAAATCCTGCGTGCGTGCATCCACACCCCTTCCTGGCCGGGGGAAGGATGGCAAGTTTCTTTTTAGTTTAAGCTGCCTACTTAGAGAGAGGCTTTCTCCAGTCCTCAATACCTTGCATTTTCTATTGTCCAAGCCTTTGTTGTCTTCTTCAAACTCCTCTCCAATCCTGAACTCGACTAAATAGCTGCGGAAAGTGCTGGTTGTGCTGATGGAAAACGAGTCCCCATCTTGTTTGAAGACCTTCTGAGGCTTCAGCATTTTGGCTATCTTGCGAGTGGCAAAATCGATACCTTTGCACAGAGAGAAGTTGCATCCATGTTATTTAGACAGAACACATTTGATTTTTGCAATCACAGGAAGCTGCCTTATATCGAGTCAGACCACTGGTCCATCTATCTCAGCACTATTTATGCTGACTGGCAACAAGGCATCAGCCAGAGGAAATTCCATGCCATACCAGGAGATGCCAGGGACCTAACCCAAGACCATCAGCATGCAAAGCAGACATGCTACCACTCAGCTATGTCACAATTGCTACTTCCCACCCAGTGGTATAGTGGTCCAGGGTCATGGGGGATGGGGTCAAAGACCCATTACTGTTTATGTCGCAGGGTCCGTGCCTGCAGCCTTCCAGAGCTGCCCTATCAGCATGAAATGGATGCCACTTCATGTTGCAGAAGCCAGGCACTTATAAACACTGAAAACGCAAGGTGCTTTCATTTCAAGAGAATGGTGTGGATATTCTGTTATGTGCAATGGAACTTCAAAGAAAGCACAACTTAAAGTCATTGCAAAACAATATAATGGGGCAGTCCGAATCCTTTCTCCATGTACATGCACAGAAAATGCTAGCTCTATCTGAAAGGCAACACAGTGACATCTGCATTGCTGGTTGCAAGGCATCACTAATATATCTTATAAGGCTCTCTAGTCATAAAAAGGGTGTGACTGTGACTATCACGAAGGGATCTTGAACTTCCAGATTTGCCACTACAGTACAGTACATTCCCACTCTACCCCTCACCTGCCCAAACCTAGATAATATGAGTCCTGGTCAGACCATTGCCCCAGTGCTTTTGCCTTTGAAGATCGGAAGTTGGCAGACTGATAAGAGGTCCCAATTCCTTAGGATTGATGAAGAGCAATTAGCTTTGTTAAAAAGTGTTTAGGGGGCAGTGGGAGAGAGAATTACATGTTCCTGGAACAACTCATCCATGAAAGTGTGGCAAGTGTGAAATCAATTCCTCAACTTCCTCAGCCCAGTGTTGAAATAAGGTTACTCATTTGAGCCAAAATAAATGGGTCAGACGTTGTCTGAATTCTTGGGAAACATTATTGCAAACTTTTAGGTTGGCACAGAAGACTGCCACCAGGAAAGTCTGAACCAGGAAGCTGCCAAGTACAGTACTGTAACATGGACCCATATACTAGTTTTAGGAACATATGTCTAGCCCAGAGGTTTTTTATTTTTATTTTCTTAAGTATTTTCTTGGTTTACAAAAGTACATGGTTTGTCTCTTTTTTTAAAGCTGTACAATCTTTTCTACAAATAAGTTACATTTGTTATGAGACATTATAAGGTCAGGAAGAAGGGGGGGAGAGGAGCGGTGGTGGTGAAATTTATATTCTTTACAGTATACATGTGGGATTTTGTGTCAGTGACAGCTAGATAGGTTCTCTTTCTATTGACTTGTTACATTTCCATGGTAGTGACTAGTGAGAGAGGTTGGGAGTCCAGGGTATGGTTGGTTTTCCCGTGGTTGGCTGCAATGGAGTTTGCTTGCATTTGTGAGGGGGGTGGGCGGAGGGCATGTTGGGTCAAGTCAGCCAGATTGATACGGATGCTGTTGGTGGGTTCTTGTTGTCTTGTTGGGCTGAGCCATATTGGAGGCGAAGGCGTCCTCTTCTATTTTATCTCGTGTCAGTTTCAGTTTATTGGTTAGCTTTTCTAGCGGCACCTCAGGAGCCCAGTTATGTCACCCCTTGCCTGCTCATCCTTTTTCAAACACCCTCCCTTGTGGAGTGCTGCCTCAGCCTCCTCTCCCCTCTTCTTGGGAGTCCTCCAGGCAGCCGCAGCAGCCCCCTCCCCAAGTCTCTAAGCTGCCTCAGCTCCTGGCAACCAGCACCCCCTGGCCAGCCCCAAAGGCACCATTTGCCTGTGTTGCTTGTAGCCAGGGCTGCCGCAACAAACAGTTGTGCAAGACTTTGGGAGGCAGAGAGGGAGGGAAGGAAAGAGGAACAGAGGCCAGGGTTGAAAACCCCAGGATGAAAACCACTGGTCTAGTCACTTGGAACTGGTTCTTTGTCAATGTAGGTGAACTACTGTAGTAGCTGCTGCGGGACCAGTGTGGTATAGCAATTGCTGTGTTTGATTTGAAGTGATAGAGCCCTAGTTCAACTCTTCACTTTGAGGAGGTCTCATTAGGCAATATTTTCTCACGACCTGACCAAACTGTACCTTACAAGGTTGTTGAGTGAAGAAAATAAGCCATGTGGCTATCCTGAGCTGTACGTCATAAGCACAGGGCTGCAAATATTCTAGACCTGACCCACTTGTGTTGCCAAACACACAGTTGTTGAGACAACTCACTAAGGAGTCTGTAATCCCCATTTTAGCTAGAGACTGAAGGCTGAGAAGACCAGGTGTGCCCAGAGCTACACCAAGAAGCAATTTGGATAATATTAACTCCCACATAAGCTCAGATGATCACCAAGGTGTTGGCCTCTCCCCTATAAAATGCGCTTACTTTATTTGAAACACCAAGTGTTTCCAGCAAATTACATCCTTGCACAGCAACAGAAGGAGACTTCGAACTTGCCCAGCTCTTCCTTTAAAATAAACTCCTATACTCACTGATGTTGGTCTATCTCACAGGGTTGTTACAATGGCAAAGCAGGGGAGGGAGAACAAACTCCAGCTTGTTGCCTGAAAAGCGACTTCCATTCAGAAATACATGTAGTTAATCCTCCAAGATACAGAATGCTTGGATTCCTCAATTCAACATAAGGGAAACCAGAAATCCTGTACACACGGTACTTATTCAGGAGCCAAGCCCCAAATTCAACAGACCTTACTTCTGAGTAAATAACTCAAGGAACTCAGAGATGATTAGATACGAACTTTTTTTTATAATAAAACCAAAAACCAAAACACCCATAATAAATTGCAGAGTTCAAACAACTACATACTGTATACAGATTCTGGCTGAGGGGGTGGGGGGACGACGACTTTCTGCACACAGAGGAACAGTTCCCAACATAAAGCAAATAACCAAAGAGAAAAACCAAACTATATTTCAGCTTACCTAAGGCCACCATGTAGCCTTCAAAGTTCTCACTGCTGACAAGGTTCCAGGTGCCACTGAAATCAACAGGCATGGCTGAAGTAGACAAGTCTAATATGTATAACACCAAAGCTAGCTGGACCTCTGCTGACCCTCCTCTTTCTCTTGCTCTCTAGATATATATATGGAGGAGAATAGGAGAGGTCTCACAGCTGAAGGTGATGGGAGTGTGATCCAATCTACTGGAGGGGTGGGCCCAGAATCAGCTGCAGCTGGGACTTTGGAGGGGAAAGTTCAAGCTATTTGAAATCTTTTGTTCAGAACTAAAAGTGTCTGTTCCATGAGTCACGGGGTGGGGAGGAGGCAAGAGGAGAGTTTTAACCTCTTCTTGGTCTTAATGTGGGTCAAATCTGGGTCTCTCTCAAAACTGGGGCGTGGGAGAACTTCTGAGCAGCCCTGCCAGAGATTAGGCTAAAGGTATCTCCAAGCCCCAGTCTCTTGCTTCCGACAGTGGGCAGCAAAGGGTGCCTCTGGGAAGCCCGCAGAGCTTCCCCACGGTCACTTCCCAGCATTTGGCATTTGGAGGTATACTACTTCTGCAAAGGCAGGTTCTATCCCAAATTACCCAGAACTAATATGGGTACAAGAAGGTGCCCAAGACTCAGCTCAAAACTCTTTCCAGGGATGGGGACACCTTGGCCTTCTCAGTGTTTTTGGGACTACATTTTCCATCACCCCTGACCATGGGCCTTACTGGCAGGGGCTGATGGGAATAGGAATCCCAACATCTGGAAGGCCACAGGCTCTCCAGCCTTGTTGTTTAGTCGTTTAGTCGTGTCCGACTCTTTGTGACCCCATGGACCAGAGCACGCCAGGCACTCCTGTGTTCCACTGGCTCCCGCAGTTTGGTCAAACTCATGTTCGTAGCTTTGAGAACACTGTCCAACCATCTCGTCCTCTGTCGTCCCCTTCTCCTAGTGCCCTCCATCTTTCCCAACATCAGGGTCTTTTCCAGGGAGTCTTCTATTCTCATGAGGTGGCCAAAGTATTGGAGCCTCAGCTTCACGATCTGTCCTTCCAGTGAGCACTCAGGGCTGATTTCCTGAAGAATGGATAGGTTTGATCTTCTTGCAGTCCATGGGACTCTCAAGAGTCTCCTCCAGCACCATAATTCAAAAGCATCAATTCTTCGGCGATCAGCCTTCTTTATGGTCCGGCTCTCACTTCCATACATCACTACTGGGAAAACCATAGCTTTAACTTTTGTCGGCAAGGTGATGTCTCTGCTTTTTAAGATGCTGTCTAGGTTTGTCATTGCTTTTCTCCCAAGAAGCAGGCGTCTTTTAATTTCGTGACTGCTGTCACCACCTGCAGTGATCAAGGAGCCCAAGAAAGTAAAATCTGGAAGGCCTTAGTCTAAACCAAGATTTCCTTTCCAGCAGTTGCCAGTCAGATGCTTATGGGAGGCCAGAAAAGAGGCCTTTGCTGTTTCCCTTCTCTGCTACAGAACTGTATGCAAAGCAACTTAAAAAAAAATCTGGACTAGATGATCCTCAGAATCCCTTCCAACTTTTTAAAAAACCTCCAGTAAGAGATGGAAGGGATTCTGAGGATCATCTAGTCCAGGCATCCCCAAACTGCAGCCCTCCAGATGTTTTGGCCTACAACTCCCATGATCCCTAGCTAACAGGACCAGTGGTCAGGGATGATGGGAATTGTAGTCCAAAACATCTGGAGACCTGAAGTCTGGGGATGCCTGATCTAGTCCAACCCCTCCTGCAGTGCAGAAATATGCAGCTGTCCCTTACAAGGACTGAACCTGCAACTTTGGCATTATCGGCACCATGATCTAACCAATGGAGCTATCCATGTACTGATTAATAACAGAGTAATAACAATTAAAGGTAGACTGCCTCACAAGATGGAAGCTCCACATAAAGACTAATAAGGTTGTATCCAATCAGGTCCTACCAATGGAAATGAATGGGCCTATGTTAGCCATGGTCATCAATTTCAGTGGGTCTACTTCTGAGCAGTGTTAGGGTCTGCCGCCACACCTTGTGGCAGTGAGTTCCACAAGCTGATTGTGCCCCATATGCAGAAGTAACTTACTTATGTCTCACCTGGATCTAAGACCCATTTAATTGGGAAGAACAGCTGCAACTACCCAGTGGTAGTGACAGAGGCCCTTCAGTCTGTGCATTGCACAGTTTGTGTACTATAAATGTGAACATAAGCAGATGCCCCACATGTGGAGAGAGTACTGTTGCGCTCAAGTGCTGCTTGCAGGATTCCCAGAGGCACATGGCTGGCCACTGTGAAAAGAGCATGCCTTTGGCCTGATCCAGCAACTTGGCTGTTCTTAGGTTTAGATAAGATGAAGCAGATAACAGGATGAAGAAACTCTCATGTGCTACCTTTGCTCTGCAAAACGCTTCAGCCAAAGTTTTTTATATATAAATGGGGGCGCATAAAACTCAAGTTAATCAGACTATTTTGAGTGGGCAAACACCCTGGTGCCCTTAACAATTTAGCAACCTCTGCAGAAGTAGGTTGCGGTCATAACAAAGACCTCGAACTCTGACCACATTTCTGGTCCTCGCAAGTCTCTCCAAGTTACGAGGCCATCTGGGATTGCAATACCAGAGTCACCTTCCTGTCCTTCGTGCACCATTGTTCTCTACCTCATGGGATAATAAAAAGGGAACAGACTTGATTTTTAATCAAAATAGTCCGTGCACTCGCTTACACATACACCCGTTATGGGCTGTGGTGCCTCTTGCATGCCTAGATGTGTGTGTGTAGAGTGTGGGATGTCAGTGCATATGGGAACTAGCTTCCGGTACAAAGGTAACACTATTCAGTTCTCCTAGTAGTGTAGCAATAAAACTGCTAGCACATTTGCAGAGCTAAGCATGGTCTGGCGTGGCTTCAAATTGGACAGGGGAACTGAGTGTTGAGATTCCTGCATTGCAGGGGATTGGAGTAAATGACCCTTGAGTCTATGATTCACCCACTTTTGCCTTTGTCCCAATGCACCACCGGAACGTGGCCATGGGAGGTTGTGCTGAAAAATGGTTCTTCGTCCCTCTAATATATACTTCGGATTTGTTGAAAATTCAAGTGGCAATATCCATTAGCCAAACATAACCCATAGTCTTGCTTGGCTGAGCTGATTTGGTGAGTTTCTCTGACAAGGGAAAAAGCTTTTTTCTTAGATCCAGGTGTCAAATGCAGCCCTCCAGTCCTATCTGCCCCTTGGGATTATTGACAGGCCACACCTTCCCCCAGGCCACGCCTCTCATTGTTCTTCCCTCGCCCCCTCCTCGTGCATTTCTGCCTGGCTGGACTATGTCCTTCAGCTCTGATCATGCTCCTGCCTTGCCTTGATGGGAGCATGGAGAAGCCATGGTGTGGGTGGGCGTAGAAACTAGCCCCCTGTACAAAGGTAAAATTTATATTTGTTACTTTGTCCACCACTGGCATGCGGCCCCCGAAAAATTGCCCAGAAGGCTCTGCAGAGAAATGTCCTCCATCCCAGTGCAAAAGGAACACGCTCAGCTTGTGAACTGATTTTGTCATACTGATTTTATTGTAATATTCTAAACTTGTCGAGTAAGGAAGTTATCAAAGTATCACATGTTGATCTCCTGGCTCATGCACAGCGCCTCTCTAGCGTTGCAGAGGTTAAGTGCAGGGGCACACACACAAACGCTCTCAAACTACAGCATTATGATTTTAAAGGGTTGGTTGTGCAGCTGTGGGGAGGGCAAAGTGCGATTTCGCAATGAAAGTTGACTGTAAACAAAAAACTCTTGACCCTGTTCTGTTCCTGTTAATTATTCATTTAAAAAAATAATAATTGTAAACAAGAAAGTCACCAAAAATTGAAAAGGGTATTTGTGTGTGCATGTATGTTATATACAAGAACATTCAGTAACTGAATAAAGACAAATCCTCATCTGTTACACCCATTATGTGAAACATAACAACACTGGTAACCTTTGTAGGTTTTCTTGGGCGTTGTTCTTTCTCTAGTATGCGATAATTCTCCCCAATCTTACAAAATATAACATACAATAAATGCATTATCGCCTTGTGATTGCTTTGCTGAACTGCAATAATTGCAGGTTGCTAACACGTTGTCACAGTTTTTCCTTTTCCTGTTCTTCTTCTTCTCTTGTTTTTACACGGAACATTCTTGCTCCTGCTAAATTAAATTACTCACTAATATTCTATATTCTTTCTTCATGCAAATCCCAGTATCATTTAATAACATCACCTCAGGGTGGCGGTGATATATGCTGCAGCATCTGGTGCAATCTCTTTTGGAAGTTTAAGAGGACCAAAGCTTTGTTGATTTTTCTTTTCTTTTCTGTTGGCGGTTCTGAACCAACAGAGCTAAAAGATTCAAAGGCATGCAGTCTTTCTGTGAAAAGCATTCTCCAATATGCATTCATGTAGAGGAAAACTGGAGAGGAGACTGAAAACCTCCTATTGGTTCCTGCTCTTCCTCCTCTGTTGGGCGCATATTCCCTTATCTGTTTCCTTTGGGAGCTGGCCATAGTTACCTGTGCATTGATCTTAAAGCTTACCATAGCCACCTGCAATTCAGAGACTGCAGCTAGGTTGGAACTGGGTGTTCAAACTCTGGTTTGAGCTAACCATGGTTAGGATTAAAACTGCTGGAAATGTAATTCTGACCACCAGGTTCAGTGTGATACATTCAGTTCATAGTCATCATTGTTACCTGCAAAACACAGTTGGGAAAGGAGGTGCAGGGGTAAAACGAACAAGAGGAGGAGAAGGCCACTCTGTGAATGTAGGAGCTGGTGAACCTGCAAGGCACTTCAAATTCTAGGTAGCATTAGAGTGGACAAGGGCTATATGACCAGTTTGCACACTGGAAGAGTAGTCAATCACATATTCTTAGAATCAATGAAATTCAAAGTAATAAAGCAAGCATTCAACTCTTGTTGCCAAGATGCCAGATTTCAACCAGAAGTGGGTGTGTCCATTCCACCCTTTAGTCACAGTTGTTCTGCAGACTTTACCTCTGGGGGAGGCCAAAGGCTGCATAATGGTGCTTAGCAGCTCAAGGGGACAGCAGGACAGGCCTGAATAACTCCTGGTCCACCCAGCTGAAGGTGATACACAGTGTGTCATATATACTGGCTCACGGTGGGCTGAAGAAACCTCCCAGTCTTGCTGCCTGCCTGGGACAGCAAAGAACAGAAGGGTTCTGTCCAACCTCAGTGCACAAAGTTCTGCAGGCCTGTCCTAAAGAAGAGAAGCGCTGGTGCATTACAATCAGGCCTGTTGTTTGTGTGTATAAGTAGAAGACTCTGCAATGCTTCGGATTCAGGTTCACATAATTGCAACTTCTCGACCAGCAGCCAGATCCTGTGCCCTCAACATCAGCTCAACCCACAGGCACTCTCAGGCAATTGTGCTATGAAAAAAATCACTTGCTGGTTTCCACCGACGAAGATGCTGAGAAAAGCTGAGAAAGTGTGTGTGTGTGATTTTGACACGTCAGCTGGCAACTCTACATAAGACCCCAGTCCCTGGCATGCAAGGGGATGGCTTTGGGGACTGTGACAATGCTGATAAACACACTAATAAAACTCTAAGCTGATAAAACTCTCAAAGGTTGCCCCAGCCCTCCCTCCCTCCCTTTCCCATCTAAAGATGGACTGTTCAAATTCAGTGGGAGCTGGTTGCCAATTGGGACTGGTGGGGCGTAAGGTAGGGAGCCCAGCGGTGAGTGGAGCCAGAGCCAATGATAGGCTGAGCCAGAGCCAATGACAGACAGAGTCAACTCACCCCAATGTTGCCTTCACCCTCCTTGCTGTTGTCTTCTACAAGGGGCACCACTGAGACTAAAGAGGAGGAATGTGATAGCCAGGAACTCTCTCTAAGAGTGTACAGCAAAGAGGAGCTTGGAGGAATCAAGACTGAAGCTGGCAGGCAGCGCCCCACCTACCCATATGGACCAGCCCGGCCACCTTCAATTATTTTTGGCCTCCCTCGTGTATCTCTGAAACGGAGCGAGGATGACTCCTGAATTCTGATCTTCGCTCTCTGCAGTGTACAGGTCGTGCTGCTTGATGTAAGCTCGAACTGCGTCTGGCACCAGGTATCGGATGCTCTGGCCCCTCCGCAAGGCTCTCCGGATCTTGGTGGCAGAGATGTCATTGACAATCCACTCCTGCACTATGTGGATGCTCTCCTTGTGCTTCCATAGCACCTCGGATTCATAGATGAATTTCTGGGCGTCGTTCCCCACCCTGCTAATGCACACCATGCCGTGGTTGGCCACGATTTCTGCGATGTCTTCTGCTTTCCAGAGGTTGGGGACTGCAAAGGACTCCAAGATGTCTGTCCCACAGAGCAACTTCAGCCGAGGGGGGACACCTAGCAAAATGGGAGGGACAGGAGTAATTATTGGTTTAGCAGCTCAGCAGCATTTCCCCCGGTCTAGGACCTAAAGCCAGAGAGCTGTGTGTCCCTGGTGCAAAAACAGTGGCCCCCATCTGCACTACACATTCAAAGCAGTGTCATGCCATTTTAAAGAGTCACGGGTTACCTCGAAGGAACCATGGGAGTTGTAGTTTGTTTGTTAAGAGTGCTGAGAGCTGTTAGTAAGACCCCTATTCCCCTCACAGAGCTACAATTCCCAGAGTTCCCTGGGAAGAGGGATTGATAGTTCAATCCTTTAGAACTGTGGCTCTGGGAAAAGGTCTTCTAACAACTCTCAGTACCTTCAACAAATTCCACTTCCCACAATTCTTTGGCAGACTGAGCCTTTCAAAACTGCACTGATTTTGACTACTGATTTCAACACCACACTGGGTTTTTCCCCCTTAGAATTTCCGAGCAACGCTGGATACGAGATGGCTGGCTCACTACAATTTTGATATTAAATGAACCTTTTGTTATGGGTTGATTCCGGCTGGCGGGGACTTGCCTGCCCGATTCCCGTTTTCTCTTCCGCCCCGTTTTGCTCAAAGGAGCTACTTCATCAAAGCTGTTAGCAAGACATGAACGTTTCAGTTTCTGCTGGTGATACCTGTGACACAAAAGGATGACTTTAAAAAGCGAAAGTGGGAGTGGTAATATGTTTTTCTCTTTCGGATCCCTTGAAAAAAAATCTCCCCATTCTTATCTATTGCAAATAAAGCACCACATGAACACACAGCACAGCCTTCACCAGCCTGGCTGTCCTCCAGATGTTTTGGACTCCAGCTCCCATCAGCTCCCACATACCATGACCTTGCCCCCATGACCATGGGGCTGATGGGAGCTGTAGTCCAAAACTATCTAGAGAGCAGCAGGCTGCCAAAGGCTAACATAGCGCACCATAGACAGCTCTCTACCCCAGATTTAGAACACACAAGAGGAGAATAGACGCTTGCAGGGGGACTTACAATCTAGAATCAGAGAGAGGGGAAGCAGCAAAGTAACAATAACAATAATATCTCCATTATTGAACATTTGCTTTTATTTCTATTTTAAAAAATGTTCCATAACTAACAAGAGTACGTTCAGTGTGGAATCCTTCATACAGGTCAATTACAGTCAGTTTGAGACATTTTTGAGATATTTCCAGTCAGTTTGAGGCAATGTGGGATTGAAGGGGGGGGCAGAGAAGTGCGGGGAGGAGAGAGGAGAAAATAGAGAGGGGGAAAAGAAAGAAAAAGGGAGGGGGAGGAGAGGATTATTAAGCATTTATATCCCATCCTTCCTCCCTAAGGAGACCAGCGTGGCAAACACACAAACGATAAAAAACCTAGTGTTGCAGCAAAAAAACAAAAACTGCTAGCACATTGCAAAGCTAAACAGGGTCTGGTATGGTTTTAAAACAATGAAAACATCTAAAAACATTGTCTAAAAGTAATTCAAATACAGATGCAGGCTGTGAAACATCCCCACTTAAAAAGCTTGTTGGAAGGTTGGCCGTATACTGAATCAGATCCTTGCTCCATCTAGATGAGTGTTGTCTACACTGACTGGCAGCGGCTCTGCAGGGATTCAGGCAGGGGGACATTCCCAGCTCTACCTGGAGATGCCTGGGATTGAACCTGGGACCCTCTGAATGGAAAGCAGGTGCGCTACCGCTGAGCTATAGTGGCACACACCCAGCCCTGGCAATACCTGAGGACTTTGATGGTCTCTTGCCACTCTTTTTGGTTGCTCTCCCAGTCATCCACTTCCACCCAGTCGGAGCTCTCCGTTGCGAGCCTCGCCATAGTCACCCGGTGCTTAGCGCTGATGAGGCCTTTCTTCTTGTACGCATCACCCACAGGTGAAACGATCCCTTTCACCACTTTGTATCTCCCTGCATGCAACAAAAGCCAAGAGCCAGGAGGTTGGGTTGTTGGAACGAAGGACTAGGGCTGTGCAATAAATCGCCATATTGTTAAATACCGGTATTGAAATAAGTGCTTCAAGAAGGCAACTCAAAAGGTGGAGACTTAACAGCTTCCCAAGGGGTAGCTCAGTTGAACAATATTTTATAGATTATTTGTCACCAGCTTTCTTTGCCTTCTCCCTCCTCCCTCCTAACCAATAAGAAATAAAAAATAAATGATGACACAAACCAGCAAACTACTTCAGCTATTTCTGTATTTTACTGATAAAGTAGGATTCCGAGCTGGTCCTCAAAGGAGCAGCTGGGGTTACCTGTTTCATGCAGGTGGTCTCTTGCCAGTTCAAAGAGTCGGAGGTGCTGGTTGGTGATGGGGTTGAAGGACCCGCAGGCCAGGAGCACCACCTCGGTCCTGTCGTCCGAATTCTCCATCTGACTTGGCTGGAGCCACAAATGCAGAGGGAAGGCTGACTCAATGCCACCGCACGCTGCAAGCAAGGAGCTTAGGTTCAGTTTCAAAGGAAGCAATTATATATGCATATATCTGAAATACAAGAGGCTAAGCAGAGGTTACCGTCATGCAGACACACAAAAGGCAGCACCAACAATCTGTCTCAGTACCGGGCAGCTTCCTGTGCTATTGTGGGTTGAGCAAAAGACTGTACAGTGGTACCTTGGTTTTCAGACTTAATCCGTTCTGGAAGTCTGTTCCAAAACCAAAGTGTTCCAAAACCAAGGCACGCTTTCCCATAGAAAGTAATGCAAAATGGATTGATCTGTTCCAGACTTTTAAAAACAGGCATAGGCAAACTCCGGCCCTCCAGATGTTTGGGACTACAATTCCCATCATCCCTGACCACCTCACCGGTTAGCTAGGGATGATAGGAATTGTAGTCCCAAACATCTGGCAGGTTGCCTATGCCTGTTTAAAAACAACCCCTAAAACAGAAATTTAACATAAATTTTACTATCTAACGAGACCACCGATCCATAAAATGAAAGCAATAAACAATGTACTGCAGGCACACAATCAATCAATCAATCAATCAGTAGCTGAACTGGGTTCCACACAGTCACAAAAACAAAACAAAACAAGCCTCAAAAACAAAAACGCAAAACAAATAGCAAAGACAGACAGACCTCAGCGTAACACTCAAAATGGAAGTGTGGCACTCAAAATGGAACACATTCGGCTTCCAAAAAAAGTTCGCAAACTGGAACACTTACTTCTGGGTCTGCAGTGTTTGGGTTCCAAGTTGTTTGAGTACCAAGGCATTTGAGAACCAAGGTACCACTGTAGCTCATTAGTTGGGAAATCTGCTTTTGCATTAAGGAGATCCCAGGCTATTTATTTATTTACATGCCACCTTTTGTCTGAAGATCACAGGGTAGTTTACAACATATAAGCACTAAATAAATAAATAAATATACAATAAAAACCCTTTCCTCATGAAATAACTATGGTAGGCAGTTGTCAGCTGGAGAATAAACAAGATGTTCATTCTCCCTTTCAAAAGGGGCAAGACAATTAGTTGCAACCAAGAGTTGCATCTGAGCTTGTGACGCAGATGAGTGATGTGAAGCTGTTGCAACTTCAATGTAGGAGAAAAATTAATCTCTCTCCTTTCATCCCTTCGAATATTGTTTCCTTTACTTCTCCTCACTTTCAACCTCCTATTTACTTTTCTGCTCTTCTTTTCATCCTTTTCTCATGTCACCACTTGCAAAAAATCTAGCTTGGATCGAACCTTGCAC
The DNA here is from genome assembly GCF_965207765.1 of Zootoca vivipara. Lineage (NCBI taxonomy): Eukaryota > Metazoa > Chordata > Lepidosauria > Squamata > Lacertidae > Zootoca > Zootoca vivipara. Next base: position 13,163,175 of record NC_142589.1, read on the forward strand.
AGGGAACTATAGCTCTACTGCACTGTGTTGCCACAGTTAAATATGCAAACATTATGCAGACTCTTACCAATTTGTAGCTGGCAGCTTTCCAATGTTGCCTTGCAGCTTTTTGCAAAATCAGAGTAAATTAAGCAATATACGAATAATTTCAGACATACGCAACACATATGAGAAAATACACTTGTTTTATTCAAAACCAGCTGCAGAGCCCAACTTTCTCCATTGCTACGCAGGAAGTAAATAAATCACTGAGAATTCCAGCAGGGCCTTAAAGAAAACACATTTTGGTTATGCTACCGGTACTTCTGAACACGAGAAGGAGGTAATCTGTTTTGGATTGGGCCCTATCCCACAGGCCTCAAGCCCTGGACTCCCACTTTCAGAACTGCCCTTTAATCTGCAAACATAAAGTTCCACTATTTGTCGACTGGTTTTTTATTTCACTTCATAAAATTCACATGCTGCTACATTGCAAAACAAGCAAACCAACCAAAGTTAAAGCAGTGCATTGCGGTTCCTAACGGCGGGGGGCGGGGGCGGGGAGAATAATAATGTAAGGGTTCCATCAAAACCCTCAGCAATTGTCAAGTGAGAAGTTTGGCAACCCTTGCGCTGGAGCTTTTTGTTGGACTCCAACTCCTATCAGCCCCATCCAGCAAGGGCAACAGGCAGGGATGATGGGAGTTGTAGTCTTCGGAGCTCCACCCCGGGCTAGAAACGTGGGGAATTGAATGAAAGCGATCCTGTAACCTGATCGCTCGGATCAGCTGAAATCACCCGGGCAGCAGGCGGTGCTGCCTGCCGTCGCCTGCACCGCGTCGCCTGCCTTTAGGGGAAGGAGCAGCGACCGGCAATCTGCGAGGGGCGGGATAAGGGGGGGGGGGTTGCGCGGGCCGCGCAGAGGGCGATCCAGAGGCCGGAGGAAGACAGCGGCTGCAGAGAGGCTGCAAGCGGCGGCTTGGCCAGGCGGTACCGAACCTCATCGAGGCATCCGGTGCTACTGGTAAGGTTAAAACGGGGAGGAAATAGTGAAGGGGCCGAGTTCCCTAACGGAACTGTGCCGGAGTTCTCCCCTGGGAAGCTGTCACTTTCCCCCCTCTCTCCCTCCTCCTTGTAGATTTCTGTACAGTAGATGAGGAGGAAGACAGTCCTTCTCATATGAACTCCTCACATACTCAGGAACACTGCCTCCCTTGGATGTTGTGGGTTTCTAAATATCCAATGTATGCAATTACCACCCCACCTCCACTCTAATATTAAATATTGCATACCATTCCTCCCCCCCCATCAGATGTCTCTAACCATAAGCACACACATAATCTGCATTGTGAGGTAGAGGCGTTCTGCACACGCTCAAGAACTCGTTTCTGAGAAGCCCTGTTTTAATTAAATGTTATAGTTATTTGCCATTATGTGCTCCCTGAGGAGGCAGTGGCCAGCTAGATGCCTCTGGGGAGACCCAAAGCATGACCCCAGCGCAACAGCACAGGAACCAGCATCCTGCTTCCTACATGGAGGGAGAGCATAGCCATTATAGGTAATAATATCCAGTTGTAGAGCATAACCGTCCCGGCTAGTAGCCACTTATGCCCTCTCCTCCATGAATTTGTTTTGATCCTCTTTTAAACCTGGTGCCCTCTGGATGTTTTGGACTACAACTCCCATCAGCTCCAGCCAAGCACACCGATGGGAGCTGTAAGCGTGAGGCGCCTGGAGACAGACCCCAAAAATCTGGAAGGCCCCAAGTTGGGCAAAGAACTGGTATTCGGGTGGGCTTCTGGTCTCGTGTTAAAATTCCAGGAGAATCAACCCACTGATCCTAAGGGGAGACTCTGCTCTTCCTCCCCAGGTTCTCGGGAGATCCGCTATGATCCATTTCTGCCTAGCTCACACAGCCTACCACTTCAGCCGACGGCTCCCAAAGCGTCACCGACTCAGACTGTAAGAACCCTTATCTTGGGCGTACCAGCATCTTGGGCTGGGCTGGCTGGGGCTGTTGGGAGGTGTATCATAGAAGGGATCCCCAACGGTCATCTAGTCCAACCCCCTGCAATGAAACGTGTAGTCCGGTGCATCTGGATAAGCCCCAGGTTGGGGAGAGAAGGTTGGTCAAATGTTACCCGACTGCAGCGCCAAGCTGCTCCTTGATGACTTCGGTGGTTTGGTTGCAAGAAAAAGAACCTGCCACTTAACACGCTGCTTGCAAGTGACCGCCAGAACTATGGAACTGCGGGAGATTTTCCCCAAGGGTTGGCAGGTGACTAGTGTGCACTGGGACCAGCGGGGGGTGGGGAGCAGGGAGCTGAACAATAGGTGGGGCCAGAGCCAATGACAAGCAGAGCCAGTGAATTCTAGTTTCCTCCCCATCCTCCTGAGAAGCTGAGGTTGGTGGGACAGCACCCCATTCACCCTATTGGATCAGCCTCCACAGATAACAGTGTGATGGCTAATGCATTGTGCAGTGTTATGAGTGTTGAGCTAGGAGCTGGGCAAGGCCAGTTTTCAAATCCCTGTTCAGCCACGAAGCTCACTGGGTGTGACTCTGGGTGTGTGTCTCCACCTAACCTACCCCACAGGGCTGTTGTGAGGATAAAAATGGGGAGGATGAAAACCAAGCATGCCACACCTAGATCTCCTTGGAGGAAAGGTGGGATATAGATGCCCTAACATACAAACAAACACCATTGGGTTTTTTTTCTCTTACCCCCCTTAGGCAGTTTGCTATATTTGCCCTTGGAATTGCTGCTTTCATTTTCCAGCTCTACGTCTTGCTAAGGTACAAAGCAAGGGGCATTGCTATTGTGTTTTGTTTTTAAAATCCACCTGTCTTGCTTGCGACAACTCTCAACACCTTTGCGTACCTTCCAGAACGTGGGGGGAGCTGGCTGGAATATCCCGAGGTGGTGACGTTGAGAAGAGAGAGCTCGCAGCCTGACCCATGAAGATTTTGGAATTGGTTTTGGGTGTCTTTATTGGTATAAATCTCTGTTGGCAATAAGGCTATCGGGTCTTTCACCCCTTGGCGGGCTGAGGGTTCAAACTCCGAACCTGAAGGGCTGAAAATTCAACGGGAAGCTGCTGTGGGACTGTTTTGGGGTTACGTTAACAGTTTCAGAGGCTGTGGTCACCAGGCCCTGTGTAAGGTGCCATAATGATAGGGAGGAAGGTGCATCAAAAACAGAAGGAGCCCACCTTCCAGGTGTTGCTGGACTACAACTCCCATCATCCCAAACTATTGGTCATGCTGGCTGGGAATGATGAGAGTCGAGGAAACCGCATTAAAATATCCGTAAGTCGAGGAAACCGCATTAAAAACCACCAACGGTTTCTGTTCGGATGTAGAAAAATTCGTAAGCGTGCGGCCATTTGTCCCGTTCATAAGTCGAAACCTACGGATGTTGAGTCATTCGTAAGTCGAGGGACCACTGTACAAGAATCAAGTTTCTAGATCTTAAGGTGGCCGAGGAAGGTGTAAAAGTGCAAGGATGAAGCCAAAAGGGAAACCAGGACTTGCCAAGGGAAGAACTTTGTTGCCCTGAACTAGCATGAATTTATGCAAATAATGGACAAATATATGGAAATGTGCATAATTTATACAGGTCGATGAAGCAAGCTTTTATTGGCAAAGTACTGGAATTACTCTGGTGCAAACTTTTGGGTGTGTATACACGCCAGACTATATCTGAAGAAGCACATATTGACCCAAAACCTTTGGTTCAAGATCCACAGTGGTTCCTCAACCCTTTTTTTCCAGACCTAGATCATCTCATTACTGTGGTTTGCCCCTCCTCTACAATCTGGTTGGAAGCATCATCTTTACATTCTTCACCATTGGTGGGTAAACCGTGGTTTGTCTGGGTCTCTTGCCATTGCCTGGTGGGCTGAATTATGTGCCCAAAAGTATTTTGTTCATCCAGAAGTTGCGTGTTTTTTTAATATGACAAGGCTAGCAAGGGTCCAATTTAAGGGGTTGTATACTGAAGGCAGTCGAGGGTCTCTCGGTGCACAGCACATGTGCCAAATGGAGGATTTGCACAGGCAGAGGGCACCACCCTGGAGTTGTCGCTCATTTGCACACTCCATTTGGGGGCCTTTCCTTGAAGCTGCCCACCGTCATTGAGGAAGTACTGGGGGCAAATCTTGGGAATTTAGGTGTGCACCACTGCAGAATGCTGCATTAAGCTGCGATATTCATTGCCACAAGAAATGTGGAATGGCAGTCAACGTTTTCTTATTTTTAAAGCTTCTAGGCAAATCTGTGGCTGATAGCCAAGGCAGCTGGGACTTGGAGGTTTTGTAGTTCCGTGATGTGTATGCGTAGTTGAAATATCCTACAATTTCTTGAAACATCAAACATAAGCCAGTTGCTGAACTCTGCATCCAGAAAGTACCAGGTTCAATCCCCGGCATTTCCAGGTTGGGCTGGGGGGGGTCCCCTGTCTAAAATCCTGGAGAGCCACTGCCAGTCATTGTAGACAATACTGAGCTACATGGACTAGTGGCCTGACTCTGCAGCTTTCTGTGTTTAAATCAGCCTTTTATTTAGAACCATGAGGACTAGGAATTTATTTTGTGTTTAGGGGAATGACCATAGCTCTGTGGCAGATCATCTGCTTTGCATGCAGACAGTCCCATGTTTGATCCTTGACATCTCCAGGAGGGATGGGAGATAACCCAGCCTGAAACCCTGGAGAGTGGCTGCCAGTCAGTGTAGACAATACTGACCTAGATGGGCTAGTGGCCTGCCTCCAACTAAGGCAGCTTCCTAACTTGCTACATGACCAGTCAACAGCCCTGCATCCTGCCTGTTTCTGTGCAAGTGCATTTTTAGCACTCTTAATGCTCCCCCTCCCATCTTTTCAGGGCTGGCTTTGCTTCTGGTCATGTTGGAACCGGTTCCATGGGAGCTGAAGACCACTTTCTTCATCTTTGGGGGCGCCTCTTTTGCAAAAGGAGTTTGCACCATCATATTTACTGCCTTGGCCACACAATGTGTGAGTAATTGCCGATTCTGTTATATGCCTAAAAACAAAAGCTTGCCCCACCCCTCAAGCTAGCGGAATAAGGGGAAGCTTTTGGGTGGCCCAAACCAGAGGTCCTACACAATTTGTTTTAAAATGAAATTCTGGGCTGGAGGAATTCCAAGTTTTGTTCCCTCATATAAGCAGCTCTTGAGTTGTTTACACAGTTTTTGGAGCTCAAGAGCTGCTTATATCATAGCTTAGTGGTAGGGCACTTGTTTGCATGCAGAAGGCTCAGGGATCAATCCTCAAAATCTCCAGGCAGGGCTGAGAGTGTCCCCTGTCTGAAAACCCCAGAAAAGCTGCTGCCAGTCAGTGTAGACATGTTGAGCTGGATGGACCCATGGTCTGACTCAGAATAAGGATGCTTCCTACGTCATAAGGGAAGGGCTGTAACTTAATAACTCTTTAGTACAGTCAAACCGCAGTTCTCGAACGCCTCCGTTATTGTACATTTCGGCTCCCAAATGCCAAAAACCCAGAAGAAACTGCTCTGGTTTTCAAACGATTTTCGGAAGCCGAACGGCTTCTAGGGAGTTTTCTTTTTTTCTCTCTCCACTTTGCCAACCACCCGTTGATCCTTGGTTGTCGAACGTTTCGAAAGTCGAACGGTCTTCCAGAATGGATTACATTCGACAACCGAGGTTTGACTGTATTTTCATATATTTATTACTTGATCGCAATGTGACTTGGGAGTAGGTTGTCTTGAAGACAGTCCGACACGCTCCCAATGCATGGGGTTTTTATTCTGACCCTTATGGGATCTCACTAGATTGCAAGTCTGCAGATGGGACCTTCTCATTATTATTTTTTTAAAAGCTCCTTTTCTAACGAATGGACTGTTGTGTCTTCCATAGGCTAAAACCACCCCTGAGCTTTATTACTTATCAGTGACTCTCTCGGTGAGCAGTCTAGTATCAACCGGTAGGTATCATGCTTCCTCTTTGCGCTAAAATAGCCTTCCTCTTCAACTCAGTGCCCTCATTTTGGATGACAACTCTCATCAGCATGGCCAATAAGTCAGGGATGGTGGAAGCTGGAGTCCTATAATATCTGGAGGGCCACATGCTAAGGTCAAATTAGGCTGTGACATTAAATGCATAATTTTCATTTTACATGGCAGGTTTTTGGTTTAAACATGAGTAGCATCCACTTTGTGGGTCAAAACTATTCCGACTGCAGCAGGCACGAAGCAGAGATTTAAGAGATCTGCAATGGTGGTCTGTTTGTTACTGGGCCACATTCAAGGTGTTACTATTGGCATATAAAGCCCTTAACAGCTTAGTTTACTTGCAGAAGCATCTTACCGCATATGCACGGAGCTGACTGCTTCAGTCTGTGGTACTGGCACTGCTACAGGTTCCAGATAATACTTGTTACGCAGTTGTAAAAAAAATCATATTTTTTTTAGTGTGGGGGCACCTATACTTTGGAACTCCTTGCCTATTGACACCAGGCAGGCACCTTCACTGTACTCTTTTCAGTGCCTGCTTAAAACATGCTTATTTAAACAAGCCTATCCAAAAGCTTAGATGCTGATGTGTTCTGTTTTGGGAGTTTTAGCAAATATTTAGGCAAAAGAGAAGAAGGAAGTTGCATTTACCCTTACGCATGCACACACAAGATTGGGTTTTCACATGCGCGCGCACACACACACACGGTTTTTTGTTTTTGTTTTTTCACTATCATGAGGACTAGTAGCTTTAACACATGAAAAGAAAGCTGAAATGTTTTGGTCTGTCCTAATATTTTGCACTTGCAAAGCAAATTCAAAATTGTGCTATCTTTTCTTCTAATTGCATCCACACACCCCCACCCCCACCCCACTTTATAGCATTTTTCTCTGTCCTGGGACTGTTTTGGCTTGCGAACGTGGTTTTTCCTGGCTTGATACTGAACAAAGAGACTAAGATGGGGATCTGTTATGAGCCAGTCTCCGAGTGCGGCTGCCTGTGGCACATCTGACCTGCAATCTGCCAGGGACTGGATTCGTCTGCCCCTACCACGATGAGCGCCTTGCTAAACTGCCTTCAGTTCTTTCCCTCTTTTCGAAACGGACTGATCTCTGCAGCAGACACAGTGGGAAGACCTTCAGATCTGGGGATATTCATAGCCAAAGATTTTAACTATTCATTAAGCAGCCTTTTGAGGTGCAGTAGGTGGGGGAGTCGTGGCTTTCGGGATTCTTTTTAAAGGATAGCTCTGGGAGGCTGTTGGCTTTCAAAATCTTTTTGTAGAAAATTCTACTATTTTTTAAAAGAATATATTTTTTAAAATCCACAGATATTTTCTTTTGTGGGAAGGGAGCAAAACAGTAAGCCCTCAAAGCCTTTTCCTCCTTTTGTATGTGTACTCCTGACTTAATGGAGAAGCTCCTCGCAGCAGATTAACTGGGAGACGGTTGCTATGGGAACGTGTATGGAACAAGAGACAGAAGAAGGCGATGCTCCAGAGCTCCAGTTTCAAAGTGAGGGGAGTAGCCTGTTCTCAAGTCAGCTGCTTTTATCTTTAAGGGGACGTTTTTAAGAGGGTGCTTTCTTCTCCAGCAGAAATATTTCAGGTAGCTTTTTTTTTCAGGCTCGAGGGACAGGCAGCTGTTTAGAGGCAATCTAAAAATTGCCTTTTGTTAAAATAGTCAGATTGTATATTCCTGGGAAGGGAGGCTCTGACTCCAGATAACGGCCTGGCTTTAGGGTGTGTGCTTGTGTGTGTGGAGTTTAGCTTGCTGCACAAAGGGATTATTAAATTATATGCCAAAATGGCTTCTAAGCAGATCTCTTCATCATGTGATCAGACTCCACAGTACAAAGTTGGCACCACCTAATAATAATAATAATAATAATAATAATAATAATAATATTACCCCACCCATCAGGCTGGGTTTCTCCACCTGTTGCAGCAGTGGTCAAACTTTTCCAATGAAAGGGCCACATTCTCCCCTGGGCAAGCTTTGGGGGCCATGTGCCACTGAAGGGCATGGTCTGGGGCAAAATATGTGTACAGGCACGGGCAAAAAACTGGATGGAGCAATGGATGGGGCTGTTACCTTTATACAGCAGGGGTGAGTTGTTGTGAAGAGGAAACCAGAGTTACATATAAATTAAGAAGGTGCTATTGAAATTAGTAATATGTAATAAGTTTGGATTGGAAATAGATCTTACTCTGCTTTTTAAAAAGCAGCTAATCTAGTGATCAGCAATGAATGAGGAGCTAACTCCTATAGAACTCTGTCTCCCCGGTATGATTAAACCTCACATTTGTTTCACAATGAATTTGAAAGTATTTAGGAAGCCTTAAAAAAGTTTCAAAGCTATTTGTCTTCAGGAATGGATGAGTTTAAGCAAAGTTACAATTCTGATCTAGTAGTATTAAACAATTCAGAGTTAGACCAGGTCAGAGTTCCTAGGCAAGATTTTTGATTAGGGAACATGCAGTGCAATCTTTTTACTGTGAAATGGCTTTGAAATATTTTATTGGAAGTGATTAATAAATGGAATTAAACAAATCCTGAGCATGCTTATACAGAAATCACCCTCATTAAGCACAAGCGGCCTTAAAAAGGTGGAAATTAAGATTTCACTTAAACTATTCATCTCAGCCCAGTGACTGTTAGACAAAATAGAAGCAAAACATCTGGCTGTTTCTGACTTTGGGTTTCTTTATAATCACACATCCTGATCCTGTATATTAGGGGTGGATAGGCTGTATTATTTTCTAGAGGTTGCTGAACTACAACTTCCATCAGTGGGGGCAGGACTGGCCATGTAGCTGACACATACCCCCATGCACAGCAACCCGCAACAGCAACCCAAACATACAGATTTTCTCTGTGCATTGTATTCAGTGCTAGTCCACAGCCAGTGTAGTGCAGTGGTTAGAATGTCAGATGAGGACCTGGGTTCAAATCCCCACTCAGCCATGAAGCCTTTCGCCAGTCACAATCTCTCAGCCTAACCTACCTCAAAGGATTGTTGCAATGAAAAAAATGGGTAAGAGGGAGAGAACTGTGTATGCCACCATTGAGTTCCATGGAGGAAAGGTGGGATATGAATACAGGGTAAGTTTGGCAAACCGTTTGGTGTAGTGGTTAGCGTGATGGACTAGGACCAAGGAGACCAAACCCCCACTCAGCCATTAAGCTCACTGGATGACTTTGGGCCAGTCACTGCCTCTCAGCGCTAACCCACCTCACAGTGTTGTTGTGGGGCTTAAATTAAGGGGGGGGGAGTATGTACCCCACTTTGAATTCATTGGAGAAAGGGTGGAATATAACTGCTATAATACTAATGGTAATAATAAAAAATAAAAGTCTTACTCAGAATAGACTGTACACAGAGTAGAGCCATTTAAGTTTTAAAAAGTGAGTAATGTAGTTCCACTAATTTCAGTGGATCTACTCTGAGTGGGACTTAGTTGGTTATCAATTTTTCCAGGAAGAGCTTTCACCTGCTAAATGTCTACATGTCACACTGCTGTAAGAGGTACAGGAATGTGACTGGCTTTAAGAAACCCAAAAAAGCCCCTCTCCTATACTCAGCCTTTCAGAGAAGTTGATAGCAATTATTCACCTACAGAGAAAATGCAGCCTCATTGGGCCCCATGAAGAAGTGGGCTGCAGATCAACAGAATGACCCCACATAGACACTATTTCCACTGTGATGGATTTTCTGCCAAATGTACCACAAGGCAGTTTCAAGCTGGATGGCACTAAAGTACTTTTGTGCTCCCCTCTGCACTTTAGAGTGACTTCCTGCAGCCTGCTGAGCCACGTACAGGAGTAGCAGATTAGATGCACTATTATTATTTTAAAGGTTCATACAAAATCTTGAAGCACAGACTTCCTCTATCTATGTCTTACAACATGAAGACATCTCTCACCTCCCACCCACAACACCCCCTCATTACCCATATTTCACCATGGCCTTGATTATAGGGAAGGGCTATAGCTCAGTGGTAGAGTGTCTGTTTTGCACGAAGAAGGACCTAGAGTCAATTCCCAGCTAGGACTGGGAGATACTCCAGCCCCAAACCCTGGAGTGCTACTGCCAGTCAGTGCAGACAATACCAAGCTAGATGGGCCAATAGCCTGACCCAATATAAGGTAGCTTGCTATGTTCCTACATTTGGAAGGGCTACCAGGTACAGTAACAGCATAGAATCACAGAACTGCAGAGTTGGAAGGAACCTCGAAGGTCATTAACCCTCTACAATGCAGGAATTTCAGCTAGATTATACCGTACATGACAGATGGCCATTCAACTTCTGTTTAAAAGCCTCCAATAAAGGAGAGTCCACCACTTCTCATGGCCAGTGTCGAACAGCTCTTGCCAAGTTCTTCCTGATGGTTAGTCAGAATCCTCTTTCTTGTAACTTGAAGCCATTGATTCAGGTCCTACTCTTTGGAGCAGGAGAAAACAAGCTTGCTCCATCCTCCATGTGACAGCTATTCAGCCTCCTATCAGGACCAACTTGGCAAGTTAGCCCTGGCTATCACTTGATGTTTACTGAACTGGGTTCCGCCCACCCCGACCCTGAATTTTTGAATTTTATTGACATTGATGCTACATTTATGTTGCATTCTATGCTGTTTTTAAAGTCACATTTTAATCAATGTTTTATATTTGCTGTTAGCCGCCCTGAGCCCAGCTTTTAAACCGGGAAGGGTCGGGTATAAATAAATTTATTATTATTATTATTATTATTATTATTATTATTATTCATATCTCCAGCCCTTTGCCCTTGTATTTATAACTTACGGTTTTATTCCATGAGCTATCCTGGGTGCTATGGCTGAAGATCACACATATAATTTTAAGAAATGAATCCTCAGTTGCCCATTCTTAATTTTAGCCCTTTCTGGAAAAAGGTGCCACACTTTTACAGCTGCATGCACGTGTATATCTCCACTGGATACACCCTCCCCCCCGTGAAGGCAGGTTAAAATTGGCATTCGCCATCACTCACAATCTCGCTAAATATGAACAGTATCAACTTATATTACCACCGCACTACTTTCTTCCTCCGGGGTCATTCAAGGGTCTCCTGACTTCACTACAGCCCCGTCGCCTCACCGGTTCATCAGTCGCCATTAAGAACCCCCGCACTAATCCAAAACAACTCACCCATATCGCGACCCCATAAGGTCCCCTAGATGGGCTCTTACCAGTTTGGAGGGCGACTCTTCCCCGACAGATTCCGGGCGACAACGCTTTAGGGACGGAACCGAACTCTGCGGGTTTGGCCACCTGCGGGGGAACAGTATTGCACGAGTACCTACAGGGAAGCTTCTTATTGGTCGCGGGAGCCGAAAGAGGCGTCGTGTCCGTCGCTAGGAACGGTCCCCCCGGCACACAATCTTGAAACCGGAAGTGGGAAGGGTTTGGGCTTTTGCAATAGAGGACCCCGTTGCCTGAAGAAAGGATGCGATTGGGGGAGTTGGGAATGTCGGTTTTCTAGAAGGCTGAAGGAGTGTGGATTATCTGGGGGTAAGGGGCATGCGGGGATAATCTGGGGTATGTAAGAAGAGAAGCTATTAGTGGAAGAAGGATAATAGGGATGGTGGGCTGGGTGGGTGGGTGTATGAAGGGTGTAAGGATCTGGGAGGGGGCTTTGAATGGTTTGGGCTGGGGCGGGGAGCCATTTTCAGCCCATTCTCTTCTGGGGTAGGGGTGGGGGATTGGAACATGCCAGCTGTGGGCGGGACAAGATGTGCAAATTTCACCTTTGTACAGTAGGTTGGTAGTTTGTGCACACACCCTTCTCCATTCGGGCATGCAAGGAGGATTACTGGAGGCGGGAGGGGAATAATCCGGCCATGCAAAAAGGCTCAAGGAGGGTGTGATGCCAGTGTGTGTGTGTGGGGGGGGGTGCGGCTGGGGAGCATCCTAGGGGCCAGAGGCTTCCCCTCCTCATTTAGGGTAAGGTTTAGCACCCTGGAGAGGTGGTTGTGCTTGCGGCAAATTTTCCTTGGTGAGGCTTCATCCCCAGCTACAAAAGAGAGTGGGGCGTGTCAGAAATGGTATTTTGTGTTAGGGGGACTGGCTCCCAGTTTATTGTCGCTGGGCCCCTCCTAACATTTTTCTCCTCAAATTAATTGCAGATCAGGGAACTGATGTTTTTAGGTGGGCCTCAAAGGCTTTTATTTTTATTTTTTTTCTCTGTAGCTTTCAGCAGCTCATGTAAATTAGACTACAGAGATGACGTTCTAAATTGCTGATAACATGCTGAGCTGTCTGACTGGAGTTGGTTTTTGCTTATTTTTTTAGAATATCATGAAGTATGCTTGTATGTAATGTTTCTTAAATGTCATTTGGATTTTCTGTTTTTGTTATTGCACACTGATTTGTGACTAATGTTTCTTTAAAAAGGGATTGCGTGGCCAAATGGGGATTTCAACCCTGGTCTCCAAAGGCCAGCCAGCCACTACTCTACCCTGGCTTTCAGAGCCAAACTGGCTGTTCTCTAGAGTTAGATGAGTGTCCCCTCCCCTATTTGATTAAAAAGAAATCTATTTATAATTTTAAAACACATTTTATAAACTGGGGGGGGGGGGGAACATGGCATCCCTGAACATATTGGTCCTTGGCGTGAAATACTTTTGCACTAGAAACTAGTAAACCAAACATCCTGGGTTTTTTTTATATTAATTTTGCTTCCTAGGGTGAGTTAATCATGCTACAATAATCCCCCAATACAATATTATCTTATCTGAGCCTCTTGAATAGGATGGGCATGTTTAAATAAAGAAGGTGATATTTACCTTTGTACTAGAGCAAAGCTCTTTTATGTCACTTTCGCTATATAACTAGCCTGCTATTTCCTTTTAAGAACATAAGAGAAGTCTGCTGGATCAGTCAATGGCTCATCTAGTCCAGCAGCCTGTTTTCACAGTGTCCAATCAGATGTCTGTCAAAAGCCTGCAAGCTGGACATAATCCCAATAGCACTCTGCCCACTTGTGATTCCCAGCAACTGATATTCAGAGGCATTATGCCTCTGATAGTGGAGGTAGAATATAGCCCAGGCATCCCCAACCTGCAGCCCTCCAGATGTTTTGGCCTACAACTCCCATGATCCATATCTAACAGGACCAGTGGTCAGGGATGATGGGAATTGTAGTCCAAAACATCTGGAGGGCCAAAGGTTGGGGGTGCCTGTTATAGCCATTGTGATGTGGCCATTGATAGCCTTGCCCTCCATGAATATGTGTAATCCTCTTTTAAAGCCATCCAGGTTGGTGGCTGTGGGAGTGGGTTCTACAATTTAACGATGTGCTGTGTGAAGAAGTACTTTCTTTTATCTATCCTGAATCTTCCAACATTCAGCTTCATTGGATGCTCATGAGTTCTAGTGTTATGAGAGAGGGAGAAAAATGTTTCACTGTGCTTTCTCCATTCCATGAATAATATCATGACGTATATCATGTCACCTCTTGTTTGCCTTTTCTCTAAAGTAAAAAGTCCCAAATGATGCAATCTTTCCTTATGCGGGATGGGGGGGGCAGGATAATCCATCCCCTTGATCATTTTTGTTGTCTTCTGAACCTTCTGCAGCTCTACAATATCCTTTTTGAAGTGAGGTATCCACAACTGCATACAATATTCCAAACGCAGTTGCACCATCAATTTGTATAACATTGTTATGATATTGGCAGATTAAATAACACACACCACATGTAAGTTTCTTGTCTCTTTCAGGTGGTCTGTTATGCACAAAATTTGAAATGGCTTCAAGGGGAACAATTGAGACCAGTAAGTTGAAACAGAACTTGGAAGAGCAACTGGATAGACTAATGCAGCAATTGCAAGATCTGGAGGAGTGTAGGTAATAAATGCCATCCTGAAATTGACTAATCTGTCACAAAATCTTTGTGTTAATGACATGTAGCGCAGGGCAGGCATCTTTTTCTCCAGTCTTTAGCTGTTTTCAGGTGGATGGGATGATGTCATTGGAGACTGGCCTATCAGGGTGAATGGGGCACAGTCCCACTAATGTCAGCTGCTCTTAGTCAGACCCTACCTTGCCTTCTTACATAGTACATACTAGTCCAGGGGTGGGACTGCCTGCCAGATTCCTCCTTCATAATCTCAGTATTGCCATTGTAGAATTTAGCAGGGAGGAGGATGTGGACAAAGCTAGAATTAGTTGAGTTTGGTTCCACCTACTGTTAGGCTCCCTGCCTTCTGGCCTTCCAGTACCAATGGGCATCAGGTGATGCATGCACTCATTTGGATGTTGTCCTTTTCAGACAGGGTGGATAAAAATCAATGATTTTTTTAAAAAAATCAAAAAAATCGGATTTTTTTTATTTAAATCGGATTTTTTTGATTTAAATCGATTTTTTTGATTTAAATTGGATTTTTTTAAATAAAATGCTTTTTGAGGAAAATATATTACCACCCAAAGGTTATTCCATCATGAAATAAAGATTAGTTTTTTAACTATGTAGAATAAGGTTGTATATGTTTAATTTTGGGGCTAAATAAATTCAATTAATCCATTCACAATGTCATGCTCTTCCAGAGGTTTTTGTAAGATTATTGGGCAGTTTCTCTGCCTACAAGATATTATCGCAGGTGCTTGGTTTACTTTTGCAGTTCTCAAAACTGAATTTGACTCAACAGAGATCACATGCCTCTTCTTCACAGCAAAAATGTTATAACATGAACAGAGTTGAGAAAAAGACCTTAATCCTATTGTTCTACAAACCTATGAATACAGAAACAACCCCTTCAGTGCTAAGTTTCAAGAAGTTCAGTGAATAGAATAGAAACAATATTTTTCTGATTGTTTGGAGTGGACAGTATTTAAGTTTTTCATGTGTAGGCTGGGCTGACAGTCTAAGTTTTTATATATATATATATATATATATATATATATATATATATATATTGTTTTTGTTTAGCCAAATTAGTTAACAAACATGGATGTTTGTTTAAACAAATAACATATGCTGTAATGTTATTGTTTCAGTTGAATAAATCTATTTAAATTGTTATTATTAAGGTAATGATTATTTTTCTCCTTCCTAAGTACAACAGTAAAGTTGTCCAAATATGAATGATTAACCTATTAAACTGGGGATAAAAAACTAATATGAAAAGTTGTTATTCTAAAAATCTTCATCTACTTGCATATTAAAGTTATACCAGCAAGAATTAGTCTTTATGTAGAAAACTATGATTTAAATCAAGCCTTACTGACTAGTGATTTAAATCGTGATTTAAATCAGTTTGATTTAAATCAAATCCACCCTGTTTTCAGACATCCTTTAAGGATCTTCCGAGGGCAGCGCTTCATGTTACATGCCAATATGTTGTATTGCTGTTGTTAAGAATGTAAGAAGAGCCCTGCTGGATCAGACCAAAGACTTTTCTAGTCCAGGATCCTGTTTCCCTTGGTGTCCAGTCTGATGCCTTTTGGGAAGCCCACAAGCAGGACATGAGGACATTAGCTGCCTCCTGTTATTGCTGAACCTAGAGGTAACGTAGCTCAGTACTGCCTACACTGACTAGCAGCAGCTCCACACTGTTTCAAGGTGGCCTAGTAAAATACTGGCATCATTAATTTTGTGAGATGGGGAAAGCAGCCCACTATTAACAAGTGGGATGAATGTTAGAATATAAGGCTATCTGCAGCTACTGGTTAAAGAAAAAGGCCAAAGCTTAGTAGTAGAACATGTGATCTGCATGTAGACGGTCTCAGGTTCAATCCCCAGCATCTCCAGGTAGGGATGGGAAGGTTTCCTGCTTGAAACAGTGGAGAGCTGCTGCCAGTCAGTGTAGACAAAACTGAGCTAGATTGACTAATGGTCTGATTCTGTACAAGGCACCTTCCTATGTTCCTATGTAGAGCCCTACTGTGGTTAACCTGTTGGCTGAGTCGCAGTGCTTGCTCTTATTCAGAGATGATCTGGATGCAGATGAGTATGAAGAGACCAAGAAAGAAACCCTTGAGCAGCTGAATGAGTTCAATGATTCCCTGAAGAAGATCATGTCTGGAAACATGACATTGGTAGACGAACTTAGTGGGATGCAGTTGGTGAGTGTTTGGAGGGGGCCTTTTTTTGACGAAGTGCGTCTAAAACACTGCATTATGACACTGGGTCCCTCACTCAAAGGGAGAGCATCTGCTTTGACTGCAGAAGGTCTCAGGTTCAATCCCCGGCATAGCCAGCTAGGGCTGAAAGAGACCCCTGCCTGAAACTCGTTGGAGCCACTGCCAGTCAGTTTAGGCAATGCTGAGCTATACTGAGTGGTCTGACTCGGTATAAGGCGGCTTCCTATTTCTTAAGCAAAAGGACGTAGCTCAGTGGTAGAGCATTTGCCTAGCATCTAGAATGCCCCAGGTTAAATCTGATCATCTTTAGATGGGCCTGGGAATGCCTTCTCTCTAAAACTCTGGTGGGACATTGCCAGTCACAGTGCTGAACTAGATGGACCAATGGTGTAATGCAGCTTCCTATATAAGTAACTCGCATCTTTCGCGAGGGTTTTAGCTTGTAATCTTCCTCTTCCAGGCTATACAAGCAGCCATCAGCCAGGCTTTTAAAACCCCCGAAGTCATCAGGATGTTTGCCAAAAAACAGCCAGGGCAGCTGCGGACAAGATTGGCAGAGGTAATTATGTTTTATCACCTTTTTAAAAAGTGTACATACGTGCAGTATGTTTAGAATCATTAGTTCATTTCATTTATAAACCGCTTCCCATGAGGCATCCCAATGTGATCTACATATTTTTAAAAACTTGCAAATCTTAAACAATATTTTATATTGATTTGCAAAGATGAGAAGCTGGGAGTGTTCATTGCCTAGTCCGAGGCTGGGCAGACTAAATTATGAAAACGAATTTGGGGAGGGGGGATTATTGGTTGTTCTTGTTCAGGGGTCAGCAAACTTTTTCAGCAGGGTGCAGGTCCACTGTCCCTCAGACCTTGTTGGGGGCTGGACTATTTTTTTGGGGGGGGGTGAACGAATTAATATGCCCCACAAATAACCCAGAGATGCATTTTAAATAAAAGCACACATTCTACTCGTAAAAACACGCTGATTCCTGGACCATCCGCAGGCTGGATTTAGAAGGCGATTGGGCCGGATCCGGCCCCCGGGCCTTAGTTTGCCTACCCATGTTCTTGTTTTTATTTTTATTATTTATTTTGTTCTTTCATGTTGTGATTTTATCTTGTGAACCGCCCTGAAACCTGAAGGTAAGGGCAGTCAGTATACAAATGTTAATGATAATGAGGAGGAGGAGGAGGAGGAGGAGAAGGAGAAGGAGAAGGAGAAGGAGAAGGAGAAGAAGAAGAAGAAGAAGAAGAAGAAGAAGAAGAAGAAGAAGAAGAAGAAGAAGAAGAAGAAGATTTAGACAGGCTTTGCTTTGATTGGGAGCTTTGCCCCATGCGGTGCCTGTGAACTGGTTCACACAATCAAATGGAAATGTGTGATGGGAGAACTCTGCCCAAGGAGGGATGGGGAACCTGTAACCTGGACAGGTTGATGCTTTACTACAACTCCCATCATCCCTGATTGTGAGCCATGCCAGATGGGGCTGATGGTGGGAGACGGCGGTCAATCTTTTCTGCGGCTGACACTTAGCAGATGCCACAAATTTCTTTCTCATGGTACACAAATAATGGGTGTTAACTCCTAAGGGCTGTGTAAATCTTCATACATCAGATGCATAATTAGTGTCATCCACCTCCACTTCCCGGTTTTCTCTTCCCCTTTATAGATGGACAGAGATCTGATTGTTGGAAAGTTGGGACGGGACGTCTATACTCAGCAAAAAGTGGAAATTCTCACTGCTCTCAGGAAGCTTGGGGAGAAGGTACTAAATTTGCTTGGCATGTCCCTCAGGGGGCTATAAATGGAACTGTGTGGATTACACATGTTGTGTAGTACTAGTCTTATACCCTGCTGCAGAATTTGGATCCCTTAGAAACTGCACAGAATATTACAAAATTGTTTGTTTTTTCGCTACGCCTCAACACTATTTAAGGCTTTGTCTGGAGTGTTGAAGCTATGAAAGCTTGTTTGGAAATGTTTTCTTGTATTGATTATGTCACTTTCATTTTAAATGTTTAAGTGATATTAAAAGTTTCGTGGCTGACTCATCCTTATTTCTTTCATTCTTTGGGTTTACAGCTGACTCCTGATGATGAGACTTTTCTTTCAACAAATGCAGGAGCTGCTCTCAGCCAGTTTGTGAGAGTTTCCAGTGACCTTGGTAAGTTAAAAAAAAAATCTCCCCAAGTCTCTTTCCTTGATCATGTGTGTCAAACTTCTCACAATCAGGAGAAAAGAAATGGTCACTCATCATCCTTAGTTCATGACTACAGCTTATCTGCTTCCTCTTCATTAACAGGCATGGAGGTTGGATTCACTGCCATATAGAATGTAAATGAGTGTGTTGTTGTTGTTGTTGTTTAGTCGTTTAGTCGTGTCCGACTCTTCGTGACCCCATGGACCATAGCACGCCAGGCACTCCTGTCTTGCACTGCCTCCCGCAGTTTGGTCAAACTCATGTTCGTAGCTTCGAGAACACTGTCCAACCATCTCGTCCTCTGTCGTCCCCTTCTCCTAGTGCCCTCCATCTTTCCCAACATCAGGGTCTTTTCCAAGGATTCTTCTCTTCTCATGAGGTGGCCAAAGTATTGGAGCCTCAGCTTCACGATCTGTCCTTCCAGGGAGCACTCAGGGCTGATTTCCTTAAGAATGGATAGGTTTGATCTTCTAGCAGTCCATGGGACTCTCAAGAGTCTCCTCCAGCACCATAATTCAAAAGCATCAATTCTTCGACGATCAGCCTTCTTTATGGTCCAGCTCTCACTTCCATACATCACTACTGGGAAAACCATAGCTTTAACTATACGGACCTTTGTCGGCAAAGTGATGTCTCTGCTTTTTAAGATGCTGTCTAGGTTTGTCATTGCTTTTCTCCCAAGAAGCAGGCGTCTTTTAATTTCGTGACTGCTGTCACCATCTGCAGTGATCAAGTAAATGAGTGTACTGTAACTTAAATAGCATTTTTTTCCAATCCAATGACAGGCTGGTTTGACTTTAATCCAAATGATGCTTATCAGTCCCAGTCAAAACATACAACTTGATCCTGTAGATCAGCCTGGCAAAATCAGTCAATGTAAATAAGTAGTTGCGACGAATGTCTCCCTCTCTATTACTAGAATGCGACACAGGAATCCAGAGGTGAAGCCACCCACACTCTTCTCCCGCCGCCTCCAAATAAACCCCTTTATTCTTGTGGGTTTATAAGTAAAGAGACTCTCCTTCCAGCTCACATGGCCTGGTATCAAAGAAAAACTCTAGGCTGTTTAATAGAATAACCTCCTGCCACCAGTAAAGGGTCTCTCTCTCTCGGCTTGATTCCCCCTACTGTAAAAGTTTGCCCTTTCCCCGCTGGCAACTTGTTGACACCCCAGGTTATCTTTCTAAGCCTCCTCAGTGTTACTCTAAGACACAAACTTTCGCCTCTTTTCCTGAGGTAAGTTTTGTCCTCTAATGAGTTACCACTTCTGTGAGTCCCGATACCTTGCTGGAAAAATAAAGACGATACTTCTTGGCACAAAAGAGAAGAATTTTATTAACCTTAGAACATTGTTGTTTCTTTAACTTTTCATGTATTTATAAGCTACATTTCGGTTGTAGATAATCTCTGTCAAACATTTAACATTGAGCCTTCCTGAACCTCGTCTAGATCCCCACTATCCTGGCCTCTCAACTTTCTTCTTCACACCTACCCACTCCCTCTCCCTCTCCTCAACAGACAAAACCAATGCTCCCTCCTTTTAAACTGGGAACAGTCCCGCCCCCACCAGAATTAACACCAAAAGAGTTAATCCACCTCCAGTCAGGCTGGAAGTGGATTAACTCTTTTCCAGCCAGGTAGGAATAAATATTTCAAAACCGTGTCAATCATTTACAGTAGTCCACATACCATATTGGCCCAAATATAAGCTGCACTTTCCCCCCAAATTCTGACCGTGAAAAGTTAAAAGTGCAGCTTAAATTTGCGACCTTACAAAAATTGGCTTTTATGATCTCGCTGCTGAAACAGATATACGGTAAAACGGAACAAAAATGTTTTCTTGCCGATTTGCGAGCATGAGACTGTTGTGCAATTAATTCTGATGTCATTCATCGCTTTCCCCGTATTTTACAGTGCAGTATTGATTTTTTTATTTGCATTTACGGTGCCACGAACAGGTGTTTAACCCACTTACGGGTCCTCTCTAGTACCCATAGGATATTCTTCTACATTTGCCATTTACGGGTGTGAGTGTCAGCATACACGCAGAAGACCAGGGCTCCAAGCCGCCCGGTAAGCATCTGCCGGGTGTCTTCTCCCTCCGGTAGCCAACTGGAACACGATCCAGGCTCTTGGAGCCGGGACACGTTATCTGCAGAGTTTATCCAGCTTTAGTGTGGTTTGGCAGCAGCAGCAACAAGAAGAAACTCAGAAAGAAGTACTTGCATATTTACAAGTGTTTATTCTAAAGCATCTCAGAAGATAGACCAAACGTGTCTTTCTTCATCAGCAAAGCAAAAGCAACTGAACTAACATTACAATAGCACAACAAACGGAAGTATACATCATGTGACACATTCAACATCCTCTTCCAAGCCTGTTCCTGTTTAAGGTGGAACAGAATTTACTATGAAATCCTAACAGTGAGTGCCTGCGGAATTTTAAGGGAGTGGCTTTTATTTGGTATTGTCTTTTTTCCCTCTCCCCCCCCCTTGAATTTTAAAGGTGTGGCTTATATTTGGGTGCAGCTTATATTATGGCCAATATGGTAAATAGTTGCCTGCCATCTTACCCTCATATGACTTACTGGCAGTGTTGTACTGATAATTGCTTGGGAATTCTAAGAAACTCCCAAATCTGCAGTTTAGTGCAGTTTTGAGATCCATGGTTTTGAGATCAGTGGTTAACATCAGTGCAATCTGTCATTTAAATTAATGCAGTTCAGTCCACCATTGTTTCTTGTTGTTTATATTTTTGTTAGTCTATTAAATGTATAACAAACTCACAGAGTATTCTAAGAATTCAACAAGGGAGGGGAACAATTGAGCATGGTCAGGTTTAAGATAAGGAGATAAAAGATATAAAAGGAAAATATTAAAAGAAACTTGTACAAGAGAGGCAATATGGTAGTACTGTATTCCAAGTTAAGAAAGACTTAAAACAGTGGATAAAAAACTCATATAATTATAAGTGCATAAAGTTCTATTCACATTCAGTGGTACCTCGACTTATGAACGACTCGACAACCAAATTTTTCGACTTACGGATGGGGCAAATGGCCGCATGCTTACGAATTTCTCGACATCCGAACGGAAACCGCGGCGGTTTTAGATAGGGTTTTTTTGAGTTACAAATTTTTAGATGGGGTTGCTTCGACTTATGAATTTTTCCGTTTCCAATGCATTCCTATGGGAAATCGCGTTTCCAATGGTGCTTTTCGACTTACGAATTTTTCGACCTACGAAGGTGCCTTCGGAACGTATTAAATTCGTAAGTCGAGGCAGCACTGTATTAAAAATATAAATAAATCTTACTATCAAATACCTCTGTGTGTGATTAGTATGGCTATATAAATTTATACTTTTAATTGTTAATCAATAATTGTTTGTTGGAGGCTGAATGTTGCTGATGGAAAAAAGGCAGGATTTTAAAATAGTCCCTCTTTTTCATTAACTGCAGGATCAGGCGATAAGGTCTTCGCGCTGGCAAGTTTTGAGGTAGAGAAATCAAAGCAGTGAAAGCAGGCTACGTTCAGCTGCATTGGATCTTGGGTTTTTGTTTTTTTACCATGTTGTATTTGTGTGTTTCTTACAAACTTTTTTGTAACGCTCTTTATCTTAACGGCAAGCTAACCTACAATGTAGACCGTTTTTGAAGTGCCCTTTTGCGAGCTGGGCTGCATAAGTTCAGAGGCGAAAAACACGAAGTGGTACTTTTTAAAATCAAGGAAATGAAACCAAGTAACTTAATTGTGTAACCTTCTGAATGTATGCATTGTGTATGTATTTTCCCCACTTTAAAATGTGCATTTCTCTAGTAAAATGTTTTCTCTATTGTTTTTGTTACATGTGATGGCAGAAAGCATCTCTCTTCAGCAGCTCTTGGTACTTGATGGCTGTGTGAGTTCAGTTGATTTGCTGGAATTGTGTTTTTTTTTAAGTGGGGTGGGGGAGAGAATGTAGCTCTAGTGTGGAATGCGACACAGTTTTGCTTGTCTCAAAACAAGCCGAGCGCCCTCATGCCCTCCCAGTTTCTCTTGGGAGATGAATGGGCAGCATTGTGTCCTCCATGCCTTGATTGGCAAACAATAGCAGCCCTGTTGGGAGCTTTCTGGGCCAATTTAACATTGTGGACCAGAATGACAGGGAACACAGTCAATAAGCCCTGTTTCTGGCCTCCTACTGTAGCCAGGCGTGTTATTGGCTACAATCTGCCATTCTTCCCTCGTGTTTTGGGAGGCAGGCACGAAACTGCTTCCTTCCAAGTAGAAACAAACAGAAGAATCCTACTTTTTTTAGATGCTGCCTGTTCTGTTGCCAAATGAAGGTGGCGCTTGCTGTCTGTTGACCTTGTTAGCCCTGCCCTGTCATCTTCCAGGCCTGACTTAAGATGCTGGTTGATTTTGACTTACAGGCTTGAGCTTAAAAGTTCCCTCGTCCCTTTGGGCTCCTTCTCAACAATTTTCATTTAGGAGTATAGGAAGTTGCCTTTTCCCAAGTCTATCAAGCTCAGTGTTGTTTATACTGACCAGCAGCTGTGCGCCAGGATTCCAGAGGGGTCATTCGCAGCCCAACCTGAAGATGCTGGCAATTAAACCTGTGCTCTTAGGTGCTCCACTATTGAGTGGCAGACTTTTTATTTCCTCTCCCATTCTTCCCTCTCTGTATATCTCCCCCCGCCACCCATTTTATCCTTGCAACAATGACCCTGTGAGGTAGGTCAGGCTCAGAAAGAGTAATTAGCCAGCCCAAGTACGGTCTTGAATCTGGGTCTCCTTAGCCCTAGACAGCAAGGTCACACTAGGTTTCTCACTGGATGGTGGGTAGTTTGCAAAGTTTTTGTCTGTGGAGGGCATCCTCTTGCTAGGCCCATATTTAAGGAGTTGAGACATCCCTGAAAACTCCATCGGTAGAGGGCTTGTTAGGACTAAACCCCATAGTCTGGTTGCAATATTTGTAGCTTTTCCCTAAATAATTGCCTCTTGGCATGTGCAGAGTGTCTTTAGTGATGCTTCTAACCAAGTCCTACTCAAATTAGCAGACATGGTTAAATTGTTAATTTTTATGGGTCTACTCGGAGTAGGACTTGGTTAGCTACAACTTGGTAACTATCCAACTGGGGTTTTTTTGCGGGGGTGGGGGCATGGTGTTGGAGAGCATATCTTTCTGCCCTACTATCTCCTCTACACTTGTTTCACCCCTTTTTTGCATTTTAAAGCCATCCACATTCTTTTTCTCTGTCATTTCCCTTCATTTTTAACCTTAGTTTGCTGCAGGACTCACCTCTTCAGTCTTAACAGTTGAATTTACATGCAGAATGCCATTTTCCTAATCATTACAGATCTTGTTCACTTAGAACCCCAGAAAGTGAGTGGATTTGAAAAACTGTATTGATTTAATCCTGAATATGAAACTTTTTCCTTGTTTCTATCTCTTCTGCTTGTTACAGATCATATATGTAAGCTTTCCTGGGGCCTGATTTTAATTTCTTTTTAAAAGAAAGTACTGAATATCACCCCTGCCAATCAATTCTCTTGCCCTTGCCACAGCTCCCAGTTGAACTCATTGTATAGTAACTTGAGAAACTGCTGCTCTCTCTCCCTCTCCCCTCCCCAGTTTAAAAAAGGAACAAGCACAATGCCTATATTCTATTTTCCTGGCTAGCAGGCATGCGTAGGTTGCCAAAAGGGTGCTGGCTGTAGCATACTGCAATGCTGCCAAAACATGACTCTCTCCCTTATTCAGCAGTTTTTGGGAGTGCAGGAACATGAGGCTGGGAGGAACAGCTGGCTTATTAGTGAACAATGGCCACAGTAAATCAGCCATAAAACAGGCAACTACCTTCCATGTTTTATCGATCAATTATGCCGGCACATTTCCAAATAGGATTATGAGTTATGAAACAGGGGCAAGTAGAAAATGTCCCTCTGCAGTCTCTCTCCCACCACCCACAACAGTGCTTTTACAATACCAAGGCTGTTAAACCACCAGAATTAAGAGGTAAATCTTTTGCTGAACTCCACTGATTCACATTGCAGGAGCTAGTGAGATGTGTGTGTTTGAATGTCCCTCTTATACCTGTTCCCAATGCACGCTCTTCCCTTTCTTTCTCTTTCAGCTGCAGAGGAATTGTTTGTCAGAGAGAAGGCTAGGCTGTAAACCCCCCACCTCCCACCCTAGGAAATGACAGCTTTCTGTGTGCAGGGATTCAGGATTGTGAAGTCAAACATCCAATTTCCACCTGTAGCCTAAAGTGGGTTCAGTCTAGAAAAAGCTTGATCTGCAGTGAGCAAAATTAGGTTGTGAATCTCCCCGTGGGTTGGTGCTCCTCAATTTTCACTGTCTTCAACTCAAGACCATACTGTCCAATGTTAGACACACAGAAGATTGAGGTCATGTTTACTTTTGGATCTGGGACTGAAAGCTCTAGTTTATTGGAGTTAGAAAAGTGTTGACTTTTTTTTTTTTAGGAAACCACTGAAATTGTTGAGCTTTTCTTTACAAAAACACCAAAAACCCCACGATTTTTCGATTGACTTGCCTAACATCCAGGACAAAGCGCTGCCATTTGGAAATCCCCCCCCCAGGACGTCAATTCTGCCTTTGAAATCCCAGTAATGTCCTGGAAAATCAGGATGTATGGCAGCCCTAATTGGAGCTGTTGAAAACTTCCTTTAGTCATAGATTTGACAGATAAAAAACAAAAGTCACATATGAGGTTTTACAGTGGAGAACATGTTAGGGTTTCCAGTGGCGGAGGAAGCCGCTTTGTCACCCCGGGGTGGCAAATTGCTGTGCCCAGGGGGCGGGCCGTCACTACGTAATGAAGCTGCGCATGCGTACAACGTAGAGGGGGATCGTGACCCCCATGAGTTCAAAACGGAGCCTAAACGGAGAGTCCAGGCTCCAGGTAGATAGCATCCCGCTGCACATGCGTGCTACGTAGAGGGGACCCCCCCACGACTTCAAAATGGAGCCTAAACAGAGCCCCCAGCCTAGAAAGCCTCGCTCGGTGCGGTGGGCGGGTGCCACCCTGGAGCTGGACAGGGGTGACAGTCGGCACCCCCCGACTCCCGAGCCTCCAGGTAAAAAGCTGAGCGGGCTTTTTACTGGGAGGCTGGAGGGGCTCGCCTTGGGAGTCGCTGGGTGGACCGCCCCTATCGCCCCCCCTTGCTACGCCACTGAGGGTTCCCTTTTCACCCTGGCAGCGCTCTTTTGCCTTTAAAAGCTGCCCAACAAGTAAGCAGTAAAGAGTTGCAGCCTTTACTGTCAATACAATGGAAAGCTCAATCAGCTGAATTTCTGCCTGTTATGTAGTCTGTTCAAAGAGCAAGAAGCCCATGGGAAACATGGGGAGAAGCCATACCACCATACCTAGCATCCAGTTCCAAAGTGTGGTGGCTTATGTCCCACAGAAATATGGGGAAACCCTGGTTAGAGGAGAGAGCAGGTCTACTGGGAAGTGTGTATGTGTTTGAGCTTTGTGACTCTGAAAGCCTCTGTGCAGCATTTCCTAGAGTTGACTGCCCTGTTTGTGGTCTTCACTGCCCTCTGTGGCTTGTGATTAGGCCTTGGCAGTTGGGAATCACATCATTTTAAATGTTTCTTCCCTTTTAAAACTGATGGCTACATAACAGCTTGTGTGAAGTCACAGTGGTTACAGACCTTTCCCTGAAATGCTGTAGCTGTCTCATTAGTGATGATTAGAGGGTTAGTTCCTTGCCTGCAGAAGGGAAGCTTTGCTGCTGTGCCATTGCAAATCCGTGCCTTGAGCCAAACCCAGCAGTCACACCGGCTTTAAACAGGCTTCTTCTTCTGATCTCTCTCCCTCACTCAGCTCAGAGATTTGCATTTACTTGTCTCTCTTTGCATATTGTTCATTTCACTTTAATAAACCATCACTGAGAAATGCATTTTATCTTTATTGACAATTTTATATTCCCCCACCCATCTACTTTTTAAGGACACAAGCAGTGCTTTATAACAACAACTTTCCCCTTAAAATGCCAATGGTTTCAAATATGGCATTTAATTTTGAATACGTTCTTTGAGAGGGTTGTATTTTCTTGTTAGGCATCCAGAACTTGCTTAAAGCAATTATAAAGAAAGCTCAAGGTGCCTTAGTGTTGTTGGCGTAAAACTGTAATCTCTTTTCAAAAACTTGACTGCAAATTAGTAACTCTGAAAGTCCCTCTTCAGGTGTGGAAAGCAGAAGGAAAGTTACTCGGCATGAGAACATATACGTATCTTACAGGTGCATCTTTTCTAGTGAGCAACATTCTCTATAGCAGGGGTGGTTAGCCTTTTTGGCTCCACAGACCAAATTCTCATCAGGATTGGCCATGTTGAACAAATTTATCAGGTGGGTGGCTCTACCCACCTGTCAATCACCTGTCAGCACAAGGACATCAGGTGCAAAGTGCTGCTAAAAATGATGCTGGCCCTCTTTGTTTTATACAGGACTTTTTGATGGTTTGCTTTGAAAGCCCTACTAAAATGAAGGGAAGGAAACTGTTCTAGCAGAGAATTCTGATGTTTACCTCTTTCTGATTCAAGAAGGGGTTTACATGGTATCCTGCCCCTGCTCATCAGCGGACAAGCGGGAGATTAAATTCTGATCTGTTCTCTAATGGGAACAGGTACACAGCCAATGCAGGATTTAACCCTGTCCTGCCTTCAGTCACATGATGATGTTGCGAGAGACATCGGCTAATGAGCTAGAAGGCGTGGTTTGAGGGAAATGGATGCATAGGCTCACTTGGACCCCCTGGCAGGCGAAGACTGGCCCAGGGGTTCACCACCTCTGCGCTGTAGCCATCCTTTGCTTTCAGAGTAGTCCTGTGAGGTAGGTCACTTGTCATTCATTTTCTGCACTCAATGCTCTTTTTCTAAGTTATACAACATTATGAAATACAAAATATACTATTTTTGCCTCTTAATCTCTTCTCTTATGGAGTGGGAACAAAATTTCCCAGCCTTTTTTTCCTGCTGCAAGAATACTTCATTAAAAGTAAAAACAATACCTCATAATATGGATAGTCCTCATAAAAAGAATGGTCATTTTGGATTCCAAAAATGCGGGATGTAGTTTATTATATTGATTGTCCATAAAATTGTTTCTGGCGAAAAGTTACAGTGGGCGCTCTCCTAAGGGTGCGTAAAATCCTAATAATTATGCCATGGCAAAGATTTCAATTTGACCAGGAGCACCATCTTAACATCAGAACTAATCTACCCCTGTGGTCATATGGAAAGTCTTGGTGTGTGGTGGCAGCTGGATTATGAAAGAATCCTAAATGAATTTCAAAGCAGATTATCATGGTTGGCTAACGGCAAGAGATTGAAGCAGAGCGTCTTTGTCCAGTGTTAAGGCTGGCTGTGCAAAGCAGCAAATGGAGGAGCTAGGGC
Source organism: Zootoca vivipara (assembly GCF_965207765.1). Taxonomy (NCBI): domain Eukaryota; kingdom Metazoa; phylum Chordata; class Lepidosauria; order Squamata; family Lacertidae; genus Zootoca; species Zootoca vivipara. The sequence goes on from NC_142589.1 coordinate 13,190,861, forward strand.
TTATGATACCTGATTTTCAGCTACGGCTAGGAAAAAAGATGCATAAAGCAAAGGGAACTGGAGGTGTCATGCAAAGCTCTGAACCAACAGCAGGAAACTACAGAAATGTATAACGCCATTTAATGCCTTTAAAAAGTCGGGTTTTTTGGGGGGGGGGGTCTTACCCCAAAGGGTCTTACATTGTATAATAAAACACACACACCAGTCACCCAATAGTACATCATTTACAAATACAGTGGTTCCTCGGGTTAATAACTTAATTCGTTCCGGAGGGCCGTTCTTAACCTGAAACCGTTCTTAACTTGAGGTACTTTAGCTAATGGGGCCTCCCGCTGCCGCCGCGACCGCACAATTTCTGTTCTCATCCTGAAGCAAAGTTCTTAACCCGAGGTACTATTTCTGGGTTAGCGGAGTCTGTAAGCTGAAGCGTCAGTAACCCGAGGTACCACTGTAAAAGTCATTAAGCTTCCTAATATCACTTGAGTTATAGGTTAAGATTAAACTATCATTTTAAAAAGATGTGTATGGGAAAGCAAGCAGGTTTGAGAGCTGTGCACCGCAGCCATTTAAACAAAGATGATGTCACTTGCCGTTCCTTCTGTACATCTCTAGAGGATCAGACCATATCAGACTAAGAACTGGGTCAGGAGCAACAGCAGCTTGCAAATAGCTTCTTGTCCTGTGCTCAATCTCCCCCATCCCCTCCCTTTCTTGCTGAAATGCTTTCCCGTTTGATTCACCCTTAATGTACCTGCATTTTTTTCTTACTATCCATCACCTTGTCCTCTCCTAAAATTCTGTCCCTTGGATCAAGGCAGTGCAAGTTCTGCAGCAAAGATAATGTTTGCTTGAGTTGCCCCTCCCAATCACCTATCAACTACAAGTCCCTGCTTTGCATTAGCTGGGTACCACCAGACTTTGCAGAAAGGCAATCAATAAATAGTAAATAAAATCTTCCAGGGGGGGGTTGGGCACACATATAATAGTGGTCCTCAAGTATACTGAGGTGGAACTTTTTTCTTTCTCTTGCTGCAGAGGGAAGAACTAGAAATTGCAGGGAAGGAGATTTTGCCCTGTCCTAAAGCAAGGGTGGGGAATCTGTGGCCCTCCAGCTTTAGTTGGATTTACAACTCCCATCATCCCTGACCATCAGCCATACTGGCTGGGACTGATGGGAGTTATCATCCTAGAACATCTGAGGGCCACAGATTATCCCCCACCCTGCCCTGAGACATTGATACAATCAAGCAGCCAAATGAGGACAAAGCAGAACATATGGTGTGTTTTTAAAATTGCATTAAGTCAGTAATTCCTTCAAAAGCCATCTCTGTCAGATACAAAGGGTAAACAGATGCCTTAATTGCAGGTCTCCCACCTCACATGATAGAATGTCTTTGGATATTTCTCTGCGCTTCACACACCGTGCTAATTAATGTAACTCTAACAGAAGGATCCCAGAGTGATGTTTCCGTCTCACCCCCTCCCCCCTGCTTCAGTCTGAGCTGACGCACTCAGTTTTTCTTAAATAATTAATCATCATTACTGCCTGCTGCTTGCTGGGTACGTGTTAGTGATCATCTCAGATCCCAGCATATTTACACCCTCCCAGTTCCTGTCTGCAGCTTGCTTTTGCTCTTTTCACGGCCTTTCATGTTAAGGTCTTCATTAACTGACAGGTTGTAGATTTCTGTGCCATCATGCTTTGATGTCCTTTAAGTACTGAAGCACAGATTGGAAAGCACAGGCCTATTTGTTGCTGCACCTTATTGGATAGAGATACAATATACAGTGAGAAGTAAAGGAAACAGTAACCATACCTGGGCAGCCAGGTCCTCTGGGGTTGGCCTGGCATAAAGAATATGGGGGAGGAGGATTTTCTACTGTCCAGCTAAGTAACCACTGTCCTGCTACTTATATTCCTTAAGCGAGAAATCCAGTTCCCAGCTCCTCTCATTATACAGCTATGACCTACTTGTTGATTTCCTCTCTTTGACCTCAAAGTGTGGAACTCTTCTCCTATATATTCTCCATAGCTCACTGAAGTGGTTGCTACATGACTTGCCTATTTGTCCTACTCCCTGATATTGTGCCAGTGCCAGATCATGGAAAAACATGTCATTGGTACACTGTATTCTGAAGGTGGTGGAAGATTGTCTCAGTTCTCTGTCCTTCCAGTGACCGTCCACACAATATCCATTTAAAAACCTCTAAACAAGGTATAGGGATGCGGGTGCCACTGTGGTCTAAACCACAGAGCCTAGGGCTTGCCGATCAGAAGGTCAGCGGTTCAAATCCCCGCAATGGGGTGAGCTCCCATTGCTTGGTCCCAGCTCCTGCCAACCTAGCAGTTCGAAAGCACATCAAAGTGCAAGTAGATAAATAGGTACTGCTCCACGGGAAGGTAAAAGGCATTTCCATGCGCTGCTCTGGTTTCGCCGGAAGTGGCTTAGTCAGGCTGGGCACATGACCCGGAAAAACTGTCTGCGGACAAACGTCAGCTCCCTTGGCCAGTAAAGCGAGATGAGCGCCAGAGCGGTTTGCGACTGGACTTAACTGTCAGGGGTCCTTTACCTTTTAAACAAGGTATAATGCCCCTTCATGTAAAATTCAGACAAACTGTTTGAAAACAATTTTAATGATGGCAGAGGTGATAAAGGTGGCTAAGATTATAGTTTTATGGCTATTTGTTTTATTTGCATGATTTATGCAAAAAAATGCTTGCACACTTTCACTGTTATGCTAAATTAAAAGTCACATCAACAGGTTTACCACTCCTATCAGCCCATCACCCACCCCCACCACCCTCTGAATATACATAAGGGTCTGGCTCTTCTGTTTCAGTGTATCTGAAGAAGTGTGCATGCACACGAAAGCTCATACCAAAATAAAAACGTAGTTGGTCTTTAAGGTGCTACGGAAGGAATTTTTTTATTTTGCTTCGACTCAGACCAACACGGCTACCTACCTGTAATTAAAAGTCACTGTTTATCTTTATAAGGAAACATAGGAGACTATGCTGCCCAGAGTGGCTGGGGAAACCCAGCTAGATGGGCAGGGTGTAGGAATAACAACAGCAGCCACCAGTACAGTACAGAGTCAGTACGTCTGTCAACACTGACTGGCAGTGGCTCTCCAGGATTTCAGAATGGGAATATTTTCCATCCCTAGCGGAAGCTGCAGGGATTAAAGCTGCATGCAAAGCATGTGCTCCAGCGCTGAGCTGCAGCCCCCTGCACCTGAGGCAGATGTGCACTATAGCCCAAAATATCTGGAGGGCACCAGAATAAAACACAAAAAGAGCCTTGCTGCTGTATCAGGCCAGTGGCTCTAGCCCTGCCAGTCCAAAGCCGATGAACAGGACCAGAGCACAACAGCACTCCATTCAGTGCAGCTTTACTGCTCCTATTCCCACCCCGAGACGTTGTAAGCCCCGCCTCCCGACGACGACCCCGCCCCATGCTACTTTCACGCCCCCCTCTCATTGTAGCTCCTCCCTTCCCCGACCCCCTTCCCCTTCGGCCACGCCCCTCCCCGAAACAATAGCTTCCTTCTCCAGCCGCAAGCTCCGCGTTGGTCACGCCCCCTTTTACCTCAGGTTGCCGTTGGAGGCGGCTGCCTGAGGCGACGCGGCTTGCCGCCTCTCAGCGGCCTCGGGCGCTGGGACGCGGCAAGCAGCGGCGGCGGCGGGTCCCTCCCACCCGGAGTCGCCCAGGCGCCTCCTCCGCTCCCTCCCTCGGTCGCCGCCGCTGTGAGTCACGACGACGGAGGGAGGAGGAGGAGGAAGAAGAGCAGAAGCAGCGGCTGCCGCTTATACACACACACACCGTTCGGGGCTTCTCTCCCCTCAGGCGCAGAAGGAGGCTCAGCCGCTCCAAGTGCTGAGAGGACGAGGGCACGATCCTGCCTCAGCTTCCCTCCTTGTCTACGCGGGAGGGCCACTCGAGGGCTCATCCCTGACCCAGTAACAACAACAACAACATTCTTATTCTTATTATTACTGGTGCTGCTAATAACTGCCGCCGCCGCCTCCACTTCAGGTAAGCGCTTTACGCCTCGCCTGGCAACAAAAGGCGCCGCGCGGTGAGTAGGCGACTGCTTGCTTGCTTTCTCTCTCTCTCTCTCTCTCCCCCTCAGTCCGTTTGGCTGCTCGCGCACGCGCGCTCGTCCGTCAGCCTGTTTGCGCGCGCCTGGTTGCTCGTTCGAATGTCCGTCTCCAGCCGGCCGTTGCTCGCGCGCCCGCGCCTCTCCCCCGACGTTTACCCCCGTAAACGTCACTCCCCTTCAGCGTTTCATCTCCACCCTCCCCCACTGCTTGCTCGCGCGCCCTCCGCCTCATTTCCCCCCCCCCCATTTATCCAACCATCCTTCCCTCCCCCAAAAAACCCCTCATTTCCTCTAAGCAGCACCACCCACCATCATGGAGTCACTCTTGTTCGCTGGCTCCCCCCCCCCCCCACGAGCGTTAGAAGCATCGCTAAGTACTTTTAAAAGGTGTGGTGGGGCTCACACAGGCCCGTGAAACAAAATCATCGTAATTTGTGTGCAACGTATAAATTTAGGGGTTAGTTTCAGAGGCGGTGGGGTCCTGCTTCTGGGCATCTGGTTGACTGCTGCGTGGACAGGATGCTGAGCTAGGTGGGTCTGATCCAGCAGCAAGCCTCTTCTCAGGTCAGATCCATGGTATACATTGAGAGCATATTCAGCACACACATTTCCTCCATAGAATCCTATTAACTGTGGTTTCTGCCCCTTAGATACCATTTTCAGCGTCCATAACAAACTGCAGTTCCCAGGATTTGGGGGTGGGTGAGTACAGTAATGTGCTTTAAATGTGCACTGAACATGCCTTAAATGTATACTGTGGATCTGCCCTTGAGGTTTTTTGGTTCTTGTTGCCAGGGCTTACTCTGAGCTCTGGAATGGGATGGATGGCTCAGCCTCTGTAAGTCCACCCCATCTCATTTTTTTTGCAGATTAAAACAAAACATGAAAAATTCACATTTAGATTGTATACATTCATCCCCTAAGAGATACAGTTTTGCATGCTTTCATTTCCCCTAAGTATGCCTTTTTCTGTGAAATGTACTTGTGCCTTTAAAAAAAACAAAAAACTGCATTGCCAAATTCATACAGAGGCTGATCCACATATAACTGTGGGACCAGCAAATTAGGTTGGTTCATTTCAAAATGTGGATCAATTTCTTTTCCATTCCTATAGGATGCCAGCAGGGTTTAGGGGCTGCATTGTGTTGATTGGGCCCTCTGGTTATATACACATTCAAATTAAAACTAACCTTTGACAATAACGTGACTTTCACACATGAGCACATTCATCTCTAGCACCTCTTCTCCTTCCCATCTTCATCTACCTATTTCATATACGTACTTAAAGTCCCTGCCACCAGTCAATGCCATCTATACCCAGTCCAGTGACCACAGATCACAATGTTTGCAACAAATAGAAAGCAATGAAGGATGGCTGTGGCCTTGTCATTAGTGAGCATTGAACTGTGCTCAACCACTTTGTAAGCAAAGAAAATTTTAAAATGTTAAGTTTAAAACGGGTGGAGGGTAAGGGTAAGTGATCTGGGGGTTTGGGCTCCCTGGGCCACCTGTTAACAATGGCTCTGGTCAGCACAGGATACACCAATTTTCCACCTTCACAGCCTGCTTCTCTTCTCTTCCTAAATTGTGTTCTCCAAAATTTCTGCAGAGTGGGTTGGTGATAAATGAATGTTACCTGTTCCATCTTTAGGAGAAGTACTTCAGTTACATGTGCAAAGGAGAGGGTTCTTCTCTGTGGTAATTGAATGGTTTTATTTGACTTAGTGTTGTTGGTTTGTGTAGTAGTGTGTCAGTAAGTTTTGTGTTTCTTTGTGTACCAATCCATTTTTGGGGATGAAGGACAGTTTGTACATTTCAAAAAGAAAATTAAGACAAGAATAAGTGCTTCTTCACATAGCACATAGTTAAACTAAGGAATTAGCTTTGACAGGGTGTAGTGATAACCACCAACTTGGACAGCATTGAAAAGGGGATTAGACAAATTCATGGAGGATAAGGCCATCAGTGATTACTCCCTGTGATGACTATCTACCCTGGTATAAGAGGCAACATGCCTTGAAAAACCTGCTGCTGGGGAACATGAGCCAGAGAAAGCTATTGTTCTCATGTGCTGCTTGTGGGCTTCTTAGAAGCATCTGGTTGGCCACTGTAAGAACATAATGCTGGACTAGATGGGCCACTGGTCTCATGCAGCAGGGCTCTTCTTATGTTCCGATGTTAAAGGAGAGGGGCTTTTCTGTGGTGGCACCCCTTTTGAATGCCTTCCCTAACGTGGTTCAGCTTGATAACAACAGTCTTTTCAGTGGCAGGTCAATAAACTTTTTATTTGCTGAAGCATTTTTCAATGGTTATATCTGCTTTATAGTTTTATAATTTGCTGCCTCTTAGTTTTATCACTGTATGTAGTTATATTTATATTGTATTATACTGACCTGGTTTGTGCTTAATGCTAAGGTGAACGGTGGTTTAGCCTTAGGTAGTGTGGCGGCGGCAGCGGCAGGACCTGGATAGGAGTGAAGCAGCACCAGTTTTTGCTCAGTGTACCTGCACACTTGCTTTTTCATGTTTACCCATGGTTTGACTTGGCCTTATGTGCAGATGGGGCAACTGTATTATTGTAAACCATCCTGGAATACATCAGGAAAAGAAAGAGTGGTTTAGATGTTTTTTTAAAAAATGAAATATTTTGGAGGGGAGTTGATGATGGTGAAATGGGTGTGTGTGGGAACCTTACTCAACTGGTTCAGCCGGTTGTTTCCAATGAGCTCTGCCACTACTTACTGTAATCAACTAGTTTAATTCTTTAAAAACGCTAAAGCAAAAAAGTAATAATCTTAATTCACCCACCCAAAAATCATTTGTTCAAAATCTTCTTTTTATTTCCTTCTCTTTGGGTGTTTTTTTCTTGTATGCTTCCTGTAGGGATTCCTTCAGGACTGTCACACTTAATGTTTCCTCTCCATCTCCTAAACCTTTGTCTTACACACATGCAGAAAATTACCCTATGCTTTCCGAATCCTGTCCATTTTTTGTGTGCTGCATTCTTTTTAGCATGCAGGGGGGAAACCTAGCTGTAGTTCTCTTTACTGTACTCTTCTTGCTCTTACAGCGGCATCATAAGCAGCTTCACCTAATAGTCATTTGGAGGGATATGGCTGCCATATTTCTACATGACCTTCTGTGGGCAAAGCTTTCAAGGAGCTGGTGGTTTGTAAAAAAAATTTTTTTGTTTTTGCAAAACTCACATATTCTTCATAACTAGTAAACTAAATGACCCCTGTTTAGAGCCAGAATAGCAGTATTTCCTAATCCCATGCAGATTGCCCCAGTCCCACACCTGCTTGAAGGGCCTGCTAGGCCCTTCTTCCTCCTCTTTTTCATAAAGTTTTTAATTTAATTTTGAAATGTATAAAAAAAGAAAAATAACTGTAACCAAATACTAGACACAGCGACCGAAAAACAAGACAAATAACTATGTAAAATAAGTGTATTTGTGCATGGATTGAGTAACAACGTCCAGTGGGGCCGAAGAGTGTCCAGACCAATATGAAATTCTTGTACTGTATATTTGCGCACCAGAATGAAAAAATGGTATCTTGGCTTAATTGGAACCCCTGATTCTCACAACTAAACCCTATGGCACAAGCCACAGGATGCCAGCCAAAGCGCAGGTCTCGCTAGTTCGAGGGTTCAAGTCGGGGCAAGGAAATAGCTTGCATCCCAGTGAAAAAATCCTTTTGGGGAGGACCCACAGGTAGAGTACCTGTTTTGGAAAGGTCCATGGTTCAGTTCCCTGCATCTCCAGTTAAAAGAATAAAATAGCTGGGAACGTGAAATAAATTTCCATGCCTGAGACACTGCCCATCAAGCAAGGTGGACAGATAGAGGAATCTGCCTTAAATCAGGTCAGACTGTTTCTATCTGGCAGCCTCCTGCCACACCCATTTCTAGTCTTTCCTCCGGCAGTTAGCTCTAGACTACCAGTTGCCGCTTTGTATGTTGCATTTTCAGATGTACTGTACATTTAAAACAGCTGAAACACTTGTGAGAACTTGACAAAGATGTTAACACCATTGCTTTACAGCCGGCTTTGACAAGCAGCAGATCCTTGCTGTATGTTCACTTTATGTTAAATCCAGACAGTCCTTTGCCTAATTTGCAAAGTTGCCCACCTTTTCCTTTTTTTTAAACCTGTGAATGCTACTGTCTTGTGTTTAATGTTTCAGATGTCTAATATGTTGGCATTTATTCAAGAGGTTCTACTTCTTCCCCTTTTGTACTGTTTGAAGCAGCTTTTAATTCAGAAATGGGGAGCCTGTGACTCTCCATATGTTATTGTCTCGGTCTCCCATCAGCCACAATTAGCAAGGCCAAAGGCCACGGGTGTTTTAATCCAACAACAACTGCAGGCCCACATATTATCCATACCTGCTTTAATTGCTGACCACACCTCTCTTCATATTGTCTACATCTTCTTTCACTTCAAGATTTCTCTCCGCGCCCCCTGTCCCACTTCAGAACCATTTTGTTAGGTCTGAGATTGCACAACCCTATCTCTTAACTCGCTTTAGGACACATTCTCAGTGTCACTTAAACTCAGTGCCCTTAAAGCCTTCCTTTGTAATTTTAATCAATATTAGTTTAAAAACCGGCGTAGGTGATCTATGGGATTTTTTCATATACTGTATATATTATCTATTTGCTATGCCCATCACCCTCCAAAAGTTGGAAGTGGGAGGTGTTCCCTGCCTCAAACCCTGGAGAGCTGCACCCGGTTAGCAAAAACTTCTGAGCTAGGTGGGCCAATGGTGTGACTTGGCATAAGGCAGCAATGGGCATAGAGACGTGGTGTGGGAGCGGGGGAGGCTAAAGCTTAGCATGTTCAGCCTGCTCACATGTAGCATTTGCATGTGAGCAGCATGCCTGAATGGGGCTGGAGTCTATGGGCAAAGTAGGAGTTCTAATCCTAGTTAACTTGAATAGTGAACCAAGAAGTTCTTCAAGGAGTGTTTCGCATATAATGTGAATATGTGAAGCCCCTTCTCCTCATACTGCCCCTGCCCTTGCTACATTCACAGTGACATTTTCTGCACAAACATACTTCATAAAAGTAAGCAAGAACTTGTATTTCTGTATCAATGATATTTCCCCCCAGGATTATTTTTAAACGTACCCGTTCATTAATGTCAAGAGCTGAGAGAAATATTGAATCTGTCTGCATACACAGGGTTGTATCCAATTAACTCCCACTCAGAGTAGACTTGTAACAATCATTAACTTAATGGAGTCTACTCTGAGTAGGATTGGCACACACTGGATACAACCTAAACCTTTGGCGTTTCAGAATGTTTTGTGTTCCGAATTAGGTTATTGGACAGTGGTCTAAAACAAATGCACTGTGCATCATCTCTATTTTGGCTCTAAGATTAATCTATCTTTTGTCTGCTGATTAACTTTTTTAATATGAGAAGGTAAACTCAAGGGTGCTGCTTGAGAAATTCATCCTTAAAATAAGAATTGGAATGCATGAGCTAACATGATCTACTTGCACAGTCAGAATTTGCCTGCAGTTATGTGTGCATCAGGTATTATAGTATTTTCTTTTTTCTGTAGTTTTTATTCACTTTGTAAAAGGTTGTTTCTTTCACTCAGAAACTTAAGTTTAATTAACATGCAAGTTTATTAGGTAAAAAGAAGAGTACACACATGATTTGGGTTGGGAGAAGAGACTTCTGAATTTGGAACTGACAGGTAGAGCTGCAAGGGGAAAATGCAGTTTCTGGGTTTGGGAATTGTGGCTCAGGAGGCCTGGACATTAAAAGCCCACTGAGGTGTGCATTTCAGCTACCTCAAGTTGTAGAATAGCATGAGTTTTTATATACTGTACAGTTGTGCTGTTAGAAACATCATACATGGTAGCTTGTGGCTGACATCCTTGTCCAGAACAGCATGATTGTTGCATTTTTAAGCATAACTGGTGCTGTCAACAATTGAAGACTTATAAGTGAGTTTATATAGAGATGACATTGTTCAGCAGAGTACAGTCTTAACTTGTCTTGTGCCATTAGCTGTAACATATGGTAGAGAGATCAACAGTTAAAACACAAACCTCTTTCATTTCGTAGAGAACATTTTCCTTCAGTGCATAGGATGCTTAAACCATATTCTTTTTGTCAGTAAAATTCTTAAAGAGCAGATGAAGTATAAAATTCTGGTTGAACACTGACAAAGGTCCTGTCTTAATTGTATGCAATAAGTCTCCAGAAATCCTCAAACTATAATTACCAATGAACAATGAAGTTTTGGTAACTAAGCTGTTCATGTGGGTTAATCGTGGGGTACATTGTATAATTTCTGTTCAGTTAGTGTGCAAGATAAATGTTCTCTAGAACATACACTTCTGAATAAGTCTAGTGTGATAAGTATTTAACATAATTAATGTCAATCCTGCATAATTCAAGTTTGTACAGTACAATGATTAATTGCAGGCTACTCCATAGAGCTTAGTAGTAACTCATATGATTCTTCAGCCTTACATCAATTTCACTTGCTCTTTTTGCAAAATACTAATGCAGTAGATTAACACTGATCAAGTCTTTCTATTTGAAGATGTAAGAAGTATATATTTAATGTCCATGCTAACAAGTTATCTGTTACCTTTGGTATATTGGTTCTGCTACATAGCATATTTATATATTTAACTTGGTCTAGAAAGGAAGGAAACTTCACCCTGCTGAGGACATTTCCTTCTCTGCTTTTTTTCCTTTTAGCTGTTAGTGTAATGACCTAGTGTCATAAAACTTAAACACAGACAACTGCAGGTGGGAAATATTTTGATATATTAGTCTGCAGTTTAAGGTGGAAGCTTCTGAATTTGTGGAGAGCTAAGGAGATCGAGGTGACATCGACTTCCTGACCACTCCTGAAACAACAATGTGTAGCTTGTGCTAATTGGTTTAATAACCCTCCAGTGTGAAATTAAAAGTGTCTTGTGCTTCCTGTTGATTTCCCCCCCCAATAGTATCACAATAATGCAGTCAATGATTTTGTGGGGTACTTAGTGATTAGTTTGGAAGGCTACCAAGTACGTAAAACTTTGGTGCCTACAAAATAGAAATATATTTTCTACCTGTGGTCTGAACAAGAGTTTTAAGAAAGACAGAGGAATAAGTTGACAAAGATTAAAATTATCAACTTATGTTGATAATTAGGAAAATACAAAATCACTCACAAAAATGATCAGATGCACTGTTGCCATGTTTTATTTACACCAAATGATAACCTGCCACAGGTTTTATGCCTTTCTTAGTCACCAGAAACACTATTTCAAGAGCTATCTACTGATTTATTTTTTAGTGACTTTGCACTGATTAATTATTTGCCATATGTTCTTAGCAACCAAAGCATTTCCCAGTTGTTTCATTTTCTTGCTGACAACACAGAAACTTGACATATTTGTGGCATATGTTTTCCAAGCTGTCATAATGAAATAGTGTTTGAGAAAACTTTTGACATGCCCAGAAATAATGATTAATGCATGAAATGTCATGTGAGACATGATGAAGATAAATAATTACAAAATAAGTGTTACATTAGAAAATGCTTTATTGCCTTTACCTATATTATAAACAAATCAAATCAAAATGAGTTACACAACTTCTCTGGATGTTTATAACATAGGGCTGCCATACATCTTATGTTCTTTCTTGGCATTTTTGTAAAAAGAAGCTCAACAATGGGGTTTGTCTTAAAAAAGCTCAAAAATATTTAGGGGGTCCTGGTTGTACTTTTTGCTTTAAGTACAAAGATTCACAAAATGTTTAGGGGTATGCGTACCCCCTGAAAAAAGCACTGGAAACCCTATTATGACATGTCACAAAGCTTATAGTATGCTTCTTTTTGAGTTCTGCTAAAATTGACCTATATATCTGTAAAGTATTATTGCACTCTGCTTCATATCTGAGGATCCAGCTCCTTTCAGAGATTACTCAAACTGCATTGAGAGACACAGATAAATGTGAGTAAGCTTATGGGCTAGTAAATGTTTGTTTTTGTTTATAAGACCGACTAAATAGCTCTCTACATTTTTGAATTTTTTTATTGATTCGCTTTTCTAGTCTGACTCTCCCCATAGATTTACATTCCTTGGGAATGGATCATCACAAGCAAGCCTGTCAGCCCTAGTTTTCTGCATAACCGACACAATTTTGGGTTTATGAATCTTTAACATCAACCCTCCATGCTACATAGCAAGCTGCTTTTGAAAATGAAGTGGGGTTTAAAATAGAGGAAAAGTTGACTATCCACAAAACATAACAATTTCTCTTTTTTGTTTTGTTTTTTGTTACCAATTATATGAGACTTCTAGGGAGATTGCAGGTCTTCAAATAGCAGGCATAGCAATGTGTTAACAACTATAAAGATGGGCCTCATGGCTAAGGATAACTTGGTTTACAAATACAGTATTGTATTCGGTCCCATTTTTGTAGTTTTTCTGAAAGATGGAACAGGCTTCTCTTTAAGGAGGTGTAGTTGTCCATAATTTGTAACAAGATACCCCCTCCCACGTTAACAAAAATGTTTGGCTTTCATCCAGCCATGGAGAGACCTAAATATTACACAACTGTTTGACATGCCATTCTAGGGTATGGTGCAGCAAGGCCTAGGCCAACTTTCCCCGACCTGTTGCCCTCCAGATGTTTTGGATTACAACTCCCATCAGCTGCACCCAGTGAGAGTTGTAGTCCAAAAACATCTGTGACAGCATCAAGTTGAAGAGGTTGATTAAAACACACTTCTGTTTTATGTATCCAAATACTGCAGTTGCCTGAAGGCAGAATGAAGTTGTAGCTTTTCTCTAGAATGAACACTGACTTTAATAAGGCTAGATATGTTGGCTGGCTGGCTGGCTGGCTTGAAGTTCAACAGAAGCTGTCTTTCTCTGCTGACAAAGTGATATTTGCAAAAAATGCAATAAGTTGCTTACAGCTTAAGGACAGAAGAGAGTAACAAGTTCTACAATAATTCACAGTTAACTTGACTCCATGTGGTCAGGCAAAATTACCTAGGGGAGTTCTTGAATTTGACTTCATTAATGCTCTCAATGTGTTTTGAAATCTGTTCATGAAAGAAGCTATAGAAATTCAAAGATCATGACCAGGGAAGGAACATTTCCCCCCAATTTGGGTTTAGAAATTAATGTATAGGTGACTGCAGCTTATTTTTTATTATTATTATTTTCATGGGAAGGACTGTAAAAGCTTTGTCTAAAAGCTATACAGTATTAGCCATTTGGATGGAAACTACCATTGGAGAATTCAGTTTGAAGTCAAATGTAGCTGAAATTGTATACCAAGGGGCCTGAGTGTCCCTTAGAAGCTTGGTGTGTTCCAAAAAAACCTAAAAAAGACAAGACATCAAGTATTCTCCATCTTGCTGTTCAATTATAAATGGATAAGTGTTATGAATTCTGTGTTGCTGACATCCCTTTGGAGAAGTGAATTAATGCAGTCTCCAGCTGCCTGCGGTTGAAGGCCATGAATCAGATTGAGTGAGTACAAAATAATCAGAAGTGTGGAATGGGTTTTTGGATTTCAATTATTTGGTGTTTGTTGGAAGATCTCACTATAAATGAACAAGTCTTGAAGATGTCACATCCTTTTGCCTGTTGGGATCATATTGTAACCATTAAAAGTGTCCTGCGTAGCGACAGAGATTAAACTGGAGAATACGGTAGCAGTGTCCATTTAAGGCAGGCATCCCCAAACTTCAGCCCTCCAGATGTTTTGGACTACAATTCCCACCATCCCTGACCACTGGTCCTCTTAGCTAGGGATCACGGGAGTTGTAGGCCAAAACATCTGGAGGGCCGCAGTTTGGGGGTGCCTGATTTAAGGGAACAGCTTAAACTCAGGCTTTCATGGAGTAGAAAGGGTTCTCTGAAGGTAGAAAGGTTGGAAAACCTCTGGTCAGGGCTTGTGTCAAGAATCTAAATCACTTTACTTGCTCCCATGAGTGTCAGCTCAGTAGCCCTGGTATAGAAGTTGTGAGAGTTGGTTGTGTGCATATGGTGCTCCTCTGCTGAAAATGGTGCTTTGGAAGAAGATTATTGTGGCTTCCTTCATGATATTAATGGTAGATATGTTAGTCCCCTAGCATACTTTCAATTGTATACATGACTGCAAGTAATAGCAGGTTCCACAAAAGGGTAACTGGGGCTGGCATTAAATCTATGGCTGAGGTACCTGTGGAATTTGGCCGTGCCCCCTGAAACCACTGTGGCTCTCCATAAACTGCATAATGAGCAATACTATGCAGGCCTTGGTGGTGATGGGTCAGCTGTCGTACAGCTGTCTTGCTAAGCATTGCTTGCTTTTGGGACCTTAGTCATCTCCACACATACACACCCCACATCTCCCCCAAAATATCCTGTTACAGAGTATTTGGGGATCCTATTTCTTGAAAGTCCATGTTGATTTTTAGTTGAAATGAAAATCCTTATACATGGCCGTGTAGTCCTTGGAATCAAGGTCATCAGATACTGCACTTAGCTCTGTCACTTACTTTCTTTGAGCCTTTGAATGCATTCATTGGAACTCTGGGCTTCACGTTGCTCACTTGTAATACAGGCAACTCCCTGTTTGCGTGGGGGTTGCGTTCCAGGAATTCGCACGTGTTGGCAGAGCACACATAAGCCTGCCCCATTATGCCCCCTTCCGGGTTCAAAATTACCCACATGTCGGTGGTCGTGCGTCAATTGAACATGTGCGAAATGGTTGCCGCCTGTATATATTTATGTTGAGTGCAAGAACATGTAGGCAGTGAGTTAGATCCAGACTTAAGTGGATCACCCTTTAGTCACTTTTAAAACAATGAAACTTAAGTGTGATTAATGTAGCCCAGATCCAACCCACTGTATATGAAGAAACAGAAAACTGTGTCCAGCATTATAACAATCTCTGGGTTAACTTATGTATAGTGAAGAGGGGAGGTTGCTCATATTTTACTGTTTTCATAGGTGTCCTTAGCCAGAAGTGTTGGAACCTGACTTTCAATGTTTATGTATAAGTTGCTTTAATTGGTGGATTGTTGTGGTGATACATTTAGGCTAGATCTCAGCTTGCGGTTTGTATCTGAGATCCTTTCCTGGTATCTCCTGGTATCAAGGAGATATTTGCTTTTTTCAGTCTGTGGATTGTTTTGGGCTACAACTCCCATCAGCCCCAGCTAGGACAGTTGTGCTTTTGGGAGCTGATGAGAGTTGTAGTCCAAAATATCTGGAGGGCTTCAACTTAGAGAAGGGTGCTTTGGTGTATCTATACCAGGCATCCCCAAACTGCGGCCCTCCAGATGTTTTAGGCTACAACTCCCATGATCCCTAGCTAACAGGACCAGTGGTCGGGGAAGATGGGAACTGTAGTCCAAAACATCTGGAGGGCCGAAGTTTGGGGATGCCTGATCTATACTCATTTTCACAGCAATGGTTTGAGAACATCCTGCTGCAGTAGTGAGAAATAATAACGAAGTATTGTCTATTAATAAAATGGATACAGCTGGAATGGATGTTTTCTGTAGTTCTAGCCCAGGGGTCAGCAACCTTTTTCAGCCGTGGGCCGGTCTACCGTCCCTCAGACCATGTGGTGGGCCGGACTATATTTTGAAGAAAAAAATGAACGAATTGGACACATTCTACTCAAGTAAAAACACACTGATTCCTGGAACGTCCGCGGGCTGGATTGAGAAGGCTATTGGGCCTTAGGTTGCCTACCCCTGTTCCAGCCTGTTTCTTTTCTCAATAATTCTGAAGCTCGTTTGCTGAGGGTGTGAAGCGGGTGTTTCATTTTTGTAGACATCAAAAGATCACTTGGTTTCTGTAAATGACCCTTTTGTCAGAGATTTCCTAGGGCTGTGTTACAGATTTAGAAAGCAAAGATAGCAGGAAGTAATTAGTGAAAAAATTGTTAAAAGATTTTAAAATAGCTCTTTCTCTCCTCGGGGAATTTTCTCTTTCAGAGACAAGATGATACTTCTGACTTTTCTTTTTAATGTGCTTCTAGCCCTTCCTAGTGTGTTGCAGTGAGGAGGGTTTGCAGGAATCTCAGCTGTAGTGTCCCCTACAGAATGGTGACATTCTGGGGATTAGTTTGGCATCTCTTCCAGATGCTTTGTGGGATAGTAGAAATAAGCTGACACTTGGGATTACCAGACTCTGACCTCTGATTGATGTGTGTGTGTGTGTGTGTGTGTGTGTGTGTGTTCCTTAAATCAACAATTTTTTCAACCAGTGTTCAAGGAAGCTTGAGGGTCCTCAGACATTTATTAGGTTCCTCAGTAATCACCAGTTGCAGACAAGCTTCCTTGAATGACAGCTTGCTCTCCTGCTACTGATATTTTCTGAAATGCACAGCTATAGGGAAGGGTAGGGTGTGGTTTACAGTGTAAACTTTGGTCTCATTGTTGCCCTACATGAACTAATAGGCTTCTCCGGAGACTTATGTAAACTGCCCCCTTGTAATAGTCTTGTAAATAATCCCCCACAAGTTAATAGCATGAAAAAAGAGAAAAAAAGAAAAAGAATCACTAGTCTGTTGGGGGCTGGCAGAGGAGGGACTACGAGCTGCATTTCTGGGGGCTTTCCTCCAGCAGCCTGTTTGGTTTCTGTGCTGGTTCCTCTGCTATCCTGTTCACCTGTCTGCATAGAATTGAATGCACTTGCCTGCATGCAGTTCCTGGTCGTCTATGGTTATGAGGCTAGTGCTTAAAAACAAGGGTGCCCTAGGCTACTATAGAATACACAAGGGTTCTGTGGCAGGACACAGGGATTTCTGGGCAGGCAAGTCATTGAGGAAAAAGTTTTAAACCAACTGACATCAACCCCAGCCATGTATTTTGAAATCAAATTGTACCACGTAGTTCTATAGTTGATGACTGAATTAAATTTGTTGTACTTTTTACCCATGTTAGGTGACTTGCTAAACTTGTATCTGGGTTATACTGCTTCAGGCTACAGATGACAGCTCATTTGATAGAATAGTCATTCCTACAAAAAAGAAAAAGAAACTAAATCCCTACATCTACAAAGCAAGCTTGCTTGGAAAAAGCAGTTCTGTCTTAGCCTTCTTTCTGAGATACTGTATCACTTTTCTCTGTGGGGATGTTTGTTTGTTTGTTTGTAACATTCCATCATGTGAGCACCCCTACCCCACCCCAAGTAGTATGAAATTGAGCAATACAGAGACAAATTTACCACCTCCTCTACTGTTCTTACTACTATGTTTTAAATCTATCACATCAACTGTCCCCACAATCCCTGGTCACCTGCATGGTTATGGTCTTAATAAACTTTATTAGTTTTTTATGTTGCTTTTCAGACAATTATTGTTTCACAACGCAGCTCATATCAACAGTCAGTGACAGACCCTTCTATAAGGCTTACAAGCTAAAAAGAAGAAGAAACACAAGGGAAGAGGGAGTAGAAAAGGCAGAGGAGGGAGATCATTCCACCTGCATGTCTGTCTTGTGGCACAGAAATTAATTGACCTTCTTTTGATTAAACTCTTGATTTCTAGTGACAGAAGCTTCTTTTCAGCAGCTGAGAAGTTTGATTTTGCTTCTGAACAACAAAGCTTATTGAAACTGGGGTACTAATAAATTACAAGGAAGACAACTTATGCTTTTTGTCAGACAACACTTGAATGAGTCAAAATATTTAGCATACCTAATATGTGTTAAGTTGTATATTAAAATCACTGTTTTGTTTCCACAGGGTGGCATTTTGCAGTGTTTCCAAGCTGTGATAACCAAGGCGAGGCGAATAGTCCAGTGAGCTTTTCTCCATCTTAATAGAGCCAGGTAAACCGAACAAGCATCCTGAATCCAATATTTTGTTTTGAGCTCCAGTGTGCATGATGAAAGTAGTATAGAATCTGACAGCTTCTTGTGAAATGTCGCACCTGTCCATACCCTCAAGACCTGCTACCAACATTCTTGAGATACTTAGGCTGAGAATAATTTGTTCATAGAAATGGGGCTCTACGTCCTGAATGATCAATATATGTGGTGGTTCCATTCATTAGTTCATGGTATTATTATTTCATGCCAGGGGGTGGGTGGGTGAGGACTGAGGAAAGAGTTTAGGCAGTAAACCTTGCAGGGGAAACTGCCAGGGGCTGCCCTTGAGCCTTCAAATTATACAGCAAGCATAACTTGATTCCAGTTTATTGTACAGTGGTACCTCGGTTTAAGTACACAATTGGTTCCAGAAGTCTGTACTTAACCTGAAGTGAACTTTCCCATTGAAAGTAATGGAAAGTGGATTAATCTGTTCCAGACGGTCCATGGAGTACTTAAACTGAAGCGTTCATAAACTGAAGTGAACTTTCCCATTGAAAGTAATGGAAAGTGGATTAATCCGTTCCAGACGGGTCCGCGGAGTACTCAACCTGAAGCGTACTTAACCCGAAGTATGAGTGTAATTGGTTCTGAAAGTCCGTACTTAACCTGAAGCTTACTTAACCGGAAGCAAACTTTCCCATTGAAAGTAATGGAAAGTGGATTACAGTAATCCGTTCAGGTCCGCGGAGTACTCAAGTACTCAAACCGAAGCCTACTTAAACCGAGGTATGACTGTATATTGGAAGATGCCATGGGCAGCTTGCCTTCACCCATGTAGCTTGTCTTAAAGCCAACATGGTAGCATTTGTACAGGTTTCATGTTTTTGTGGACAATTTCAGTGGGCTACTTAAAACCACTTAGCTCTACATATCCCAAATAACCATAATCACCCCTGTGTCCCACGGTGGTATCTAAAATAGATGAGTAACACCTTTTTAAGTTCATGCACCAGTTAGGACTGTAGGAGCTTATAGAAGAGTGAGTGCCCCTTGATTGCAGAATTCCTTCCCTCTGAGAACTCGACAAAGAGTGTCTTTTAGAGCATCATCAGAAAGTGAAGTAAAATGTATACTGTGAACAGAACAGAACACCATCTCTTGATAGTGGCCTGGTTCTCACATCCCACTAAGCCAAACTATGCAGGCTCCCAGAGAGGAGATTGTGGCCACTTAGCTCTTCCCCAGTTGTTTTGCTCCTGTTGTATACTGAGCTAAGCCATGGTTTGGCTTATGTTTTCAATTGGAACCTGACTATTTAGCTGCCGAGCCCAGAGGAGGAGGATTAGCATGATTAGCTTCCCTGCATGTGATCTTTTTGCCTATTTTTGGCTGTCTTGCTGGTTGGTAGCAATCATGCCTTGCTTCAACGCCCCTATAGCAGTAAAGGTTTGCCTTTTATCTAAACCAGGGGTTGTCAACCTGGTCCCTACCGCCCGCTAGTGGGCATTTCAGGGTTCTGGGTGGGTGGTAGGGGGTTCTACGGCAGAAACTGAATCCTCCTTCCATCAAGCATTGGTGGGCGGTAAGGAAATTTTACCATCAAGATAGATGCATTAGTGGGCAGTAGGTATAAAAAGGTTGACTACCCCTGATCTAAATTGTAGTGACTCTAACATTCAGGGACTTGTAATTATGTTGTCAAGTTTCCCTCTGATTCATTCATTTTTCTAGTACAGTGGTACCTCTACTTACGAATGTTTCTACTTACGAATGGAACTCCGTCCGCCATCTTGGATGCGGTTTAGATAGGATTTTTTCTACTTACGAATTTTTAGATAGGATTTTTTCTACTTACGATTTTTTTATCCCAATGCATTCCTACGGGATTCGACTTACAAATTTTTTCTACTTACAAATGTGCGTTTGGAACGCATTAAATTCATAAGTAGAAGTACCACTGTATCTTTTGAGGCACGAGGTTTATACTATCATCATTGGATTGCCGCATTGGCAGTTCAGAGATAAATGCCATTCAGCCACAGCCTGAACTGAATAATCATAACTATATAATTTTTTTCTGTTTCCTTTCCCTTTTCCCACTTGTAGTCTACTCTTATTTTAATTCCTCCCACCTTGGGTATGAAGTGAAAGGAAGGGTACTGTTGCATTCACCTTAATGCAGGGGTGGGAAACTGCAACCTGCAGATGTTACTGTATGCAGCTCTAGGCAGCATAGCCAAAGGTCACGGATTACGTGGGTTTTAGTCCAGCAACACCTGGAGGGCCACAGATACTTCACCCTTGGCTTAAGGTAACCTGCTGAATTGTGCAAAATTTGTCTGAGGGATGGGGCTGGTGTTTCTTGATCCTGGTATGTGGTGCCACCTGCTGGAAAATTAAGCACAAAATGCTCATTTTTTCCTTTTTACAAAGCTATTTATGTGTTTCACCTGTTGGTGGAAAGAAGCGTCTTCCTTTTAATTTCCAGAGTGTCTGACTTGTTCCATACCTCTGCCTATAGTCTGTTGGGATATATCGTGGCTTTAGAACACATTATACTAACATTCCTTCACCTGGCCCTTCCCACCATAGGTTTGCTGACAAGCTAAATTAACAGGCATTGCAGGACCCTTAAAAAGTTTTGGGAGGTCTCCAATTTAGAGTTGCCCATTTGTGGAGCAACCACCCAAATTCATGGGCCATTGTTGGGCAAAGTGAGATCTTCTGTCATATAGTCAACAGACTGGTTCCTGAGGTCACATAAGAAACGGTGTGTTGGCCTCAAAGGAGTTAAGATTATAATGGTGTCAAGAAGGGGCTGGTGCCATCTTGCTATAACTTGCTCCATCTCTGAGGAGGAATGCTTCCTTCAATATCTGGCTAATTTCGATGCCTTTGATGAACTTCCCATGCTTATCTCTTGATAGGTCTAGAGTCACAGCAGATGAATTTGTTAGAGCCTGCTCCCTAATACCCGGATCGTGTTTTGATGGGTATTTATTTCCCTTATAAAGGAAAGCTGGGTCCTCTTGAAAGATTATGACTTATTTCAGATAAAGATGAATTGCCTAAGAACAGCAACATACACTGCAGTTGCCAAACAGGAAACCAGTGAGCTTTTGGTTAAACTGTGCACAGATTGCCAGAACATAGTATCACTTTTTTATTTTGTTTAAACAAATGATATAGAAATTACAATGCACCCAATCAAATATGGATACCACATTTCATTCTCCTTGTATGGTTTCTTGTAGGTGGAGCCCTGCATGCTTTTCCCTAAGCGCAGATTGCATCTTTGATTTCTCCTTCCTTGGCTGTTCTTGATTAAACGTTCTCATACCCTGAGATTACTAGGCAAGCAGGTAATGTTAGCTCTTGGTCTATTCTTAACTTCTTTTTCTTCTTATAAACTATGATCCATTCTGTGCATTTTGGAAGAATTGAAAGGCTGCATGGATAAACTGTCATCTGTGTGTGGTATCTTAATATAGCTAAGTTAGACATTCATATTGGTGATTAAGCTAGCAAGCAGGCTGAATGTTGCTGCTAATTTAGGACTGTAATTGTAAAAGTTTATTTGTGAATATATATGCTGCTGTCTCATAAAGATATATCCCAGCAGCTTACAACAATTAAAAAACATAAAACCAAATACAGTGGTACCTCGGGTTACGTTACCTTCGGGTAACGTAATTTCGAGTTACAAACACGGCAAACCCAGAAGTGTATACTTGTGGGTTTCTCCGTGCACGGACTTTTCAGAGTAAGTACGGACCCTCAGGACGAATTAAGTTTGTATCCGGAGGGTCCACTGTAATAAAAAGTTAAAAGTAAGTTAAAAGTAAAAAAGAAATAAAAAACCTCAGTGAACCATTGTGGGGGATGTACTCTTAATTGCCTGCATAGGCCTGGAAAAATTTTCAGCAGGTGTTTAAAAGTTTGCACAGAAGGTGCTCACTTAATCTCTATTGGCAGAGTGTTTCACAGGACTGAGCCGATGGTACTAATGGCTTGATTTCTCATTGTTGTCAAATGAGCCTGTTTGCCTCGTGCTTCCCAAGGAAGAGAGACTTACCGGAAGAATAAGAAATTAAGATAACAAACTTTTTATAAAAGAATGAAAATGGTTTATTGAATATTTACAGATAAATTGCAAACAGATAAAAACATTGGCAGGATTATTGTAATAACCTGCAGTTTCATAAGGGTATATATTTAAAGTAGATAATTAAATGATCAAATTAAATGAATTTGGATATGCAGAATATATTTTAATTTTTTTTAAAGAACCGCAGAAAGAGGGGGAAGGAAGTCAAACTTTGAAATGTTAAAATGATTGTAAAATTAGTGAAATGTATAAAGTTGAAACATATAAATAAAAACTAAAAACAGTGACTTCAATACCTGGTCACTTGCTTCTGTGTCAAATGCTATTAGTGTGCCCACAGGACTGTAGCATTATAACATGTTCTCCTAACAGCATCTTGTTCAATGCAGCTGTAAACCATTTATTTTCTTGCGGAAAGTGAACTTGTCAGCCTTTACTATATTGTGGCCCCAGCTGAGCACTTCCAGGAGATCCAGCATGATGACATTTTGTAGCTGAATTAAATGGTGTACCGCAGGTGTTGTTGGACTACAGTTTCCATTCTCGCTGACCACTGGCTATGTGGGCAAGGGCTGATGGAAACTGGAGCCTCACAGTATCTGGAGGGCCACAGGCTCCACATCCCTGGTTTAGGAAAGAACTGCTGCTAACTAGGCAGCTCCTATGAAAAGGGTATTGCTGGTTTTAACTGTTAATACTTAGCCTATTCCTTGCCTATTATTCTTAACATAGTAAACCATTCTTGTATCTTTTTTGTTGGTGGTTAATATTTAGAAGTCTCAGGAACTGGGAAGAGGGGAATGAACCGTGAGGGTGTCCCCGGGAAGAGTCCGGAGGAGATGTATATTCAGCAGAAAGTCAGAGTCCTGCTAATGCTTAGGAAGATGGGATCAAATGTAAGTATTGCAGGCAGCCTTGTAGACCCTCACAGAAGCTACTAGTTTAGCGTAATTTGTACTAGCCTTCTAGAATAGTGGCACTCTAGGGGTTTAAAGAGAGCTAGCCATTTTCCAGTTTGCAAAACTTTTCTTGCTTGCTCACCTCAAATTGATTCTTTCTTGTACTGGGCAACTTAGAGGGGTAGCTAGTTACAATCATGGACTTTTGTGACTATATTATTCTATAGCTTTCCTTAGGGATGCAGGCGGCGCTGTGGTCTAAACCACTGAGCCCCTTTGACTTGCTGATCAGAAGATTGGCGGTTCAAATCGCCGCGACGGGGTGAACTCCCAGCTCCTGCCAACCTAGCAGTTTGAAAGCACACCAGTGCAAGTAGATAAAAAGGTACTGCTGTGGTGGGAAGCTTAACGGCATTTCCATGCTCTCTGGTTTCTGTCACGGTGTTCTGTTGCACCAGAAGCGATTTAGTCATGCTAGCCACATGACCTGTAAAGCTGTCTGTGGACAAACGCCGGCTGAAAGCCTGAAAGCGAGATGAGTGCCGCACCTTTAGTTGCCTTTGACTGGACATAACCATCCAGGGGTCCTTTATCTTTTTTACCTATAGCTTTCCTTAAAGGTTCCAGTTTCTCTTGAGCAGATGAAGGTGCCACCAGGAATGTTTAAGATCATGATTCTAATTAAACAACTTTGAATGTGGTACAGGATAATATTACTGTACTACTGCTTGACTTTACATCTTAAAAAGGATACAATAATACTAAATTTTTGCCCCCAAACCTTTATCCCATAAGAACAAAAGATAAGCCTTGCAACTGGATCAGACTGAAGGGCCATCTAGTCCAGCATCCTGTTCTCACAGTGGCCAACATAGCTGCCAAGTTTTCCCTTTTCTCGCGAGGAAGCCTATTCAGCATAAGGGAAAATCCCTTAAAAAAAGGGATAACCTGGCAGCTATGGTGGCCAACCAGGTGCCTAAAAGCAGTCCACAAAGACAAAATGAGGGCACTTTCATTCTCTCACTTGTGATCCCAAGATAATAGCTATGATGACTAATAGCCTAAATGCTAGTCATTATTTTGCAGATACTACATCTAGGTTTCTGTAATTTTTCTACCTACTGCTTTTTGAAAATTAAAACTGTAAAATGAATGTATGATATTACTAGATGACGCTTGTATAGTGTCTACTTGGGGACTCATTGGGGACTACTCATTGGCTTATTTTGACACATAACAGGCTCTCTTGGTCATTGGAAGCCAACCACAGAATCAGGGGAGCAATACTATCGGTGGGGGTGGGAAGGAACATGGGGAAGAAAATTCAAGTGCAACAAAATCTTACTTCCTGTGCACCAATGTATTTCAGAAAAAAATCATTTATCAAGGGAATGCTTATTAACGCACCAGGGACACAGGAGTTATCTCAGTATCCATTGTATGTTAGAAATGTTGCTTAAAATGTTCCCTTAAACGTCCCGTCCCCCCGGGAACTTACTGGGTTTATAATAAATAATATTTTGTAGCACCTGGATTTTCTTCTTTTCTCTCTCTGTCTCCTTTTTTAAAATTGTTGGGGAAAATAATTTCATTTTATATTGCCATGCGTAGATGAATAAAACAGTAGCTGTCTCCAAATTATGTTTTATTTCATGGGAATCATTTAGTGTGGTGTCAACACTCTGTTTCACAAAAAGGGGAAGTTGGTTTTATGGCCCCTTCTTGTGTGACTGGAAGAAGGTGCAAGTGACAGTAAAGAAAACTGAACTGAACTGTGATGAATTGTACTCTGAATAGCAAATGGGAATAGGCGCAGACCCTACTGCTGAGTTTCTACTGCTCTATTTGTGTATTTGCTTTTCTTTGTCCTTGTACAGTTAACCACCAGTGAAGAGGAGTTCTTGAGGACGTACGCAGGGGTAGTGAATAGCCAACTTAGCCAACTTCCTCAGCATTCAATTGATCAGGGTGAGTAGCAAAGGAAAGGGAGACATGTAAGCTTTCCAAATATTTATTGGTATAAGTGTTCTTTGTGGAAATGGCTTTTAATTTATTTTAAAGCTACAGAATAGGTTTATTTACATTATTTTACTTAGGAAAAAAGTAAATATCTGGATAGACTTGTTGAAATAAAACATTTTGTAGCTAGCATCTAAAATAATACAGTGAGGATGCCTGTCTAATGCTCATAGACAGGGAGTTGAAAAGCATAGATGCTACCAAGTTGGAAGATCAAGGCTCAGGAAGGAAAAAACTTTGTGCTCCCTGTGCTAAAATAAATCCAAAATCAGCAAGAAATGTAGCACAATTTTTTGCCAAGAAATAAAGCTAAGTCTTGTGCCTCCATAAATTTGTCAAATATGATTCTATTTGATTGTATTACATTTGTCTGCTGTTGTTTTTGTGGGAAGGGGAAGGAGCAAAGATCTATGTAAGATGCAGAAGATGAAAATTCAGCTTTAATGATGGATGAAGTTCTTTTTAAATACCCTAGAGATGCTTGAGGAACAAAAAGCAGCATAAGCCACAAGGGCTTCAAATGCTCCATCCACCAGCAGGGGAGTTCACTGAAGGACAGTAGCAAGGTCCAGGCTCCTGTATGATGGAACTTGGGTTTTGATCATTTTCTTGGCTGTGAGCTAAGCTGCATCTGTAGTCGCAGAAGGAATTCTTAATTCTGACTCCACATCTCCCCTTTGGTGTTAGCAGCCCCCTGCTGACATTGTGACATTAATTGTTTCGGTTTCCAAAATTGGAAGTAACCTTTGGAGTACTCTGATGCCTTCTGTTAGAAGGAGGGAGGTTACAAATCATTTTGTTCTTGGAGCATTATTCCTCAAAAGTTATTGAGGTTGGGGCTCAAGGAATTCCCCATTAAGGCATTAAACCAAAATTAAGAGAGCAATGTAGAAATGCATTAATTTTGATGCCAATGTGAGTCTTGTAGCTTGTGGAAATGTTAATGGATGCACAGCTGGTATGATATCTATGATCCCCCAAAGGTTATACAGAACAAGCTGAAACATCCACTCAGTTGGCAAGTACAAGAAATATAACCTAGTTTGGTCATACATTGCCCAGCTTTTCAAGCCATAGTTTAGCAGCTGAAAATGGATGTTGGGACACGCTTGCTACGTCCCTTCCTTGGCATGCCAGTCTTACTTAGGTTAACGTTCCCTATTAAGTCCAAAACAGAATTGATGTCAGTTTACTAACTTTAAAGTTTACTAAATTTAACAGTTTGTACATGAACTAAGATCCCTGTTTGTGAACTAACATTAAACCACAGTTCTCTATTTTGTATGTTTATTAGTGATTGCAAACTGCTGTGTAAATTTTAAATTGAAATATAGACATGTTGAATAATTATTTTAATTTTTTTATTCTAAAGTGTGATAGAATATTGAGAACTGGCTTATGTAGTGTAGATCTTTGTGGGCAGGGCACAATTAAACTGCATTTAGGTAGGCTCTGGATCCTAGCAGGATACAGGTAGTCACAAAAATAAGTGAAAAGCCAGAGGTTTAAGATTATTTAAATGTGTCAGTTTCTGCCTTTGTCAACAACACAGTTGCGATTTTAAACCTGATACTGAGTGCCAAAGTGGCCCACAAGAATGACGAGAATGGAGTTTTGGGGAAGATGACATCTGTCATGGAAAAACAGTATAGTTAGAGGTTTTTATATAAAAAAGGTTAAACTCATAGGTAGAACTTGAAGTATTTCCTTCCAAGTTGGGGCCATAGAGTGCTATGATGTTCAGTCTCTATATTAAGATATCCCCTTTTTTTGCTTAGTGTCCCAGAGTTGGAAATATTTTCACTTGCAAATATTTTCCATAGCTTTAACAGATTACAGTAACTGAAATGCCTCAGTTGTTCAAGCACTTGTGTGTGTGTGTGTGTGTGTGTGTGTGTGTGTGTGTGTAGCTCACTATAAGAGTGTATTCCCTCTCCTCTGTTTCCCTAAACATAAAATGTGATGCTAGAAAAAGGTTGTATATTTTTTTTGTCCCCCCCCCCCCACTAGATGCAGAAGCAGTATTGAATCTGCTGTGAAACATCAGCTTACTCATTTGTTTAAGTTGACATTGGTGGGGATGCATTTTTGGGGTACTCTCGCTGCTTTATCACTTATACTGGTTTTGGTGCACAAGCCCAAATATTCTATGCAAAATGTGGTGCAGAGGAAATAGAATACCTGGTAATATAAGGCCTAGTAAAAGGCACATGAAAGTGCCCTTCTATTTAATTTAGAGGAGTTTTGTTTTTACAAATGTTAGCCTAAAGCCAACCCTTCCTGACCTCAGAATGTGTTCCTTGGACAAATAGGGGCTTTCCCCCCTATTTTGTGTAGTACAGACAAGTATGTGCCCTACTTCCACCTAAGCAAACTCCAGCTGACCGATGGAAGCCTTATGCTTTCTGGGGAAAAGCATAACCTCACAAAATCTTGACTTTAAATCAGGGGCGAAGAACCTGTGCAGCCCTCTAAATGTTGAACTCCAGCTCCTATCAACCCCAGCCAGCATGGTCCATGGTCAGGGATGGTAATGCATCTGGAGGGTTGCAGAAGCCCTCCCACTGCTCTAAACCAAGAGCATCTTAAACCTGCAGAGCTTCACAGGAACTAGAACTTCTGCTCTAGGGCGTCACTGCTTTTCTCATTCTTATTCTGTAGACAGAAGAAGAGGTAGCCATGGAGGTAATTAAATAACATCAAGTACCCTATATTCCAGTGTCTTAATTAGCCAAACTGAAATCGGTTGTCTGAATGGAGATCTTCTCCACTAGATGGCAGTAGCTTCCTATAAAAAACCAATTTCAGAACCTTTGAAATGCTTGAATTTAAAATATTCCCATTTCCCCTAGAAAATAGTGTCTATTTACCTCCTACCCCCCTACCCCTATATCTTGCATCTAGGTGTCAAAGGAAATTTTAAAATCTGATTTGCAAAGCCTTTGATGTGCATCAAAGATCCATCTAAATCCCCTTTGGGGCTTGGTATTAATTTAATGGTTCTTCAGATCCTGACCATGGAGTTCCACATTCTCCTGAATCCAGCCACATTCCTAAATTTGCAAAGTCAAACTTTCATAGCTTGATCGTACATGAAAGTTTTGCTTTTTTCCATTTAATAGAAATTCTGCCTTTTGCATATTCTGTTCTCATCTGGACCAACTCCCTGCCTCTGCAATGGCAAAACACTGTGGCAGTTGCTCAGCTATGCCTTTGTTGACATAGCTAGAAAGCAGGGAGGTGTATGCGGAAGACTGGTTCAATTTCTAGTCCCTAGGCTGGAGTAGCCAACCTAGTGCTCCCCGCCCCGGTATTGTTAGACTACAACCTCCATAATCTCTGACCATTAGCCATGCTGAGCTGATGAGAGTTGTAATCCAGCACCACCTGGAGGGCACCACTTTGGCTACCTCAACACTAGAAAATGGTAACTGGTTGCTGAGTGGCAAATCTTGTCTTCAGGTAGGGTTACTTTGTCACTTACCCCAAATACATTGGTCTCTTATGTGCAGAATAGCCACGTTAGATGATTTAACATCAGTTATGCTGTTCAGTCTTCATGCTTTAACAGATGGGGTGTGCTCCCATTTCAGTGTGATTTAGACATTTGCCAAGTATGTTGGCAGAAAGGATTTGGAGAAGCTTTAAGTTCTGTGGAGGAGTTCAGAGTGGGAATAAGCTACATGGCTGTCGTAGAAACATGGGTGAAAGCTGGAAAGCTCTAGAATTCCCTACCTTGCAATCTGGAAGTGCCGCAGTGAAAGTGATGTTAACAATTCACTGGAAGGTAATTAGCACAGTACTTCTCAAAACGCAAGCTGTTCCTCTTGGAGTCTTTGATACCAAGGGATATTTTGAAACTGAACTCCAAGGTTTGTTCTTCGGCAGGGGCTCAGAGGTATGAAAGATCTGAAGAATGGAGGCCTTAATCTATGTAAGTACATGCCTGGGGGAATGTTGGCCACCTTCTTTCCCCAGTCATCTGTTTTGATCTATTCTGCATTAGTTTCCCGCCTATTAAAGAAGGAGCAAAAGCAGCAGCATTTGAGGGTTTGTGCTAAGCTGCTACTTGTCAGATAAACTGAAAGGCGTTACACTCTTGAAACGCTCTGTGTAAATACAGTTGGATGCATCTGGGTTTTTTTGCTTTTTAAAATGAAGAGGTTGCAATTAGGTTGTGCTGTTGGTTATTTGTATAATGAGACTGGAAAACAGAATCTGTGTGACCGTTAAAGTGGGAGTATCAACCTTGGTGACTCTGCTGCTACTGTTTGCTGCAGCAACCGTGCCTTGTTGGTTCTTGGAGAGAGCCAGGTCCCTTGGGGAGCACAGAGCTGAGATGCAAATAAACTCTGTGCAGATAGGTTAATGGACTAGGGGAGCCACTCAGCCTACACTATTAATTTCGTGCAATATTCTTCAACCCTAAGTCCTCAGTTGGTGTTGGACTGTGACTCCCCATCATCCCCAGCCAGCTAATCCAGTGATCAGACATGATGGGAGATGTAATCCTACAGCAATGGTGGACCCAAGGTTGTAGAGTACTGTTTCAGGGGAAGAAAGTTGCCTGAGGTTTAAAAGTAGACGGGGATGAGATCAGATTTGGATTCAGGATTGTAATACAGTGGGACCTCGGTTTATGAACACCTCGGTTTACGAATTTTCGGTTTACGAACGCCGCGGACCCATCTGGAACGGATTAATTCACTTTCCATTACTTTCAATGGGAAAGTTCGCTTCAGTTTATGAACGCTTCAGTTTATGAACAGACTTCCGGAACTAATTGTGTTCATAAACCGAGGTACCACTGTACTTGGTTTTGCTGGGATGCCTTGCATTGTTCTGTATGTTCCTTCCTGCTAGCACACGCTTAGGATCTTTTTTTGCACATGAACAAAGGAAAAGGATACTTTGAAGGCTATGGAGGAATGCTTTGCCTTTAGCAACATGCTGTCAGGCCTATGCAGTTGTTTGACATTTTCTTGAGTAACCAGACATGTTAATGATTGTTCTGCACTCTCTTTAATGGGGTGTGTGTGTGTATTTATGTTGCTGAACACTGCCCTGATATGTTATAAGAGGGCAGGATATAAATACTTCTATAAAACGAAATAAACAAACAAACAAATGTTTTGTGTTTTCACCACTCATTCCCAAAATGTTATAGATACATGCCAGAGAAACAAAGATGCACTGATGCACACGAAAGCTCATACCAAAATAAAAACTTAGTTGGTCTTTAAGGTGCTACTGAAGGAATTTTTTTATTTTGCTTCGACTCAGACCAACACGGCTACCTACCTGTGATTTGAAGCTGTTACTGAAAATGTTCCCAGCAGCTGCCTACAGAATTGCAACACCTTTGGTTAGAGAGCTGGTATAGGGTAGTACATCCTTCCTCATTCTGTGGCCCTCCAAATGTTGTAGGACTCCAACTCCCATCAGCCCTAGCCAGTGCAGCCAGAGATCAGGGATGATGGGAACAACATTTGGAGGGCATCAGTAAAGTGTTGGACCAGGGAAATGCTTGGTTTAATTTTTGTTCTTCCATGAAACCTACTTAGTGACTAGGGGCCATTTGCTCTCTTCTAATCGCAGGGTGGCTCTGAGATGGGAGAGTCCTGATCTCCTTGGAGGAAAATAAATAAATAAATAAATAAATAAATAAATAAAGGGCCATTTTCAAAAGGCAGATTTGTAGCCTAGGTTCTAAAGAGGTAGAGAAGAATTTAATAAGGGAGTTTCAACCACATAAATCATGCTATAGAAAACACCCTAATTCCTAACGTCAGATATCTTTACAGGAAGCCAGACCACATTATAAAATTGCTCCCCTCCCACCTATTATTGTGATTCCATTATTTGTCACATCTGCCTTTTTCTAGCCCAGACACAGTTGGTGTGAGTCACTCAGCATAGCTTTTGGGCATAATTTTGGAGTCTAATCTGCCATGGAATTGAGCAGCTTGAAGAGACCTGTGTAAACTGGGACTTGCTAAGATGAATCATCTAATGGGAATCTTCACAACTGGCTTCCTACTTGGTTTTGTCTGTTCACAAAGTCTGTTCATGCTGAACAACAGACATATCCACTAGTGAATGCAGCACCTAGTGAGCACCTGCAGCTTTCTCTGCTGTTCAACACTATTAACCAGTTTCCAAACCTTCAAGGCTATTCAATTTCTTTCTAAAAAGAGGTAAATGGCAAGAAAATATGAAAATATTTCCAGAGTGGAAGCTGTGTCACCCCAGTATGGTTCCCCTTTATCAAATACATAGCCTAAGAATACAACAACAAGAATCCACCAACAGCATACAAATCAATATGTCTAACCTGATCCAAAAATTCACCCCCTCACACACATAAACAATTCTCACTACAGCCAACCAAAGACAACAAACCACACCCTAGGCCACCCCCAACCTCTCTCACCTCCAAGGAAATATAACAAGCGAATAGTTAGAGAACTCATCCAAGTGACGCTGACACAAAACCCCACATATGGAAGAATAGAAGCATTACCACCCCACCCCACTTACCATACCCCTCCCCCCTCTTTTCTTCCCAACCTAATACTGCATGCAACACTAATGTCTCACAACAAATGAAACTGATCTGTAGAAAACACAACTTGAAAAAAAAGAGAGGATGCACGTAATTTTTAAACGAATAAATCTATAATAATAATAAAAAGAAAAGACTGCTGCACTGAGATAGAATTCCCCTTTTCCTGCCATTTTCAGTTTTATGTGCCAAGCAGCTAATTATTGGAATAATAATAATAATATTTTTTATTTGTATCCCATCGGACTGGGTTGCCCCAGTCACCCTGGGAGGGCATGCCTCTTGGAGGTGGTTTGGAGAGCATCGTTTGGGCATACAGCTACAGAATTAAACAGGTTTAAGGTCTGCTATTTTTTGTTTTTTTTGTGCGCCACTTGAACTGGGTTCTTAACTGACTAGTAGAAGGATGTTTGCATATCATGTGAACATACTGGTAGCACTACCATCATGCACCACAGAGTAAGGAAAATATAAGAAACTGGTCCCCAGATGCATGTTTGAGCTAAAGGTGGTTCCTGGGTTTGAAAAAATTGAAGACAATATGAGATACCAAAGACCTTTGTAAGCAGGCAGCTTGAATAGCAATTGGCCAACAAACATGTGCACAGAATTTTTTTCTAGTTCCTCTTCATGTTACTGGAAGTGTCAGCAATAATGTTCATATAGATTCACCTCTGATTCTCAGGCATTTGGCAAATGTTCTACTTTGATGTGTTTTCCTTTCTAAAACATATTCATTACTGTATAAAGGTTACCTGTCTGAGCTATGGACCTGTGCCCTTACTTTCTGATCTTTGTTTGCAAGAGTTTGCTACTCTTGCTGATCAACTGGTGAATTTATCACACTAGTTTCCTTTGCCTTTGAGTAACAGGATTCATTATTTTAAATGATTTTAAAAAAACAAACGCTGCTTTTAGCAGTACAGTATAGCTGCATATAGTCTCTCGAATATGGTGATAATATACTGCACATGAGCAGTGAAAAGCAGCTTCTCTTCCATACACTTATAGAATGTCAGACACAGAAGGATACCAAAAACAGCTTAATTGGGATGGGGAGTGTCAAGGTTACAATGAGTCAAACCTGATGTCTGCCAGAGTTTGAAAAAGTAAAAACCAATAACTCTGTCAATTTAAGGCAAGTATCCAAGATACCTCACTTTCAAACAGATTAATTTGCTCCCAAAACAGACCCAGGTTCCTACTCAATATTTTGTTGGTGTATGCTTTTGCAACTCTACCTGGGGCACGGGGCGGGGGGAGCAACAACTGTATTCCCTTTGGAAATAAAATACGGGAAAAGCAGATGATGCCCCATAGCTAGAAGGTGCCATTGTCCTGCTGGAGAAACAGACAGGAACTGTAATGAAACCTGAGGCCACTACGGTATAAAAATCAAAGCTCGGTCTGGCAGGAGGGAGAGAGGAAGTAAATTCTGCTCAGAACTGTAACTGTAGACACAGCTTCAGGTCCTGCTGCCTGGGAAATAATATTCATGGTTCACCAGTTCAGATTCACAGCAATTGTCCTGTGGCAACAGGCTCTTCCACTGCCTTGTGCAAGCTATTTTTCATGTTAAGAATTATGCTGGACCACACAATGCCTTTAAATATTTTTTCCTGTACAGTATAGACTTAAGGCAGCTTAATGCAAGATAAAGAGTTAAAATATCTGTGCTTGCACACACATGAACAGCTTTGCAAATAGGTCTGGTTTTTTTTTTTAAAGTAGCCCACCTGCTTCCATGTATCATTGGCATTCATTTGTGCCCTAACAACTGTTCCACCTAATCACCTGGAAGCAATTTCTTAGTCTCCACAGGCAGTTGGCTATTTATAAGCTTGGCTAGGGGTGAGTTGATACTCTCATCAGTGGCGTAGCCAGCTACAGGTGAAACTCAGAAAATTAGAATATCGTCAAAAAGTGCATTTATTTCAGTAACACAACTTAAAACAGGCATCCCCAAACTGCAGCCCTCCAGATGTTTTGGCCTACAACTCCCATGATCCCTAGCTAACAGGACCAGTGGTCAGGGATGATGGGAATTGTAGTCCAAAACATCTGGAGGGCCGAAGTTTGGGGATGCCTGACTTAAAAGGTGAAACCAATATATGACATAGATGCATGACATGCAAAGCAAGATATGTCAAGCCTTTATTTGTTGTAATTGTAATTATTTGTCATTAGGCGGGTCAATTATAAATGGAATGTAATTAATGAAATCTAATAGCGATGTTTATTTTTGTTTATTTTTTTATTATTGTAACTATTTGTTTTATTACTGTGGAATTTCCAAAAGAAAGTATTTGTAAAAATTAAATGGAAAATAATTTTCTGAGTTTCACCTGTATCTTAGGCTTTGCACCAACAGCTTTGTCTGAACAAGCTGCAACTGAAACCTTCACTTCAGCTTGGGAGTGATCTTAGGTTCACTCCTCCTGTGAGTTGTTGGTGTAGTAACTGGTGTAGATTCCTCAACTGCTATATGAAATGTTGGACTGAATTCTCAATCTCCAGCAACCCAGTCAGCATTTATTTCTACAGACTGGTTATTTTCAGCATTGCCATTTGATGCTTAAATTTGATTGTAAGTCACCTGAGTCTGCTCTGTGTCTGCTGACTCACACATGAAACAAACAAACAAAATCAGCCACACAAGCTGCTTACTAAGCACAGGTTTTCAATTAATAGGCAACTTCATCTCAAATTGCCACTTCTGGCCCAAAAAATGTTTGCAAATCAGGTCCGCTTTCAGAAAATGGGATGAGGCAATAAACTTGTTTCTGAACTGCGTTGCTTCACGCTGCCTTTTATAACTCCCATTATGGGACCAACTTCTATGCTAGAAAATTTCTCTTCTCACAGAAAACTGGCATGAGTTGAAGACTAAGCTAGAAAATTTCTCTCTTACATATTTCTCTCTGTATGGCAGAGCTGCCCACATGCAGCCCAGTGGAGCAGTTTTGGTTGAATCTACTTACCTCATTTGCTCAAAATAAAAAATAAAAAATTCCTTCCAGTAGCACCTTAGAGACCAACTAATTTTGTCATTGGTATGAGCTTTCGTGTGCATGCACACTTCTTCATTTCCACAGTTTGCACAGATACTTATTCATTTCTACAGTTTGTCTCCTGAAAAGAACCTCTTGTAGCTCAGTGAATTAGGTTTAACTGGGTATTGACTACTTAAAAAACTTGATTACAGTACCTTTACTATCTTTTCTAAAAGGTTTGCTTTCAAGATCTAGGATAGACCAGTTGAAGTTACTGGGCCTCAAAGGGTTATATAAATAGGTCTACCCTGAGTAGGACTAAGACAGACTACAACCTTTAATTATTTCATCTTCACCTAAGATTTTATTCCAAATGATTTGGGTTCTGCAGTGAATGATGGTACTTAAGAAATTAAATAGATGCCATTCATTTCTGCATTTTCCTCTAGCTTCTTTGTGTAATCTGGCTATATATAATCCAACTGTGGAAATCCTCCTGTCTTCTGTGCAGCTGGAGATTTCTTAGGGTGTTGCTTTGTAAACTCTTCTGCTCTGGCCACTGTAATCTGTAATATGGCAAAGGGGGAAAAATTGATTTGGACTGCTGAAATTGGCAGTGGGGCTTTTGGAAGGCTAGGAGGATTATCTTGAAATAAGTCTCCTGTACTTACATAAGATCCACTAGAGATTTTCTTTTCTTTTTTTAATGGGGTTTTGGAAAAGAGTGGGGATTGGGATTGGGATGGGGGAGGAAGAAGCATCTGCTGTCTGTTAGATAACTCTGATCATCTACTTTGTGGGCCGTGATGTCATCTGTTATCTTCTTGTTGCTAGGAAACTTTGCTTCCATGGAATTTCCACACCAAAGGCACCTCTGGGTTTAAAAGTAGCGCACATTAGAAGAAGAAGCCTCCTGCTTGGATCTTCTGCCTTGCTCTTTTTGGTTGATTTCCCCTCTTTCCCCAAAATAATGTGATTCTAGTAGAACCTGCATAGCATCTCTCTCAGGCTCTTACTACGAAGGAGCTACTTGGGGCCTTTGATCTGATTCAGTAGGACTGCTCTTATGAACCCAGCAGCATCATTATTGTAACAAGAACAGAGAGTCCTCTGTCACCTTTGAGCTCCTTTGTGGATGGAGCCAAAGCAATAAAATCAGACTGATCTACTCCTAATAAAAGGGATCGGGTGGCGCTGTGGGTTAAACCACAGAGCCTAGGGCTTGCTGATCAGAAAGTTGACGGTTTGAATCTCCGCGACGGGGTGAGCTCCCATTGCTCGGTCCCAGCTCCTGCCAACCTAGCAGTTGGCACCTCAAAGTGCAAGTAGATAAATAGGTACCGCTCCAGCGGGAAGGTAAACGGCGTTTCTGTGCGCTGCTCTGGTTCGCCAGAAGCGGTTTAGTTATGCTGGCCACATGACCCGGGAAGCTGTACGCCGGCTCCCTTGGCCAATAAAGCGAGATGAGCGCCGCAACCCCAGAGTTGTCCGCAACTGGACCTAATGGTCAGGGGCCCCTTTACCTTTACTCCCAATAAGCAGCTGTCTGTGATAAGTCAGCATAGCAAGAAAGATAGCTGAAAGTGGACTGCTCCACTTTGTTAGTATATATTTGGACTCTGCAGGAAAATGGGACCCTCTTACTATTGCCCCCGCCTTTCATGGACTTCTGATCTCATTGTTTCCAAATCTTGTGTGTGTGTGTGTGTGTGTGTGTGTGTGTGTGTGAGAGAGAGAGAGAGAGAGAGAGAGAGAGAGAGAGAGAGAGAGAGATGGAGAGATGGACATCGTCCACCATACAATTGGAGTAGCCTGCAACTCTTGAAAGCTGGTTTCTCAATAAATATCTGCTTTTAAGACAGATTCTGCAGCTACTTCTTTGGAATTCGTCATATTAATAATTGTCTTTTTAAACACACCCAAATAGCAAACAGTATGGATGTTTTTCCAACACTAGTGTTGTCTAGTCCATAAATTTTGACAAAGGATAGAATAGCAGCAGAGGATCGATAATGGCCCTCAAGGTAATGAATTGATGCAAGGTTCTCTTGTTGCATTTTTATACTTCCTAGCCTTCTAAGAAGTTCAGAATGGCTTGCATTATTATCCTTGGGACTTGTGTAAGGAGGGCAAAGAAGTAAACGAATATAGAAGGTCTGGCACAATAGTTAAACCACAAACAGAAACTGGTCTTGCATTGAATCTTCAATTTTTGACCTTCTAGCGTGCCTTTTTAACTTCAGTGGAGTTAGTTAGTTGGTTAGTTTTATCTATCTATTTTAGTGTCTTTGTTGGATCTATCCACTGCAGTTTGACTAATGAGCAGGATTCACCTAATAAGCCCCTTGTGAATGGGGATTCCTCTCCTCCCACTCTGCACTCCCTCCCACTTCAAATTGGCGGGTGTGGGTGTGGGGGTTGGGATAACCCCAAGCAGTGAGGGGGAGGGAAATCATTGTATTACGCAAACTGAAAAGCTTGTGCAGACAAAACATAACTGTGCTACATTGAATTACACCCAGTGACTTCCAGGAAAATAACTTTGCTCCAAGCTCTCTGGTTTAATTTGGAACTAGGACACTGATCTTTCAGTGTAATTTTGTGTGTTTGAGATTTGTACCTCATCCTGTAAAAATGAGAATTTAATAGTCCTTCACATGATTGAGATGTTTTCACTAACTAATAGGTGTTTTGCAGAAGATTACTTTACTGACTTTATTTTTCTTAAAGCTCTTTTTAAAGACTTTCCACTTAATTTATCTCAACACACTAAGCTCCTTAGCTTACTAAAGCTTCAGTAATGTTTGTCCAGACAGTAGTTTCTTCCAGATCCTTATTCCTCCTCCACATAAAAGATGGAGGCGAGAGAAAAATAAGATGCATACAAATTATTATAACTCTTCCAAAATGGAACTTATATGATACACGTTGCAAAGAAAATACAAAAGAATACAGTTTTACATTTCATTCAAGCCAACATGGTTCTCAATCCGGATTACAGGCTTTTAACTGCTCACTCCACAGTTATTTCCCTTCACACAATCGATGAATATTGGTAACATCAAGATCACTGACCATGCTCCAGTAGAAGTGACCACAGGACTGAGCAATGAAATCCAAATCCATTTAACCCTATTTTAGAGACCAATCAACTATCTAGATAAAGGATAGCAGAATCCCTACAATTCTGTTTTAAGGAATACAACAATAACAGCACCAATTCTACCAGCTTTGGGAATGCTATGAAAGCAGTGACAAGAGGTATATGTCTCAAAGAAAGATCATATATTAAACCTCTACAACAATAACCAAACTAGAAATGGAAATTACTGATATACTAACTAAATATAAAAGTTCAGGTTCAAAACAACTCAGATTAATTGAATAAAAGAGGCAAGATATAGACTAGAAATTAATAATACACTAGTCAACCTCTTATAAGTGAAACAATGCTTTTATGAATATGGAAGTAAAAACTCGACTTTTGGCAAACAGGTGTAAAAAGAAAAAAATCTAAGTGTTTATCTTTTAAAAAGTTCCTCCAGGTGGCGCCCTTGCTCAAGTCTTTTAGAGAGACTCCACATACACTA
The DNA here is from genome assembly GCF_965207765.1 of Zootoca vivipara. Taxonomy (NCBI): domain Eukaryota; kingdom Metazoa; phylum Chordata; class Lepidosauria; order Squamata; family Lacertidae; genus Zootoca; species Zootoca vivipara. The sequence goes on from NC_142589.1 coordinate 13,228,933, forward strand.
CATTAAGGTTGAAGTCGCCCCCTATTATGACTTTTCCCTTTAGCAAGTTTATTGAATTTACATATTGCCAGACCCTCCAAGTGTCCCTATTTTCCAGGGACATCTCTGATTTAGAAAAGCCGTCCCAGTTTTTAATTTGAATGTCCCACTTTTCCGTAGGATTTCCCTATTTTCACAGGATGAATGTTGGAGGGTATGGTAGGATGTCCCTATTTTCATTGGAAAAATGTTGGAGGGTATGGAGTTATCCAACCCCCAAGCCATCTGAAGGCACTCCTGTACAGGGAAGGTTTTTTTTTTTAATGTTTACTGTTTTGTTATGTTTCTATATATGTTGGAAGCTGCCCAGAGAGCTGGGGCAACCCAAGAAGATGTGTGGGGTATAAATAGTAAAATTATCATTATGGAATGGGACATCCCTATTTTCATTAGAGAAATGTTGGAGGGTATGTAATACCTTTTGAATAAAATGAAGTTGCTTCAAACTTGGTGCATATACAGATCCATTCATTGTCCCATTAATAAAAACATATCTACCATTACTGTATTTCAGAATACAATATTCTGAATACAATACAAGTTATTTTGCCAAAAATAACTGCTACCTCCTCGTCCTTTATTTGAACCTGGTGCTGTCACTTGGTGTTGAAACCAAGTGCCACTGAGGATTTTACTTCCCCTAGGGCATTTGTGAATCTGTGTGTTTCTTTTTTATAGGATCACTAATTCCCCTGGCAGTTAGTGTTACTATTATAATGCTTACTTGCAACAACCTGTTTGTGTGGTGTTCAGGTTTTCCCTTTTGTGCTACTAAGAGTTAGTAAATTGTAATATATAATGAACATTATAAACACAGATCTCAAACTTCCAGTCAGAGGAACACATTTCCCCCAATGATGTGTTCCGACACCAGCACCTCCCAATCTTTTCCTGCTTTTCCCTGTGACCACTCATCATCGTCCCACCACCACTCCCCAGGCTGAGCCTTCTTTTGGTGGTTCCCCTGCTGGCTCCCACCATTCCTTTGCATCCAACCAGTCCATGACACTTAGTAGCCGTGCTTCCTTTCTACATCCAAGAGTACTATGTTCTGACCAAAATGAGCCTGTGGGTGGTGGGTCTGTGAGTTGCTTTCTCTACTTATAACTAAAGCAACTTTGCAAGACATAAAACTGTTGTCATAACCATCTCCTTACTATTTATCTCTGTCCAGGGGCAATGCATTGCTTTGAACTAAGTTGCCAAAAGACAGTGACTTAAATTAATCTCCCATCAGCAAAAACAGCAAAGTGGCTTCCTTGAGTGTCTTTCAGGAGGAAGAAAAAACTTGAGTCTGTTGGTGTGTTGCATTTGGAACTGCTCTCTCTGCTATCTAATCCTTTTAACCAAGAGGCTTCAAAGAAAGCCTTATTAAAGGAAATAATCCGTTCATACAGGCCTAATTAGTTGGTATGGGGCCAGGGGGGGGATGCTTTTATGTTATCAGTTGCACTTGAATGGCAAAGATCATTTTAAAAACTAAAGATCAATTGAAGGCTTAGCTAAACATCCGCAGCCATGTGGGTGGGGACTCTTGGAGAGCATGCTGCTTCTTAATTTGATTCTGATCATTGCTGCTAGAGGATCTGCAGATGAAAGTACCAGCAGCTTCCTCTTGTGTCAGCCTTGGGAGGCCAGAAGTTCTGCAGCAAATTAAACATGGCATAAGACATTCCCCATAAGACCACCTTGCTGTCCAGAAGCCTGTTTTAAAGAGGGGCTCAAGGCTAACTGGATGGATCATCTTTCTCCCTCCCCCCCACCCCATGTGTCCTAGATCACCATTTCTCAGGCTGCTGGGCTAGGGATTACTAGTGGGCCTCAGTGCAGTCGCCTGTCCCCTAGCCAATGTCAGCCGCTCCCTTTGCACACGGTATACTGTACATGCATGCATGGGAGCAGGAGATAGAGAGTGAGGCTGTATCATACCAAGTTAGAAGGGAAAGAAGGAGAGGACAGGACAGTAGAAGAGGGGGATGGGGAAGGAAGGAAGGAAGGAAGGAAGGAAGGAAGGAAGGAAGGAAGGAAGGAAGGAAGGAAGGAAGGAAAAAGGTTGGGCAGACTGAGAGGGAAAGGAGAAGCACTTTGGGGTTCTGGCCCCTCTGCTTCACATCTCTGCTTATACCCCCCCACCCCACTCCTCCATCCTTCCCATGCAGTCATTTGCCAAGCCAGGAAGCCACTCCTCCATTCTGTAAAGGAAAGAACTGGTTGTGGTGTTGAAGTGAATTAGAAAGAGAGGGTTAATCTTTAAATAATAATAATAGCAATAACTATAGTATAATATAAAAGCTGGGAATAAAGAGGAATAGGATAATAAGAGGGAAACTATTATTAGGAGGAAGTGAATGTAAGAGCAGAAAGAGATAAAGGAACTGTCAGTTTGGGGTTGGAATAGGGTACAAGTATGAAAGGAGAAATGACCCGAAATGAAGTAAAACTATTTTGAGAGGTCCTCTTCTCCCCTAGAGCCTCTGAAACAGCAGTTTCTGCCTAAATTGAGAGTCTGAGTCACAATATGACCATTCAATGTTTTCCTTAACTTTTAAGAAGACTGAACTATGGAACCTGCTGTGCCAAATAATTTAACTGTTTCCAAAGAGGGGAAATGATGGTGGTAATAACTGACTGATAACGTCAGACTCTGCCTCCACCTGCTGCCATTTTGTGACTGACTTCAGCCCTGCACCCCATTTTGTAACTACTCATGTCGATAGTTTTTAGCCCTCTTAGGTGGGCCCTGGGGGTGGAAAGTTCTGCTGTAGATCTTGGCCATCCTGTACTGCATTCCCAGCCGTGCACAAAAGTGGCTTAACTACCAGATGTGTCACTGTGGCCAAATCAAACACCTCAAGGAACGGGCACAGCTGGTGCACTAAATTTAACTGGGCAAATGCACTCCTGGCCACTGAAGAAACCTGGGCACCCATGCTCAGGGCTGAGTCTAGACGTACGTCTAAACTGTGAACCTGGGTTTTCAGGGGGAGTTTGACTCCATCCAGCACAGGCTGATTCCTTATTCCGTTCTCCCTTCCGACTGACCAAGATCGCCTCTGTCTTGTCTGGATTAAGTTTCAATTTGTTCACCCTTATCCAGTCCATTACTGATGATAGACGCTGACTTAGAACCAAGACAGCTTCCTTGGATTTAGGTGTCATCAGCATACTGGTGACACCAAACCCTGAAACTCTGGACAACCTCTCATGTAAATGTTAAATAGCATGGGGGACAGAACAAAATAGAACCCTGAGGGACTCTGTAGGCCAGGCATAGGCAAACCCGGCCCTCCAGATGTTTTGGGATTGCAACTCCCACCATCCCTGACCATTGGTCCTGTTAGCTAGGGATGATGGGAGTTGTAGTCCCAAAACATCTGGAGGGCCGAGTTTGCCTATGCCTGCTGTAGGCCAATGGCCAAGGCATCGAGCAGGATTCCTCCAGCACCACTTTTTGGGTTCGCTGCTCTAGGATGGAACAGCCACTGTGCAACAGTGCCTCTAAGTCCCATCCCAGCAAGGCAGTCCAGAAGGATAACATGGCCAATAGTATTGAAAACTATCAAGAGATCCAGCAGAGCCAACAGGACACATTCCCCCTTCCCTGTTCTTGGCATAGGTCATCCACCAAGACAACCAAAGCTGTCTGTGTCCCATAACCAGGCCTGAAACCAGATTGAAATGGATCTAGCTAATCAGTCTCCTCCAGAAACCCCTGAGCTGAGATGCCACCACACACTAGTACCTTGCTCCAAAATAGGAAATTGGAGACTGGCCAATCATTTTCCAGTACAGTGGGATTCAAGGAGGGCTTTTTCAATAAAGGTCTTAAATCTTCCTCCTTTAGGCTCACTGGAATCCTGCCTTCTTGTAAGGAGGCATTGACCAGGGGGGCACCCCCTTGCTAGACCTTGTGCAATGATCCAGCACACATGTAGCTCTCACATTTCCAAGGATCCTGTCCACATCCTCAGGCTGTAGAAATGGAAAGGTATCCATTTATGCTGGACAAGCAGAGGCCAAAGTTACATCCACTGGACCTATATCAACTATAGCATCCAAATCAGAAAGGATCCAAGCGATTTTGTCAGCGAAGTACTGAGCAAATAGTTCACAATAGGTCATCAAGTGGATGCAGATTACCTGTTTTATGGAATGGTGGCTTGTTAGGGTTGATGTAGCCATCTGGAAAGCCAGCTTGCCTGTATTGCCTGCCTAAGTGGGGAGAAGGCTGTTTGTGCTTCCCCAGATTTTGATCTTCTCATCTCCCTTTAACAGGACAGGCTTCCTAAATGGTTGTACACAGACCGCAGCAAGTTACCACTTGAAGACTCGGGATTGCACTCATCCAGGGACTTTCCTGTTTGTGTGGTTTCTGGAAGCAGTAAAGCATTCCATCCCCATATTACTTCATAAACATCTTGCTATTCAAGAAAAAGAACTGGGAACTTCCAGTCACAGGCCACTAGAAGATAGGAATAAGGGAATTTCACCAAGGCAGCAAGGGCCTTGTGTAACAGCAGGTGTGGTGAAGTGGACTGAGACCAGTTGCTTCCCTGTAATTAAAATGCTGCTATTATTATTATTATTATTATTATTATTATTATTATTATTATTATATTTATATTTATATTTACATTTATGTACTAGCTTTGAGGGAGTTTGAGGTTAGCATACATAGCATGGTCTCCCTCTGTTATCCTCACAACAACCCTGTGAGGTAGGTTGGGCTGAGAAAATGTGCCTGTCATCTCATGGTTAACCAGTTATTTTCAATGGCTAAGTGGAGATTCAGACCCAGGTCTTTGCAGTTTAACAACACTAATATTGTACACCACAACCACTCTAGCAAATCTAGGATACCCAGTATTGTATAAGTATTATATATGAATGATTTGAGGAGGAAAGCAAAATAGCTAGCACTGTTTAACCTTGTCCTGTAGTCCTTTGTCTCATATTCAACATCACTCAACAGAACAAGTAGTGAATTTTCTAGCCAGTGGGACAAAAGGATCAACATCTGTCTGCATATGATACGGGGGGGGGGGGTTGAATTAGGGAGGAATGGGAGGATCACTTGTACAACCCACGCACAGCACTGCTGGCTTGTGCATGCCAGGTCTCTGATCTGTCATCTTTACTATGTTCTTTTGGACTTCTGAGTCATTTAACACTTTCAGTCATCTTTAAAAAGAAGCACTTTAGCTCGCTCTCAGAATGCACTGTAGGTTTTAATTATAATCAGTGTTTGGGAACAACATTGATTCCTCTGAACACAAGGTGAAAATAAGGTGTTATAACTTGCATTTAACACACACTCTCTCTCTCTCAAAACCTTGTAGCCAATAATTTAAAAGCTCCTCAAAGCCTGCACAGTGATTGTTGTTGTTGTTGTTTAGTCGTTTAGTCGTGTCCGACTCTTCGTGACCCCATGGACCACAGCACGCCAGGCACTCCTGTCTTGCACTGCCTCCCGCAGTTTGGTCAAACTCATGTTCGTAGCTTCGAGAACACTGTCCAACCATCTCGTCCTCTGTCGTCCCCTTCTCCTAGTGCCCTCAATCTTTCCCAACATCAGGGTCTTTTCCAAAGATTCTTCTCTTCTCATGAGGTGGCCAAAGTATTGGAGCCTCAGCTTCACGATCTGTCCTTCCAGGGAGCACTCAGGGCTGATTTCCTTAAGAATGGATAGGTTTGATCTTCTAGCAGTCCATGGGACTCTCAAGAGTCTCCTCCAGCACCATAATTCAAAAGCATCAATTCTTCGGCGATCAGCCTTCTTTATGGTCCAGCTCTCACTTCCATACATCACTACTGGGAAAACCATAGCTTTAACTATACGGACCTTTGTCGGCAAGGTGATGTCTCTGCTTTTTAAGATGCTGTCTAGGTTTGTCATTGCTTTTCTCCCAAGAAGCAGGCGTCTTTTAATTTCGTGACTGCTGTCACCATCTGCAGTGATCAAGGAGCCCAAGAAAGTAAAATCTCTCACTGCCTCCACTTCTTCCCCTTCTATTTGCCAGGAGGTGATGGGACCGGTGGCCATGATCTTGGTTTTTTTGATGTTGAGCTTCAGACCATATTTTGCGCTCTCCTCTTTCACCCTCATTAAAAGGTTCTTTAATTCCTCCTCGCTTTCTGTCATCAAGGTTGTGTCATCTGCATATCTGAGGTTGTTGATATTTCTTCCGGCAATCTTAATTCCGGCTTGGGATTCATCTAGTCCAGCCTTTCGCATGATGAATTCTGCATATAAGTTAAATAAGCAGGGAGACAATATACAACCTTGTCGTACTCCTTTCCCAATTTTGAACCAATCAGTTGTTCCATATCTGATGCACAGTGATAAAGAATAGTAATTATCTGCCCTAATAATCGGCATATTTCTCTTTACCCACAGCCCCTCCTAGCTTTTGGGAAATAGATCTCCTCACAATACAGGAAACTGGCTAGTATGCCTTACTCTTTGTCTAAGCAAATAAAACTTACCTGTCCAATAATACCCCATTTTTTGCCTTCCTCTACAGGTGCTGAGGATGGGGTGATGGCATTTTCCAGATCGGAGACTGAAGACAGAAGGCAGTAGCTTGAAGGGCTGTCGGAGCAATTCAGAGCTGGAGCAGGGCAAATAAGCTCTAGGAAATCAAGGAAGATGGCCGGACAATCATGAGTTCCTTTGCCCTCCCCTGGTTTTTTTTGTCTTGTCCCGTGGTAGCCTTCCCCACCCCATTGAATTCAGTTTTCCTGTTACCTGACCTTCTGAATGCATTTCACAGCCGTCTGTTCTATATGCCCTGTTGGTGGGTCAGCAAGGCAGTTTAAATCAAGGACAACTCTAGGAATGCTTTCATGATTGGCTCAAAAAAAAAGTGGACTGTGATTGGCTAGCTAAAGGAAGGAAACTTGACCAGTGGAAACACTCCCCTTAATTTTTAATTTTGTATTTTTAAGAATTATTGCTGACATCCTACTTCTAAAAGCCTTCAAGCTCTGGTGCTTATTTAGGTCATGCTTGTGTGTGTTTTTGGAGAGGGGTGTGGCTGTGTGAGACTGGAAATGGACTGCCGCTGCTGTTTGCAAAATGAGTGGCTTTCAGGTGTTTTGCTGACATCAGTGTTTTCCTTGCTAAAATTTGTGGGGGGAGGGAAGAAGGGTAGAGGGAATTAACGTATTTAGTTACTGCTTCACATTTATTGTCAAGGTGGGAGGGGAAAATGTTTTGCCATATTTATTACATGCTTGCTTGCCTTTTTTTCTTTTTTGAAGAAAAAAAATGGCTTAACTGTTGACTTCCTGTTGGCTGCAGAGTCTACATGCAGCTGACTTTTCCCCGCTGGTCTCCTCTGTTCTTCAGTTCTCCTCAAGAAATTGTTGCTTGAAAGCATGTTTGGTTTTCTCAATTCTGCCCATGCAGGAAGGAGGTGGTTGGAAGCCCCTGACACTTTGTTTAGAGTTGTGGCAATGAGCCTCTCCTGCAAATTTGGGCAACTCCCTTTGCACCTGCAGAAGGCCTGTCAGTACTATGGAAGAATTCTGTATTCCCAAATATCTCCGAGATGCAAAGTGTCAAACTTGGAAGGAGTGCAAACCAGTTCTTCTAAGCAGTCTGCACAGTTTGATTTTAACCTGTTGGCTGCTTCACATGTGGCAGTGCAGTAAGAGCCTGAATTGTGTAGCTTTGGCCTAATGCCTGCACTGACTTAGTGAGATGAAATTGACGAATTCCTCAAATTAGGCTTGGTTTTGTGTGCCTGTTGATCTCTGGAGGCAGAACATCTCCACTGAAAATATCCAAGTGGCTTCAGGTGATACAACCGGTTTGTTGAAAAACAGAGACAGTGGCATTAATTCATTGCCTACTTTCTCTGGCTTGCCAGGAAGCTGCATGTTAGAACCCTTAAGTTCTGTGAGTTGTTTGCTGCCTATATCCAGGAGTCTCCTCCTCCCTTCTGTGCCGTGAATTTTCACAGTACTTCCAAGAAGGCACCTAGGTAAGATGGTACTGATGAAGTATTTGAGGGGGTGGGGGAACATTGAAATAGAAACTTGTGGTTTCACTGTCTTTGCATGAGATATCATTATCTAGAGGAACCAGCTTGAGAACCTCGCTGTGGCAAACTAGAGCAGGCATCCCCAAACTTTGGCCCTCCAGATGTTTTGGACTACAATTCCCATCATCCCTGACCACTGGTCCTGTTAGCTAAGGATCATGGGAGTTGTAGGCCAAAACATCTGGAGGGCCGCAGTTTGGGGATGCCTGAACTAGAGTTTCCAAGTGCCCTTGGTTATGAGGGGTGCTATTGCTATCTGAGTGTGTGTGTGAGAGAGAAAGAGAGAGAGAGAGGAGGGGAGGAGGAGGAGATACCAAGAATAATAGCATATGATAAGAGATAATATACAGAAAAGAGGAACGAAGACGATCCCAAATGAATTGGTCTACCTGCAAAGAGCAGGTGTTCCCTCTCTGGAAATAATACTTGAGTTTTTATTTGCAACTTCATAAAAGTTCCCAATGTGAAAAGCCTCAGTTTCTTGGGGCTGACGATGACACCTGTTCCAATAAAACCAGCAATAAATGCAGTTCACCCTTGCAGTTCAGGTTTTATTCCCCATGACCGGTTTTTAAATGTGTCAGAAAGGACAGCTCTTCATCCTAATTATCAGGGTTTTGTTGTGTTTTGTTTTGTAGCATGACAAAATGTGCAGCTTTTGCTCCATTGAAGAGAATCCTGATGCTTTCCCTCATCCAAACACTTCCATGATCGGGAAGTCTAATTTCTCTAAATCTCAAAATGAAGTGTGTTGTTGCTGAGAGATCCCCCCCCCCCCCGCCAAGCTGTCACTTCTTTTGCAGTGGCTGGTGGATGTGCTAGTGTCTGGGTCACCTTTCCCTACCCATCCACCTCTTTGTCATTGGATGAACTTTATTAACTTATTTTTCTCTTTTATGTTTTACTGCAATGGAGGCTGAACACTCCCCTGTTAACAGAAAGAAGTTCTTGTGAAAACATGTGGTCCATTAAGGCTTCTCTATCCCTGCTGTGGCATTGCCCCAACATTTCATTAATCTTTTTTGCCTCCTAGAAATCTTCTTTTCCTATGCTCCCCCACAGATCTTCCACATCTTTTTTTGTTTTTTAAAGAAGTAGCAGAAAGGCTATTCCACCCTGTGCTTCTGCACTACGTATGTACCTCTGTTGCGCAGGAGTGGATTGTTGCCCAGTTTGTGGCTGATTCGACAACTAAAACATCTGCTGGAAATTCAGTGAACAAGTTCAACTGGTAGCTTGCTGGGTCAACCAGGCAACACTGTCACAGCCTTGTTGTTTGGTTGCGGCCTGTGTTCCATTGATATATGGCATTTCCAAGCTGTTGCATCTTTCTAAGGAAGCAAACTTACATGTTTCTGTGGTTTTTAAACTTTTGGAGGGCTAAAAATGTAACTTGAAAGGGGTGAGGGAAATACACTTTGTAAGAGCTGTTCCTTGCTTCTTGTTTTATATTGATCCAACTGAACATGAAAAAGGTCCTTGTGTTGCTCTTGGGTGAGATTGCAAGTTCAAGATCCAAGTTTTAAAAGCAGACGCCCTCCTTATGCCAAGAGGGAGGGAAATAGTTTGGGGCTGCAGCCCTGCACACTTCCCTGGCTGAAAGCCCCATCAAACTCAATGGGACTGTTGGAGTAGGCATCCTCTGCCTTCAAACGCAGCCCTAGTTTACATAATCATGTACTTTCTACCCCACAAGGCAAGTCACAGCTTCAAAACAATAGCAGTATAAGAAAAATAGACAGAGTCTGTATAGCAAAGTTAAGGAGCCTGTCGCCTTCCATTTGTTATTGGACTCCCAGTCTCCCATCAGCCCCCTCCAGCAAGACCCAGTGGTCAGGGATGATGGGAGTTGGAGTCCAGCAGTATACAGAGGGCTGCAGATTCCCCACTGCTGTTTTAGGGCTTTAAAGATTATAACCAGCACTTTTAGCTTGGTTTGTCAATACACATGGAAAGGGATTGAAATGCAAAAACATGGTTTAGTATCTGAGTCGCATGATCTGAAAAATGGGCCTATTCCATGATGAGCAGCTGACCGAAGGACTGTTGTGTCTGATGTACTTGGACAGCTCTGCCTCTGGCATCATAAATACAGTGGATTTACAAAGGCAGGTCATCATGTGATAACTGGTCATGTGCAAACCAAGTGCCCTCAACCGCTAAGCTTTTCTCTGCCTCACTAAATGTGCCCTCTCTACTTCCCAGCTGCTGCCTGAAATGGACACGGATGTTTGCAATCACTTTTTCTTGGGTGCTCTTTAGAGTTGGATGGTTATCATTACATTAGCAAGTAGGCGATTTCTGTAAAGTGGGGTGGGGAGTCCAGAATTGAGGAATTGAGAGTCCAGAAATGGGATCTGCTTATACAGCAGGATGCAAGGCTACTTTTACAATCAGAGGTGGCCTTTCAATAGAATTGACACCCAACAGGAGATGTGGCGTCAGAGGGAACTGTTCATTGTGGCATGAAATGGAAGCAAGGGTGTTTTTTTTTCCTGCTGACTATGCAGTGTAATCTATTTTCAGCCTTACACAGTGACCACCTAATTGAAAGTACTGAGAAAAATACCCTTCCATATGATGACATAGATAACCTGCCCTCTTTGCCTACATTCCAAAAGGAAAAATGTGTTTCATTTACAGTATTCAGTTTTTTGGCTTGTCTTCCTCCCAAAGGAGCCCCAGGCCAGAAACCACCAGATAACAAAATTATATAATTAAAACTCATAATCACAGCTAAGGTTGCTAGGAATATTCAGTCATCAAATGTCCAGGTAAGGAATAATGTTTTTAATTTATTTCTGAATATTAATGATGAGGGAGGAGAGGCTCCTTGCTAGGGAGGGCATTCCACAATTGTGGCACCAGCACCAAAAAGGCCCCATCAGAGCTCAGCATCGGATTGTAACAAAACAATTCCTAAAACAATATAATGTGGAATTCTATTTAATCAGCTCTGTGGGGGGAGGGAGATTTCCCCCTGTCTTTAGCACTTCAGATGAGCTATGTGTGTGCACGTTTAATTTTTTACCTGTACAAACCAGTGAATGAGGGCAGTAAGACATAAATCTGTCCAATGTCACCCAGAATGGTAAATGGTGATATACAGCTTTCCTGAATGGACACACCCCAAAATTCAAATTGGATTGGGGAGCAGAAGGGGGCTATAAATGTAAGGAATACAGAATGAAATGAAGGTGAGCTATGGCCTATCAACATACAATAATGTAAGTGGAAAATGAAACAATGACAATGTCCCATTTTGAACAATGCAAGGAAGAGTATTAAGGAAAGGAGGGGCTACGAAGGACAGCAGGGGGCATTGGCCAGCCTTTAATTGAATTTGGGAACAGAAGCTTACCTCCTGCCCTGCTTCTAGTTAACACCACTACCTCCCCAGGCCATTTAGAGCACCCCTTCATTGCCAAAGCAGAGGAACTTTCTGGAACAAAGCAGTACCTCTATTGCTTGGAGCCAAATCTGACACTCCAGGTCTGTCTACCTGGCCCTTGAGACTCTTTCTCCTGGCCACCCCACTCCCATCACTAACCCTGCTTCATTCCCTCCATGAACATTTTTGCCTGGATGAAATATGTCCCTGAGCTCTGATAAAACTTTTTGCTGATCTTGGTGGAGGATAGAGAACAGCGTGTGTAGAAACCAGCCTACTCTACCAAAAGGTAAAATTTATCACTCCACCCACCTTTGCCTCTGGCTCTGTCTACCACTAGCATGCAGCCCCTGGAAGGTGGCTCAGAAGGGAATGTGGCCCTCTGGAAATACCTCCCCACCTCTGCTCTCTAGAACAGTATTTGGTTGTTTCAAAGAAGAGCTTGAGGTCCATTGCTCCTTTTTCACTCCTTTAGAATTTTAACATTCTTATATCCTGTTTGAAGCACTAGGAAGTGGGGGAACTTTTTTTTCCTTTTAAAAAAATAATCCTTTTGTGCTGCAGCTTTTCTATAAGCCGCTTGTGAGCCATGGAGGGAAGAGACTAATTAGACTGGACAGCCTGGTAAGCCTCACCAGCAGAAGCACCCGTCTGAAAGGGATTGTGAGCAGAGTGTTGGTCTACAGTCATTCAGAGCTGCTATTTTACCAGATGGGGATCTAGTGGAATCCACCTGTTTTTTCCTCTCTGCCCCCTGCTGCCTGACCTTGCTTTGACCTTCCAAAATTCTAAAGGAGATGGTGGAGAGAGACATGATGGAGAGAGAGGTGTGAAGAAAGCAGAAAGGAGAGGCTTCCCTCCCCCTTTCTGTCCAATAATACAAGAACTCTGGGCCATTCAAGCTGAATGTCAGAAGTGTCAGGGCTGACCAATGGATTGGCTTCTTCACACAGCTCTGCACTTTTGATCCCACAGGATTAATTTTTTTTTATTTCACAAAATGTATATTCCACTTGATTGTAAAACACAAAACAAAAACAGTTTACAAAACACTAAAATTACCAGTTAAAAATACCAGTTAAAAACAACTATTGAAAACATGCAAGCATGTTTCAGCTTGCTAAAACTAAGATGTTATTAGCAGGTGCCAAAAAGAGTACAGTGAAGGGGCCTGCCTATTGTTCAGTAGAGGGGGAGTTCCAAAGTGTGGATGTCACACTAAAACAGGGCGGTCCAACTGTTCATACCAACTGTTCATACTTTGAGACAGAACCCACTGGGAGAGCAAGGCCAAAATCTGACACACACGTCCTGCAGCCCTTGCACCTATTAAGTGAGATGCTGGGCTTTGGGAAGGAGGTGTGAGGCTCTGGCAAGGTCCTAGACCCCTCCCACCTCCTTCCCAAAGCTGTTAAGTGCTAACAAGGCTTTGGGAAGTGACTGTGGAACTCTAGGACCATGTCGGCGCCCTCAAGCCTCCTTCCCAAGCTTACCCACCTTTGGGAAGGCAGTGCAAGGGCTGCAGGATAGAAGCTTTTCAAATGTTGCCAAGGGCTGCCAAAATGGCATGAGGGCCACTTGTGTGTGTTAAATCTCCCTGCACTAAAAGGTAAATTTCTTACAAATCAATTTGTTGTAGTGATGGCTACGATCTTGGGTGGCTTGAAAAGAAGAATGGGCAAATTAATGGAGGATGGAGCTATAGACAGCTACTTGCTGTGATGGCTGTATTCTCCTTCCACTACCTCTGATGTTGTTGGTCACCATTGCAGTCAGGCGCTGCTCATGGTCTTCCAAATAGGGGTTTCTGGTTGTCCACTGTGAGAACAGGATGCTGGACCAAGGAGGCCATTGGCCTGATGCAGCAGGCCTCCTCTTATGTTCTTACAAAGAGAGGGCTTGCACTTCCTCTTTTTAAAACAAAAAATGCAGAAGCTGTTCATTTCAGGTGAAGAGTTTCAAAGGTGGGTGTGCTATCTTTCAAAATGAGAAGTCCTGATTCCCAGGATGCTCCCAGACAGGTATTCATTGTGGGACAGGTGTTCCTCAAGCATGCTGTTTTTTCATGGCATCCACACAACATCATTGACAACAACAATAATAATCCAGCCTGCATTTCCCTTCCCCCATTTCATAGAATCTTAAGAGTTGGAAAGTACCTCAAGGGTCATCTAGTCCAACCCCCTGAGACGCACAATTCTCAACTAAATCATCCATGACAGGTGGCCATCCAAGCTCTGCTTAAAAACCTCAAATGGTTTAAAAACCTCAAATGGTTTTTAATCTGGATTTACTCTTGTTCAATCTGGATTCAGGGATAAGGGCCATAGCTCAGTGCTAGAGCATCTACCTTGCATGCAGAAGTTCCCAGGTTCAATCCTCAACAGCATCTCCAGGTAGGACTGGGAGAGACCCCTGCTGAAATCCTGGAGAGCCACTGTCAGTCAGTGTAGAGTCTAGACAATGCTTCCGTATGTACCTGTGTGGCTACTGTGAACCAGGTGATGCCATTGTCAGAAATCCAGGAACTTTTCATGTAGTTGCCACTTGCAAGCAGGGCACAACAGCTGCAGTGACATTCTCTTGTTTGCCCTTGACAGCCAATGGTATGTGGTCTGTCAGCATGCTGAGTTCATGTGGCTGTTAATCTTTGCAAGTAGGAACTGCAACAAAATGTTGCAGCTCAGAATGCTCCTGTTCAGGGAACCAGCCAGTCCTTCCAGGATACTCCAGGATAAATACATTCCGCTACTTCCACCCCATTTTTTCTCAGCAGCCTGTACACACACTGACCATAGCCAATCCTCACTGAGCTGTTTTTTTGGCTTTGTACCCACCTGGTAAAGTTCTTTTGTACTTCTGGAAATTTGGGGTTTCCCTCAGGCCTGCTGCTTCTCTCTGATTATGGGTGGGTGGTACTGTTTTGGCTCTCCAAGGATCCACCCGCTTGGGTGCCTTACCCAGCGCCAACGGAAGTCTTCAAAACCTTGAGCATGAAAAACAAGAGTGAATCACTGGCTTGGCATCAGTTGGTTCCTCCACAGACCTAGTGCCCTTCAAGCTCATCTTGTGACTTTCAATTTCATATATATATATATATATATTTTCAGGGCAGTGGCTATGTGCTGATGCACTTTCCAGAGAGACTGAATTGGCAAACGTATCCGTTCAGTGGTGTGTGTGCATGTGTATGTGTTAGCATGCTATTCTCGCACACTGCCTAGGCGGATGGCCAATTATCTAAAAGGCAGCAGGAAAAGCCATCCCAGATGGTGTTTTTCAAGAAAAGGCAGCCCAATTCTTCCCCATTTCTTCTGTCACTGCTATTTTGTTCACCTGCTGGGTGTTCATTTTCTCCTTCCCTTGGGGATAGTTTTCGATTATCTGTGCACCCCAACAGCCATGCCATCGGAATTCAGATGGCAGAATTCGGTGGCCAGGTTACTCACCAGGGCAAGAGGTTTTGAGCAGATGGTCTGAATGCACTGGCTACCAATTCCCAAACCCAATTCAAAGTGCTGGTTTTGACCTCTAAAGCATAATGCGACTCAGGAGCCAAGGACTGCCTCTCCGTATGTGAACCAACCCAGCCCTGAGATCTCATCTGAGGCCCTTCTTCATGTGCAGAAGAACATGCCTTTTCAGTGGTGGCTCCAAGCTTGTAGAATGCTCTTTGCCAGGAGGCTAACCTGAGACCATCATTCCATACCTTTAGGTACCAGTTAAAAACTTTTATTCTTCACTAGGCCTTTGGCTCTTAATTCCCTGGCACCTCCTTGAGCAGCTGGGATATTTTAATCCTGCCTTTTGAAAAATATGATTGTGTTTTAGATTTTCTATGTTTCCTTTTATGGTACTGTAGTTTTAATGTATGTTGCTTATATATTGTTGAAAGTCGCTTTGGGTTGCACTGGCAACAAAAAAAGCAACCAATAAATTTAATTAAATATAAACAAATTAATGCAGTCAAACAGGTGCCCAGGAAGGTGTCAGGGACCAACTGTTGGATTCCTCTTTATGCACTGGCTTCCAGTACGTTTCTGAGCGCAATTCAGTATGTTGGAGCTGACCTTTAAAACCCTAAACAGCCTTGGCCCAGTATACCTGAAAGAGCGTCTCGACTCCCATCGTTCAGCCCAGACACTGAGATGCTCCTCCAAGGGCCTTCTAATGGTTCCCTTACTGCGAGAAGTAAAGTTACAGGGAAGTCCCTGTGGAACGCCCTTCCTTCAGATGTCAAGGAGATAAAGAGCTACATAACTTTTAGAAGACATTTGAAGGCAGCCCTGTATCAGGAAGTTTTTAATGTTTGATGTTTTATTATGTTTATATATGCTGTAAGCTGCCCGGAGTGGCTGGGGAAACCCAGCCAGATGGGCGAGGTATAAATAATAAAATTGTTATTATTATTATCAGGTGATGAAGGTGAGGACTCCTGAAATGGTGGGGGCAAGCAAGGCCTGCCCCACAAGCTCTGTGGGGCCAGTTCTACCCAACCCCACATCCTGGGGGTGTGGCACTGCCATCTTCTGACCCTGGAAAACTCCAGCCTGTCCTGCTCCATCACAAGTGGAGATTGCTAGAGAAGGTTGGGCCCTTTGAAGTAGAGAAGCATCCTGTAGCACAGGTGGTGTTCAGAACTAGTCTGCACCTGGTGCTGTTGCTGCAAGGGGACTCAGTTCCAACTTGTTCTTTGCTGGAGGAACTTATGAGCTCCGTGTTTCCCAGAGTGCAGCCTGTGCTTGCAGCCAGCCTGAACTTTGTTCCATCTTGCCTTGTGTCCAGCTTGAACCTCATATTGTCCTGCTCTCCTGTTGAGCCTTGCCATGGCCCAGAGCAGGGCAGCAACCATACTATTGATCCCCCTAGCCCAGCATAGCCTATTCTGATCGGTGTCAGCCATATGGTTTCTCAGGCTGAACGGGGCTGCCTCAGTGGTGGGGGACCTTTGCCAGCCCAAGGGCCACGTTGACTTCTGGGAAACCTTCCAGGGGCCACATGTAGATGGTGGGCATGGCCAGAGACAAAGGTGGGTGGAGCATCAAATTTAAAATGTGCAATAGGCTAGCTTCTACACGCGCTCACATGCCCTCTCTTTCCTAAATCCCATTCACATGCGCTTCTCTATCCAGACAAACAAGAGGCATGATCTGAGTTCGAGGAGGCATTCCAGCCAGGCCAAGACAATCAAGGAGCATCTAAAGTGAGTGGTATGAGCCTCCCAGGCCAGGTTGAGAAACCTGGAGGGCCATTTTGGGCACCCAGTCAAAATGTTCACAACAACCCTGTGAGGTAGGTTAGGCACTTCCTTTCAAGGCCTGAAAGCCAGACAGTTGTGTTCAGGCCTTATCAAAGAGGACGAGTTCCATGTTCTCTCTCTCTCTCTCTCTCTCTCTCTCTCTCTCTCTCTCTCTCTCTCTCTCTCTCACACACACACACACACACACACACACACACTTTAATGATGAATGCTGCTTCATTTTTTTTCCTGCAAGAGAAGGGCCCGGGCAAACTCTCCCATTATTTCTTAATAATAATGCTTGAAGCCTCCTTGGGACAGCAGAATGTTGTTTTGATGGAATAATAATAATTTTTGAGAAAGGAAAGGCAGGCTGGCTGATGAAAGGGGAGCCTTGAGGGGGAGAGGAGGGGAAGAAAGACTATAATTGTGCTAATAAGCAGCACAAGGAGGGCTACAATTAATATGCCACCAGAATAAAAGGGCATGTATTCTGATGATAGTGCATAATTGGGTTTAAACTGCACCCTCGGTCATGGGCTATACAGCAGCGCACTCGTGTTTATGCTTCATTTCAAATTAGCAAGAAGGAATAAATTAATGCCCACAAATGAGCAGAGCTCGTCTCCAAGCAGAGCTGCGGAGGCAGACAATGCCTCTGAGTTCCTGCGTAGCTCCTGGAGAGGAAGAGGGAGGAGGGCTCATTCTCACCATACATTTAAAGCACTATGATGTGACATTGCTTCCTCCATAGACTGCTGGAAACTGTAGTTTGTGAAGGGTACCGGGAATTGTAGCTTTGGGGGGGGGGTTAAACAGTTCCCAGAGTCCTTTGGGGGAAATCAAACACTTTAAATCTGCTTTAACTGTGGGGGGGGGGCGTTATGGATGGCTACATCCTGCATTGCAGACCCTGCACTGAGCAGAGATTACAGATGACCTCCAAGATCTCTTCTGACTCTGATTCTAAGGCCAAAAGAGTTGGCCACACACATATTCACACCATTCATTTAAAGCGCTGTGATTCCACTTTAAGCAGTCATAGCTTCCCCCAGAGAATTCTGGGAGCTGTAGTTTGTTAATGGTGCTGAACATTGTTTGGAGACTCCCTACTCCCCTCCAAGAGCTACCATTTCCAGAGTGATCTAGCAATCAATCCCCCTTCATAGGGAACTCTGGGAATTGTAGGTGTCTCTTAACAACTCTCAGCACCTGAAACTGAGTCAGTGCCAGTCACATTGTTGGTATCCGTCTGTCTCAGGAGACCATGGAAGAGTTGTGTCTGGGGAGGCAGTAAAGTCAAACCGTTGGAGAGTTACAGTGGCTGCTGTAGAGCCTAATACAGGATAGACCTTTTTGTTGTTGTTGTTGTTGCAGCTAGGGCAGATAAAGGCGTCCGGTTTTGCTGCTACAGGTGCACCATGGCGTTTCTTCTCTCTACCAGTTCGTGTAGACAATACTGATGGGCTAAGGGTCTGGCAGCTTTGTGTGACCCCTCTTTATGCTGTGGGACTTATACTACCCAGTGCCTGCTTGAAACACAAGGCAAGATCTGAGTGAGATGTTATGGGTGGGAGGGCTAAGCTGTGGGCCACAAGACTCCCCCCTTTTTAAGACGCTCCACTCTTT
Organism: Zootoca vivipara; assembly: GCF_965207765.1. Taxonomy (NCBI): domain Eukaryota; kingdom Metazoa; phylum Chordata; class Lepidosauria; order Squamata; family Lacertidae; genus Zootoca; species Zootoca vivipara. Next base: position 13,247,279 of record NC_142589.1, read on the forward strand.
AGGAAGCAGGCAGACCCTGAAAGGGGCAGCACGATGCCTCCAAAGGGATAAAAGGCCTCCACCAAGTGCCATACCTCTTTGGAGGAAGAGATCTCCTGGGTGCTCTCCAAGGTCCTGAAATCCAGCCCCACAGCACTTTCTTGTCCAAGAGTCTGCTGTACCCTGTGGGCTCCTGCTTGTAGTCAGGGCATGGCCATTTTACGAAATATAATAATAATAATAATAATAATAATAATAATAATATGTTATTGTTATTATTTATACCCCGTCAGATTAAAAACTTCCCTAAACAGGGCTGCCTTTAGGTATTTTCTAAATGTCAGGTAGTTGTTTATCTCTCTGACCTCTGATGGGAGGGCGTTCTACAGGGCGGGGGCCACTACCAAGAAGGGCCTCTGCCTGGTTCCCTGTAGCTTTGCTTCTCGCAGTGAGGGAACCCCCAGAAATGGGTTGGGCTGAGGCTGCACATCAGAAGCAGGTCTGGCCAGGTGCTCCCAAACCTCACGTGTTAACAAGCAGGCTGGATAAGACTAGAATATCAGTTTCTGGGAATCAAAAGTGGGCAGAGTTGCTTTCTCTCTCAGGCTCTCCTTGTGGTCTTCCACAAGGTATCTGGATGGCCACTGCAAGATCAGGATGCTGGACTAGATGGGCCCTTGGCCTGATCCTGAAGACAGTCTCTTCTTATGTTCTTATATGCCAAGATTGGTGCCTAAATAAGCTTATATGTGTTTGTGTGTTTGTGTATGCACACACAATAAGGGTGGGAACCCTCAGGACCACATGTTGCCCCCTAAGCTTCTCTCATCTGGCCCTCTGAACTCTACTTTGCACCCTCCTTGAGTATTTTTGCCTGGCTGGAAAATGTCCTTGAACCCTGGACATGCCTCTTTGCTTGCCTGGGATGGAGGAGAGAAAGGAGCGTGTGAATGTGTTAAGAAATCAGCCTAGTGTACAAAGGCAAACATTACATCAATTTTTGACTCCCTTTTGCCTCTTGGCCCCACCCACCCCTGGCATGTGGCCCTCAGGCAGAACAAGGGTCCCCACCTTTATATATTCAGATGCAAACCCATGTATACAGAGAGAGTGCATCCCTAGGAAGGAGAACAACAGCCTGCCTCCCTGGAGACAAGAGAAACCTCCCTTGCAAGAGGCTCTGTCGCCCTGGAGTGACGGCAGGGGGCCGCGTCTCTGAAGAAGCCAGCAAATCAGCTTGGTTCTCAGGGATCAGCTCTCTCTCAGGTGGCATGCTGAGACGTGGAAGAGGCAGCTTATTAATAGATGCCATGAGGCTGTTGCCTGTGAGTTTTCCATGGTTTATTTAAGAGGAGCTGATGGAGAATGTGCCTCTCTCAAAACAAGCTGGGGGGGGGGGCGGGAGGTGACGGATTGCAGCTTCAAGCGCTGGCAGCTAACTCTGGTTCCATTTCGCCTCCCTTGTTCCTGCTGGGAGAAGATTCCTTTGTTTTCCTCGGGCTTTCTGCCTTGAGATAGAGTTCTTTCCCACACTGCCATGTGGCCGCCTATATGTCCATACATTAGAATAATAGAGTTATAGAGTTGGAAACGGTAAAGGTAAAGGGATCCCTGAGAGTTAAGTCCAGTCACAAACAACTCTGGGGTTTCGGCACTCATCTTGCTTTACAGGCCAAGGAAGCCGGTATTTGTCCGCTTCCACAGACAGTTTTTTCTGGGTCATATGGCCAGCATGACTAAGTCGCTTCTGGCGAAGCCAGAGCAGGGCACGGAAATGCCATTTACCGTCCCACCGGAGCGGTACCTATTTATCTACTTGCACTGTGTACTTTTGAACTGCTTGGTTAGCAGGAGCTGGGACCGAACAACGGGAGCTCACTCCGTCGTGGGGCCTCAAACCGCCGACCTTCCGATCGGCAAGTCCAAGCGGCACAGTGGTTTAAACCACAGCACCACCCACGTCCCTCATAGAGTTGGAAGGTACCCCCAAAATCATCTAGTCCAACCCTTGGCTGTGAGTCCTGGAAGACCAGCTCCCTGCCTTGCAGGCCTTTTCCCACCAGGCCTGGGAGGGTGGGGCCCTGACGGACTCCAGCTACAAAAACTGTGGCTGCTGGAGAGGCCAGAGAATATCTTGACTCACTCTCAGTGAATACTTAAGTCATGGAGCTTCCACAGCTGCCTCCCACCACCTGCCATGAACCACCATTGGCAGGACCGGCGGCGGCAGCAGCAGCAATATTGCTTAAGTTAATATATTATTCTCTTGCAAATTGTGCAGTTTTAAAAGTGCATTTTATATTTGAGTTCCTTTAGTAATGTTTTATTTTTAAATGTTAAGATAGATTTATATATTTGTTAACTTTGCTGTGTTATATGTGCAGACTGTACTTGACTTCCTTTGTAATGTTTTGTTTTGAAATATTTAAAGTAATATTTAAGTTTCCTGTTAATTATGTTGCTTCAAATGTATACTTTATATTTGACTTTCTTCTGTAATGTTTTATTTGGGATTGTTTTATCTGATGTTTTAATGTAGGCTTCCCATTTGTGGGATTGTCTCCTCTTACCAGGGAGGCTTGCCTGGCGCCTTCATTGCCTATCTTTAGGCACCAGGCAAACATGTTTCTCTACAACCAGGCCTTGGACTGTTTTACATTCTAGAGTCTTTTAAATGTGGGGTTTTTTTTGGGGGGGTGTTTGATTTTTGTATTTTGTGTTCTCATTTTGTCTTTTTTAGTTGTGAACTACTCTGTGATCTTTGGAAGGGTGATATAAAAATTTAATAAATAATAATAAGAATAGATTGTACACCACTTCGATTCCAACCCCCCAAAAAATATAAAGTGGCGTTGAAATGAAATGAATATTGAATAATAATTTCCGCATGCAATGCAGGAATCATAGCTAAATTTTGTAGTTAAGCTAAAGTTGACTCAGAATAGACCCATTGGAACCAACAGACTTAATGTACATGCCTATGCCTTTCAGTGGGCCTACCCTGAGTAGGATTAACACTGGATGCAGGATTTAAAATAAAAAATAAAAAAACCTGTGCCACGTCCCCTTCTCTGAAAAAGAAGGGGGGTGCAGGTCAAGATCTGGACAAACCTAAAAGCATTTCTGAATTATGGGTTGTCATTTGTTTGATGATACTGTCATAACTTGTTATTCCTTGCACATGTGCACAAGCATATATTAATAGACTCTGGCTACTGAGAAAAAGTATCCCCACCCTTTTTTGCTGATTAGAGCCAATCAGCCGCTGAGGATTGGCTCCTAGGGTCCCTTTGGATAAAGCATTCAGAAAACGAGTTGTTCTGTGTGCTCTGATGCTAAGCGTTTAGAAACACTGAAAACAAAAGCTGCTTCCCTTCTGAGAGAATGCCGCACAAGTTCTGTTACATGCAATGGAACTTAATGTAAAACACAACTCAAGCCACTCTTAAAGGAGATATTGGAGGACTCCAAATCATTTCCCCATTTGTGAGGCATCGAAAACAGTGGATCTAGCTGAACTAGCGCATGGAGATCTGCAATGACTGTTGCAATGCATCCATATTTATATGATTATTGTGTAAGCTTAGAGATGACGTGGCTGTGACCATCCAGAAGGGACCCTGCACTTCTTAATTTGTCACTACTACTTAGGATCTCAATTTTTCCCCCAGATGTCATATCCTGCCCTTACATATTTATACACCCTGCAATGCAGTAGTGTAGAACAGAGGCTTCAACAAGCAGGTCTGGGTGCTGTGCCTCCATCTCCCCACCCCGTAGCAAACACTCGTCGTTTTTTCACATTCTTTGTTGTCTGTTTCTATTCTTTTCTGGTCCCTGCCTTATTGAATTTTCCTGTTTTATTCCCCCCCCCCTTCTTCTGATCAGCTTGTACTTCAATGGCTTAGTGAGAATTCCCTACACACTCCCCAAAACGTCAAGGGAGATGATTTTCTTCTACTCGATTGGCAAGGCCTTCATTTGCATCCCCTAACACAGTCCGCAGACATGATCAAAGAGGAAGAGGGAAACTTTTGAAAAGGAGAGGGGAGGGTTGTGAGGGGCAGGATTAATCCTCTTTAACACAACAGATTCCCCGCCTCCACTCACTCAGTAACAGATGAAGACAACTTTAAAGCATAAGGAACAATGTAGGAAGAAAATGGAGAAAAATACTTTTCTTTATGTCCGCTTCACACTCAAAAACCCACAGCTAGGATCCATTAGCTTTCTTGCTTTCCATTCTCTATCCCCATCAAATCTTCCTGGGAGAGTCTAAAGTTATTGCATAGGTTGCATACTGACTTATTGACCAACAAGAACAGCAACAAAAACCCTCCTGTTCAATCTGAAACAAAAGAGGCAGTGATTCACCTTTGAGACAGACCTGATCTCAATTGTAGAGCACCTGCTTTCCTTGCAGAAGGACACAGGTTCGATTCCTGGCAGCATCTCCAGGTAGGAATGGGAACGTCCTCTGCCCAAAATCCCAGAAAGCTGCTGCCTGTCAGTGTAGACAATACTGAACCAGATTGACCAATGGTCTTGCTATGGCAGCTTTTGGTGCTCCTGTTTCTTAAGGAAAGGGTTGTAGCTCAGTGGTTAGAGCATCTGCTTTGCATGCAGAAGATTCCAAGTGCAGCCTCCAACATCTCCAGTTAAAGCGTTCATGGAGTGAGAGAGAATGAGGGAGACTGAACTATGTTATTATTGAAAAAGGATGATTCTCTAATAAACTGTCAGGCTTTTTAAAAAAAAGTAAAAAAGAGTCATATACAGGTAGAACCTTGAAGAGCGGCTATGAATCAATAGACGAACCTGGAAGCAAAATCTTGCCTAGAACACAGAAGGCAGCTTTGTGTGTTCATTGATCAGACAGGACACTTACATCTGGGGTCACAAATGTGGCATCTGCGGGCACAGTGGTAGCCTTGTGCTCTTCTCCTGGTGCCAACAAAGCATCTGTGTGTCCTCGTCAGGCAGGTTTATGGAGGGTAATTTCCAGAAGAGCAGGTGTGTGAGTTAGCCTGTTGCAGCAAAAACAGGCAGTCTTGTGGCATCATAAAAGACTAACAAATTTATTGTGGCATCAGTTAATGTATCAGTGTTGAAGGTGCCCCAAGACTCTCGGTTGTTTAAAGAGGATATTTCTGTTTGCTATGGGAGCTCAGTGGAACTTCCATGACCAGAGGCAGTTTGTCTGCTGGGAGAAGCTACAGGGAAAACTCACTTCCCTGCTTGTAGGCTTCCCAGAGGCATCAGATTGGTCACTGTTGGAAATGCTGGGTTAGATGCTGTTTTTTGTGTTGTTGTTGTTTTGCTCTGAGCCCACAGAGCTCCACTTACATTCTTAGATTTCCTACATGAGTCCCCATTTGGAAGAATATTTCATTCTCTTGCCTTTTTGTTAATTTAATGTCCAAGCTCACTTGCACCAATTTTTTGAGGCCAGCACAAAAGCAAAAATAAAGGAAGGCACATCAGCTGTCCAATATAAATCAAGAAAAGCAGAGGATGAAACCAGAATTTTCCATAAACTGAAACCTGCCAAAGGCCTTAGTAAATGGAAGGCCGGTGCCCACTTCGATATCATTTCAACACTTCAACCCTTTTATTGTCCCCAAGCCTTTTGGAGAAAGAATAAAAACACTTTAATTTCTTCTGGTTTTGTGCTTTTAAAACTCTTTGCCAGGCATCCCCAAACTGCGGCCCTCCAGATGTTTTGGCCTACAACTCCCATGATCCCCAGCTAACAGGACCAGTGGTCAGGGAAGATGGGAATTGTAGTCCAAAACATCTGGAGGGCCGAAGTTTGGGGGTGCCTGCTCTTTGCTGTTGCTTATCGTTTTATTATTTTTATGTTTGATGACAGTATGTTCGGCTTCTGTTGTGAACCAAGCCCTGAGAGCCAAAGATGTGAGATACAATGAAAATTCAATCAGTCAGGAGCACACCTCTGAGAAGCAAAAGCTAGAGTCCGAGGATACCTTCCAGCCAGGCAAAAACACTCCAGAAGGGTATGAATAAAGCAGATGGGTATGGCTACATAGGGAGAGGAGGGCATGGCCAAACAGACAGATCTGGAGAGCTGCACTCAGCCCTTGGGCTTGAGATTCCCTATACATAGTGTAAGGATTATAACTACTATATATGCAAAATGCTTTGAACACTTGGGAAATGTTATCTAATGGCTGTTTTAGTATTTTATTCATTAGAGGCAGCTATACTTCCCTTACCAAGAAATCTAGCCTTGTTCCTTAGCCCCCTTGTTCCTTAGCCTCTTCTCCTGGAGATAATTCAGAAGGCAACGAAGGTTTCAGACCAGAGTTTTCTTTATCCTAGATGGGCCACCTTCCTAGGTCGACGAGTCCTATCTGCCCCTCACTTCCCTCTATGGCACATGCCGAAGCCGCCGCCTTCACCATTGGACCCACTATTGGTCTCGTCCGCTCAATCCGCCAGAGCCGGTCTTTGCATGCAAGGGAAGTCACTAACTCCTTGAGGGTTCAAGACCTGCCAGCTACCCTACTCATAGGGTAAAGGGCCCCCTGACCATCAGGTCGTCGTGTCCGACTCTGGGGTTGCGGCGCTCATCTCGCTCTATAGGCCGAGGGAGCCGGCGTTTGTCTGCAGACAGCTTCTGGGTCATGTGGCCAGCATGACAAAGCTGCTTCTGGCAAACCAGAGCAGCACATTGAAACACCGTTTACCTTTCCGCCGGAGCGATCCCTATTTATCTACTTGCACTTTGGTGTGCTTTTGAACTGCTAGGTGGGCAGGAGCTGGGACTGAGCAACGGGAGCTTACCCTGTTGCAGGGATTCGAACCGCCGAACTTCTGATCAGCAAGCCCTAGACTCTGTGGTTTAACCCACAGCGCCACCTGGGTCCCCTGTTTAAATCAGTATTTAGGTTAATCATGTTCATTGATTTCACTGGGTCTGCTCTGAGTAGAGATAACATTATTGACAATCCAAAGGCTACCTCCACATCGGCAGGCAGTATCCCTCTGAATACGAGTTGCTGTTGCACCCAGGTCCAGGTTTTGGGCTTCCCAGAGGCATCTTTTTGGGCACTGTGGGAACAGGATGCTGGGCCACTGGCCTAATCCAGCTGCCAAACTCTTCTTACCCAAAGAGTTTTGGGGTTGTTGTTTCTTAAACTCCTTTTTTTGTTGCTGTTTCATTATAGATTTTATCTGGTGATCCCTTCTTTGTAAAAATCAAAAAACAAAAGCCTTTCTTTTTGCAACTTTCCATTTTGTATTATTTCTTATTTGAAATGCACTCAGCGCCTTCCGGGAGCATCTGCATGGCAAATTGAGCTATGCACGCTGGTAAATAAATCAACAGACCTAAATGATATTCCCTTTGACTGGCTCCTCCGCATTCCATCAATACAGGGAAAGCAGCAAGATCCAGAATGGGATGGATAGGACCACAGCAATACCCTTTCCCTTTCCCTTTTGCTTTGTTTTTTTTTAAATGCTTTATTGTTTGCTGGAGGGTGAGTTACTTTGGGAGGACAGCCACAGGAAGTTATCTGTTATATTGATTTCTTTTTAAAAAAATAGATAAAAAGTTTGCCTGGGGCCCATCTGCCATTCCCCAGTGCAAGGAAAGCAGCACGTGACAAATTTAAAAATAAAACTCCAACTGGAAACAATAATATCCCAGAGGCTCTAAAGCATATTCTGCATTTTTATTTATTTATTTCGCACGGGGAGAGAAACAGCTCGTAGGTGTGTGCTTATGGAAAGTGGGGAAAGGGTGGCGAATAATTTCGCTGCTCTAAAAATAATCTCGGCCTGCTCGCTTTGCGGCATCCAATCAGGGAGAAAAAAAGGGGGGAAGGTGGATGTTGGTCTCTAGATATCAAGCCTAACTGAGTCTCTCTCGCTTTCTCTCTCCCTCCTGCCTCCTTTGGCTCCTCATTAGAAAATTGTTACAGAAGACGGGGAGACAAAGAGCTCATTTGCTAATGAACAAGTTGTAGACACCTTAATTATTGATGTGAGCTTGATGGTGGCAGGGTGTGAAAGAACAAGATGGTTTCCTACTAATACAGCCCAGACCTGAGTCTCAATAACACTGAATTTTTGGTTGCCTGCCTGCACAATGTATTTCATCCCATGCCTTCTGCTGCAGTACCCCCTCAAAAATGGCTTTAAAAGAGGATTACACATGGCGGGGGGGGGGAGACAGTGTGGCGTAGAGGTTAGACTACAACCCAGGAGACCGGGGTTTGAATCCCCCAGTCGGCCATGAAGCTCACCGGGTGTGACCTTGGGCCGGTTGCTTTCTCTGAGCCTGGCCCACCTCACAGGGTTCTTGTGGAGGATTGGATGAGGAGTGGGAGAAACTGTGTCCACCACCTTTGAGCTCTTTGGCAAAAAAGGTGGGATAGAAACAAACAAACAAACAAACAGCATTATCGTTGGCTACTAGCCATGATGCCCACATTCTACTTCCAGAATACCAGTTGCTGGGAAATCAGAAATGGGAAAAGTGTTGTTAATTCAAATCCTGCTTGCAAGCTTTACATCATGGGCACCTGGTTGGCCACTGTGAGAACAGGATGCTGGGCAAGAGGACTTTTCTTAGGTACATCACTCATTAAGGTTCTAACAGAAGAAAGGCAGGACCTGAATGCAACAAATAAATAAAAACTGAGGGTAGCACAGTATAAATCAGCTTCTGTATTCTCTGGGACAAACCTCTTCCACAGCCTCAGTCAGCTGAGCAGGAGACTCTTGATCTCAAGGTTGTGAGTTCGAGCTCTACATTGGGCAAAAAGATTCCTGCATTGCAAACGGGAAGAAAGATTGCATTATTACTACTATTACTATTGTATTATTATTATTATGAACTTGACCTGGTAGAACGCAACACAACTGAAATGTGAGGGTATTTCCAAGGAAAAGTGTCGCTTGCAACCTTGCTCTGAAAATGCAGAGATTTGCTCAAAGATTTAATAGAGCCAAAGGTCTAGAAGGGGTGTTTTTTCATCTTCTAGGTGGAGTGGGATGTGAGTACTTTTGTTGTGGTTTCTCCCACAACCATTCTGGAACATGGGAAGTCAGTTGACTCTTGAGTTGGACTGTTAGTCCATCTAGCTCAGAACTTTCTGAACTTGGCAGTGGCTCTCCCACTAAGTCCTGCTCACAGTAAACCCATTGAAAATAGCAGGACCTCATTTAGTCATGCCTATTGATTTCAACTGGTCTACCCCAGGTAGGTCTACAACTGTAATATCACAATCCTATATCCCTTTGAACTCAAGTGAGACTTCTGAGTAAGAACAAAATGGTTTTAATGTATTATAAGGGGGGGGGGTAAACTGCTCCCTTTCCCTTATGGGGTATTCCGGAGCCCGTATAGAGTCTCCTACCTTATCGGTAGGAGAAAACAGGTCAACCAGAGTATATTGAGAAGCAAAGCGGCTAGTAAGCCTGATCTTTATTAAAGGAAACAAACAGTTGCAACAGAGTGCCCACTCACCACATGCAGGAAGGAGGAGAACCCTGAACAATGGTGTGCAAGCCCTTATATAGTTTTTTTGAAATTGCCCACCCTGTAGCCCAAGACCACTCCCCTAAAATATCATACATACATCACAGAAGGAGGCAGTTTCCAGCAGAAATCCTGTCTGCCAGGAAACCTGATAATGGTCACTGATTGCATTACCTGGGCACCCTGGGCATTCTTTTGTGATGGTAAATGCTTTAATTCCTGAATCCAGGTCACAGGCTCACCCTATTCACACACAAATATGCCCTTAAGACAGGATTTGCAAGCAAAAAGACAGTGGGAAGGCTTTCCCCATTTGACTCCCTTACTGCAGAGGAATATTTGAGGTCATTGGGAAAGTCAAATTGGCTCCAAGAGTACTCTCCTATACTACCGGTATTTCAGACACGTGGTTCATATATTTAGATATGTATGCATTTATGAATGTTTATTCTATATTTGAGACCGTAAAATTCTTATAACACATGCAAAGTCCAAAGCTTGGATTCCCAAATTCTCAGCTCAGTTCCTTGGTTCTCCAGCTGGGGGGCAGCGCTCACAGTGGGTTGTCTGTGACTAAAATCCTACTCAGAGTAGACCCATTGAAACTAATGGTCCTAAATTAGACCATGCCCATCAACGTCTCTCCCCCCCCCCTCATTTTCCATGTTTTTATCGGCAATTTCTTTGTAATTGTTAGTGTATCTAGCTAGTGTATCTGAAGAAGTGTGCATGCACACGAAAGCTCCTACCAAAATATAAACTTAGTTGGTCTTTAAGGTGCTACTGAAGGAATTTTTTTATTTTGCTTCGACTCAGACCAACACGGCTACCTACCTGTAACTTTGTAATTGTTGTTAGAATAATAATCCTACACCCGCTTCCTCCCGTCACTGGTGGTACAGAAAGAGTACAGATTGGCTACATGCTATTAACTTCAATGAGTCTACTCTGAGCAGGACTAGCATTGGATGCAAGCCCACTTTAATGTAAGAAGGGGGGTAGGCAGGGTGAATGCCTCTTTTTAAAGCAACAACAACCCTGCAGAGCCTGCTGGATCAGGCTGGCGGTCCTTCTAGTCCAGTATCCTGTTCTCACAGTGGCCACCCATATTATGCCTGTTGGGAACCAGCAACTGGGACCCGAGCACGAGAGCACCCTCCCTCCCTTCAGCTTCTAGCAACTGGTATTTAGAAGCGTGAGAGCTCAGCCACTGCAGCTATCAGCCATCAATAACCTCACCCCCCATGAATTCTCTTCTAAAGTTATTCGGTTCAGGTGGCCAACGGCCACCACTGCCTCCTGCTGCAGATAGTTCCGCGGTTCAGCTGCACGCCCCCCCCTTTTTTTTGCTTTTCACCCGCACCTGAGATCTCCCAGCAAAATGATTCTTCCAATCATAGGAATGTAGAGCTGGAAGGGAGCTCCATGTTGGGTCAAAAGATCCCTGCATTGCAGGGGGTTGGAATGGATGACCCACGGTATCCTTTCCAACGCTACAAACCTACGATTCTATTCTCCTCCAGCGTGTGTGTGTGTGTGTGTGTAATCACGGTTTCTCCTACCATTCCCCTCTCCCCGGTTTAGGCTGCTCCGTCAGCCTCTGCCTTTCCTCCCCACTCCGCACGATGGTATCTCCTCCCCCTCCGCCTCACCACCCTCCTTTCCGCTTCCAGTTGGTTCCTTCCCCCGCTCCGTCGCCTGGCAACTGGTGCGGGAGGGAGCGGCGAAAGGGAGCGGAGCGGGCCGCCATCTTAGTTCGTAAGCCAGCGGAGCCAGCGCCGGGCTGAGGAGGAGGAGGAAAAGAAGACGCGGCGGCCGGGCTGGGCTGAAAGGAACGGCTGCCTCTCCTCCCTTCCCTTTTATTTTCCGCCCCCGGACACCCCCACCCTTTTTATTTATTGCTACCGTTGCTATTATTTATCAATGTGTCGTTATTAGTATCACTAATACCCGCCCCCGTTTCCTTTAGCCCCCCTTTTTTTTGCCTTCCCCCTCAACGGGGGGTTGGTCGGGGGGCGCCGGGGAGGAGAAGGAGGAGGAGGCGAGGCGGAGAAGCGCCTTCCTGGCCTAGCAGAGATGCTGCCCTCCCGGCTGGTGCCTGCCTGCCTCCTCCTGGCTGCGCTTCTCTGCGGACGGGTCCGCGCTGCCCGAGGTGAGCCAGAAGGCGGAGGGAAGGGTGGGGGAGGAAAACAACAATTAATATTTTGTGTGTGTATGTGAGTGAGTGAGTGAGAGAGAGAGACAGATTTTTTTTTAAAAAAGGTGTCCAGGTCTTCAGCCACCCCACCCCACCCCACCCCGTTAGTGCCATAGGAGGATAACGCCTTAGCGTTGCACTTAACTGATAGCACCTTAGGCACGGTGCTGCACTTGGCTTGCCAAGTAGTCCTTCGTAACAGTGCTTGCGTTTTGCCTTTTCATTGCAGAAATATCTATCCATATGCATATGTAGATAGACGCGTATGTGTGTTTGTGCGCGCGTTTTGTGTACTGTATACGGATACATAGAATGATACAGGTATGCGTGCGTTTATGGACGCATGTATATATGCATAAAAAAAAATTGCGTTGCCCTAATACAGACAGCAGTGACATTGCAATGATAATGATGATGATAATGATGAATAACGTAGCATTAGTATGGAAAGGATCAATAAGGACCACGACGACGGTGCTGCTGCTGCTGCTTCGTTTGTTGTGCCTGCGCTGCGATTGCATTGCTTTTTCGAACCTACTGTGGGTCACTTACCGCGCTGTGCAATATCGTGATTTGTTGGCTTGTTTGTTTTATTGGTGGTGGTGGTTTATTGATGTGTTGTGTTTTGCTGCATTTGCGTTAGGAGAACTGCCTTGAAACAGTACTGGTCCCCTTTTTTTGCACATGCGATATTGTAATTATTTATTAGCCTCATTCTGTATTCCTAATGGGAAGGTGTCTGTTTGACCGTGTTGAGATGCTTATTGCAGCACACAATATGATAACAGCGGGTGGCATTTCACATTAGTCCAACTTGGGGTAGACCCGTTGAAGTTAGTGAACATGGGCAATTTAGGTTCATGGGCAATTTCTCCTATGAGTGTACCCTGTGTGAATATCACCCAGCGTTCTTATTTATTAGATTTTGCTGCATTTGTATTAGGAGACATTTTTAAAGGGTCCTTTTTCTGCAAAGTGCAATTGTCTGACGGTGCATAGTATAAATATTGCATGATTTGATAATATATATATTTGTTATTATGGTATGCTTTCATAGGTGTGTATGCGTTTAAGATGGATATCCATCTCCTAAGCCCTATAGAAGTCAGTGCAATGTACTTCTGAGTGGATATGTATAGGATTAGGTGTGTAATATATAATATCTGATGTAATGCTGTATGTATAAATACAATGGGTGTGTGTGTGTGTGTATGTATATGTATATGTATGAATGTATAAGTTAATATTGCAGCCATTAATATAAGGATATTTTAATATTGCTTTGTTTAGTAGCGATATAGACACTATTCCATATTTATACTTTTATATGTAATCTCCCACAGCCTTTTAGAAAGATATTAATAAAATGAATAATTTATAAAGTATATATTTAAAGTACTTAGGTTCCACTCTTCAGCCAGAAAACTATTAATACATAATAGAGTACAGTGCTTAATATTGCATTGTTTGATAATGCAATATTTTATCCTTGTACTTATATTGTCCATTATAATACAGCGCATCATTAATAGTCCCTGTTTAACAAGGATATTATAACATTCCATTATTTAATAAATGATGCAACCCTACTGCACAACATTCCTCCTTATATTAAGAATATAGCATTGTTGTTTCATAATACACCTAATTCTCTCTTTTCCATACATGCACTCACTCTCTTGTATTTTTTTTGGGGGGGGGCAGATTTGATTCCCTTTCCACTTCATCCCATCTCCCCCACCTCATAGCAACAGCACCTCCCCTCTAAGCATGATACCTCCCCTCTTTTTAACATAGTACTTATGTAGGAAACACCAACATGCCATTAGCAGTAAATCCAAATGCAGTTATCTCTTCACCCCCACCCCAATATTTGTCCATTTCACTGTTAAGCACACATAGATACACAAACTTCCTAACCCCACAAATGCCTTTTTCATACAGACACTTGCCTGTTTCTTTTACTTTCCCCCTTTCTAAAGCACTCTCCCAGACCCCCAAACCAGCACCTTCGTATGCACAGGATACTTACCTTATTCTGCCCACCCCACTTCAGGGACACATTGACAAACATGCATTTTTCACCCTGTCCTTTTGAAGCTGTTCCCTGTAGCTTTCCTCTTAGGGGGCCTGTACTTCCTGCACCTCTGCCCCCCCCCCCCGATGTCTGCCTCCCCACTGTGCTTATTAATTATTAGTATTCTGTCCACTACCCCATGCTCTTACATCCAAATGTACTTTCTGGACCACCATTGGCCTTTCCACATTCTGTATAGAAGCTATTCTCTGCCTCCTCTATTCCTCCTTCCTCCCCCCTGGTTTTATACCATCTCAGAAAGGCACATGTGTTTGAAGGACCCAGACTCCAAACCCCGCCAAATGAATTGTTTCCCTCCATATATTTGACTTTGGAGGTGTGGAGTCCTTCATGCAAGGGCATATTTTGATAAGCAGTGGGGGGCTTAGGAAGATCGCTCTTCCTACCTTTCTACTCTTTTAAGGGGATACATCTTTCTAGTGGGGGGCACTATTTCCCCCCTCAGGAAAGGGGATGATGGATAGCCTTCCTCACTCTGTAGTTTTATAATTTAATTGCCTGTGCCCATGAATCCACCTCTGAGGTTAAATCCATCTATCCCTCTTTTCTCCAGTGATACCTCTTTTATACCACCCTATGCCGTTCCCCTCCTGCATTCCTGTATGTTGAGCTCCTTTCCCCTATAGGGATTTAACAAGGCTTAATCATGTCCCCAAATCATATGCTCTGTGTATCTGTGGATCAGGGTGCAAATGGGGAAGGAAATAGCAGTGTCCTTGGTGGTGATGGGCTTCTTATCCCTTCAAGTCTATACGGGTGGTGCTGGATGGAGCAGATGGAGGATACCATTCTAGAAGGTGACAGAAAGGTGCCCCCTATATATGCTGTCCTACAGGGTCGGGGAGAATGTTTACACAGTGCCTGCAGTGCCCCCCTCCCTCTTGCTTTGTTTTGCTTTGGTATAATCCCCTCCATCCTTTTTCCGGCAGTGAGGAAAATATTCCATAAGGCAACCTGATCATGTTGGAGATGGAAACCTGCTTACTCCCCAGATAGAGAGACTGCCAGTGTTTTTATCTGGCGGGCAATTCTGGCTGTCCAGGCTGTGTCCTCCACTGCCCACTTTGGCTCATAATCTGGGTTAGCAGGGAGGAATGGAATGTGGGGGGTATAATGGCACTGCTTGTGAGTGGGGGGAGGGAGTCCGCTCTCTGCCGGCACACACTTTCTTTGTTTTTGTCATGCAAATGATTTCTCTCACACTCCACAAATTATTTCCCAACTAGACTTCTGTTTGTCCCTTTGATGATAAGAGACAGCGTTGTTGCTTGTGGCAAGGCAAGGTTAAACTGGACCAATCTGATGAGATTAACAATGGTGTAAATACTGTCTGTCTCTAGGCTTGCAAAAGCTCTTTCTCTGTTGAGAGTATGATTCCCCCCACCCCTTTCCAAGCAGCGATGGTATTTTAGATGGTGGAATTGTGTGTTTTTTTCGTCAGCTGTGAATAGATGCAGGGAATTGGACACCTTACTGAATCTCTGGGAACCTTAAACCACCTCAGTTTCATTAAAAATGCTTTATGTCTTTTAAAGCAAACACAATCCCTTCTCACACCTATCTAGCTGTTTAACCTTTTGCAGCGCTTGTGTTATCGCTGGGCCTTGAGCTGGGAAGTGAGGACGCATTGCAGAGTATGTGTCTGGGGTTGCAAAAGTTTCTTTCCCTAAATGTGGAGCCGGAGCCGTGTGCCATTTAAAATGTTTTAATAGACATGCATTTCACTAAGTTCTACTCAAAGTAGATCCATTGAAGTTTAACTTAGTCATGTCTAAATTTCAATGGGTCTACACTGAGTAGGACTAACATTGGACACAACCCATTTGACTTCAAACTGATTTATTTTTAAGGTGGTACAGGTGATGTTGGGGTATTTTGCTGATGAAAACTGAACCTTTCAATCATCTGTGGAAATGTTTAGTTTGTAAACATGTTGGTTTTTATGGTACTTCCTAAAATAATTCCTTTCAGCAGCACCTTAAAGACCAAGTAAGCTCATACCAGAATAAAAACTTAGTTGGTCTTTAAGGTGCTGCTGGAAGGAATTTTTTAATTTTGTTTTGACTACGTCAGACCAACACGGCTACCTACCTGTAACTAGAACTACCTGGTATGGTACTTCCTGTTCTTCATATCTAAGAAAATAGGAAACTGACTAATACTGAACAAGACCACTGGTCCATCTAGCTCAGTATCCTCTATTCCAGGCTTCCTCAAACTCTGCCCTCCAGATGTTTTGAGACTACAATTCCCATCATCCCTGACCACTGCTCCTTTTAGCTGGGGATCATGGGAGTTGTAGGCCAAAAACATCTGGAGGGCTGAGTTTGAGGAAGCCTGCTCTATTCTGTCAGCAGTTTTTCACGGTTTCAGACAAGGGCACATTTCCAGCCCTACCTGAAATTGCTGCAGATTGAACCTGAGACCTTCTGCATGCAAAGAAGTTGCTGCACTACTGAACTACGGTATGCCTCCTTCCTCAAAAAGCAAGATTTTAGTCCTCATATTTTTTATTTAAAGGGCTGACTTTAAATAGGAACACAAGAAGCTGCCTAATACTGAGTCAGCTCATTGGTCCTTCTAGCTTAGTATTGTCTACTCTGCACTGACTGGCAGCTGCTCTCTCCAGTGTTTTTGGACAAGGGAACTTTCCCGGTCCTGTCTGGAGATGCCATTGAGGAGCGAAGCTGGGAATTTCTGCATGCAAAGCAGATCCTCTGTCACTGAACTATGGTACTGTATTCAGTGGGTAACACTTTCTCCTGTGACAGTCTTCTGAATGTTTAATTATTGATGCTTTTGAATTATGGTGCTGGATGAGACTTTTGAGAGTCCCATGAGTGCTCACTGGAAGGACTGATCCTGAAGCTGAGGCTCTAGTACTTTGGCTACCTCATGAGAAGAGAAGACTCCCTGGAAAAGACCCTGATGTTGGGAAAGATTGAGGGCACAAGGAGAAGGGGACGACAGAGGACGAGATGGTTGGATAGTGTTCTCGGAGCTATCAACATGAGTTTGATGAAACTGTGGGAGGCAGTGGAAGACAGGAGTGCCTGGTGTGCTCTGGCCCATGGGGTCGGACATGACTAAACGATTAAACAACAACATCTTTTGTGTAGCTGTACTAGAACCCTGTCTTGCTTTAAAGGTTATGGCTATAATAAATATAAAGACAAATTCCAGAAAAGCAGTTATGTTAGAGTATGTGCATGTGTATATGTGACAGTGAGAAGACAAAAAATCCTGGGACGGATGAGAAATGACCTTAGGTTGAGCATCCTTATGCCAAAAGGACACTCTCTAATGTGACATGCACATAATCATTCATACCGTGTTAATTTGGAATAACATGGACAAGTAAACAGCCACTGGAAATCACCAACAATTTCATACTGATAACTAGGTGGGAAAGCTTTAGTAAGGGAGTGGGGAAGTTCAGTACTGCCCCATTGCATATTGATTTATGCCATGGGTTGCCAACACAGCGCTCATGGGTGCATAATTGCCCAGAAAGGCCTTCCTTGGCACCCATGGGCTCCTGTCCTCTCACAGCTCCCGTCTCTGAAATTAAACTTGAAAGAAGCGTTCCATAGTAGACAATGGAAGACTGTATCAAGCCTATTTTTTTGGCTAGTAAGAATTTATTGTGGACTAGTAAACTTATTGGATTTATTTGCAACTCGGGGACAACTGCTGTCCCCTTGGTATATTCTTAAAACAATTTTACAGCTCAGTTCTATGCAAGTTTTCACCCCTAGCAATATGCTTAGACAAATATGTAAAGATGAATGTCCTGTTATTTGCTATTAGTGTTGTATTCTGTATAGGAGAGTTGATTGAGGTGAATAGTGTTTCACAAATGACTAGCAATAGGTATATGTGGGCAACTGTGCTAGGATTGTGTGATCTTTTTGCCTGCCTTATTGCTCATCTGTAGGTAATGTACCTTGAGGCTACATTGTCCTGTATCTGGCTTGTACTTGCTTTATCGGTTCAATTTCCAAAAACATGATTTGGGAGTTATTTTGCTGTTAAAATTTAAATGTTTATTTTCCTATGGCTGATTTTATATATACTTGAAATAGAGCACAGTTCCTGAGTTTTTATAGCCTGACTTTAAATGTGGCCAGATGGCAGTTGCCTTTCTCAATTGGCTGTGCTATTTATTGCGAACCCGGAAGTGATGGAAGCGCTATCACTGCAAAGAGATTCAAGACTGTGCAAGGATTTTCTGTGGTGATAGTCTCTGGTTTCCCATTTAGCAGTGTGGTTCATCACTGTTTTCACATGACTGCTACCGTATAATCTGGAAAGGCTCTAATATTTTAGAAGGATATTTTGGAAGGGCTGTAGCTCAGCGGTAGAGCAGAAGATCCCACGTTCAATCCTTGGCATCTCCCGGTAGCGCAGGGAGAGAACACTGCCTGAAACCCTGGAGAGCCACTGCCTGTTAGTGTAGGCAATACTGAGCCAGATGGACCAAGGCTGTGTCTCGGTAGAAGGCAGCTGCCTTTGCTTTCCCCAAACCTCCTGGTTTTGGAGGTTTACTCAGCTTATTTAAAGCCAAACAGATTACCGTAATTCATATTCTTGTACGAACGCAGGCCTTTGTTTTTATGGTCAGAGGCAAGAGTGCTTCTGAATACCAGTTGCTGGAAACCGCAGGAGGGAAGAGGGTTCTTGTGTTCAGGTCCTGCTTGCGGGCTTCCAAAGGGGCATCTTATTGGCCACTATGAGAATAGGCTGATGAAATAGATGGGTCCTTGGCCTGATCCAGGAGTGGTATCCGAATATATTTATAGCTATGTCCAGGATGCTATGGAGAGCTAGAGGTTTGGAAATGTGTGTGTTGCTTTTTAATCTTAGGAACTACTCCCAACTTACACAGAACTAGCAAAGAGTTCATGGCTTCCAATCCAACAAGGAGGGGTTTTTATATTACTTTTCTTTTTTACATTGTATATCAGCCTTCACCAACTTGGTGCCCTCCAGATGTTTTAGACTACCAGTCAGAGGCTGATGAGTTGTCTTGTCACCCAAAATATCTGGAGAGCACCAAGTTGGAGGAGGGCTGTACGCCTACCTGAGAGCTTCCATTTTCAGAATCAGTAACACTTTCCCCAGTCTCTTGCATTGTTGAAGAATGTTGCGAAGCTGCTGGATCTAAATTACTGGCAGGGCCCTTCGTGCTTTTAAAATGGACAACGCTTCTCACTGTTAGCTGCTTTGTGGTGATGAAAGCAGCTCTACTCAGGTTTGCTTCTTTTTGTTTCTGCTCTTTCAGTCCTCCATTTGTTAGCACAGCATGAATACGGTAGGAGAATGCTTTTGTTTGGCCTGGGAAACTTCTTTCAAACTGCACATTAAAGGGGACAATATGGAGGGATATATATGCACAGAAATCTGTCCCCATGAGACATACAATAAAGCCAAAGCCACCTTTTGCATAGCCCAATATAAAAAATATATATTTTTAACTCACTTGTGTCATATGGGGGTAGGAAAAATGAAGGAGACAACACTCCTCAAGCAATCACTGCCTGGTTGCCTGGCAAGGACTCTTTATTTGCTGTGGGTGACTAAGCAAACAGATCTTGGATTATTTCCATGGCTGTGTAATGAGCTTCATTTAATACCTTTGCATTAAATGATTTTTGTCTTTCAGTTACAGACATTGCAATATGAAGCATTATGGTGTGTAGAATCATAGAATTGTAGAGTTGGAAGGGACCTTGAAGATTCTCTAGTTCAGGGTTTCCCAAACTTTGGGGGGGGATCTTCAGCTGTTTTTGGACTACAATTCCCATCGTCCCTGACCACTGTTCCTGCTAGCTAGGGATGATGGGAGTTGTAGTCAAAAAACAACTGGAGACTCGTTTGGGAAGGCCTGATCTAGTCCAACCTCCTGCAGAGTAGGAACTTTTTGCCCAATGTGGCCGAGTATCCATTGCTAGTCTTGCTCTGAGTAGTCCAGTTGAAATTAATATACAAAATTTAGATCCATTAATTTCCATGGATCTGCTCCAAGTAATTGGATATAATCCCAAGCTTCACCGATAACATTCATACAAAAGCAGAAGAAAGAGAGATCAGAGAAAGGTGCTTGGGATAGGATGCTTACTGGGAAAGAAGAAAATGTATACGGTATCAAAATAACACCAAGGGCTCATCTTACTTTCAATGGAAGGAAAATGCAGGCAAGAAAAGGAGATAAAAAGAAAACTTATTTCGAGGCCGTCAACAACATTCTTAGGCAAATACTTCTGAATAGGCTGCATGGGTGTAGCCAAGGGGGGGCAGGTGCCCCTCCAATCAAGTACTGTAAATTAAAAAAAATTACTTAACTGAGATTCTGCCACACACCCCCACCCCCAACATAAAGCCTGCACCACTGACATAAATCCTGGCTAAGCCCATGGTAGGCTGACCAAATGTTTCAAAAGTGTGTGTGTGCATTCATGTGTTGGGGGGTGGAGGAGAATAGCATGTCCTCTTTGCACAGGGACCAATTTTATCCATACCGTTCCAATTTTAGAACTTACACATTCAGCTGTGTTTTTCTTTAAACATTAAGTTTTTGAGATGTATTTCTTTAGAAGTTTGTTGATGGGGTGGAAGACCAGTTTCAACCTTCAGGTGCTTTAATGGGCAGTGCAAAACTTTAAAAAGTGAGTGTCACTTTCTAATTCACTTCATGATGCAATGGTTCAGTGGTGATTTAATTGATTAGGTAGGACACTGGAACTGTTTGCTGATTGCAAATAGGCTGGGCCCAAAAGCTAGTCCGCTAGCCATGCCCAGGAAGTCATTGTGGACTATGAGCAATTCATGTGGTTTCCGCTGGTGGCTGCTTTCTTAATCTTAACCGCAAACACTTTTTACCACTTGTTTGACAGGTTGGAGGGTGGGGAGTGAGTACAAAAGCCTTTAAGGTGAGTGCTGCATCCATTTGCCACACCCATTACTAGTATGTGGCTCTTGGAAAATTGCCCTTGAGGGAATGTTGTCTTGAAGGTTGCCCTTGAAGGAATGTTGCCCTTGAATTTGAAAAGATTCCTCACCACTGATCCATATGGGTCTTAGAAGAGCCCTTACTTTCAGTCAATAGACTAGCTTATATCATCTGCATAATTTTTGATTGGTCCCTAAGGCTGACAGGAGATGGAGTTTAGAACCAGTGCCCCATCTATTCCAGCCCCCTGTTCTCACAGTGGCAAACTGGGTGTACATCATTGGAAGACAGCAAACAGGACCTGACTTGTGTCAATGCAAAGCTTGGAAGGCATATGGGCACCCATTGTGATGAACTAGATCAGTCAGTGCTGCTTATGCCTGTCCAGGATGCCCAGAATATGCGGAGAGGTAGATAATCAGTATCTCTTCGCAGTGTAAGCTAGTCTCTTATCCATGCCCTTGTTCTCTGAGCCAAGTGTTAATAGTGGTAGGAGTCGCTTTTTAACTGACTTGGGCAATGGCCTAATCCTGTGTGCATGGAGTCAGTGCTTTGATGGGTGAATCCTTGTTCCCATAAAGCTGAGGTGTTTTTGCTGTGTTTGGGGGCAATTTTAAGCTGATTGGGCAAAATTGGACTGTCCTTGCTTTGCTTGACTTGAGTTTGCTGCTTGTGCTAATCAAAATCTAAAATAAATGGGTAGAATTCTAAGTTTAAGGGGCAAGCAAGGGGGTAGGATTTTACAAAATTTGGTGGGAGGATTATGTGTGTGTAACACACCCCACTTTTCAACTTACACTGGTTCTGAAAGCAGCTGATAACCAAAATCCATAATAAAAAGTTAAAATGCTAAATAAAAAGTTAAGTTATAACAGGGATACATGGGGGTGGGGGCAGTATGTATAGCAGCCTCCCAATCACCAGAGCAGGGGGTAGCCAATGTGGACCCTCCAATTGTTGTAGGACTCCAACATCTATTAGCCCCAGTCAGCATGGTCAGTTAGCCAGGATGAAGGGAGTTCTAGTCCTAGGGACACCTGGAGCGTGCTGCATTGGAGGGCACCCTAGAGGATGATAAGACAGTTTGGCATAGTTTAGTATGTTGGGCTACTACTGAGGTGGAGTTCCTAAGGTGGTTGGATGGCACCTTGTACTCCTCCTTCCAGCAACTTCTGCAGCCAAGCTGGTGTCAAATGTATTGCTATGCTTTCCTTTGGACCACATCAGCGAGGCCAAGGGGTGTGTGTATCTTGTTGTCTAGGCAGCCCAAACCCTCCAGAAATACTACCCCAAGGAGGTCACATGGGTGCTGCTAATGCACCCCTGGAGGCACACTCCATTCAAGACAGAAGGATGCCAACAATAACTAAGGAGACCCACGTTCAAATCGCCCTTCTGTAATGAATCTCACTAGATGACATTGAGCCAGTTCCACACACATAGCCTAACTCATCTCACTGTGTTACTGGTAAGAATAAAATAGTGGTTGGGAGAAGAGCCATGTATACTTTCCCTAGAGCCCCAGACTATTCTCCCCACTCCAACAAAATAGTGTGGGTGGGGGAGACTTCTCTCTGCTGGCCAGTGGTGGTAAAAGGCCAGCTTCCTTGGGAGCAAGGAGTGCAGGAAGCTGTGGAGCAGGGCTGGGTGGAAAGCTGCCTCCTCAGGTGATGGTTCCCAGCTGCTTTTGCTTCCAAGAGAAAAAATTATCAGACCTCCAGGAGGAGCTGCATGTGCATTTGGGTGGATGGGAAGGAAGGTTGACCAGCCAGTGGTAAAGGTTCTCCACAAAAAGCAGGTACCCTGTCTTTGATCTGCTAAGCAAAGTATTAACCCAGGAATAAGGGTCCAGGAATATTTGACCTTCTAAAGGCAGCATTGGTGGAGGAAGAATGTGATAGCTTGACAGCAGGATCCAATTCCCGAAGCAGGATTTGCAAGCTGCTGGAGGATTATCCCTTGCATATTGACAAAAACAACCACAAGGGAGTGAAATAACATACCTCGATTGCCAGTAAAAACCAGAGAGCCATCCAGTATTTAACCTAATCAATAAGGGTTTCACCTTTCCAAAGGAGCTGCATTAACCTTTTTAAAAGAAAAAGGGGAATAGACAAAGGCTAGTGTTGTTTTCAGTGTACTGAGAAAAAGTTGTCATTGGATCTTAATTACAGAACATATCTGTGGGGCATGAGATGGCTTTTTTTTTGCTTTTAATCTCTCAGGACTACTTTGCTAACAAAAGCTGCAGTATTTCAGCTGACATGTCTTATTAAAGTTATATTTCTTATCCCTCCTGAAAAGAAACCTGTGTTGGCTACTGGAGCTGGTTACTCTAAAATGCTTTGTATCTGAAAAGATTTTGGAGGGGTGGGCATCATCAAGGCCTCACAAAGTGTATAGAAATATTTCATCTTCTTTAACGTGTGGTGCCTAAATGCCCCATATTGAAAAACCTGTACCATCTTTTGACCTCTGCTAGCGCCTTTTCTTCACTGGTCCATTGCTGTAGCATCATGTTATATTTCTTTGCAACAAGGAAAGTTTGTAGCTCATTGGTAGAACACCTGTTTTGCATGTACAGTAGAAGGTTCCAGGTTCCATTCCTAGCATCTGGTATGGTTGGGAAAGACTGCTTCCTTGAAATCTCAGAGAGCAATTGCCAGCCAGTGTATTGAACTGGCAGGACCAAATTGTCTGACTTTGCTTCCTGTGTTCCTGTGCCTTATACGAAAGGCCATAGTTCAGTAGCTGAGCGTTTGCTTTGTTTGTAGAAGACCCCCAGTTCAATCCCCATTCTCTCCGGGCATGGCAGAGAATGTCCCCTATTAGAAATTCTGGCAAGCTGCTGCCAGCCAGTGTGGACAATATGGAGTCAGGTGGACTAATGGCCTGATTCATGATAGGGTAGCTTCCTGTGCTCAGTTAGACTTGTTCCCCAGTTGTTAAATTCTCTGCCATGGGAGGCTTTCAAGAGCTCAAGCCATTTCTGAAAATGTTCAAAGATGCTTGTATTAGTGGGGTTGAGAATTTATGAGCAGCTTCTGTGAATCCTGGCATTACTGTATATATACTGTAAATGCTACTTTATAGCCTTAAAGGTAAAGGGGCCCCTGACCATCAGGTCTAGTCGTGTCCGACTCGGGTTGCGGCGCTCATCTCGCTCTATAGGCCGAGGGAGCCGGCGTTTGTCTGCAGACAGCTTCCGGGTCATGTGGCCAGCATAACAAAGCTGCTTCTGGCGAACCAGAGCAGCACACGGAAACGCCATTTACCTTCCCGCCGGAGCGGTCCCTATTTATCTACTTGCGCTTTGATGTGCTTTCGAACTGCTAGGTGGGCAGGAGCTGGGACCGAGCAATGGGAGCTCACCCCGTTAATATTTGTTTAATAATCATCATCTCTGCTCTTTACAGAGCACCCAGTAAAAATACAATGGTTTTTTTAAAAAAATACCTGCAAACTAATATCAATATAATTTTGTGGATTATAAATTATCCAAAGGAACTGCTAGCTTAGTTTCTTGTAGCTGCTAGACTTTCTATTGCACAAAAAATGAGGAATTTAAATAATCTGTCTCTTGAGCTGGAATATAAAACCTTACGAAGCCTCACAATTGCTGGAAAGATAACCTTTTACAGTTTCATGATGAAAGGCAAAGAACCAGTAGAACAATTTTATGCAAGTTAGTGGGGCTTTTTATCTTACGTTTCAAGTAACAGTCTGCATGACCATTACCTGCACCTAAAAAAAGAACTATGGTGCACCTAAATTATATGTAGGTTTAATATACCTATATAGAATTGTACATACCATTATTGCGTATAAGCATCTCTCTGATGACGTGCTGTGTTTTTGTGTTGAAATTTTAGCAATCAAATTAAAACTAAATTTAGCTAGCAATCAACTTAAAAATAATTTTAGCTAGCAATCAAATTAAAAATAAATTTTAAAAGATCAGTAGGAATTACATGTTAATAACCAGTTGAAGGGCACATTATCAGCCTGACAAATCTTCAGCAAGAGTTGAGAAACTATAGTGATAAAAATTGTAGAAGGATCAAAAACTAGGAGGGATGTAAAACATACACAGGGTTATATCCAATCAAGTTATTCTTTGGGTAGACACATTGAAATTAATGAACCTGTGTGATCCATTTCCATTAATTTCAGTGGATCTACTAGGACTGACATTGGATACAACCCCACTTTTCCTTCCGAGCTTATCTAATGAGGCTGGTTCAGAAGATTCTCCGGCATTAACATCTTTCTTAATATTTTTGTATTTCTTTTTCTATGAGTCATTTTGGTGGAACACCAGGTATTCTGTAAGACAGGTCTGACACAAAATATAAGTAACTCTAAAACAGTTTAAAAACCAGCAATAAAAATGGCAAGAACGGCCTTTTTTAAATGACCTTGGCCATGTATACCTGAAGGAGCATCTCTATCCCTACTGAGGTTCAGCTCTAAGGGTCGTCTTGCAGTTCCCTCACTGAGAGAAGTGAGGGAACTAGGCAGAGGGCCTTCTTGGCAGTGGAACGCCCTCCCATCTAAAAGAACTACACAACTTTTAGAAGACATCTGAAAGCAACCCTGTATTGGGAAGTTTTTGATGTCTTACTATGTTTTTATATATGCTGGTAGCCACTCAGAGGCCAGATGGGCAAGGTATAAATAATAAAATCATTACTATTATTATTAAGAACAACAAATCATGGCACCAAATGGATTAAACAACAACAACAACAACATCAACAACAACAACATCATATAGGCAGTCGTCCCAAAGTTTCTACATTTGAGGGCATTGTTTCCTGAACAGGGTCGATTGACTGGGCCACTGTGTAGTGAAGCTTCAAGTTTGGCAAATGCCATGTGATCAAGAAACATCTCCCTCCCCCCACCAAATTTCACAAGTATCTAGGCATGAGGAGCAGCCTGAAATGTAAAGTTTGTACATTGCATCTTGAATGTTACTTGGTCCAAAATAGGAATCTGTGTCCAGCATAACTAGAAGAGCATCATCTCCCATACAAACTAACTTTGAATCTTGACCTCTGTGGGAAAGTCATTTCTCTGGATCCACCATCTTTGATGAATTAGATATTCTGTGAGGGCCTCTTTGATTTTGGAATGGGACGACTGATCTCTGCTGCTGCTTTTAATTGTCAATTTCTCCTAGTGTTTTTGCTATTACACGCTTGTGCAACATACTAGTCTACTTCTTCATCAGTACAGTGGTACCTTGACTTCCGAATGACTCTACATACGAATTTTTCTACTTACGAAGGGGGGAAATGACCGTGCACTTACGAATTTATTCGACTTACGCTGCCCCGCACTAACCACCGCAGCTGCTCTGCCGACCTTCTGCCGGCCTTGCACGATTGCGGGGATTGGGCCTGCGATTGGCCGCCTCTGCTCCTGCGGCGCACGCAAGCGCGTTCTCCCCGCCACCTCCACCGCCTCAAGGGCTGGCCTCAGGGGAGCGGGCCCGTGATCGGCGACCACCGCTGCGGCCCGCACAATCGCGCTCTCTCCGCCGCCGCAAGGGCTGGCCTCGGGATTGGCCCCGTGATTGGCTGCCGCCTCCGCCGCTGCAAGGGCCGGCCATCTGCCGGCCTCGGGGGATCGGGCCCTCACTGCATAGCTGCCAAGTATCCCGTATCCGCCGGGAAAACCCCTTTTTTCTTACCGTTTCCCGGCGGTCTCCCGTTTAGCGGAAAATCCCGGTATTGTCCCTTAAATCGGGACACTTGGCAGCTATGAATGGAGAATTACCCGGCCATTTTTCTGGTGCCGCTTGCCCTTCTATGGGCACCAGAAAATGGCGGCGCCGGCGCCGGAAGTCACTTCCGCGCATGACCGGAAGTTGTGTGACGCGACTTCCGGTGGCGCTTTGCCCTTCTATGGGCATCAGAAAATGGCGCCGGCGGCGCCGGAAGTCGCTTTTACGTGTTTCCGGTCATGTGCGGAAGCGACTTCCGGCGCCGGCGCCGCCATTTTCTGATGCCCATAGAAGGGCGAAGTGCCACCGAAAGTTGCGTCACGCAACTTCCGGTCATGCGCGCACTGCCGATCCCGGATCTTTACGACCCAGACTTGGCAGCTATGCCTCACTGCCCCGCACCCGGCACCGCCGCTGCAATGCCAGCCATCTGCACCTCGTGGGATCGGGCCCTCACCGCCGCTGGCCTCCCGCCGGCTGCGCCACCTGCCATAGGCATGGAAAGGGCCCTCGCCACCCCTGCCACCAGCCTCCCGCCAACCACGCTTCCTGCTGATCCGGCCCTATGGCCGGATCGGGCCGCTGCTGCTCAGCTGGCCTCCTGCTGCCCCGCGCTCGCTGTCCCTCGCAGACCTCCTGCTTGCCTTTATAGTGCCTTTTTAAAAGGCCCTGGAAGGAATTAATCCGTTTCCAATGCATTCCTATGGGAAACAAATGTTTCTACTTACGAATGTGCATTCAGAACGGATTCAATTCGTAAGTAGAGGTTCCACTGTATGTACCTTAGCCTTTATGTGACTCTGTTAGGCAGAACAGGGAAGAATGACCATCTACCAATTCCCAAAAATCTTTGTTTCCTTGGTGCTTGATGGTGATCCTTACTCATCCCAGGAGACTTTCTAAGTGGTTGGTTTGTCAGCCTGCTGTACACAGTCTTCATTCTTTTTTAAGCGGTGAGGAGTGCATTTTAAAAAAACCAGAACAAGGAAGGGTACATTTTATCTTGCTCTTTTCTTGAAGTCATGTGTTCTCCCCTTTCAAATACTTATTTAAGAAGAAAGCCAGGCTTTTCATCAATTAGGGTTTTGAATCTACTTTCAATATTGTCAGCTCCAAATGAAAAGTCAATTTCAGGCTGCAGGCAGCTCATGTGTCAAGGACAATTCTTTTCCTCAGATGGATTAAATGTGAGCTTGGGTGTAACGCTGTCATAGCTTATCAGGGCACATGCAGCAGATTCCGGCAGGTCTCGTGTAGGTAGAGAATATTGTATTTCAAGCAAACCAACACAACTTATCCTTGCTTATGTGACAGGAGATTAGCAGTGACTTGGCTAAGTGACTTGGTTGATGCTGTTTGAGACAGAGATTGCTTTTTAGCTCTATGTTCTTGTTAAATGTTTCAACAACCTTTGTATATGCCAGAGGTTGCTGGGGGGGGGGGTTTACAAACGGGGAAGTTCTTAAGTAGATTTCCAAACTTGATCGAAAAAAATTTCTGTTGGGTTGCATCCAACCAAATCCTGCTCATAGTAAACCATTAATTTAAATAGTTCTGTACCGAATAACAACCTGCTGTCCTGATTTGGTTTTTCTTTCTAGATAGCCCAGTTATGGATACTGGGTCTCTTGGAATGAAGTGTAGACAAAAGCATTGAATTTTGGAAATTTGGTTAGTTTGTTTCATCTTCAATGACTCAAGGCACAACTTTTCCTCCTTGCAGGAAGAGATCTGTGTAAGGCCTAGTAGACTCCTCTTCCATTTCTGTTCATCCCTAGCTGGACTTTGGAGCATGTATGCATTCATACAAATCCAATGGATTCAAATTCTTTAGCTGTGATTCCTGCATTGCAAGAGGTTGGACTAGTTGACGCTTGGGGTCCCTTCCAACCCTGCATTTCTGTGATTCTTGTGCTGTAGCAACCTGCTTATTGCAGGAATGAGGGTACCCATGCATGCATGCTTCACTTGCCCAGTCTTGCTAGTTACATGAATGTGATGAAATGCAAGAAAATGTGTCAACATCCCGGGCTCTGAATTGGCCAGTGCACTGCACTATGTGCCCATGCACAGACCAAAGGCCAGCAAGGGAGAGAAATAAGAGGACTTCATTCGGCCCTTCCCACTCAGAATGTTTTGACATTCAAATAAGCTAAGGACTTCAAGTTTTAGTTTTAAGAATTTTGCAAAATTTTGTTACAGTTTGCCACAGCTGCTCTTGCAGAATCTCAATCTGCTTAAAGGGCCTTTAAACATCCAGAAACAAGAGTTACTATTGTACTGTGAAATGGTTAGTTCCCACTCTGAACCCAGTAGGCAGATTGGATTAGAATTTAATAACTCTGACCTCCAGATGTAAAACTGCCCTCCTGATAATTCCTTGTGCAAGAAGCTGTGTTCAGCTGAAGTTTGAAATTTGGCACCCTTACTCTTTTAAATACTGTACAGGAATAAGTTATAATTAACCTACTCTGTATTAATATCCAGATTGCATTTTAACAGGCTTTCTGTTGAAAACATCAAGAGATTAAATAATAATAATCCAATTCCAATAGCACCAAAAAATCTGGTTCTTTTAAATACATTATCTGTCCTGAAAAGCACTTAATCATATTAACCTTTCTAAAAGATGATTTATTAATCAAATTGTAAGACCAAGATAAGAATTTCTGCATAATAGAAAATTGTTCTAGTGTTCTCCTGTAGGTCACGTCAACTAGATAATTTGTTCTGTGGGGTGGGGGGACCCCCCTGCCACCTACAAATTTATGCAATAATGACAAGAATAATATAATTCTTTACACATGAAAGACTTGACTCCCCTTAAATGCTTGGCTCCTGCTGTTCATGATGGGTGAAAGGGGAAATGGCATTTTTATTTCACACTTTCAAGAGTGGCTATTGCTGTGACTCATTTCATTCATCGTGTCAGACCTTGGCTTGAGCTGATTAGGGTTCAGATAAAACCCACTCTGTGGCTGGAGCTTTCAAAAGTACAACGAGGAAGCCACGGATTAGAGTTGCTTGCATGGTCTGTCCTTTCAGCTTCATAAATTAATCCCTTTCTCCATAGTCCAGGGGCTTCTGTAATGATGCCTGTGACTGTTTGTTCAGACATTGTGCCAAACCATACAAATTGCAAACACTGTTTTTTAAATCCACATCAAACCACAGCATCTGATTCTTCCATAACCATGGTTAAGCAGGATGTCTGAATTGAGCCTAAGTTGAAAGTGGCAGCCTGGATGCCAGACACGATAGTGGTACAGTGCAGAGCTTGTAGACCACCTGACAGTTTTGTATGTGCTGGCACAACACTGTAACTTTCATATAACTGGTGTGTGTGTGTGTGTGTAAAATCCATATCTGTCACACTCCAAGAGCTCATTCCCAGAAATTTCAGCTTCTCACCAAAATACTTACAAGCACCAACAGGGTTTCTGGTGCAGCACAGTCCAAACAAACCAAGGCCAAACACAGGGAATCCAGAAGCAAGGCCAAGGAAAAAAAAGATCCAAGGTCAATATCTCAAGGTAGTCTACACAGTGCAATTCAACCAGGAGGTGTAACTAGATTTGGGTACCAGGAGCCAGAGACTGGAAGGTTCAAGAAGGAAGCCTTATATACTTGGGCATCCTAAACCACACCCTAACCACAGCTGATGGCCCTGAAGGAGTATCATGGATTACTTATTCATGAGTAACCTGCAGACTCCTGTAGATGCTTGTTGTGCTGTTGCAGGGATCTAAACCTTGTGGTGCTGTTGTGGACTGGGATGTGGCTCCACCCCCTCATTTGATGTCATGAGGCTCTTTTTCAGGTGTTAACCCAGAGGGCCCCTCAAGGGGATCTTCAGCATTGGAATTATGGGTCCCTGCCTGTTTCTCAGTGGTGTCAAGTTCACCCTCTGAGGCCTTCATGCCTAGCACAATGTCATGGCTAGGCATGACAGTATTCAACATAATGCAAATAAAACTTGTTTCAAAATCGCATTTAAATATACTTTTTGGTAACTCTATGGTGGGAGTTGAAGATGCTAAGATGTAGTAGAAGAGGCAGTATATGGCATGTTATTGGAGGTTTAAATGTAGAACGGTAAACTTCATGTTTGGTATAGGGAGCATTGCATTGATGTTAAGCAGTACGTAGGGAACCTTTGTGGACCTCCAATATTTGCTGGACTTCATTTCCCATCAGCTCCAGCCAGTGTGATCAGCTATCAAAGATTATGGGAGTTGTGGTCCAATCACATATGGAAAGCCACAGCTTCCACAAGGCCTGCTTTTAAGGCTGTAAGGCCACACATACATACTTTGGAAGAAATCTCACTGAGCTTCTCCTTAGTTTTTAGTCTTCATCTGCAAGTTTAGGAGTTTTTATATGCTGCAGTTGGATTAGACGAAATACTGAAAGCACATCGCTGTGGAGTTTCAAATCGGTGCGCAGGGTCGCCTCTGTAGCATTAACATTCTGTTCATGTCCAAAACCAAGCCATATTAGGGACACCTTGTGCATTACCGGTACTTAACTTGATTAAAGTCCTGGTTGGCTGCTATAATCTACACAAAAACTGAGCAATAGGGCATATCTTGTCCTGCTATCTGTGACTGACTGTCTAGGTTTGCAGCAGCAACGGGGAACCAGGCCTCTCTGTCAGTTGGAGCTATTCCCCAGGCCACATACCTCACTGGCCCTGCTTTGCATCCCGAGTGCTTTTGCCTGGTTGGAATGTGTCCTTCAGCTCCAATAATAAGTTCTTTCTTGGCAGGAAAGAGGACAGAGAGCTGGGTAAATGTGTGTAGAAAATAGTCCATGAGACAAAGGTAGCATTTGCATTCATTGTTCTGCCCACTTTTGCCACTGGCCCCATCCACCACTGGCCACTAGCATGTGGCCCTCAGAAGGGAATGTGGCCTTGGTTTAAATGAATGATGTAGGACCTCAGCAAACATAACATGTAACAACATTCCACTAGTTGAGCAGATATTTGAGAGGGCATGTGAAGGGTCATCTTTCCCATGGGTTTCTGGGGGGCATTCCTGCAGCTGGAGGGATGTGAGGAGGGAGACCTACTGCGTCTCCTTTTCTTGTGGCCAGAATCACAGGCCTGCTTCTTCCCTTGCCAAGCTTCATGAATGCTCTCCATAGAGGTTCATGGTAAGAATTTCCATTTTTCTCACAAAGCTTGGGCCAGATTAGCATTGATGCATGGCTTCACACTACTAGTGTGAAAATTACTGCTGTTGGCATAATCTGGTCCTTCTTGAATGCTGGAAAAGGACACTCTGTAAACTACTTCAAAATGAATCATCTTTATTGTCAAACTGCTGCTTCATGGGGGCCTTTTCCTGGTGAACATAGTGTCCCCAAATGGAAGTATAGCATCAAAACATTACATTGTATCTAACATAGATCCATTGAAATTAATGGAAATGGCTAATTTGGGTTGAATGTGTAGGATTTAGCTGGGTACAATCTGTTACACTTTTAAATTAAGTAGAATTTTTCTTGATATATTCTTCACCTTGCTTTTCTCTCCCTGTCTTAGTTAACAAGCACAAACCGTGGATTGAAACAACTTACCATGGCATAGTTACAGAAAACGACAACACAGTACTGTTGGATCCCCCATTAATAGCACTGGATAAGGATGCACCTCTCCGTTTTGCAGGTACGGGCATCTTGGTATTTTATGTTAACTGTTGCGTGTCTTTTGAAAGTGTGAGAAATTTGTCCAGAAATAACTCATGTAAGGTGGCAATGCACTCATTAGATTAAAGTCTAATGTGCTGTTATGCCAAACCAATGATTGCAAATGATGAGACAGAGCTGAGGAGATAACCAATACAGTCTTCGACAAGGACAAGTACAAAAATCCACACCCAGGAATGAGGGAAAACACAAGGTTGTATCTGACTTAAGTTGTACTCAGAGTAGACACACTGAAAGCAACAGACCCAAATTAGACTGTTAAATTCAGTGGGGCTACTTTGAGTAGAACTAGCATTGGATACAAACCAGAGTTTGCCTGTGCAAGGCAGGGCAACCTGGTTAATAAGTAGCACTTCTGAGGAGAACATCTAAACTAGATTTGAGACAGTTATGTCTATGGTCTACTGCAGAAGTGTTGGATTTAATAGATTCAGGATTGCATTAATTGAAATGAAAGATTGAAGAAATAATACGACTTCTGTTCTCTGGGTGCATGTTTCATAATAGTTCCACTTTATTTAGACAAGATTTAACATGTACCGGTAGCTAAAATTACAAGAGGCTTCTGGCATTTTGAAGACCTAACAGGTCTATTATGGCATAAGCTTTTCTCAGTGTCTGATGTCGCCTCTGTTCCATGACGACTTATGCCAGAATAAAACCCTTTAATCTTTAAAGGTGCCACAGGGTTCTGTGCTGTTTTGGATGTGATATCCAGTGATCATTTGTTAACAAGTCAGGGCCTGTGCCAGTGAAGTCTGTTGCAGCTAAAGCAACAAATGTGGTTACCCTTCTGGAACTGTGCAGCTACTTCCAGTGTGCTAATGCAAGAAGAAACACAACAATCTTGCCTAGAGAGAGCTGACACTAATTGTGCAAAGAGGAGCAGTGCTAGAAATTAGCCAGCCGTGTTTTATGACTGGAGTGGGCCCGATTGCAACCATGTGGAGATCTCTGGGTGCCAGGTTGGCAATTGACATCTCCATCTGCCTGACCCCTCCAGCTTTCTTTAAGCAGGTAAGCAGAAGAGTGTATTTATTGCATTTACACCCCACCTTTTCCTCCAAGGAGTACATGGCTCACCCCCTCCTCAGTTAATCCCTACAATGACCCTGTGAGGTAGGTTAAGGGGCTGTGACTGGCCCAAGGTCACCCAGTGAGCTTTATGACTGAGTGGGGATTTGAACCCTGATCTCCTAGGTCCTAGTGTGACACTCTTAACCATTCTACCACACTGGCTTTCTAGAGTACTTCTGCTGTGGAGGAACTGTGTAAATTAAAGAATTTCTTCCAGTAGCACCTTAGATACCAACTAAGTTTGTCATTGGTATGAGCTTTCGTGTGCATGCACACTTCTTCAGATAATCTTAATGTAAATTAAGTAGGTAAACATATATGTACATGGAAAAAGCAAAATGTCACCTAGAGAAGGATCTGAAATATTTTCCTTAAAGCTTGGATTTGTTTTTATTCTGTATTGTTTGGTTTGATGTGTTGTAAACCACTGATATATTTTTTCTTGCAATATAAAGCTGTATAGAAATGAAATTAATAATAACAACAACAAACATCACACTTGGTGTGGTGATGCCAAATACAGTGGTACCTCGCAAGACGAATTTAATTCGTTCCGCGAGTCAATTCGTTTTGCGAAAAATTCGTCTTGCGAATTGTGGTTTCCCATAGGAATGCATTGAAATTTCTTTTTTTTGCCCATAGGAACACATTAATTAAATTTCAGTGCATTCCTATGGGAAACCGTGATTCGCAAGACAATTTTTCACAAAACGAATTCGTCTTGTGAGTCACCATCAGATCACAAGACGCATTCGTCTTGCGAAAAAATAGTCTTGCAGGGCATTCGTCTTGCGAGGTACCACTGTATACCATTGTGGTGACTGTAACCCAGGCTTAAGGTGCCATTTGGCGATTAGCTTATATATTGGTGAGATTCTAACCCTGGAGACAAGAACATTCCCCATAATTGCTGTGGGAACTTGAAAAGCATTTTGACAATGGATGAAGCAGCTGTTGGGAGTTCTTTTTGAAAAAAGCTGGACACGCATCATTATGTACAGGGAAGGGGGCTGTACTGTGTTGGGGTTAAGCAGCTGGACTGGATTACTACCAAAAATGTGCAAGACCTCCTTCTTCCCAAAAGACGCTCTTGGGTGTTAAAATTAGCAGAGGGGGCCCTCTTGGTAATTCCACTGCCCTCAGAAATTTGGGGTAGATGCCCAGGAGAGGGCATTCCCTGTGGCAGCTCTGAGGGGCATCTAGCACCATTATATAAAAAGGTAAAGGGACCCCTGACCATTAGGTCCAGTTATGACCGACTTTGGGGTTTTGGCGCTCATCTTCTCTATTGGCCGAGGGAGCCAGCGTACAGCTTCCAGGTCATGCAGCCAGCATGACTAAGCCGCTTCTGGTGAACCAGAGCAGCACATGGAAACGCCATTTACCTTCCCGCTGGAGCGGTACCTATTTATCTACTTGCACTTGACGTGCTTTCGAACTGCTAGGTTGGCAGGAGCAGGGACCAAGCAACGGGAGCTCATCCCGTTGCGGGGATTCAAACCGCCGACCTTCTGATCAGCAAGCCCTAGGCTCTGTAGTTTAACCCACAGTGCCACCCGCGTCCCTAGCACCATTATATAATTTCTGTCAAATGCTGAAGACGCACCTCTTTACCCTGGACACCTGAGATACATACATTTACAAGACCCACTCTATTCCCTTGACTAATTTGTTTTAAACTGTTTTTAATACTGAATTTTAAATTGTTGTAGCCTGCCCTGGGACCTCATGGTAAAGGGCAACTAAGAAATCGAACAGTTCCAACCTGTGGACAATTTCTTCTGCTACTACTTTGTTTTGCTAGGTTGTTACCATCATCAGCAACTTGCTTTAAAGTCTACTTCAGTCAATAAACGGATTAAAAAACACATCCCACAGGTTGCCCCTTGATTGATCAGGCATAAGGAGATTATGTGCAGGAGACCATTTGGTGTCAAGTCTATTCCTTGCTATTAACATAAGCTTTTAATTAGTGGTTTGTCTGAATAAACCGTTTGCTAAGTAAAATCTTTTACAGGACCAAGTCCCTGATTGGGAAACCAATCTGGCAATATTCACAACCAGACAAAACGTTAAGATAGCAAGTTCATTGCGTTTATTATGTCTATATTTCATTCTGACCTGTACAAACCTGCCACACTTTGGTTTTCAAACACACACACCAGTCTGTTCTATTGAGAACATTGGCTTTTTTGTGGAGCTTAAAGGGGGGGTTGTTTTGATTACTTTGTTCAGCTTCAGGAACAGTTTGCAGTCCAATTTTCATTATTGTTTCAATGTTTGCAACTCTGCTTGCTTCAGAAGGAGAGCTAAGGGTTAGGCATAGCTGCCCTGTCCAAGACCATTTTATCTGTAGCTAGAAATAACTGAATCTGAGATCTTAGGCAGATAAATCATGTCTTTTCTGTAGCTTAGCAGTAGAGCACCTGCTTTGCATGTAGAAGGTCCCAGGGCCAATCTCTGGCATCTCCAGGTAGGGCTGGGAGAGAACCCAGTCCGAAACTCAAGAGAACCGTTGCCAGTCATTGTGTACAATGCTGAGCTAGGTGAATTAGTGGGTCTGACTCAGTATAAGGCAGCTTCCTTTGTTCCTAGGACATGAGGATGTAAGACAAGCCTGCTGGACCAGACTAGTGGACTATCTAGTCCATCATCCTGTACTTATAGTGGCCAATGAGATGCCTGTGGGAAGCCTGCAAGCTGAATATGCATGCAGCAAGCAGTAGCACTATCCACTTGGGGTTCCCAGCAACTGGTATTCTGGGGCATGATTCTCCTGCATAATGCACTGGACTGGACCTAATGGTCAGGGGTCCCTTTACCTTTACCTTTTTACTGAGTATATAAGGGGTACAGTGATCTCTCAAATAAACTTGGATGTTGTTGGACTCCAACTCCCATCAGCCCCAGCCAGCATGGCCCAGTGATCAGGGATAATAGGAGTTGTAGTCAAGGAACATCTCAAAGCCCACATGTTCCTCTACCCTTATCCTACAGTAAAAAAACCCACAAAACCCCCCAAATGCTCCCACAGGTGCCGTGAACATAAGAAGAACCCTGTAGCTCTGGGTCAGACCAAAGTCCCATCTAGTCCAGTGTCCTTTTCTCACAGTGGCCATGCATAAGAAGTCCAAAAGCAGGACTTGACCGCAACAGCACTCTCCTCACTTGCAATTCTCAGCAACCGTAATGAGATCAGCCGGTCTCTTCTGTCTCAAAACAGAGAGAGAGATAAAAACTCTGGAATTAAACAGAAGCTTTAATATAGTGTGTGCACATAGCTTGCTTACTTCCAAGAAGAATTACTTTGGGTTGTGTCCCATTTAAATGAATGGACCTAAAGTTCATCATGTCCATTAAATTCATTGGATCTGCTCTTGAGTAGGACTACCATTGGCTTCCCCCCCAGCTGATTCTCCACACCGTCCTATATTAATAATGGTGTGTTAAAAGTAGGAATTTGCCATTGTGCATGATTTAAGTCTCCATTTTAAGGGAAGTGCTTGCGTACAGGATATAAAAGTCCTCATGCAGCATGTCTAAGCATTGTGGATTCATCTTTTTAAAAAATAACCCACAAAATTTAAGCTTCTATCAGTATTCCTTCCTCTCTCCCCACTTGCAATTTACAGGAAGCTCATGTTCCGGTGAGTGATTGCTGATGTCTGCGTCTCTCCTGGTTGTGCTGCCAGTCCTTGTTTGTTTAGAGCAGTGAGCGGTGCTGCCATCCTGGCTGCAGCTGGCGAAATGTGTAGTATGGGAGTTTAATTGATAGGCAAAGAGGGGAAGCAAACAGCCGTGCTTGAGTGAGTGATCAGAGAGGGGCGTTGGCCTTGTCAGTTCCAATTAACAGATAGGAATGGATAAATTCCTGTAACTAGGTTTGCTGGCTAATTTGTAAATTGATAATATTGGGCTTAGGGCAGGGCAGGGAGAGCTTTTGACATCACTCAAGCAGGAATGTTAGGAGGAATCTGCCTTGGTATAAAGGTTTGATATACGTGTTTTTTTTTATATATTGTGGCATTTTATGTATTGTAATTTTGCTGTTATTTTCATTGATTATAATTTAATAAAAGATTCATTGCAATTGTTGAGAGTGAATTTCTGTTTGATACTATTTGCTGATATTTTGAGAGTGAACTTTATAGTGCACAGTACTGTTATATTCTAATGGATTATTGAATATTACTTGGTATAAGTCATTTATTTTAAGTAATATACTGTATTTTATTATGGCTTATTCCTATTGAATTGCAGTGCTATAATATGTGTGATCTTTGTTGTATGTTTTGTTATTTCTTCAGCTGGTAAACCGCCTTGTAAACCTAGAAAGGTGGTATACAAATTAAAAGTGAAATGAAAATTAAATGAAACATAAACTTTATGGCTTCAAATTGGGTTTTTCTTTCTAGCTGTTATTTGTTTTCAGTGAATTTCCATCTGTGTACGGATGATGTTGGAGTGCAGACGGAACAGACCAGTGTTTGAAGACTAGACAGTTATTTGTGTCCACCCTAGAACCTTGGAACTGTCACGTTTAGGATAGATAGGTGTGGGGCTGTCCTTTGCCACTACTAAACAGTGGGGGGTGGTCCATTAAGGTGAATATGGCACTGCCCTCAGCCAGCCCCTGCCTGTCTTCTTGCTTACAATCAGCCTAGGGATTGGTTCTGCCTGTCAGCTTCCTCTACCTTAGCCTCAGTGTTGCCCTTTGGTAGAATTCAGCAGAGAAGAGGATGGGGGGAAATCTAGAATTACTTGCCGTTGCCTGGCTGCTTTCCAGCCTACCAGTCCCGGTGGGTGCCACTGTTGAGCAGACAAATAATGGTCAGCAAGCTTCCTTGAAGGGCATCTTTTCTATCTCTGAAGGTAGAAAGAACTATAGTGTAGAATGACGCTACCATAGGGGGGGTATCAGTTGCAAGAGAAGGTTCCAGGTCCAGCCTCCACAGCATCTCCAATTCATTGGATCAGGTCAATTAGAGTGGATAATAAGGGACCAGATTGGCCAGTAGTCTTATCTGGTATTAAGTACCTTTGTTTGAGTGGGAAGGCACCACAGAGATTCAAAACTAGAGCACTCTCTGGAAGACCTTTGCTGTAAGTGCATTGCTTGAGGTCACATCACTTCCAATTATGTGTACCTGTGAGGAATACACCTGCATGACTGCAGTTCATCAAAAGTGTAACTGTTTCTATTGGAGGGCACAGTTCATTGGTTGGAGAACCCATAATCTGCTCCAGTCTTGACCTTCCACTTTTCTTGATTGTAGGTAAATCCAATGCTGAGTGCTGTATTTCAGCATTGTTTTAAGAAGCTGTATTTTCTGGTTCCCTGGTTGTTGTTTTTAAGCTGTGCAACTGTGCAACTGACTGTGCAACTCTGGCAGAAACATTATACCCATTAATTGTGCCCTGAAAATCTGGAGCACATATTGAAACTGTGACCTCTTGTCTGTTCAATTATTAGAATATGCAGAACAGGCCCCAAAACACTCCTTTTGGCCATATTATGGGTGTTGTTTTTTAAGACTCCCTAATGTGTTCAGAAATGTTTGTTTGAGTGAAATTCCTGGCCTTTCTGTAGAACAGCGAGTGGCCAAATGAGTGCCACACTTCAAAGCCCAATTAGTGACATGCTTGGAATTTGTCTGAATAAATGCTTGTTTCTGTCCTCCCTCTCCCCAGGGTCAATGTAGAACAGGGTTGGAATTCAACTCTGTTACCCTAATTCAAAGAGCTATTTCTACTTCAAATACTCCAGGCCCTAAATTTCAAATATTTGCCTGTTAATTTTGTTTTGCTCATGTGCTTCACATGAAAGTGATAATCGGTCAATATGGGGGGTGGGAGAAGGTTTCTCAGTGCTTGAGTACTGGTCTTAATGCCACTGCAGTCAATGTTTGGGGAATCGAGGAGTGTTCCTGGATAGATTAGTTCTGACAGAGGGATGCCAAGAAGTGTGATGCTCGAATCGCCTCATGGCAAAGGTTGGCATTGACTGGCATTGACAAAGGAGTTTAAGAGACCAATTAAAGTGGCCAAGAGCTGTGCAGACTTTTTATTTTCAAAAGGCAACTGTGTCACATCAACACACTTCTTTCTTGTCTGTCTCCCCCTCCTTCTCCTCCTCCGCTTCGCTGTTGGGCTTCTTGCCATCATGCCCTCCTGCAGCCATAGACTAGGCTCTTAATGTTTTCATGGGAATGTTTGCTTCAAGAAAAGCATAGTGTTTTTGAAGAAAAAGCAACAGA
This sequence comes from Zootoca vivipara, assembly GCF_965207765.1. Taxonomy (NCBI): domain Eukaryota; kingdom Metazoa; phylum Chordata; class Lepidosauria; order Squamata; family Lacertidae; genus Zootoca; species Zootoca vivipara. The sequence goes on from NC_142589.1 coordinate 13,286,793, forward strand.
GTGTATTGTGGCACCTTTTTAAAGGCGTAACAAAATTTTATTATGACATAATTTTTTCATTGGACTAGTACAGGAGAAAATCATTAAGGTGGGAGTTGAGCAGCAAGGAGATGTAAAAATTGCAACCAGCAATCAATAAGAGCTTTAAATGTAAGTTAAATAGGCAAATCCATTACAGTAGCAGATTGGTGATAATACGATCATCTCACCAGTGCTGAGTAAATTAACATCTTTAGTAGAGCAGGAAACTATTCACAAGCAGTTATTGATAAGGAAGAATACAATGTGAAATAGCTGAACCCCTGTGAGTTAAATTGAGATAACTGCTTGAGTAGCTTACCAATGCCAAATATATGTGCTGTCTAGTACTGTTTCTTTCTGGTGATAATGCAGTCCTCTCTGCAATGCTCAATAAAATGTCACCAGTCTGCTGCTGTAAAAAGCGCCAATTTCATGGCTAGTCGTGAAAGTTTATGCCATAACACAGCTTGTCCTTAAGATAGCAAAAGACAGTTGATTTTTGCTGCAAGAAGCTACGGCAGCTACCATTCCCTGTGGAAATTGTTTATGAAACTCATTCCTGTGCCAGAACTATTGGTACTCTAGCATTTTCATGAGCTTTTTGTATTTAGCCCTCTGGGTGGGGAACTTGTCTGAAGTCTACTTGCAGGGGCGGAACAAGAGGTTTTGTACCCTCATTGACCCATTGACTTCCCAAATACACTGTCTTGAGTTCCTTTCCCAGGAGGGTAATATTTGCTGTGCCTGGCCAATGAGGGCAGAATAATTGGGTAGGTCTGCATTGAAAATCAAGAAATGCTGTTCCCATGGCATTCTTTCAGTCCTGTTGGATAGGAAGGAAGGCCGTACTTCATATTCACACCTTTTCAGAAGTGAAATGTTTGGGAACACGAGTAGGGTCTTTTCTGCTATGGCCCCCACCATTTGACCTTGCCTAAGAAGGTCTGCATGACCCACACTCTTGTTCTCCTTCTGCTAATAGATGAAGCATGGGACCTGCTGGTAAAGAGTAGGAAATATAATAAATTATTATTAATAAAAGTAATACTAGTAATAATAATAATAATATAATGATGTATAATTACACGCAGGAGCATTCTCTTAACTGCTATTCAAGAAAACACTTTCTGTTTGTGTGACTTAAAAAAAAGTCATGTGTTTCGGCATTGATTTGGGTCCAGTTAATTTTAACAGGACATTCCTATTTCATGTGTTTCTTTTGAGAGTCATTTTTATTGGAAGAGGTAGTTGTAGTGCCTGGTGCAGGCATCCATTTAGAAGTAGCATGTCACCTTTCAAGGCTTTTCCACATTTACTGGTAACAGGCACAGCATATAATGGCTGTTACAAGATGGCATAATGGCTGCCAACCTGGATGGCTTTAAGATAGACTCATGGGACATCAGTGGTTGCTAGCCACAGTGTGCCTCTAAATCAGGCACCCCCAAACTTCGGCCCTCCAGATGTTTTGGACTACAATTCCCATCATCCCTGACCACTGGTCCTGTTAGCTAGGGATCATGGAAGTTGTAGGCCAAAACATCTGGAGGGCCGCAGTTTGGGGATGCCTGCTCTAAATACTAGTTGCTGAGATTCACAAGTGAGGAAAGCTGCTCTTGTGCTCAGGTCCTGCTTGCAGGCTTCCCAGTGGGGCATCTGTTATGCCACTGTGAAAACAGGATGCTGGACCAGATGAGCCTTTACGTGATCCAGCAGGGTTTACTGATGCTGTACAGAATTCTGAAGTAACACAATTCCTGCAGGGTTGGGCTAATGATTAAAGTTGTGTTTTTCAGAAAGCTTACACTGTTGCAATAAAATACATGTCTGCCTTACTGCCTCAGATACTCTGGGGTTTTGAGCCTAAAACAAGATTATAGTTACTGAGGCGGCTTCTTAGTCATAAGAGATCTATCTGCCTGTTGATAAAACTCAGCCAGGGTACAGTACATAATTCCCTCTTCAGCTCTCTCCTCCAACTAGGTTACTCTGTAAGATACTTGCAAGTTGGTACCCACACAACCTTTAGATAACAGGCATGTATTACTTCTTAAAATGAGTGAACATTATTTAAAGTGAAGTGCATTGCTACTTCTGCTGCACAGACTCACTTGCATTTGGAAAGCAGAAGGCTGCAGTTAATGGGCTGCTGGAGCTGCGACAAGCACATGGGTACCGCTCATCTTTCCACAACCCTTTCTGGCAGCAGCACTTGCACAGCCTGGTGGCCAGAAGATGCAGGCAGCCATGCTTCAACATTCAGCAAATGCTTTGACAGCCCACTTTGCCCCCTGCTGAGCTTTCTCTGCAGCCTTGCCTTCCTAATGCTTGTTGGGGAAGACCTGGCACATTTGTTCCCCATAGTGTGGTTTTCTGCCCTGTAGCATAACAGACAGCAAGTGTCTGACTAGATAGACCAGGAGTGGGGAAGGTACATAACTCACAAGGGTAGAGCATCTGCTTTGCATGCAAAAGACCCAGGTTCAATTCTTTGGCTGGGAGAGACCTCTTCTTGAAATCCTGGAAAGATGCTGCCTGTTTGTAGACAACAGTGAGCCACAATAGATGAACCAACTCAGTATAAGGCAGCTTCCTTTGTTTCTATGAGGTTATGTTTCTAATAACTCCCATTTCCTCTGCCCTTCAAGCTTCTACCTACCAGTACCTACACATCTCCAGTTTTTCTTTCTTAGTCTGCTGATGTTGGATGCCCTGCCTTTGTACCTTCTCTGTGTCCCAGAATTGCTTTCAGAGTCCTCCATCTGCCCCTTGTGGGATTCCCACCCCCTTGTGGGATTCTTAATCCCAGGCAAACTGACAGCTTCAGCTTCCCTCACAGAAGTCTTAACAGCAGAATGTTTAGCACCTGGGCTGCTGCACATCCTGCACTGCCACATCAGCTCAACCAGTCAAGTGCTGAAGGCTTCACTGCTACAAGTGAATATGATATTGATACAATAGGCAATATACTGGGGTGGCTGTGGGACTTGGTCCTAGGTAAGTTGGCATAGGATGGCAGCCTTGAGCTCTTAAATATAGATATAGTTCAGAACAAGTATGTAAATTCCAAAGTACTGGAAGAAGGAAATGAGTGATGTTGAAAATGTGTTAACGTGAAATTGCATCTTTGGTGTCTCTGAACTTGAAAGAAAGGAGTAAGGTGAAGATCTGGTTCTGACCGTTTGATTCTGATTTTTTTTAAAAAAGAGAAATGTTCGAAGGTTTTCTGTGTAAATGTCTACATCTTTGACCTTTTCCTTATTTGCTCCCTTTTCAGTCTTTCTTGTATTACTGACTTGGGTTTATCTTTTCTCCCTTTAGAGAGTTTTGAGGTGACAGTCACCAAAGAAGGTGATAAAGGGTTCTTTCTATCCCCCTTTTATGAATATTAACCCACTAACTTTGGTTATGAAATGGGGAATCAGCACTTAAACAGAAGATCCTGTCATGCTCTTTGACCCCATTTTATTATCCCAGTTTTTTCCTCCCCGACCCCACCACCCTCAAAATATATTGATAGAAAAATGTTATGTTACCAACCCTTGGCTAGAAATATCGGTAAATCAGACATCCATTTGAACTGTGCAGTTTAATACTTAGGCTGTGTATAGTTCTGGTAAATGTGTTTTCTGAGTGTTTTCTCTAATAGTTTCCCTTTCTGAGGGTGTTCTAGTCATATATTGAAACAAGTAAAGTTATCCCAAAACTTTTGCCAACTGGAGCAACGAATTGTATACAGTACTGCATACCAGCAATTCATGGTATAGATTGTTGGTCACTTTGTATACAACTAAGCTGGATACAACTAAGCTGGACTTAGTTGTAGCCCATGCAGGTATAATATTCGTAATCTTGGAGATGGAGACACCCACAAACATGTTTATTCTTTCAGCCTCCCTTGCCTTCCAGCTTGCCTTCCCTTTTCAGAGCTAACCATGGTGCTTGGTTACATCTGTACTGAAGCAACAATGGTTAGTTTCAAAGTGGTATAACCACTGTAGGCTTGCACACTCTAGTTTGAAACTTAACTGTGCTTGTAGTATTAGTGGAGATGTAACTCTACTATGGATAGCTCTGAAAAGGAGAGAGAGATGGCAATTATGTGCAAGAAGGAAGCCGAGGGAAAAGAGTGTGTGAACAGGTGGGACATCCCAAATCTCACAACCGTAGGCACAACAGTAGAAATAGTTTGTCCTTGCACTGGGCCTATATCACTCTCTTCTGTTTATGTTATGGTTTAGAGCTGAACCACAAAGTAAGAGTATAGAGGACAGTTCCAAGTTAGTAGGTTGAAATGGATGCCTGAAAAAGTTGGTATTTCTACCTTTTCTCATTCAGTAGTTCATTCTGATTCCCTGACTTCTTTTTTTTTTAAAATGCCAGGTACATTGCACAGGAAGACTTTGTCCTTTTGATCAATTGACAGAATTCATGTTAATTGTGGTGCTGAATCTTCTATATACCTTGAAGCTTTTCTTTCCATCTTTTCCCCCGTTCCCTCTCCCAACTTTGTAACGGTGCATTATAACCTCCTGCTCTGGTCAAAATCCAGCAAAGCTGCCCAGCTATTTCCCAGTAGCTTGGCATAGAAGACCCCCCCCCCCTGGCCTTGGCTGTTCGCTCCCCTAAGATCTCTTACTCTTTTGCCCTAGAGTGCATCTCAAGTACTCCTGTGAAATGCCTGTCTACATCTCTCTTTCTCTCTCTCTCTTTTTGTATTCCTGCATGAATGGATGCAAAGTAAATAAAAAAAAACCCAGTTGCTTGGAAAGCAAAATGTATGCCTTTTTATTTTTATTTTAAAAACAAAGTTGCCGGAACTCACCCATCTTTAAAAGCACAGTTGCCTCTTTGCTTTGTCCACAGACCCTCACAAACCCTTGGCTGCACACACATACAATTGCATTTAAAAAGCAAAACAAAAGAAACCACCCCGCTGTGCATGCTCTGTTACCTGGAAATGCTAACTGGAGTTACTTTGAATCTCATAGGTGAGATTTGTGGGTTTAAAATCCACGGCCAAAATGTCCCTTTTGAAGCGGTGGTGGTGGATAAATCCACCGGGGAGGGGATGATCCGATCCAAAGAGAAACTGGACTGTGAGCTGCAGAAGGACTACACGTTCACCATCCAGGCCTATGATTGTGGGAAGGGCCCAGACGGAGCAAATATGAAGAAATCCCACAAGTAAGTACAGCGTGGGAGAGAGGGAGGTGGGAGGCTCTGATTTAGGCATCTCTCCCCCCCCCCCCCCGGATGCGGTTTCTTCTTCTTTGTAGTCTGCCCTTGAATGAATGAATTAATACCGGCTGGCGACAGTGATAGATGCTCAATGGGTGGTCTTGGTACCAGAAGAGTTCCCAGCTGCACCCAGACCCTAAACTGCATTGATCTGCCCATACATTACCTTCTTGATTAAAAATCATTCTGCCACCTTCATAAGCTGCCAGTGCATTCAAGGCTGTTTGCAGTCGTAAACAATGCTTTGGTTTTTAATAATAAACGTGGGGTAGGAGGGAAAGAGGTAAATAAAGGTATGTTCAGTGGTAGAGTACCTGCTTTGCATGCAGAAGGTCCCGGGTTCAATCCCCAACATCTCCTGATAGGGCTGAGGTAGAAACCCTAGAGAGCTGCTGCTAGTCAGTGTGGACTATACCAGGCTTCCTCAACCTCGGCCCTCCAGATGTTTTGAGACTAAAATTCCCATCATCCCTGACCACTGGTCCTGCTAGCTAGGGATCATGGGAGTTGTAGGCAAAAAACATCTGGAGGGCCAAGGTTGAGGAAGCCTGGACTATACTGTACCCTCCAACATTCCTCAAATGAAAATAGGGACAGTCTATTATGCATCATTATCACTGCTTGAGCATTGACCAAAGTTATTAGACATTTTCTTTTCCCCTCAGGCTTCCCTAAATGCAATGCATAAATTCAAAGATTTCTGTGCTTAAAATACAGCAGTTCTGTGTGTTTCCTCTAATAGATGAAACCAGTTGTTCCATCTAGTTCAGTACTGTATTGTCTACACTGACTGGCAGAGGCTCTCACGGGTTTCAGGCAAGGGAGTCTTTTCCAGCACTATCTGGAAATTCCAGGGATTGATCCTTCCTTGGGACTTTCTGTATGCAAAGTGGGATCACTATCACTAGGGTATGGCACTTTCCCAAATGCCTTCCCAAAAGCTGGTATTTCATTACTTTGCTTTTGTTTTGTTTTTAAATATAATGTTTATTGAAGATCAGGACAAACACAGAAAATATACAGAATAAAAACCATACTGTATTCAGAACTCAAAAACATTGGTTCCCCTTTCTACCCAGAATCCACTGATCCTCCCCCCACCTTTTCCCTAGAGAGCTTAATGTCATCAGCACACCCAAAGCCTCTTCATAGTACTTGGTTACAGCAGGACCAGACAGATTAAAGGGATTCAATACATACACCTGTCATGCCTAAAAGAGCCAGATGCGTATTGGGTTGGAAAATCCATAGTCATATCCCATTCTCTAAGATGTACCTCTTGGATTTGCTCCTGAGCATATCTTTTACAGCTTGGACAGGGTGTTGCTGCTGACACCCAGCTACTCTCCAGCCTCTTAACATGGTCCAGAAGGCTTTGGTTGATGAGCAGCCTAAGAATGGAATGGATGAATGAAAGCATCAGTGCTCTTTTCCAATACACAGAAGTGGGCCCTGATGCTGTAAACCCTTCAATATGTCGTATGGAACAGGCCCGCACTAGATGTGCAGTATATAGGGCCCCATTTTTTCCATGGCATGCAAAAATTCCCCCCTCTCCAGCACACAGCAGAGTTTATATATCACTGTTCTCTTTCACATGTCCACAAAGCTGGCAAAAAGCATTTGTTCATTGATGGGAAACAAAACAGTGGGTTCAAGGAATCTCAAATATGTAGTGGATCTTTTTGTACACCTACTTAGGCTCCCGCTGAAAAGAAAACTGTTGTGTGAATTAGACTGATGCTCTGTATATCATAACTTCAGTGGCTAGAATACTTTATGCAAAGGCATGGGGTGAAAAACGGAAGCCTAATAAACTATATCTAATAAAGCATGGGAGCAGGTAAATATTGGTAAGCTAACAGATATGCTATGGGGGTAGAGAAGTTGAGAGAGAGCATAAATCCATGGAACCAAGTAACTTAATATCTCAAAAGAGAGATGGGAATTTCAGGACAGGGAATTGATTACATGTGTTTATGAGGACACATTAATACAAATTAATACAAATGAGGAAGAGTCAAAAGCATTAAACAAAATGAAGAACAAGTCAGACATCAGCCCCAAGTATCCTTTTTTATCTCTTATATTTATTCTAGCTCTGTAATAGTAAAATTATTTAATTCTATGCAAGTTTTGAAATTAAAGGCTTTAAATATTGCTGTTTGATTGTATGAAATAAAAAATGTTTATTTATTTTAAAAATGAAACGTGCTCCAGACAGCGTTTTGTATTTCCAAAGCTTAATCCCGTATTGATTTATTCTGTATTTTGCTTACTGATAAGGGTCACATGTTTTTGTAATAACTTTTGAGTACAAGAAGCCGTCTCAGATATTCTTTATAGGTTTTCCTATTAAAAATAAGCTATTGTAGTCATCTTTATGGTGGCAAATTTTCATGCCTTTAAGAAATGAGCTCACTTGGCCTTTACTTCAATAAATCTATTGTTGTAATAAAAGCTATCAAATCTGGCTGACCAGGCCAATTGCCCTGTCTTTATTCCGTTCCCGTGATTCATTAGATGCCATTTATAGTAGGGAAAATAAATGACCGACACCACATTTGCAAAGCCTGAGACATGAGAGTAGCTTTGGATGTTACATGGAGGGACAGCGAGTGCCTTGCAAACCCTATTCTTCTTTATCTCTGTTTAATGTGCATTAGAGATGCAAGGCATTACTTGTTCCTTTGCCCCATTGTGCCTTCTTGAAACTGCTCTGTTGCTTGCTGCCAGGCATGTAACTCCTAGGTGCTTGAAGCTGAAAATTCCAGACAGCTGTGTTGCTTGTCCTCTGATGGGGAAACGATAGCACTCCATCTGTGTCTTCCTCCTAGTACAGAGGTAGTCTAACATTGTGTCCTCCAGATGTTGCATTGCAGCAAGACTCTTGGCAATTTGGCTCTGCAAGGAACCCACAGTGCATAGTTAGACTATGCAGCCCCATGCCACAGGGGGCAATGATGGCCACCAACTTGAATGGAGGGCAGCATGGTGTCTGCCTTTGCCCAAGTAGCTCGAAGAGCCCTGAGAGCAGTGGATGATTTCCTGTGGGTTGATCTAAAAAACAAACAAGCTGCATTTTGATTACTCTCCCATGTACTGGAATAGCTAGAAAGATAAAATAGGCAGTTGGTTGAAATCGCATCTCGGACTTGGACTCCTTATCTACCCACACATTGGTAGCCTCCGTGTTTCAATAATAATAATAATATAAACAACAACAACAGCTGTTATTTTAATGCATTTATATTCCACCTTTCTCCTAGTTTGGAATTCAAGGTGGCATATAACATTTAAAAAATCACTATAAAATACAGAGTAATAAAAGTGAACTAGTTGAAAAGCAATAGTTAAAATACATTAAAGCACATTTAAAACCAACATTGAAATACAGTTTGCCCTGACAGCGGCCCAGTGGTCAGCATCGTCGGCATCTTAGTTTTCTAAGAGCTTTTTGGAACACTGATAGTATTCTGTAAACCATAACTGGTTGATTGATAGAGAATGTAGTTGGCTCTCTTTTTTTTGTACTCTGCTGAATGCCAATAATGGGCTGCTACTCTGTCTCCAGAGCAACGGTGCATATCCAGGTGAACGATGTCAACGAGTATGCCCCGGTGTTTAAAGAGAAGTCCTACAAAGCCGCCGTTATTGAGGGCAAGAGGTATGACAACATCCTGAAAGTGGAAGCGGTGGATGCCGACTGCTCTCCCCAGTTCAGCCAGATCTGCAGCTATGAAATCGTCACACCGGATGTTCCCTTTGCTATTGACAAGGATGGTGAGTAGGACCATTGACTGTGTGTGCATATACAGGGGTAGTTTCCATTTCACCCTGCTCCGTAAATGCATTTAAATCTGGCATTTTTTTTTTGAGATTTTAGAGAGAGAGAGAAAAGCTCAACAACTGTCTGGAAATGTGGCAACCCTATACTTTGTTGTTGTTGTTTAGTCGTTTAGTCGTGTCCGACTCTTTGTGACCCCCATGGGCCAGAGCATGCCAGGCACTCCTGTCTTCCACTGCCTCCCACAGTTTCATCAAACTCATGTTGATAGCTCCGAGAACACTGTCCAACCATCTCGTCCTCTGTCGTCCCCTTCTCCTTGTGCCCTCAATCTTTCCCAACATCAGGGTCTTTTCCAGGGAGTCCTTTCTTCTCATGAGGTAGCCAAAGTACTGGAGCCTCAGCTTCAGGATCTGTCCTTCCAGTGAGCACTCAGGGCTGATTTTCTTAAGATCTTCTTGCAGTCCATGGGACTCTCAAGAGTCTCCTCCAGCACCATAATTCAAAAGCATCAATTCTTTGGCAATCAGCCTTCTTTATGGTCCAGCTCTCACTTCCATACATCACTACTGGGAAAACCATAGCTTTAACTATACGGACCTTTGTCGGCAAGGTGATGTCTCTGCTTTTTAAGATGCTGTCTAGGTTTGTCATTGCTTTTCTCCCAAGAAGCAGGCGTCTTCTAATTTCATGACTGCTGTCACCATCTGCAATGATCATGGAACCCAAGAAAGTAAAATCTCTCACTGCCTCCATTTCTTCCCCTTCTATTTGCCAGGAGGTGATGGGACCAGTGGCCATGATCTTAGTTTTTTTGGTGTTGAGCCTCAGACCATATTTTGCGCTCTCCTCTTTCACCCTCATTAAAAGGTTCTTTAATTCCTCCTCACTTTCTGCCATCGAGGTTGTGTCATCAGCATATCTGAGGTTGTTGATATTTCTTCCGGAAATATCTTATACTAGTCCTATACTAGGACTAACGTTAGATACAAATGAGAGGTGAGGAATCTGTTGTCCTCTACGAGCTCCCATCAGACTCAGCCAGCATGGTCAGTGATCAGGGATGATAGGAATTGTAGTCCAACAAGATCTGGAGGACCCAAACGTTCCTCATCCCTGATGCAACAGTAGAAAATACCTCTTTTCATTGGTGCTTCAAATTTTCAGCCTACAAAATAGGAGTATTTCAAACTTTGTTCTGGAGAGCTTTGGAGCTGGTTGTGTGTCTAAGGAAAGTTGCAAAAAGACTTAATGTGTCTCTGCTGCCCATCCTGCCCTGTGATGAAAAGTCACAGGGGGGGGGATCGGTGCATTCCACAGCAGAGGTTCTCAAACCGCTGGTGGACCATGAGCTCCATTCTGATGGGCTCCAGAAAGCTTGCCGAATTGTACTTGGTCCTGCATTTTATGGATTCATTTTCTTTTCTGATGATTGGGATTGAGGCTGCTTTTTGACCGGGACCAGGTTGTTGAAGAGGCTAAAGAGGCCTAGTGCCTGCAAATTTCTCAGCGGTTTTATTGTGACACAGGAGCTGTAGACTGAAAAACATTGTTAAAACACACACATCCTTTAATTTATGGAACAAAAAAAAAGTACACTAAGTTATCTATTGAGGTCTGCAGTGAGTGGTCTGCAGCAACTTTTGAGAACTGGCATTCTAGAGTGCCCTGGACTCTTTAAGTTCACTTCATGCAAGAGGCACAACTTCTTGGTTAGTGTCTTGTTTATTTATTTAGTGCATTTATATCCCACCTTTTCCTCCCAAAGAGCTCTAAGTGGTATACATGGTTCTCCCCCTCCTTATTTAATTCCCTCAACAATCCTGTGAGGCAAGTTAGGCTGAGATGCAGTGACACGCTCCCAGGGTCACCTGGTGAACTTCATAGCTGAGCTGGGATTTGAACCCTGGTCTCTCCCATTTTTTGGTTTCCTTTCTATTGATTCCCTACGTGTTCCAACTGCTTCCTGAATCCATTCACCAAGAAAATTCTCCTATAACTTGGCATAGGCATCCCAAGTAAATTTGTATTCACAACTTCTCCACCCCCTCAACCTTTTCAGTGCACCAGTTTTTTTCAATTGAAAAAAAACACAAATGCTTTTCTCCCGCTGTCAGGTTACATTAAGAACACAGAGAAGCTGAACTACGGCAAGGAGCACCAGTATAAGCTCACCGTGACAGCCTATGACTGCGGGAAGAAGAGAGCTGCCGAGGACGTGCTGGTGAAGATTAGCATTAAACCTACATGCAAGCCAGGCTGGCAAGGTTAGTGCTGTTCCCCACCCACCCTATGCAGCGTTACAGCGGTGAAATGCTTGCCAGTGCCCATTGCCAGTACCCTTTTTTGGGGGAAAGGAGGTGTTGAGAGTGTTGGCAGAGCAGCTGTAGGTATTCCTGGAAGAAACTTCTTACTTGGATCCACTTCAATCTGGGTTTAGGCCTGGTGGAGCCAGGGTCTAGTCAACCCTTACAGAGGGGAGTGGGGTTCTGGCCATCCTGCATGAGGCAGTGTTCTGACCACTCCTGAAAATAGTAACGGTACCACTGTTCTGTTTTGTTCAGTCCCCACCTGGAGTTTCGTGTCCAGTTCTGGGCACCACAATTTAAGAGCAATATTGACAAGCTGGGACTGTGTGCACAGGAGGGCAACAAAGATAATAAAGGGTCTGGAAACCATGCCTTGTGAGGAACAACTGAGGGAGTTGGGTATGTTTAGCCTGGAGAGGAGGAGATTAAGAGGTGATATGATAGCCACCTTCAAATATCTGAAGGGCTGGCAGTGTCACATGGAAGACGGTGCAAGCTTGTTTTCTGCTGCTCCAGAGAGGGGGGCCCGAACCAAAGGATTCAAATGACAATACAGGAGATTCCGACTGAACATTAGGAAGAACTTTTTGAGGGTAGGAGCTGTTAATCGGTGGAATGTACTTCCTGGGAAGGGTGGACTCTCCTTCACTGGAGGTTTTTAAATCGAGGTTGGATGGTCATCTGTCAGAGATTCTTTAGCTGTGATACCTGCATTACAGGGGGTTGGACTTAGACGACCCCTAGGGTCCCTTCCAACTCTAAAAAAGCCCACCCTGGGCCTGTTGGTTTGTGACAACTACCACCCAGTTCCCAATACTATTCCTTCCTCCCTTTAGGAAAGGTGTTTGAGAGGGTTGTGGCACAGTAATTGCAGTTACTCTTAGAAGAAAAAGATCATTTGGACCCATTTCAGTTCTCAGTTCAGGCCTGGTTGTAATAGGAAGTAAAATATTTTTAGTGCCTAACTTTGTTCTTCTGAGGCAGTGGTTTTGTACTTCTTTATATTCTCTGCTTTCTTTTAAAATTGGATTGGTTGAGGTACCAGGGTTGAGGTACTAATGGATCGTTACTGTTCTCCCCTACCCCCTCCATTTATGACTTCAGGCTGGAGCAAAAGAATGGAGTACGAACCTGGAACTGGCTCCCTCGCTCTCTTCCCCAACATCCATCTGGAGACATGTGATGAGCCCATCACCTCCGTGCAGGCCACAGTTGAGCTGGAGACCAACCATATTGGGAAGGGCTGTGACCGAGATACTTACTCTGAGAAATCCCTTCACAGGCTCTGTGGTAGGTTCCTTTGGTCCAACAGGCCTGTTGAAAACCCACACCTTCCTTTTATCTTTATCTTATTTCAAATAGTCAGTGCACAGTCTGCATAACCCACTCCCCACAAATCAGTATTTTTAAAATCTTAAAACTTTATAAATTTAAACAATTTTGCTGCTGTTATCATCCGTCTGTCTTGAAAGACAACAGAGTGCATTTCCGGGAGTAAAGTCAGAATGTTGAGTCAGCAGCACTGGAGTGACCTCCATGGGATACAAACCTGGGGGACCTGGGCAGACAACAAAAAACCCCTCTTGGCCTTGCTGGTGTGATCCAAAGGAAAGCAGAGCAATACATTTGGCACCAGCTTGACTGCAGGACTTGCCAGAAGTACAAGGTGCCATTCAACCATCTTAGGGACTGCACTTTGGATTTCTGTAGAGTTTACTCCATAGTCTTTCTTCTCCTGAAGATATTCTGCAAGGCAGCAGAGGTATAGGATCAGAGGCAAAAACACTGAGTGAGTGTGTGAAGCAAAACCAGTGAGATGGATAGCCTGGAGAGGGCCCTATGGGTCAGACAGAGAACCCTGGAGGGCTGCATTTGGCTCCCCAGGTCTGAGGCTCGCCATCCCTGTCGTAAGCATTAACAGACCAGAGGTGGAGGAAGGTGGGCACTCCCCTTTAGCATGTGGCCTTTAAAACAGAAAGGATAACTCATTTATTTGTGTTACTGGTTTATAACCCTCCCTTTTTTGTTGGGGAACTGGAAGTGGCTAATGCACATCACCACTGGCACGAAATAGTGTGAAATTATAGCAGTCTTTATATGTTGTGTGTCATCAGCTATCCCACAAGTCTTTATTCACAGCTTCTCCTGCCATCTGCCTCCTCTGGGGAAGACCAGAACTAGGCCATAAACAATGCAGACGGCCGGAAGAGGCAGGTGCAAACCTGCACCTGTATCCCTAATAGTGTTGTACTATTAAATCTTAACTGTAGGCTCCTTTGGGAGCCAATCTTAGCTGCATAGCATGGTGTCAATATCCTTATACAAACAATTCCCAGCGCAAGCTCTTGAGAGATGGCTTTGGTCTTCCTCCATGGCTCCTGTCAGCTGAACATTCTCCAAGGGAACGAGCAACGATGGCAATTGTTAGGGCAGGGTTTGGTTCCTTCCCTTGCTCCTGAGAATTAGCAGCCTCTGAGTGCGGCAGCAGCAGCAGCAGCAGTGATGGTGCATGGAAGGCTGAGCTTGAGGGATTGGACGACAGAAGCCATATGAGAGGAAGGAGCTGTAAATGGTGATGGATCCTTCTTCAGTTTGAAGCAAGAATTCAACAAGAGAAGCACCATTAGAGTGTAATGCAGTTCTCACAGTGCAGAGATACTGAGGGCAGTGGAACCTGGATATTGGCCAGTGGGTTAAATAGGGAAAGGGAGCCATTTTTAAAGCTGGGGGGGTCTGTCTAGCTCCACTACAGTGGAAGTTCAGCAAACAATGCTGACTCTGAATTCTTGCTGCTAATGCTGTGAAGGTCTAGCATTTTTTCCTAACAACAGATGACACACACACACACACACACACACACACACACACACACACACACACACACAAAATGTGTTTCCTCTGTTGGCAGTCTGCTGTGACATGTTGATGGTTTTAATTGCAGGTGCTTCCTCTGGCACGGCTGAGCTGCTTCCTCCTCCAAGCAGCACAGCGAACTGGACGATAGGCCTTCCGACTGACAACGGCCATGACAGCGACCAGGTCTTCGAGTTCAATGGCACCCAAGCCGTGAAGGTCCCAGACAACATTGTCACTGTCAACATGAAAGAGCCTTTTGTGATTTCGGTGTGGATGAGGCATGGGCCTGGGGCCAGGGAGAAGGAGACCATCATCTGCAACTCAGACAAGACAGGTGGAATGGGCGGGGAAGGGGAACCCTTGGGCTAAAAAGGGGGGCTTTTAGGACTGGCTGAACCATTGCAATGCCACAGAACGTTAGCAAACATTCCAAGTTCTGTGAGCTGGAGGGAGGGAGAACCTGATTGCATCAGTGTAAGAATGGTTGCCCAGGGCTCACCATTGCTATTCCATTATAATATGGCAAAGGATGCTGCAGTCTGTTCTGATTTTGTGTGTTTGGTGTGGGTGAGGGGCAGGGTTGGTGGTGGTGGGTAAATGTATCTGATTCTTCATGTTAGTGGCAGTCAGAAGTGTGGGAGTTGCTGCTTTCCAGTTTTCTCCAGCAGGTGTTGCAATATGATCCCTCAGTATGCTGATAAAAAATGAACAGAGTGCACAAAAGTCTTGATTGACATTTTCTGGGAAAACATGTTTTTCTCTTCTGTCCTGCATTTCCCCTCCCCAATCTCTTTGTCAATAGCATCAGTCTTTGAATGATGCCAACAATACTCTGGAAAGGTGGTATTGAGCCAAAGGAGATGCGGTCATTTGGGTTTTGTACATTGCACCTCAGCAGTGCAGAAAGGAATTGTGTGTCTTGTCATCTTGGGGCTGAAGCAGCCTTTATGAGCAACTAAAACTTTGATCTCCCAAAGCTTAAACTAGCCTTCCCTGAGACGTAGTTGAACTACAGCTCCCATCAGCCCCAGGCAGTCTAGCAAACAACATCTGGAGGACACCTTGGGAAAGGGCCTCTTCCTCCTTTTTGATCAGTCTCCACTTAATAAGGGGAAAAGATCAAGGCATATCAGTCAAAAGCTGGCTGTGTTCAAAAGTGCTCTCTTCAAGCAGAAGCTTCCATGCTTTCACTTAAAAGAATTGGGGTAAGGCCAACTTAAGATGTTTCCCTTAATTAAAAAGAGATCATCTGGGACCCTGAAAATAATTAGGCTGGAGATGAAGCTTTTAAAACATGGGTGAATTATTCCATTCATTCTTGGATGTGGTTCTGCAGAAGGATGCTCTCGGCCACAGAGAATTTGATTCCTGAGTACAGCAGATTTACAGTTTTCTCTTATCTTGGTGGTAGTGGCTTAAAGATGGATTCATGTGAACGCATCCCCCAGTGTGTGTTGGTGTTGAGGCGTTGTGAATCTTTTCTGCCCCTTCCTCCCAGAGGGCTCCAAAAAACCCTGAACTCCATGGCTAACTATTGTTGAACAATCTGGATTTTTTTTTTGGCAGCTTGTCAAGCAAGACTATGCTCTTGAAATCCATTGTAATCCAGACCCTTTCCCAGAAACTAATTCCATGCTTTTCAGCACAGGGGAACTGTCATTAAATCCATGCACCCTTATCAGCAAAGTTGCTTTTCTGGGTCCCTTTCACACTGAATGGGGAAGCAGGGGTGCTCTTGTGTGAAAAGCCACCCCGGCTCCGAATTCCAGGCTGAAGGCTGTCACAAGACTAGCAAACCAGAGTACTGCCATTTATTATTTCACTTCAGTGCTAGCCTATTTCTTCTTATTGCACCTCTGTGCAAAATTTGGCCGAGCCATTAGTTGAGAAGCAGACATTTTCCTGAAATGTCTTGGACTTTCAAAGAGCAGTTACTATGGAACTGCCCTAAGGGGAAGCATTTCTGCCATGGAAATGGTCTCCCTTTGATTAGGCCTCCTGCATCCTTTTTTGCTAAGCACCTCCCTTTACTGCAGGGGTGGGGAACCCTCAACCTGAAGGGTGCAGAGTTAGCTTGCCAGGCCATGGTATTTTGGGGCAAGCCATGCCTACCCATCCTACACCTTGCTGTCATACCTGACATCAGGTGTGGGGCAGGTAAGGGCAAGGCTTCAAAGATAAACTTGAGAGCTTAAAGTGAGTTTCCGATTGTTCCTTTGCTGAAGTAAGGCAGCTGCGTTCTCCTTCCTGGCACTGCTGCTTAACCATCTGAAAAGCAGAGTGCAGGGCTATTTAAAAGCCCTCATGCAAGCAGCTCTGCCCCACTCTTGACACTGCAGTTTTCTGAAATTTAAACCGCAGCATGGGGCTTCTTGCAAAAGGGCTTTCAGGCAGCTTTGAAGTCCCGACAATCAGAGCTTCAAAGCCCAGCATTGCTGGAGATGTCTTTGTGACATCAGGTGATTGGCAGGCGGTGGACCCCACCCACCCGTCACGTTTATCCCAGAAGGGGTGTGGAGATGAGGATCTAGCCCACCTGCTGGAAAGGTTCCCCATCCCATGCTTATGCTGTGACAAGAATGTGCTGGATTGTAACATGTATAACAGGATCCAAATGTTCACTAGCTTTACAGCTGGAGGAAAGGGAAATGGTAACACATGCCTGATCTTTCTTGTGACAGATATGAACCGGCACCACTATTCCCTCTATGTGCACAATTGCCGTCTCGGGTTCCTCTTTCGCCAAGATCCTTCGGAGGGGCAGAGTTACAAACCAGCAGAATTCCACTGGAAGCTGAACCAGGTGGGTTTATAAGAGGAGGCAGCCCTGGGTGTAATATTAGATTGATCAATAGCCAGTCTTTGTATGTCAATTTGCAGGAGGAACAGGCCATCCCAAACGAACGAAATGTTCGTTATGGAACTGTAATGGGGTAGCGATACAGTAACACTCCTGCTTTCGGTATCTTTGACAAAATTGTGTTTTTATTATCAAGAACTGGATGTGAAAGGAAGTCATCTGGCGCAAAGTACTGGTAAAGGTTCCCTCCCTCCTTCCTGCCATTTAAAAACTCTTGTTCCTTTTCCAGGTGTGTGACAAGGAATGGCATCACTATGTCCTCAATGTCGAATTTCCAGCAGTGACCCTGTACGTGGACGGAGTTTCCTTTGACCCTCTATCAGTGACAGAAGACTACCCGCTCCATCCCTCCAAAATAGAATCCCAGCTGGTGGTCGGAGCCTGCTGGCAAGGTAGCTTACCTTTTTTTAGCTGCAGGCTTCTCAAAGATGGAAGAATAGTTGTAGGTCATTTGTCCAGAACTCTTGTTCTGTTCTAGTTTGTGTGCAAAAACTCTACTGAGCTTGCATCTCTGCAGTGAGGCTGTGCAAGAGAACAGATGGAGGTTGAAAATAGCAATGCATTTTCAATGGGGAATGCATAGGAGCTAATTGTGCAGCCTGTTCTCTCTCCTCCTAATTATTTTGGGATGTCTGTGAAGCCTGGGTGATTGGCATCCTCGCAGTCTGTTGGCAGAGTTAAATAAAAGCAAAACATTTGTTGCAAATCTTGAGAACATCAGTGGAGAAAACCTCACCTTGGAATGAAGAAGTTGTGCTCTTGAACTTGGTTAGAAGTTACATGAATGCTAAATTTCTTGTGTTTTCCTCCCTCTGGGACCACACGCTTGGTTTTGAGGATTTTGATGGAGTAATTTACCCTCTGTCTCTGTGTGTTGGAGGATTTTACTGCTTATGTCTATAAAAAGAAACACAGCAGTAGCTGTAGGTTTTAACATGCAAAGCAGGTTTAAACGGCCGTTCCCTCGAGGATTCATATTGCTGAATCACAGCCTTCAAGGCCAGTGACGCTCTCCCTCGTCAGCATCTTGAGAAAATGGCTTCTGGGATTCATCCCAAGAGTGGAGGAAGGGATGTAGATCACCAAATGAAAGACACCTGCTGTATCTAGGCTAAAAGTGGGAGGGGGGAGGAGGGAGTTAGCACCATAAATGGCATATTTATTCGTAGGATTAGTATCCAGCTAAGTCCGACTCAGAGTGGGACCGATTCAAATAAATGAATCTAAGTTAGTCATGGCCATTAGTTTCAGTGGATTTACTCTGAACAGGGTAAGCTTCAGAATACAATCCCTAACTATTATATCCTGCAAGACTATTTCCCGGCATATATTTAAAGCTTTTGAAATGCAATTTTAAATGTGAAAATGATATAAAGAACAGGTGAATCTTCTTGAATGCCTAGAAGAACTCTCGCTGCAATGTCGGCATGTGCTGATGGTTTCTCTGTGCTTCCTGATTTGTATGGTCAAAATGGCACTTAGGTGTCCCTAAGAGGCAATTATTTGTTCCCCTTGGGTGTGTTAAGCGATTGCACTTTCGTCTTACGCAGCTAGGCTTAGCAGGCCTGGCGGGTCATGACCTAGCCAGCTGTGGCTCAGGCTTACACCTGTAGTGGAATGAGGAAGGTAGTAAGATCAAATGCACCACCTTATACTGCATTATGGGGGGGGAACAGAGATTTGTATGCTTCCCTATGTGTAAACTTCTGTTCAACAGGAAAGAGCCATAGCTCAGTGGTGGAACTGCTTTTCATGCAGAAGCTCGCAGGTTCTTCAGTCCTTGTACAGAACTAGATCAGGCATCCCCAAACTTTGGCCCTCCAGATGTTGTGGACTACAATTCCCATCTTCCCCAATCACTGGTCCTGTTAGCTAGGGATCATGGGAGTGTAGGCCAAAACATCTGGAGGGCTGCAGTTTGGGGATGCCTGAACTAGATGGTGTAAGACAGCTTGCTGTGTTCCTATGTCTCAAGGGAAGGGTCCTAGTGTAGATGTAGAGCACCTGCCTTGCATGCAGAAGGTCCCAAGTTCAGCCCCCGGCAGCATCTCCTGGTAGGTCTGGGAAAGGTTTCCACCTGAAACCTGCAGTTGAATTTGTCCCTTTCCTTTATGTCCCCTCTGAGTTCCTTCACATCATCCCTGCTACACCCTGCCACACATGAAGATCCATCTCCAAGTGTGCCCTCTGGAAAGTGTCCTTCTGCAGTCTTCTTGGAGTTCCCCGATACAGACTAAAGGTTTCCTTGGCAGGAGGACCAATATAGGATGGGGAGAGAATTTAAGAATATATATAGTACTGAATGCAGAGAGGGAGATGGGCATCTGGTAAACAAAGCACGTCCTCCAAGGCATGTGCACTGCGTCAGAGAAACCTCCAGGTCCTAACCACCCGGTTCCTTTTTCTCTTCTCCTTGTTCCTATTCTTTCGTCTTGCTTTTCTGCAGAATATACAGGAAATGAGAATGACACAGAAAAAGCGACCGAGACTCCTGCAGGTTGCTGGTGTTCTTACTTATTCCCCCCCTTTCACTTCTATGCTGAGATAAAGCTTCATCTCACACAAGCATGACATGCCAGCATTGCATTATGGTCATCGAAGCTACATTATTATTGTGTTGCTGGGCTTGTTTTCTTCCATTGTGCTTCTTCTTTTTTTCTTGTTTGGTTGTTTCTTGAATGTTCACTTCTTTTCTTTTTATCTATCATTGGTGATAATTGCAAGATTAAAAGCAGTTTAAAAGGCTGCTTTGAAATGAGACAGTTTGTCAATTGCTTTGATGGTTCAGCCCTCACTCCCTTGAATCGAATGGTCAATCAGAAGAGCTGCCTCTTCTATAAATTTGCATGTCCCATAACAAGAGGTTGGAGGAAGCGCTGGAATGACTTGCCAGCCGATATGTTTGGGGAGGGTCTATTACATACACAGCTGTAAAACTCTTGTGACTGGCAGCTGATATTTCCAGGTCTGTTGGAAACGGCTCGGTGGATTTAACATCTCTGCTTGAGACAATTAAACCAAGACTTTCGTTAATTTTAAATTGCACCTTTTATATGAAGTGCTGTACAGGGTAGAATAATACCTTCTAATTATTCTCATCTTGAACGGTGAAGTTAAAAACTAACTTTTGAGAACTGTTAAATAATAGAATACTTAATTTTGAAGAAGGCTGTCATCCGATTAAAGAAATTTTAGATTAATTTCTGTGGATCTTGAGAGGTTAACTCTGTGTATGTGCATATGAAAGCAATAGTTCCAAAAGGTAAAAAGCATCATTAAAAAAAGAAAAAAGACTGTAGAAGTGTGTCATGGTTAACATCATATTAGAAGAGGTGTGTTGGAATAGCCCATGCAAAGATTGGTCTTCCTAGCTTCATCTTCTCCTAATAGCTTCAGGAAAGGGCAGTAGCTCAGTGGTAGAGTATTTCTTTTACATGGAGAAAGCCCCAGGTTCAATCTGTGGTATTGCCAAATGGGGTTGGAAAAGGCCCCTGGAGAATTGCTGCTAGTCAATGCAGAGCTGAAAGGTCCAGTTTTCCAAGTCAGTATGAGGCAGCTTCTCACATTCAGTAGAAGGAAACTGCCTCCAAATGAGGTAGCTTCCTGCACCTGGTGTCTGATTGAGCAGCGGTTGTTACTTGGATGGACTGTTGTGTAAATATTTTTATTTAAGTGGGAGGTGCAGTTTCCGTACTGCAGTTACAGTTATGAAGGTATCCTTGGCCTTTTGAAGAGTCTGCTTCTAAGGGAGAAAATCCTGTTTGTGATGACCAAAGGATTGTACCCCTTTCCTTCAGCACTGAGTAGGGTCATTCCATCCTTGCCTCAGAAGACATATTTATTGCATGAGTGGACTTCTTTCATTCTTTTTGAGTTTTCTACACCCCCCCCCCACCTTTGTGCTTGAACATACTTGCAAGGTTAACACAAGAATGGGCACTAAACTAACCTGCATGCCAGTTTTAAGAACCAAAGCACAGTTGGCACTTTAAACAAACGCATCCCACCCCCCCTGGAGCAAACTTGTATGATGCTCAAGATGTCTTCCTTTGCTCCATAAAGGTGGAGAGCTCCGCATGGCTCAGTTCTTCCGAGGCAACTTGGCCGGCTTAATGATCCGCTCTGGTAAACTGGAGAACAAGAAGGTGATTGACTGCCTTTACACCTGCAAGGAAGGACTGGATTTACAGACCTCAGATGGCGTCGGCAAAGGCCTGAAGGTAAACTTGTGCAGCAGAGGGACCCTTGATTCATTGGCAGAACAGAGATCAATTAGGATGACATGTTATGTGTCTCTCTCACACACACATCCTCCTCTCCTTTCTCTAATGAGAGCAGGAATGACGTCTGTCCCGGCACCGCCTGGTGGCTCTAAAGCAGGGGTGCCTAAAAGGAGGAAATCAAGGCCAGGGAGCAGATAGCATGAGCTCCCAGCAGAGCTGAACTGCTGGGCAACCACTCCATCTTCCCTGGGGCTACTTAAACCTTGCATGCCCTGCAGGAAGGCAGGATCCTGGATGCTCAGACTGGCATTGGGAGGGCGTGGGTGGGCTTTTGCCACCAATCAGCCCAAGAGGACCCGATTGCTCTGTATTGTAAACCGTCTATTTATTTTAGCATTTTAATTTCGGCCTTTGATACCTTGGCAGAAAGGCGGTATACGAAAGCAATAACATAACCTAATGGCCCAGGTTCAAGCCTTGGGCATGGTCAGGAAGGATGTGTTCAGTGCATACATGGGCACACACTTGCCACTTACAGCACATGCACTGCATGCGTTTGTTTTTAACTTGTATTGTGTATTACTGTAATGTTTGTTGCTGCTTCAGTTTTCTGTACACAACTTACAGGCACTTCTTATATATTAAGCAGTGAAAAAATGGTCTAAATAAATATGAAAGATGCATTTGGATTATTTATGCTTTAATTGCCATATTATTGGTGAGCTGCTGCCAGTTTATACAGAGCTGAATGAGCCATTGTTCTGAAATGGCTCCCTACATGCCTCGGATTAATAATCATCCCATAAATTTGCTTGGAATTCTCTTGTATTGGGAGAAGCAAATTAAGGGAGAAGAATACTCCTTCGCCCCCATATACCTTTCTTCTCTTTACTTGCTGAGGCATGGAGAACTGTGACCTTGCAGTTGTAGGGGGGTTGCGGCAGCATAGAAAATACAGTATGCATGCAGAATTGGATGGATTACTAGAGACTTAGGAACCAGCCCGGTCCTGAGGATGTTTTCTTGGATGGTGAAATACACCCACAGTTATTGTGTTGCTACCTTTTCAAGCTAATTGGGGGCAGTCAGGCAAATTCTGGTTAATAAATTACTCTTTAATCAGTAACTGTTGAAGAAACATAGAGACAGAGGAAGCTGCCTTATACAGAGTCTGACCATCAGTCCCATTTAGCTCAGTAATGTCCACACAGGTTGACAGCAGCTCTCCAGGATTTCAGATGGGGACATTCCCAGTCCTACCTGGAGAATCGGGTTCTGTGATCCCTGACTTTTGGCCCTTCCCTAAAGACCTAGGGACACAGGAAGCTGCCTTATACTGAGGCCACTGGTCCATCTAGCTCAATATAGTCCACACTGACTGGCACCAGCTCTCCAGGATTTCAGGCAGGAGTCTCTCCCAGCCCTACCTGGAGATGTTTAGGATTGAAACGGGACAATCTGCATGCAAAGCAGATGCTCTACCACTGAGCTAATGTCCTTCCCTTTCCTGTCTCTGTATAGAGGAGTCTTGGGCACAGAATTGCTTTATTTTAGCACTTCCTGGGTCTGATCTCTTTCCTGCCCCTGCCCCTGCTGCCCTTCTCACTTCTTCTCTCTGCCTGATCTTCCAGATCCACATGAACCCGAGCCAGTCAGTGTTGAGCTTGGAAGGAGACGACATTGACCGGTTTGACAAGGCCATGCAGCACATCGCCTACCTAAACTCCCGCCAGTTCCCCACACCTGGGATCCGGAGGATCAAGATCACAAGCACCGTGAAGTGAGTTTCCCTTTGGGAGCAAGCCACATGAGACTCGGGGTCGTGGGTTTGAGCCCCACATTGGGCAAAAGATTCCTGCATTGCAGGAGGTTGTTGTTGTTGTAGTATTATTTATTCAACTTCTACACCACCCTATACCTGGAAGTCTCAGAACAGTTCACAACAAGACCACAACACCAAACCAAAAGCAGTAACCCAATAACATTCCCCCTCCCAAAAGCCACATTCTAAAAGGGTGTTGGATGTCAATAAATCAACCAAAGGCTTAGTTAAAAAGGAACGTTTTCGCCTGCTGCCTAAAGGTGTATAATGAAGGCTCCAGGCGAACTTCCCTGGGGAGAGCATTCCATAGACGGGATTAGACTAGATTACCCTCGTGGTCCCAACTCTACCCGGTTGTCTTGAAGATGCCTCCACATCTTGGGTAAGATGTAAGATTATTATGGTTATCAGAAGAAGCGCCGTGTTGCATCTGCAGCAGCACAACCAGATGCCTTCATCTTCTCTAGCTGCAACAAAACATGTCTCTCCCGTAACGGTCTCTACAGCCACAGCAGGCACTGTAACCTTCCAACAGTTTGACTTCTCCCGCAAAGGAACACTCTTCCATTGTCTTCCAAGACAGACAGGTGCCAACCAGTTTTTCAGGAAAGTGACTCAAAGCGTCTTGTGGAAGCAAACAAAATCAACCCAAATTACTCACTAGCAGCATGCATAAAAGGCAGACCCAACTCTGCCCGCCCTATTGAAAAGATGAGGGGAGGAAGAGAACCCCCCAAACATACTGCACCCTCCCAAACGGAGGTCCAGAGGCCTGGGGGGATAAAAATATATTTGCCAAGCAACTGAAAGCACATAAGGGATGGTACCAGACGTGTCTTCCTGGGGACAGCATTCCACACATGAGCAGCCACCACTGAGCAGAGAATGAAGGAGTTCTATAATGGAAGATGCTGCACTTTTGTTATTTGGGCGTGGCACACACACCATGTCCTTAAGAGGAGAACCCTCTGAATGTGCCCACGTGTTTTATCTTTATTTAGAGCATTTGTGCCCCACTCTTTATCCAAACCGTGGCTTAAAGGTAAAGGGACCTCTGACCATTAGGTCCAGTCACGGACGACTCTGGGGTTGCAGTGCTTTACTGGCCGAGGGACCCGGCATACAGTTTCCAGGTCATGTGGCCAGCATGACTAAGCCGCTTCTGGTGAACCAGAGCAGCACATGGAAACGCCATTTACCTTCCCGCTGGAGCGGTACCTATTTATCTACTTGCACTTGACGTGCTTTCGAACTGCTAGGTTGGCAGGAGCAGGGACCAAGCAACAGGAGCTCATCCCGTTGCGGGGATTCGAACCGCCGACCTTCTGATCAGCAAGCCCTAGGCTCTGTGGTTTAACCCACAGTGCCACCCACGTCCCTAGCACCATTATAAGGATAGGGAGGGAGGAGAGGAAAAAGCAAACTTATAATCACCATCTGGCATAAAGACAGCTCAGAGGCAGAGCTGATGTGTGGTTTTCAAGATGATCACTGCCCACATTTCAGACAGGCCCTCTTTCTTACAGTTAGTCCTTTGCGTCTTTTCCTCCTGGGATACCACCCTCTCTCCGGCATTGATGGCAACTGGCTCCTATCACCTTTTCCCCCTTTTTTGGCAGGTGTTCCAACGATGAAGCCTGCATCGCCATCCCCTTTGTGGACGGCTACATCATGGTCCTGCAGCCTGAAGAGCCCAAGATCAGCCTGAGTGGCATCAACCACTTTGCCCGCTCGGCTTCGGAGTTTGAGAGCCCCGAAGGGGTCTCCCTCTTCCCCGAGCTTCGCATCATCAGCACCATCACGCGGGAGGTTGAGCCGGAGGGGGAGGGAGATGAGGACCCCACAGGTAAAGCCCACTCACCTAGTTGTGCAACACATACTTGGGCTAGTGGCCTGGCGGCAGGGTATGATACAACCCCTGTTTTGAGGGATTATCAGAAAAACTTGGATTTGGGGGAGAGGCTGGGATGGGGGTGGGTAGAGAGTAGTAGAGACAACGTGGGGAAAACAGTCAATGTTGGGAAGGGGCAATGGCTCCTCCAAGTAGGACTGGGAAAGATTCCTTGACTTTGAAACAATGAGAAGCTGCTGCTAGTCAGTGCAGGCAGAACTGAGCTAGATGGACCAATAGTCTGATTAAGTGTAAGGCACCTCCTATGTCTTAAAGGAAGGGCCGTGGCTCAGTGGTAGAGCATCTGCTTTGCATGCAGAAGATCCTGTGTTCCTTTCCTAGCATCTCCAGGAAGCGCTAGTAGAGACTGAAGCCCTAGGGAGCCAGTGTCAGTCACACAGGCAGTACTAAGCTCGATGGGGCCAGTGGCTTGACTCAGTCCTAAGGCAGCTTCCTAATGTAGGAAACATTCAAGATTCTAGTCCTAAAGCAAGCCCTTAGGCAAATGGGTGAGCCCTGTGTCTGGCAAAAGCTTGGAAGCAAAGAAGACTCTGTGTGTGTTTTCTTGCCTTCCTGATCTTCTCGTCCTCCCTCCTCTCCTTTGCAGTCCAAGAATCACTGGTGTCTGAGGAGATCATGCACAACTTGGATACCTGCGAGGTTACGGTGGTTGGTGATGAGCTCAGCCAGGAGCAAGAGAGCCTGGAGGTTGACATGATCCGGCTGCAGCAGAAGGGGATGGAGATGAGCACTTCCAACCTGGGCATGATCATTACCGGTATTGTACTTTCTTCCTCTGTACCTGAATGTGCTTGAAATCCTAATTGCATTAATAAGGCAGAGACCCAAAGTCTTAAATATATTTCAGTTTAGAGTCACAGTGATAAACCATTTACAGACCCGGCTGGTATTTACTAAACTGAAAGCAAGCCTTTTAAAAATGTTATTTAAATTTCCCTGGAGGTCCCCTCTAAAATACATTATGAAAACTTGCATTCTTGTACATAAACTTTTAACAAGATACACCTGCAAAACACGTTCTTATTAAGTGATCCACAAGTTTGCATAAACCTTTGGAACTGGTCTTTGGTTTTCAGGAGAATTTGTAGGCAAAATTCAGCTCCTCCATTCTCTTACAAAGGTATCTTTGTGCTTTGTTCCTCTTGTGAAAGCAAGAATAAGGCATCCATGCTCCCTCTTAAAGGTGGCTTGATCTCTCATCAGAGAAACAGTGGGCTGTATCCAGTGTCAGTCCTGCTTAGAGTGGACCCATTGAAATCAATGAACACAACTCACTTGGCTCCATTAATTTCAAGGGGTCTAGACTTAGTTGGAGATAATGCATAGTGTCTCACTCATTCGTCAGCCAGGACAGCTCTGCCTTAATGGCAGCATTCAAGTGCCACAAGAATCTCTGCAGAAGAAGCGCAGGGGGCATTTTTGTTAGGCCAGACATGGTGTGTCTGTCCCCTCTTCCTCTCCACTTGCTGGGATGTTTAAAGCATTGGTACTGGTAAGATAGGCATATGATTCTGATACGTCAAAGGGCAGTTCTGTGGCCCCCTTTAGCCCCAGGGATGGAGAAACCTGTGAACCTCCAGATGTTGTTGGACTTCCAGCTCCCATCATCCCCTGCCAGCATGGCCGGGAATCAGGGTGCAAGTCCAGTAACATCTGGAGCAGGCTTCCCCAAACTCGCCCTTCCAGATGTTTTGGGACTACAACTTCCATCATCCCTAGCTAACAGGACCAGTGGTCAGGGATGACGGGAATTGTAGTCCCAAAACATCTGGAGTTTGGGGATTCCTGATCTAGAGAGCCACAGGTTCCCCAACCCTGCTGCAAACAAGCCAGGAAGCATGCTATTCGCTGTAGTTTCCCTTCTCATTTGATCTGGAACACTGTGGTTCAACAGGTTTGGAACATGCAACGTCAAACCACAGCTTACTGTCTTGGCTTGCTTTCAACCCATCCTATATAATAAAGTGCAAGTGTCTCTGCGTCCAGTCCCTGTGTCCACGCTACTGCGCATGTGCCCCACGGACACAGGGATTGGACGCAGAGACTTGACGCACACACACGCTCTCTCCACCCCCCCCACCCCTCTGCCTACCGTTTCCCTCGTAGTCCTCAGAAGAATCGCGGCCGCCCAGGAGAAGGCCAGCTGGCTCAGCAGAGCACTCCGACGAAGCGGCAGCCATGGGAGGGGCCAGCCGGCCCCCCCAAGTGCCGCCGAAAAAGGCCAAATGTTCTAGCACCCGTTTATTAAACGGGCTGAATGACACTAGTTAACCATAATTTGCTATACTTTCCCAGTTTGGGTTAAACAGGAAACTATGCTTAATGGAATACTTCCTCGTTTATTCCATTAATTTATTAAAACTATTTCTTAAAACTTAATTTATTAAAGTATGGTTTAACATGTATACATTAAAGACAATGATGTAAATCCTCCATCTTAATTAACATGCAATGTGGAATGTTTAAGGCTCCTTATGTAGCTGAAGGTTTTATTTTGGCATTTTTACCTCCCCATAATTTTGATATTTTTCATGTTCTTGACAGATTTCTGCTGTAACCAGTATTGGGGGCTACATTTCAGGTGGGGGGGGTACTTGGGTAGCAGTTTGGATTTTTTGTATAAAAATGCAACTTTCATATATATGAGAGAGAGCTCCCCCCCCCTCTGTCCCCTCACCAGCATTTTGTGTTACCTCTAGGGGTTGATACTATGGCCAGCTATGAGGAGGTTTTGCACTTGATACGCTACCGCAATTGGCACGCCGTGTCTCTGTTTGACCGCAAGTTCAAGCTGGTCTGTTCGGAGCTGAACGGGCGCTACGTCAGCAATGAATTTAAAGTGGAGGTATGTCAGCAAATGTTGGCTTCAGGAGATCTGCATGGACTCCTAGGGGTGTTTTGAGGAACTGGGGCCAGCCAATGCTATAGAGAGAGCTAATGTGCATTGCAAGCTGTCTCACGCAGAGTCCAACTGCTAGGGTGCCCCTTAACATGGCATTTTGTCAGGTTTTTATCCTTTTGTTAAAAAGAAGCAGCTGATTAAGAAAAACCTTTTTAGTCAATTGAAAGAGCATTGGCGCAGCCCTGGTGATGCTCATTTTATGAAGCATCTAGTTGCTGTACAGAAAATTATATTGGACCCTTTCTGTAGGCTTACAGCTGAACATGAAAAGAGCCTTGCTGATGGGTCTGGCCAAAGGCCCATTCACTCTACTATCCTGGTCCCATGGTAGCCTACCACAGGCCTATAATGGCAGTGCTCTCCCCACTTGTGATTTCCAAAAATTTTCCTTAAGGGGCATCCTCCTTCTAATAATGGGAGTTAGCCCTCGTAGTCATTGTGGCTCATAGCCATTTAAATCCTTCCCTGTGAATTTGTGATATCCACAAAGTCTTTCCTTTGGTTCAGAATTTTCCACCATTCTGCTTCATTGGGCTACCCTACTGGGTCCTACTATTATGAGTCGGGTGTATGTAGAAATTTGGATGCGGAAATGAGGGGGCTAGTTCTCACTCAGATAATCCCAAATTTAATTTCCCCTTTTCTCTTCCTACTCGCCTGTCTTTTATTTCACCAGGTGAACGTGATCCACACCGCCAACCCCATGGACCATGCCAGCCACATCGCAGCGCAGCCTCAGTTTGTCCAGCCCGTCCACCATTCCTTTGTCGACCTCTCTGGCCACAACCTGGCTAGCCCTCACCCAGGATTTTCAGGTAAGGGCTCGTCCTGCCTTGGATAAACATTCTTTGACGACTGCTCTGCCCCCTCCAACCCACTCAGATAAAATCCTCTTCAGAGAGGCTCTTTTGCCACTGAGGAGAGGCAGGTCTGTGGCTCTCTTCCCAGAGGTGGCTGATATATCAGTCTAATTGCATCTAAGCAGCACTTAATGTCTTGGGGGATATGAAATTCAAGTCTCCCTGTGAGGCACAGATAGCCTGCTAGATTTCTTTAAAAGTAGCCTTCGTATATTTAAAAAAGAAAAAAGGATTTACAGCCTGTTTCTCCTTGAGCTTTTTAGAAAGAGGGAGCTTTTCCTTTCCTTTTTTAAATGATTGCCAAGCCTGATGTTGGGATTTCACTGAAAGGTTACACTGTGTGGAGTTACTTGTGGACATTCCTTGGCCCCAACACACTTAACACAACCTTCATAAGCTACAGGGGTGGGGGAAGCTGATGGGAATT
Organism: Zootoca vivipara; assembly: GCF_965207765.1. Classification (NCBI taxonomy): domain Eukaryota; kingdom Metazoa; phylum Chordata; class Lepidosauria; order Squamata; family Lacertidae; genus Zootoca; species Zootoca vivipara. Next base: position 13,316,013 of record NC_142589.1, read on the forward strand.
GTAGTCCAAAAGATCCAGAGGGCATCAGATTAGCTGAACTAAGCTTTCTCTGCCATCTGTGAACAAGAGCACAATTTGTTTGGCAGTTTCAATAATGGAGAATCAGGAAGAGGCTGGCAGAATAATTCTCAAACCAGTGAAGGGAGCCCAGGATGGGCATTCATAAACAGAGACTGTGGGTTCCAGTCACATTTGGACCTCTGCCCCTTAGCAGCCTTGTCATGAGGCTGGACCCCAATGAGAGCCATTAGCCTTGGAAGTTGGAGTGAAGCAGTTAGGAGCAGCTTATGCTTCAGAAATGTAGAGGAGCTGACTGTACAGTTGCTTGGGAACTAGTATACCTTTTTGTAACTACATGTTATAAACATGCAAACTGAGCAAGCAGCATTTTGGGGTGGGGGGTGGGTTCCGGTATCACACACATAGTGTGATTCTCTAGTGCTTCCTTCTAAAAAAAAGATTCCCCTGATCTCCCCACCACTCTGGGTAAGGAAGCACATGGCATGTGCTGCCTGCTTCTTCCTCTTCTGTGACCATCTATTTTTTTTAAAAAAATATTTTTATTAATTTTCCAATTAAAACCAATTATATCACATTCAATATTTCAAATTATACACATATATATATCAATCAGACCGAATGTTATGCCAAATCATCTAAAGAATTTTTTATTTGGGTTCCCATGCTTCAAGAAATTGGGAATTCCTCGCAACTGTCCACTGCCGTCTTTTTTCTAAAGTTCAAATCGTCCTTCAAGTTCATAATAATCCAGATCCTCCCCTTACAGTCACATAGATGTTTTCCACTTTCACGATTGTTTCCCAGCTGCTGATATAAATATCAAACAAAGTCTCACAGATGTTCTTTCTCCTGTGTGAGTTAATCAGTCCAGCCTCCCCATAAATCTTCTTAATGGAGCTCCTGTTGCGTTGAAGCAATTCGAAGTAGCGCCATCTTAAAAAGCTCAAATCACTTTCGCTTTTAGCCATGAAGATTTACGATCATTATAGAATTTACAGCTTTTCCAGGCAGGAGACCCAAACATCAAACCATAGACTCTTGGTAAATTAATGGATCTCCTTGCCCTATAGCTGAACTTAGCTTCAGGTCGCTGCTCCAATTTAAAGTGCGTCACAGCTCATAAATCCTCCGAACGCATTCAGAACTCCTTCCGTCCGACTAGGGGGGGGCTTTTCTCATCGGCAACTCCACATCTTTAAAAAAATATGCTCAGTAACAACAGTTATAAGGTTCAACTCACACAGTCTTTTGCTTCTCTTTCACTCCAAACAAGCCAGGACATCGCGTCCGGGAAGGTACGAGGCAACAATATGAAGAAAAAAAATAAAATAAAAACTCACTCCCCTTATCGCTCCGTCCCCATCAATCCTTCTTCCAGATGCAGTACAATCTTTGACTCCTCTCACTCGGCAGCATAAATTTCTCAGCAGTAAACAGCGCTTCTTTCCCTCCTTCTGAAGTATGTCCATAGATTTAAGCCTAATTATCTTCTTTAACCATGGAAATCCCCGCCATGCAGATTAGCGTCCGGGAGTCCTGGCCCTTGTAAGTGCTCAGCCCAAGCTCCCCCCACTCCAAAAACAGTCGGAGTGGGTCTGGGGGCATCGCGGGCCAGCGGCCCCTCTCCGTAACCCCCGAAGAGGGTAGGGGGTTGCCATTTACTCCCCTAGCAACCGCCAAATTCCTTACAAAGGTCAGAGAGATGGAAAACAGGTCCGCCATTCCTGCAGGCGGAAACCGGAACCCATTAAGGAAGCACATGGCATGTGCTGCCTGCTTCTTCCTCTTCTGTGACCATCTAACTGTGCGATCTGCCTACGTCTTCCAACCCTCTCCTAGTGGTCCCAAGCACTGCCACTGTTGTGATTGTGGTCTGCGTCAGCTTCCTAGTATTCATGATCATCCTGGGCGTGTTCCGGATCAGAGCTGCCCACCAGCGGACGATGCGGGACCAGGATTCTGGGAAGGAGAACGAGATGGACTGGGACGACTCAGCCTTGACCATTACTGTCAACCCCATGGAGGTAAGGCCTGTGTGGTGTTGTGGGTTTCTCTGTGTGGGTTTCCTCCCCTCTTCTTCCTCCTCTCTTGCACTTTATCCAAGAGGGCAGGGTACAGATTCCTCTGGGACTTCGTTCTTCAATAGGTGGTCCAAAGTTTGCATCGTGCCTGCTGAGCTTCTACGGCCTTTCGTCTGCCACCAGCGCTCCAGCATCTTCCTCTGGCTTTTCTTTAAAGGCCTTGTATGTGAGAGGCGGGCCTGATGCTGAAGTTTATGAAGCATTTCACCCTTCACTAATTGATTTGAAATAGGGTGGTGGTGGTGGTAGGGACATCATCAGACCTCCAGGCCTCTCTGGCTGGTCCTCAGGACTCTTCCCAAGCCACACCCCTCACTGGCTCTGAGTGCCTTTATCCCTGAATGGAATGCAGTCCTAAAGGGAGCAAGTTCTTGGAAGTTGTACAGGCAAACACACCAGCAATTGATGTCTCTCAAACACAAGACATCCATTAAACTTTTGAGAAGATTTTCCTGGGTTTAAAAGTAGTCTTATATGCAGGAATATACAGTATACCAAAGTGGTTTGCAACAAAAATGTGTGAATTCAGTAAAAGAAAAGTTTAAAACAGGCATCAATTAACTATTGTGGAAATAGGGATTCTTAATTGCCTGCCTAAGCCTGGCAGAATAGAAAAGTTTTCAGTAGGCATTTAAAAGTTGCAACAGAAAGTGCCTTGCATTATTATGTCGTATTCGACTAAACATCTACTCTGAATATACCCCTTGAATCTAATTGAACTAAGTAGTTGTTGTTTTTATTATTACAGTACTGTACTTATTTATCTCCTGACTTTCCCCCCTGACTGGGACTAAAGGCAGCATTCACAAACTGAAACAACCCAGATAAAATGCAAAAAGCTAGAATCATATAAAAGGCTGTAAGTTGAAAAGTAATCATTCTCTAATAGAATTAAAATGGTATAAAAGGTAAATCTGTTAAAATATAGATAGCAAACAAGCAGAGCGCTATTCCTTAAAAAAACAACCCCTGCCCAGTGGCCCCTCTTAATTTCAGCGGGCGCTGCTCCAAGTAGAACTTGAATTGGCTGCAATGCCATTCATGCCTTTTTGTGTCTTTGTTTTCCTTGCACAGACATACGAGGACCAGCACAGCAGCGAGGAGGAGGAGGAAGAGGAGGAGGAGGAGAGCGAGGATGGGGAGGAGGAGGACGACATCACCAGCGCCGAGTCCGAGAGCAGTGACGAAGAGGAGGGGGAGCGGGAAGAGGACCAGCAGAATGTGAACAGGCAGCAGCAGCTAGAATGGGATGACTCCACGCTCACCTATTGATCCCAGCTCCTTCCGCTGTTGTATGTCTGTCTCTGTCTGTCTCTCTGTCTCTCTCCTTTGTTCTTCCGCCCTAGAAGACTCCACAGCAAAACCACTCCATCGCTCCTGAAAATCCATGGCGTGAAGAGAGTCGGTTGGGCCCCCAGAGCTGACCAACAACACACACCCCTCCCTAGACCCCCTGTCCTGGTGTCCTGTCTCTTCTTTCCTGGCTAATCTCGCCAATCAAAATCTCGCACCTCTAGAAATTTATTTAGTACCTATTTCTCCCTCGCCTCACAATGACTGGATTATTTTTATTTCTATTCTGCAAGGAACTGCCTTGTGCTATCTGTCTCTCTCACTCACACACTCCTTGTGTCATCTCATTTAAGGGACATGACCAGCCCTCTAGTCATTGCACACGCTAGACCATGATTTTGAGGGTTTTTTTAATCTTATTTTTGGTCCGGCACTAGGCTTCCGGCATCGTTTCTCATGCTTTCTTGTTGGGGTGGTTGAGTGTAAAATAGTAATAATAATAATAATGCCAGGATCCTTCTCTCACAAAAAGATTAACTTTTTAAAAACCTTTGGGTCGGATTTATTATTTTTATTATTATTATTTTGTGGCTTGTTACATCCCTGTGATGATGATTCTTCTTCTTCTTCTTCTTCTTCTTCTTCTTCTTCTTCTTCTTCTTCTTCTTCTTCTTCTTTCTTCCTTCTTCTTCTTTTTAAATGCATTTCTTTTCCTCCTCCTGAACTCTAGTGCATGTGTAAAGTGGCAGAATGAGGTTAACTATGTTAGAAGATTTAACAGACTTTTTAATATTTTGTAAATAATCTTGGAATTATGTAATTACGTCATTTGTGGTAGTGAAAACGGGGAAAGGGGGGAGGGGGGGACACAAGCCATGCTAGGGTTTTAAAATAAAAAAACATGCCGCATGATGTAATAATAAGGTTTTGGGTTTTCCTCCCCCCCAAAAAATTCCTGCAGCAGCAGCATGGGGCAAGTTTAATTAGCGTAGAGGAAAAGCTAACGATGATCCAATGGCCTTGGATTAGACTGCCATCTTCAGTCTGGCCCAACTCTACTGATGGGTTTCTCCCCTTTTTATTTTATTTTTTAATATTTCGTTGTGGGAGGGAGGAGGCAAAACGTGATTTGACCATGAAGGCATCTTCATGGACCCCCTCTTTCTCTGGGTCCAACTGTCCTGCCTCTTGCATTCTGGGTCCTGGTCTGTTTCAGTTTTAGGGACAGTAAGGTGGGCTGGCCAGATCACACAATTTCTTTTGCACAAAGGGAGACAGCCCAGTTGGACCACTTGGGCCTGGTGCTCTCTCTGGGTTGCACACTACTAGTCACGCAGGTGGCTCGGTTGATTGTAAAAGGACAGTGTCACAGGAAGGGTGCTTCTGTCTTGACTGCCTGTCTTAAGTCGTGAACCTGAACATTTTGGAGAGGAGGGGGGGTCAAGTCGACTTTCCTTGCTGGCATCATTCCAGTTTGTTTGTTTTTAAACAAAAACAAATGAACACTCCTGTCCATTCCCTGTAGCTCCTTGGGTACAGTTAACATGGGGACGTTGGGTCTCTTTTTATTAAGCTTCCGTTCTCTTCTTTCAGTCGTTGTTTACACTGAACATATGTGCTACCTTCCTGTCAAAACTAGGGCATAAGCTATTCCCAGTGGTGACCTTGTGAATACTCTTTAATTAAGCAGTTTAGTCCACAAGCTTTGGAGACGGGGTAGGGGGTTGTTGGTGGGAAGACTGTGCCCAGTAAAATTTTGTGCCCGGATTTGGAAGGGACCGGAGTGGTTTTCCGAAAAGCAAGTTATGACCCCGATGGCAGTGGCGAGTGCTGGGCTTTTCATTAGGCATGTGGTCCTCCCTCTCCTCTGCTTTAACTTTTTAACAATTACTATTCCTTGATAGAGCCTCGGGTTTATTGCTTTTACAGTTGATTTATTCCCTGAGGGGGTGTTCTACTGAAGCTTTTCTTTGTTGTGTGGGTTGCCTGCTAAGGTGAGCCAAGTTCTGACTGGCTGCTTTGCATGAGAAAAAAAAAATCTGGCTGCTTTGCAGTTTTAGGCAAATAGAACAGGAGTTTGAGCATTGGATTCAGCAGGGCCAGGGGAGAATGTTGGCTGCTGGCATGTCTGTTTGTGGGGGGCTTGGTCCAGGTGGTTGGAGACAGCAGTGAGGAAATAGAGTGAGACCTCCCCTCATTGGTAGAGTGTCTGCTTTGAATGCAGAAGGGCTGCAGCTTCAATCCCCTGTGGCATCTCCAGGTAGAGCTAGGGATGTCCCTCCTGAAAGTCCTGAGAAGGCACTGCCAGTCAGTGCAGGCATTACTGAGCTATATGGCTGGCTTGGTATAAGGCAGCTTCCTACAAGATGCTCCTGCACCTTGCATTTTAAATCTCTTACTACCTAGAAGCAGGGTTTATTTTTGCGTAGGGATGGAAACCTTGCAGCACTCCCGATGTAGCTGGGCTCCTGCCCCACAGCCAGCATGACCAGTGGTCAGGGAGCTGTGTCTGCAGGGGCAGAGTCCCCATCCCTCAGTTAGAGGAAAGTCTCTCTGGAGTGCCTTTCACAATAGGGTGGACCCGACGGTAGGGAAAGGCTAAGCCCTGAACAACTCGGCTCATTCCTGCTCCCTTTTTTTTGGGGGGGGGGTTTAATTGCAAAATGTTAAGGGGCAAGGAAGTTGGTTTTGACCACTGTTACAAGTGCTAGTTTGAAGTAAAACAAAACAAAACGGGAAAACTTTTAACTTATGTCCAAGTTGCCCTGTGCTTTAAATGTCACTGTGTAGAGAAGATTCCTTAACCCTCTTTTTCATGATACCATCACTGTAGCAGCTGTATTTTAGAGACTGTAAACCTGATCATGACTCTCTCTCTCTCTCTTTTAAATGCTAATGCTGAAAGGTTGTACACTTTTTCTGATGCAGTATGTAGCCATCATGGATCTAACATTTCGGATGTGTATATTGGTAAATAGGTCAAGTTGGGGGGGGGGAGTCTGAGCTACAATAAATTTCTGGTTCTAAATTTTTCTTTTGTTACTGTCTAGCTTTCTGCCTCTTTGTTAGGCCTCTGAGCTGATTTCTTTCTGCCTAGCAACTGAATGCATTTTTTAAAATCCTCTACTGTTTTGGAAACAAAATGTGTAAGCGTTTTTCTGACAGGGCTTCTTAAAAGAAATGGAGGCTATAAACATTGCACCTTGGTAACATAGATTTGGAAGCAGGATCTGACGAGTGCTTGTACAGGTAAAGGCCGTAGCTCAGTTGTAGAGCATCTGCCTTGCAAGGTAGGTCTTTGAGAAGTTTTGGTTCCAGAAAAGGAAATGTAAGTTTACCAAAAGTCTTCAGTTTTGCAAAAAGGCAGTTTGGAACCTGAGTATTGAGGCATCCTTGCTCATTCTGCCTTCTGCAAATACAGTGGTGCCTCGCTTTACAAATGCCTCGCTTTACGAAAAACTCGCTAGACGAAAGAGTTGCGTTGCGAGAGGCATTCGTAAGACGACAGAATTTTCTATGACCGCCGCTTCGTCTTACGAAGCGCGGCCATAGAAAGCGGCAAAGGAAGATGAGCTGTCAGCGCGGGAAGCTGACAGCTAATCTTCCTTTGCCTCCGAAGCTGTGCTCAGTGTGGGGGGAGGCGGCAGCGGTAGAAGGTCTTTTCCCACTGCCGCCTCTAGCCCCTCGGCAGGCGGGATGTGGGGGAACCGCAGGATTTCTCCTGCGTCCCCCCCCTGCATCCCGTCCGACACACAACGGGGATCGTAGGGGCTTCTCAAGCGCCCTACGATCCCCGCTGTGTGACAGGCGGGATGCAGGGGAAACGCAGGATTTTTCCTGCGTCCCCCCACCATCCTGCCTGTCACACAGCGGGGATCGTAGGGGCTTCTCAAGACCCTACGATCCCCACTGTGTGTCGGGGGAGGCAGGCAAGACGCGGCGGCGGGGGAACGTCTTCTTCCGCCACCGCGTCTTGCCGCGCACAGCCGGCATGGAGCGCGGTTTCGGAGGTGTCCAAAGCCGCGCTCCATGTCGGGGGAGGCAGGAAGGCGCGGCGGCGGCGGGACTTCTTCTCCCGCCACCGCTTCTCGCCGGCATGGGGCTTGGCAGAGGTGGGGGAAAGGCTCAGGATCGTTCCTTCGCCTTTCCCCCACCCCTCCCGACAGAGCCAAATCCGACAAAGCTTCTGAAGCTTCGTCCGATCCGGCTCTGTCGTTGGTAGCAGTGGCGCTTGCTCTCTTGGCTCGGGGAAGCGCCTGCCTGCCTTCCAAGAGAACAAACGCCGCCGCTGCCACCAGTTCCCCCCGAGCCCATAGGAACGCATTAATTGACTTTTAATGCATTCCTATGGGAAACGGTGCCTCGCTAGACGAAATTTTCGTAGGACGAATTGAGTCCCGGAACGAATTAATTTCGTCTAGCGAGGCACCACTGTATCTGTAAGCTGGTCACATGTTGAACATTATTATTAGTTCCGCTTGCAGTGCACCAACAAGACAGTCCAACTGCTAATAAGAAATGACAAGAACACACTTTAACAAAAACAACTATATTTCAGCCCCCAAACCAAGCACCTGAAATCACATGTAAACCTTTATCAATGCAAATCTTGGGCTTAAGCCCCATATAGGAACAAAAAACAGTTCAGAATTGGCTTGCATGTAGTACCTCAAGGCTGTTTTCTTTACAGTTATTGGCTAAGCATAGGTGACACAAAAAATTCTTTGCACAGTAACTATCTAGTACAGTGGTACCTCTGGTTAAGAACTTAATTCGTTCCAGAGGTCTGTTCTTAACCTGAACCAGGAAGCCCTCTTAACCTGGGGCCGCCGCCGCGCTGCCAGAGCACGATTTCTGTTCTCATCCTGAAGCAAAGTTCTTAACCCGAGGTACTATTTCTGGGTTAGCAGAGTCTGTAACCTGAAGCATTTGTAACCCGAGGTACCACTGTACTCGTAAGTGTAAGAGGTTTGATCTTTACTACACCCATGCACATAAAGCATTTCAGGAGACACTGTCACCTGTAGCATTTTTTCTTTTTTATAGAGATGAGGGTGCATGTGTTACACAAAAGAATCCAGAAAAGAAAGGCATCAAATCCTCCTAGAGAGCCCAGCTCTTCTTTGCTTTTGGAGGTTTTCACACTACAATATCTCTGTTCAACCAGTGAACAGGTAAAGTATATCTAGCACACACTTTATCAGTATAAAATACACAACACGCAAAACCACACACACACCCCTTTCAAAGTCATCCTTTTAAAATGCCTGTACAAGGACCTCCTATAATCCATGAATGGAATCACAAACACACACACAAACAGCTGTGCAGGAGGAGTGGCTTTCCAGCAAGAAAAGACTCAAGCAGTCGCATAAATAGCCAAGAAGTGGGAAACCTTTCCTTGGAGGGTCCGTTTCAAAGGATGGGCAAGTAATAGGTGCTGGGGGCTTCAGCCCCCTCAATATTTTTGGCCAGGGGTCTCAGCCCCCTCAAAAAATATTGAGGGGGATGCCACTGCTGGGCCCCATCTCCTTGCCCTACAGCTAGGGTGAACATCACATGTTGCAGCCCAGTTGAGGAGAGGGGCAGCAGCTCTCTGCCGCCAACTCTTCACTCCAAGGAAGCTGCCTTGGCAGCTCCCTCACAGGTCGTAGCCAGGCTCCGATGGGAGCCTGTTTAGGGGAGGGGGCTGGTCACGTGTATGATGTGACCCCCTCCCCATGTTGGGCACAACTCTGCACGCCTGGCAGGTAGATAAAAGAAGAGGCTTAGAGAGAACTATTGCCTGTTGTCCTTGGACACGTTGTGAGCCAGCCAGTTAACTTTGGTTTTCCAGCTCTCCCGCAGGGCTTCGTTAAACTTGAGTTGGAAGTGTTTCCTCGCCTCTTCATCCGTCTTCCCTAATGCTAACGAGTCCTAATGAAGGAGGAAAATGGAACTAAATATATTGTTTTATTTTTAGTTCAGTTTCTTACCCGCCCTTCACCATAAGGTCCTGGCATCTAAAAACACAGTATTAAAAACAATTTAAAACAAGAGGTTCTCAAACTGGTCAGTAGACCACAGAATTGTCCATGCTCCATATCCACATTGATTTTTAACAGTTTCATTGCTGCTTTCATTTCTTACATATTATAGTTTGTTGTGTTCTATGGAATTGTAAAAACCGTACAACATGTAAGAAAACATGATTGAAAATTGTGCAGCACCTAACAATTGCTGTGGCAGGCAGAAATATTCAGTGGCCCATGGTGGGGGCAGAATTTTGGGGAAAACGGGGTCAGCCTGCTGTAAAGGTGGGTCCTCGCCTGACCTTAAGGTTTCCTTGAAACCTGCCTGATCTCTCTCTCACCTTGAGATACTGGATGTCTTTGGAGCAGCTCAGCTCCGGCAGCCCCGCTGCTTTCATCAGTGCAAACAGGTGTAGAAAGAGGAGGCCGTGGCATCGGAGGATCATGTAGGCTCTTTCGCAGTACTCTCTGAATCTGGAAGGAAAAAGGTATGAAATGGAAGTGGATGGAAGGGAGGACAATGGTCCCCCCCTAAATAAATAAATAAATCATCTTAATTTCACTAGGATTTGCACTAGATACAATTCAGGAACCATTGTACACAGCAACACTCTGCAACATATACATGGGGCAACTCATGGGCTTCGTGGAGCACTTAGTACAGCCCATTGCCAGAACCCAACTCTATACATACGGGGTGCGTAATTGGTTAATCTGTAATATCTCTTACACCACTGATTTATTAATTGCCTTCTAAGCCATAGTCTCAAGGTGTATTACATGCAAGATAATTAAAGGCAAGATAATTAAAAGCAGTTTAACACACTAAAACCCTAGCAAGTGGCCTTAACGCGCGTTACAGACCATTCATCAAGCGGGGGTGGGGGTGGGGATGTCTTCAACTGTTTCCGAAAGTGCAGCTAGTGGGCTCCTGCCATATCTCGAAATCCTATTCCACAGAAGGGGCATCCACAATAAATGCCCTGCTCTGAGTTACTGCAGAGTGCACTTGAGAAGTCTTTGGAACTTGCAAGAGAAACCATCCCGCAGACTGCAGCGATCTACTGGGTGTGTAAGGCACAAGGCAGCCTCTCAACCTGGTTCTGAGCTGTACACAGACTTATGTGTTACTACCATATATAGGTGTATTTTATCTTTTTAATATACAGGTGGCATACAATGTCAGGCCCATTAACTTCAGTGGGTCTGCTCTGAGTAGGACTCGCACTGGGTGCAGCCCATAAATTTCCTCCCATGTGCAAGTGTTAATACACAGAGATTTTACACACAGACTCTCACTGTGCGTGCGCATATACCTTTTACACAAAACATCCATTGTATATAGTCCATCTCTCTGACTTTGTTTCTCAGTTACCAGCCGCTCCCAACCCTAGACACAAAATAAAGCCCTTGATTCCACCCTAAGCCCCAGGCAAGTTGGGGAGGGAAGAGCCCAGCCAGAGCAAATTGGGGGCAACTTTCAAAGCGACACAACTCATCCTTTACCGTTCAAACTTCTCACTGTTGCTGGTTTTGCCTTGCTGGATCACATGGACGAAGTCGTAGGTCAAGATGAAAGGGACCCGCTCGCGATTGATCCCGAACTTGGTCTTGAAATTTCCCAGGAAGTGGCCAAAATCGATGTGAAACAGCTGGAAACAAATGGGGGGGAGGGAACAGGTTAGGGCTTCTAATTGCAAGCCTGGCAGCATCGTCCCAATGGCCTAGAATTTCCCAAACAGAAGACGGACCCAAAGCTACGTGCACCATTCTAAAAACCACTAAATTCTGTACTAAGAAATTGCACGACAGGCATTGCAAACCTTAAGCGCCATCCAAGTTGATGGCCATCGCTACCTCCTGTGGAAGCAAGTTCTAATGTTGGGGGGGGGGTGTTGTTTATCTGCTGTCTCCATGCCATGCGTAAAGTTACAAGCTGCTAATGTGTAGCCTCTTCATTGCCTTTTTCTCTCTTTTTTTTTTTTAAAAAGCCCCTAACGCTGCAATCTCTCCTTGTGGGAGAATTTGAAAGCCACTGCAGAAGTTCAAGGGGTTACCTTCCTTATCAGTATAAAACTACCTCACAGGGTTGTTGAGAGGATTCAAAAGGAGGTGGGAAGAAATTAACCAGCTGCATAGCTCCTTGAAGGTGTATCAGATTGCCAATACCTGGCCGTTCTCTCGGATCATGATGTTGTCACTGTGGCGGTCTCCAATGCCAAGCACGTAGGTGGCGACGCAGTACCCAGCACAGGAGAGCGTGAATTCCTCAATGGCTCGGTCCAGCGCATCACTACGCAAAAAGGCAGGGAACAAAAACCCACTGAAGATAAGCTGGAGCTCATCCTTGCAAGGCAATGTAACCTTGTAGTATAGTGATTAAAGTGCCGGACTAGGACCTGCTGTCGCCTCAAGTTCCTTGGTGGGACGTAAATCAAATGATTCAAAATAACAATGGAGTGAGCTAGGTCAGAGAACATGGCCAGCGTCTCCATGGCTGCACATACAGTGAGGGGGGCAAATTTAGCAGGGGATCAAATACCTTTTCCCCCTCACTGTACATACACCACATGCATTTAAAGAGCATGACTTCCTCCAAAGAATCCCAGGAACTAGTTTCTTATGGGTACTGGGAATTATACGGGTAAAACTACAGTTCCCAGGACTCTTTGGGGGATGGAACCATGTGCTTTAAATGTATGGTATGTATGCCACATATATTTCTGTTACAACCACAAATGGGATGTAAGTGCTTTGGGGCGGGGTGGGGGGTGGGTTTTGCCTTCTCTCATATATACCAGCCTCGGACACTGAGATCAGGTAAAACACCGTAACCCAGCCCCAAACAGCAAACATGATGTGTCAATGCAGGAAGGGGTGTTCTCAGTTGCAGCACTCATTACACAACAGCCTCCCCTTCACAGATCTGGCAGGTGCCAACCCCAATGGGTTTAAGCCATCTTTTAAAGGGCATTTTTATTTATCCAGGTATTTAGATGATCTGTTGCTGGGGCTGACAGTGTGATGTGCAGAACTTCCCACACTCACGAGGTGCTGAGGGTGGTTACGTTTTTTCTGTTGGAAAGTAGATAGGATAGGATTGGAGGAGGAAGTTGAGTAAGTGACTCTCTTTCCCACTTCCTCTTTCAGCTTTATGTACTTTTCAAGGCTCCCAATGAACCCTCCAATGAACTCAAGGCACCAGCTCAAAAATTCTGCAATTTTTGCCCAGTAAGCATATCAAAGGTTGGCGACCCTTCATCTATTAGGGAAGTCATGAGGGTTTTTTTTTAACCCTCACTGAACCATTTTGCAATTTGATTTATATTTGTGGGCTTGGATCCACAGCAGCACTAAGCCTCTCATTCCATTCCATTCATGCAAGCATTTACGCCAGCACAACACAACCTCCCTCCCTCACCTCCTCTGGAGAAGATATGGGGATGGAGTGGAGGGCAGAGAGAGAAGTTCCCATGTGTGAATGGGAACCTTGCACTAATGGAACAAGAGGCCGTAGATACAACCTACTATTCTTACTTGCTCTAATGATAATTAAAAAATAACAGTAGCCATAGTAAGGAAATAGAATAGAATTGTAGAGTTGGAAGGGGGTCATCTTTTCCAACCCACTGCAATGTAGGAAGAGGAAGAAGAGGAAGAAGAAGAAGAAGAAGAAGAAGAAGAAGAAGAGGAGGAGGAGGAGGAGGAGGAGGAGGAGGAGGAAGAGGAGGAGTTATTTGATGTTGATGTTCCCTGCTTTGGGATTTATTTTAAATCAAGAGTGGGCTAAGATAAAATAATTCAAAAACTTACCCTGGGTTCTTGGACTTCAGCCAGTTCAACAGAGCATCCTTGTTGAAGGCGGCAGTGGCTGCCATGTTGCTTTTGTTGAGCTGAATGTTGGCAATTGTGTCCGAGTCCATGACCACTTCTATCAGCCCTGTCTTGTCTCCCGTGGAAAGGCAGCCATAAGGAGTCATCCTTAAAGAAGGTAAGAGTGAGGGGAAGAGGTCAGGACCCTTTAAAAAAATAAATCTGGGTGTTTTGCAGGGAAGCCACTGACAGCCCAAGTGGGCATGAGGCAGGTACATGGCCAAAACAAAACAAAACCCAGGCATGGGTCCCAAGTTCTTAAAAGGCCTGGAAGGAAGGTGTGTCGCTGTTGGGGGAAGAGAGCAGGAACTCAAGGCTGTCCTGATGCCAGAGGTGAATTTTGAAGGCTCTGTATACCAGGATTGGCTGCTGGGCAGTCAGGTGACAGAATGCTTGGACAGTGTTGAGTTTTTGTGCCTTAAAAGTGTCATTTTATGCTGGGCTACCAGTCTGCTCTGACTGCAGCAGACGCAGAGGTAGCGCACCATTAGCAGCCTGGTTTGAGACTTCCACTCTGTTGCCCTACACACACCCCTACACCCAGGGTTAATTCACAAACATCAAGAGAGACAGGAGTGAGACCCCCAACCCAGCCTCAGTGGCTTGCTCTTTTGTGGACCAGTAGCTATATAGATCTCTCAGCCCTAATCAACCTCAGAGGGTTGTTGTGAAGGTAAAAAAAATTGGGGGTGGGGAAGAGAAGAGAGAACTACGGTATGTATGCAGCCTTAAGGACCTTGGATGAAAGGGGGGGTATAAACATAATTATTTATTTTGGAATTCACCTGAGATCTAGCCCTTCTTTCTTCCACAGGATATCCATCAGCTGGATCATCTGCAGGGTCAACATATCCTGACGGAGATCTGAAAAATTAAGAAACATTTCTCTCTTTTTCTCTATTCATCCCATGATTTCTCCCATTTCATCAGCGGTTATGATGATGGGAACATTTGCCTTTGTGTGTTCTTCATCTGGCCACAAGGGGGCACTAACAGCATGCAGATCTGTGCGTTCCCATGTTTTAGGGCGCTCTGATGATTAAAACTGGGAAAGTTGGAGTAGCATTGTGACTAAGAGACTAAGGGTTGTAAGCCAGCATTAGTCCTACTCAGAGTAGACTACGTGCAACTGATTAAATGAAACGGTTCCAAGAATTCGGGCCAGGAAGGAGATTAATTTTGAATTCCTCAAACTCTTTTATGCTTAAGGTAATGAGAAAAATTCCATTTGAAATGATTTTCAAATCCAGGACAAGGCCCTGATTCGTTTATTCTTCATCAGCTATAGTCTCATGGTCAAAGTGTACCAATTGTGTTTGCCTAAGAATTCATAATTAATCTCCTCCCCGGCCCGAGTTCTTGGAACCGTTTCATTTGATTTCCTACGTGCAACTGATTGGCACGGCTTACTTAGGCTCATTAATTCCAATCAGTTTCCTCTGAGCAAAGCATAGCCTGATGAGACCGAGGGAGGAGTCTCCAGGCTGTACATCAGGGGTAGGCAACCTAAGGCCCATGGGCCAAATGCGGCCCAGTCGCCTTCTCAATCTGGCCCATGGACGGTCCGGGAATCAGCCTGTTTTTACATTAGTTTATTTAAAATGCATCTGTGGCTTATTTGTGGGGGCCTGCCTGGTGTTTTTACATGAGTAGAATGTGTGGTTTTATTTAAAATGCATCTCTGGGTTATTTGTGGGGCATAGGAATTCGTTCATTCCCCCCCCCCAAAAAAAAAAATACTCCGGCCCACCACATGGTCTGAGGGATGGTGGACCAGCCCACGGCTGAAAAAGGTTGCTGACCCCTGTTTTACATCTTACCTCTGTCAACACAATATGGCCCTACCTTACAAGGTGGTTGTAAAAAGATTACCAGCATAATGCACAATGTTTGTGCTAGGAAACTAGCGTGCCAACTTAAGATATGTACCTTCTTTAGGAAAGGGATATTTCGTATGTTAATTGGCATGTTGCTTACTTAATCTACACCCTACACAGTGTCAACAGTGGAAATAAAATTCCAGGGTTGCTTTTAAAAAATCCACATTAAAAGCAAATAGCCGAATCAAGAGTAAATATAGATATGTGCATGCCCCAGAACAGCCTTTATGCAACCGCACCTCTTAATTCCCTTGTCAAAACTCACTAGTTTTAATCAATTAAAAGCCAGAGCAGGCACTCATGCAGAGACGCAACAGGCAGCCTCATTTCTGAAAGGTGCTCCTAGGAGCCTTAAGTCCAGGAATGGGCAACCTGCAGCCTTCCAGATGTTGCTGGACCACAAACTCCTTATTCCTGCCTTACTGTAACAAAGCCAAACATAGTTGAAATAATCACATACTCTTCTAATTTCCCACATCCTCTGCTCTTTCCCAGTGTCTGTTTTAAACTGTTTGTAAAAACACCACACACAGGCGGCATCAAACAGTTAAGTGATAGCCAGCTGCGTAGTTTAACTACGTGCTCCTTAGTTATCACGGCCACTGTTATAGGGAGAGGCGTCTCCCTGGGACAAAGAGGCTCATCCTATATCAATCACAAACCCATCAAGAAGCTGTTGTGTGGCTTCCTTACCGTCTCCATTTTTGAAGATGATCCCCACGTTGCTGGTGCCGCCTATCTCTTCATTGTTAAACACGATCCACAGAGGCTTCATCTTCGAGTCCATGAAAGTGCAAAGCTCCACACTAGAAAAATTGCGCACACACATAAAACCAACTGAAAACCTCCACCCACCTGCAGAAGCTTGGAAGTAAGAAGGGGTGAAAATAATAAAAAAATTTAAATGGTGCAAGATAAGTCTCTTTCCACATAGCCATGCTGTGTTGTCAAGCTGCTCTGCTGGATCCCTGGCAGAAGGAGGGAGATCTTTCTCCCAACACCTGCTGCCAGGTCCTTCAAAATCAGGGTTTCCTAAACTTGGTTCATCAGTTGCTTTTGGACTACAACACCCATCATCCCTAGCTAGCAGGGCCAGTGATCAGGGATAATGGGAATTGTAGTCCAAAAACAGCTGGGGACCCAAGTTTGGGAAGCCCTGCTTTAAAAGGCGAGGCTGGGGACCAAGCCCAGGCCCTTCTACATGCAAGGCATGTGCTCTACTAGTGACCTTAAATCCCTTCCCTTGAGGCCTAAGAACAAAAGGAAGCTGTTTTATACAGGGTCAAACCATTAGGTCCATCAAATTCAGTACTGCCTGCAATGACTGGCAGTGGCTCTCCAGGGTTTTAGGCAGCGAATCTTTCCCAGCCCTACCTGGAAACACCGATGGGTCATTCTGCTTGCAAAGAAGATGCTCTACCACTGAGCTCAGAGCCCTCCTGGGTCCAAACCATCCTAGGCCCAGATTGTGCAAAATGCTACAGCCAAACTGTTGGTAGGGGCTGATGGCTGCCAGAACTTAACTCCGGTGCTTAAAAGCTTGTACCGGCTGCATGACAGCTACTGGTTCAAATTTGAGGTTCTTCTACTAACTTATAAAGCCCTTCACAATTTGGGCCCAATGGGCTGCTTATACCCCTTGTATCCCTGCCTGATTACTGAGCCCTTCCGGGAAGTCACTGTCTGTGGTCCCCCACAAGGCTCAAGATGCATGGCTCACATCTGTGTGTTTGGTTTTGGGAAAACACTTCTGAGGAGCAACCTCCCAGCAGAGATCACACAGACCCGCTCTCCCATTGATCTTCCGACTCCTGATAAAGAACCGTATTATTCCAACAGGCCTTGTGAGTTCCCCGATTTGATGTTTTAAAACAGCATCTTGGGCTGTTTAAAAACACGTTTTTCATCTTTGTCCGGTCCTGGGCAGTATAAACTGCTGAAATCGGCAAGAAGAAATCAGCCCACTCTGAGCGAGCGCAAGCTCTGGTGCGATCTAAAGTACCCCCTTGTGTCAGCAACGGGAAATCCTTTTCAGCCCAGGGGCCACATTGCCTCCTAGACAACCTTTCAGGGGCCACATGCCAGTGGTGGGCAGGACCAGAAGCAAGAGGGGGGCGGAGCCACACGTGGTAAATTTACTCTAGCTTCGCTCCAGGCAAGTGAGAGGCATTATCCATTCAGCAACACATTCTAGCCAGGAGGATGCAAACCAGAGTTGCTGATGGGTGTGGCCTGAGAAGGGGTGTGGCCTAGGGAGAGTTCCGAGGGGGTCTGGAGGGCCACATCCAGCTCCTTGCCCGAGGATCCCCAGCCCTGCCTTACCTGACTTTTGCCAGGATGACACTGGGGTTCAAGGGAGACTGAAGGTTGGAGAGAGCTTCCAGGTAGGTCTCTTGCCGCAAACAGGTGTGCATGAACTCCTTGGTTTGAGGCTTGGGGTTCTTTAGGGCACTTAATTTGACGATGCCATTCAAGGCCTTCATCTTGTTGAGGGCTTCACTCTGAATCGGGAGGCAGGGTGAAAAATTAAATAATCTAAAACACAACCAGAGCCAAGTCAACTCATTTTGTTCTATTCAAAATATTTAAGGCGTCCAAATAAGATCCCGCTGACAGTCCATTTGGACTCTGTATGTGAAATAAACGCACCATTTAATCCGTCGGGGAAGTATTCAGATCTTTAGAGACCCTAAACCAGGCATCCCCAAACTGCGGCCCTCCAGATATTTTGGCCTACAACTCCCATGATCCCTAGCTAACAGGACCAGTGGTCGGGGAAGATGGGAATTGTAGTCCAAAACATCTGGAGGGCCGAAGTTTGGGGATGCCTGCCCTAAAAACACTTAAAAGATTTTGGTACCTTCAATAAATAATTCAAAATATAAACCCACAAAATAAAATTTTATTCTTCGGAATGAAACAAAACCTACAGTAAGAAGGAAAATTATATTTGAATGTTTTTATCCTACTTCTTCTAATCACAACAGGAAATTTCTGTGGTGCCCCTCAGTGTCTGAGGGACAGTGGACCGGCCCCCTGCTGAAAAAGTTTGCTAGCCCCTGTGCCTAAGCACATGCTTATTTTGCTTAATGATTAATTCAGCCCTGGGGCCTGCCCTGTACCAACCTGCTGGGTTGAAAAAAATGCAAGCATCCCCTTTGGACAAGCCAGCTGCTTACCTGCCTCATCAGAGATTTCATGTGGTGAGTGCTCCCTCGGCAATAAGCTTCCAGGATCAGGCCAAACCTTAAGGCCACAGATGGGACGTGCATTTCAGATCTAAGCGGGGATGGTGAGAGGAGGAAATTGACATCTTACGATTATGATGATCTTTTTTAAAAGAAATATCCTTCACCCAAAATGAGTTTCAGGGCAAAGTGTACAACAACAAAATATAATAAAAGCAAAATATCAGAAGACAGGTTTTTTTTTTTAAAAAAAACTAAACTAAGAAAAAACAAACACAAAGCAAGCCACAGACAAAGGTAATCCCTTTAAAATGTTCCCACGGAAATAACTTGTTGCTGAAAATGATAAGAATGTTGGTGCCAGGGATTATGGGGGTGGATATATTCTAAAGTTGGGTGGGAGCCACTACAGAAAAAGTCCCTGCCTATTTGTTCAAGCATATAAACACACCTCAGCAAATGAGGGCCCTCAGAGAAAGGCCTCTGCTGAAAATGCCGGTTAAAAGGCTAACAAAATTACTTCTTGATTAATTATAATTTATTGATAGTTTTATCCATCCTTCACCCAAAAGTCTCAAAGTGGGTTACAGCCACATTAAAAATACAATATTGAAATCAGTTGACACCGTTTGGGTCTTTAGCAACAGCAGCAGCAGCAGCAGCAACAAGCAGGTGGGGAGGAGATTTTCATTGGGACCACAGCTGGCCGGGGTGTGTGTGTGTGAGGAATAAGGAAATAATTAAACTCCGTATTCCTTCCCTGCCGCAGCCCATGCCACGCAGTTAACTTTTAACTGTACACTAAGTACTTCCTTACCTGAGGTGCCAGAACAGGAAGTGCCCTATTTTGCGATTGGATAAGGCCCGGTCCAACAGGAACTTGGTCAATTCGCAGTCTAAATAAGATTTGTACTTCAGCACTTGAACCAGCTGGAGGAGGTACTGGAACAATTCGGCATCTCTGCAGAAGGAGAGGCGGCAGAAGAGGAGTCATTTCCACACCACAAGTGCAGAGGCATCAGTTGACATGCAGCACAAGGCTATTGTAAACCAGCAAACCCACCTCTTCCTCCCTTCATCTATTTATTTTTATTTCCCCGTGGGGATTTTTCTGGGGTGGGTGAGGGAGACAGACGGCTGGGGCAGAAGGCACGGAGCCCGACAGCAGGAGGAGCCAGAGCCAATGACGGGAAAGGGTATGGCTGGCTGGTGTGCCTCGGACAGAAGCGTCCCATGCTGCAACATTCAGTTACAGTTCTCATAGGTTTCAACTTTTATTCCAGCAAATTTGTGGGCACGGCAGAGAGTTATGCAGACAGTTCCATAACCACTCATGACTCTACCCTGGGGTAGGCGTGGGTTAGCTTTCTGCCCTCTTGTTTGCTTGGCCCCAACCCCTTTGCTGGTTCCCACTGGGACTGGTAGGGCAGAAAAATGAGGCAAAGCAAGAATGAGGGCCAGCAGGAACCCACTCATTCTAGTTTTATCCCTATGCACTGGCTCTGCTGTGGCATGCCAGCCTCAGTGGGAGAGATAGGAAACAGAAGGCTCATTTCATCCACTTTGCTGGAGGCCTAGCTCCATCAGGCACCTCCCGTGCCCCCTGAACTGTGCCAACTGCTTAGAAACTGGTGCCTGAGTTTTGATTTTGATATACCCTCCCTCTCTCTTTTGCCTTGCGTGCCATCTTTTTCCAGATTGCAAGCCTGAGGGTAGTGACTGTCTTGTTTTGGTGGTATGTAAGCCACTGTAGGAGCATTTTTGGCTGAGGAAGCAAGGGTACAAATGCTGTCAATAAATAAATAAATGCGAGTGGACACTGGCTACATTCCACCTTTCATGTTATCAAATGGCATATAAATCTAGCCAAATGAGTAACATCAGGCAAACTTTCGTTTTACTCACGTCAACTTTTTCAGCGAGTTGACTGTGAAGGAACCCACGTAGCGATCGGGGAAGTTGAAATCCAGCAGCTCTAAGGCATTGAGAACGGGCAGCTCCGGCCAAGACTGCAACAAGTGGATCATCTGCAAAGTGGACATTTTTTTTTTAAAGACAGGCTGAAAGCAATAACATACTTGGGGTGGGAGGGAAAGAAGAAAGATTGACAAACTGGAACACGTCCAGGGGTTGTTGGAGGGTCCAGAACCTCTTTCTGCCCGAGGGCCGCATTCTATTTTGGGCAACCTCCCGGGGGCCACATGCCAGCAGTTGGCGGAGCCAGGGGAAAGTGGGTGGAGCAAAAATCAAAACTTTTGCCTTTGTACATTAGTTTGTTTGCCACACCAGCTCACAAACCCTTTTCCTCTCTCTAGACAAGCAAGAGGCATTGCTAGACACATTCCAGTCAGGCACAAAAAAAAGTCCTGTGAGGACCAAGTCCTACGAACAACGGTTGAAAGAGATGAGAAAGGAGCAAGGCCTTCTGGGGGGCTGAAAAGGCTGAAGCTGAAGTATCCTTCTAGCTACTGCAGCAGAGCATACCAGCTCAAGCACTCTGCTGGCTACCTTGTGCAGAAGGGGTCACCTTTGTCCCTTTCTCAGAGCTTGGAGGAAGTTGTGGGGAAAGGAAGTTGGTGTCAAAAACTCCACTGCCACAAACAGGAAGGTGGGGGATGCGGGGGGAGGAGGAGGAGGAGGGAGGGTAGCTGATCAAAGAGGATGGAGGGAATAACAGAGTTGCCACCCACCCTTGTGCAAAGGATGGGTTATTTTTAACTTGTTGGCTTTGAAGGAAAAAAAACTGTTTTTCCTAGCATGGCTTCACATATTCTGCTATTCTGTATAATTCTGCATCGTAAAAACATATACACATGCATAGATAGATAGATATTCTACAACCCATGTTTGGCTTGAACATCTGCGTGCAATACCTGAACGTTCCCTCTCTGCCAACTGCTGCCCTGGCTCCCAAGCAAGAACTTCTCACCTGAGCAACATCTTCATGCTTGTTCCATTTGGTTACAACCAGCAGCTTCGCCAGGGCACCCGGGTACTGGTCCCGCATCTGATGCCTCATCTTCCACACAAGGTCTTTCTCGTGCTCGTAGAGTTCGGTGTGAGATCGGCGCTCCAGAATCTCTTTCAGCTGTTGTTTCTGAACCGTTGGGATTGGTACACTATTGACTTAGCACATTTATGCCCTACTTTTCCCTTGGGGAGCTCCTCCTCCCTCCTCATCTTATCTTCGCGGCAACCCCGTGAGACAGGTTAGGCTGAGAGAGAGTGAATGGTCACACCCAGTGAGCTTTGTGGATGATTGAGGGATTCAAACTGTGGTCTCCAGGGTCCTAGGCCGACACTCTAACCCCTACACCACACTGCCTTCGCCTCCATGAATTTGTCTAATCCTCTTTTAAAGCCATTTGTGAGGGGGATAGCACGGTGTTGTGCATGCAGGCAACTGAAAATGCACTAGTTACAGGTAGGTAGCCGTGTTGGTCTGACGTAGTCGAAACAAAATTTAAAAATTCCTTCCAGCAGCACCTTAAAGACCAACTAAGTTTTTTATTTTGGTATGAGCTTCTGTGTGCATGCACACTTCTTCAGATACCTTCAGATATCTGAAGAAGTGTGCATGCACACGAAAGCTCATACCAAAATAAAAAACTTAGTTGGTCTTTAAGGTGCTGCTGGAAGGAATTTTTTTATTTTGAAAATGCACTGTTATGGAAACAGAGGTCTGGGCTGTATTAGTTGGGAACCTACTTGTTTTTTCATGCTCCAACACCCTAACCGACACGCCATCCAGTTTTAAAAAATAATATTGAAGATAATGTCTATCCTCAGGTTTTTGCAGTGTATCCAAGTCAGTTCTACTCAAGGCAGGCCCACAGAAATTAGTGGACCTAAATTAATCTTCCATTCACTTCAATGGGTCTACAAGCTTTGTTTTTTCTTTTGACGTGGCCTCACTCAGCCTCATTGGACAGCACTGAGCAAGTCTCCCTCTTTCACCCTAACCTACCTCACAGGGCCGTTGGGAAGATCAAACAGGATAACCCAATGGACACACTTGCCACAAGGAAGGGGATGTGCTGGCATTTCATTAATAAATCAGCAAAACACCAGCTAAACTGTATCCTGCACCCCAGATGATCCCAAGCGATTGAGATTCAAACAGGCTCCTATTTGCATAGCCCCACCCCCGGCTCCTGTTCCTTGGTCACGCTGGGGTGTGACGGAATGTTGAACTGGTTTTGAAAATGGATGCGCGGGAAGATGTGCTCACCTCTTCTGGGTCCTCCGACATGTACCGGGGGCACTGCCCATTCCTTCCATGCTCCATGATCTGAAACGCAAAGATAAAACAGAATGTATACGATGACATTTAAACACTGTGGTGATTATTATTACTGTAACGGCTCCATCATCATATTCATCATTTGCACATATTGGTCTTTTCCCCTCTACGAAAAGTAAACGCCACGTGATTTACAATAATGTATGGAACTATTATGTACAAAGGTTTATATGACTAATATATATACGGTATAAATATTTGTACTGTTACATTCTGCCCCAATCTCCAAGCGATGAGAGAATCCAGGGGTCCCAGATGCTTACATTGGAATTTAGCCCAGCAGAGACTGTGATGTCTTTAGGATATTTGGTTTTATTTACACATATATACAACCTGAGCGTAAGATGGAGGGGTTCGTAGCATTAACAGGATCTTGCCTCTCCATCAGGCACACAGCAAGCATGCCTCTGTCTCTCTAGCTCCCAGCCTGTTTCCAGCCCAGATCACACACAGTTTATTGCTGATTTTTATCTCTTTCAGTGTTTTAAAGAGTTATTTTTACTGATGTTATTGTTTTATTCCCACTGTAAGCTGCCCAGTCAAGCAGTGGGTAAATATTATGAAACAAACAAACAAACAAAATGCAAGCCTAATAAATCAGTCGAACTGGCAGCCCTATATGAAAATGGGATTCCACACTCAGTAATGAGAGGCGCACCCCTCTTAAAACTGAATGGAAGTGACCCACTTTTCCCACTGACTCAGAAAGCAGACTAGACTGGCCAGGGGCAGGGGTGCAAACTGACACCTTCTTACCTGTTCAAAGGACGGATAGTAGACCGGGTACAGCGAAATGCCAGGGAAGCGGATGACCAAGGCCGCGGCACTTTCCGTATTGGGGTTAGTCCGGACGGTGCCCGTTGGGTTCAGCAGCTCTCCTTTCTCATCTGGAAAGCAAGCAGGGTGAGGCTCCCTAAGAAACGTGGCGCCACCTAGTGGCCAATGATTTGGCAAGAACGGAACATGAATGCCATGCATTGTGATACTCGGCTAAGTCACACTCAGAGGAACCTAGGAAGCTGCCTCTTTCTTTTTTTTAAGTGTGGCAGCACCTACACTTTGGAACTCCCTGCCTATTGATCTCAGGCACAAGTACCTCTTTTCAGAGTCTGCTAAAAAAGTTTTTTAATTCTGTTTTTAGCTTACTGTTATTTTAGCTTTTCAGATGTCTTAAAAATATTGTTATTTTTTCGTATGGGCAATTTCATCACTTTATCTGTTTTCGTAAACCGCTTTCAGGTGGTGGTTGTCTTTTACAATCATGCGGTGTGTAAGTTTTATGAAATAAAGTAAATAATTTTCAGCCCAACTGGTCCATTGAACTAAGCCAAGCATCCCCAAACTGTGGCCCTCCAGATGTTTTGGCCTACAATTCCCATGATCCCTAGCTAACAGGACCAGTGGTCAGGGATGATGGGAATTGTAGTCCGAAACATCTGGATGGCCGAAGTTTGGGGATGCCTGAACTAAGCATTGTCTGCACTGATTAGCAGCAGCTCTCCAGGGTTTTACCCCCTGCTCTCTCTCACACACAGAGAGAGGTTTTTCCCTGAGACCAAACCTGAAGCTACCATGGGGGACTGAACCTGGGACCCTCTGCATTCCAAGCTGATGTTCTATCTTTGAGTTACGTCCCTTTCCCATATATTCTATCACCCAGGATGAAAACAACAGTGATATTAGGGAGCTGCCTTATGTACCTGGAAACGATGACCACATTGGCAGGCAGCACTCTCCAGTTTTCAACTGGTCTTGATAGTCAAACAGCATGATGTTCACCCAGGCAATTGGGCAATCCTGCAGGGAGGGTGAAGAAGATTTAGCGGGTCAGGTTCATGCAGCAGGAATAACATTCAATGACTCTGATCAAGCCACGCCTGCTGGCCATATACCCTTGCAGGCACCAGGGCTGAAGATAAGCTCATCTCCAGCACTTGCAAAAATCTCTGCAGTGCTTTAGAGACATTAGGTGACCTGCTTTCCGGGTGGCGCTGTAGTCTAAACTACTGAGCCTCTTGGGCCTGCTGATCGGAAGGTTGGCGGTTCAAATTTGCATGACGGGGTGAGCTCCTGTTGCTCTGTCCCAGTTTCTGTGAACCTAGTAGTTCGAAAGCATACCAGTGCAAGTAGATAAATAGGTACCGCTGCGGCGGGAAGGTAAGTGGCATTTCCATGTGCTCTGGCACTCGTCACGGTGTCCCGTTGTGCCAGAAGTGGTTTAGTCATGCTGGCCACATGACACAGAAAGCTACCTGTGGACAAACACTGGCTCCCTTGGCCTGAAGCGAGATGAGCGCCATACCCCACAGTCACCTTTGATTGGACTTAACTGTCCAGGGGTCCTTTACCTTTTACCTTTATTAGGTGACATATTTTCCTGGTGCAATGCTGCTTTGAAGGCCTGGCAATCAGCTGATAGTCGGGCCTTCAAAGCAGCGTGCACCAGGAAAACATGTCACCTGATGCTACTGTGACATCAGGTGATGGACAAGTGGGTTGTCCTGCCCACCCATCAAACATGGCCTGTAAGAAGGGGAGATAAGGAATGGGCCCACTGATCAGATCCAATTACCCACTCCACCCTTTTTTAAAGCTGCTTTTTTTGGCTCTGGTATGCTACTGGGTCTTCAACTTGTCTGCTTTCTTTTTTTTAAATGCACACAGAGAAAAAAATTCAAAACCCAGAGCCCAAAGCGGCTTTTTAAAAAATGAAAACAAACAAGTTCAAGAGTCAGAAGCAGAGCCAAAGCAGCTTTTAAAAACCCAGAAGAAAAACAAAGGCACTTCAGCTACTGATTTATTTTTTAGTTGTACAGTGTTTTATATATTTATATTTTCTTCAAGGGCGGGGTTGGTTTTTGTAGGAGTTGGTAAGCTGCCCATACAATGCATTCATTGAAAAGCAGGGCCCACATTTTCACATCAACTCAGAACGGCTACTGGGTCTTGAACTTGTTTGTTTAGATTCCCTCTGACTCTGGTGTGCTTTTGTCATTAGAAATTTGCAGCTCAGTCCCTTAACCTTGGAATGGGGGGGGGCAGTTAGAACTGTCAACTGGTCCAACTGGTCTTTTTTAAAAAACAACAACAACAAGCAAACACACACACACCCAAAAAAAGAAATTGCACAGTAAACAGGGACGAGGGATTAATCTGGCTGAAAACACCCTCCTCCGTTTTCTTTCGCAATGCTCGCTTCCAGCACATATCCAAGAAAATAAATACCCGGAAATATTGCTTCACCTCTCTACTTCGAACTGCCTCCCTTCTTTCAACTTCTAAGCCTTCTTAAGAGCCACCCAGCCAAAACAGCAGAAGGCCTGGCTCCTGACCAAGCTCGAAATGATGAGATCTTTGGTGGAGATGGTCCAAGAAGTGAATGACTCGGCATCTTCCGAGGAAGCAACAGAGAATAGCTGCAGCATGACTCAGCAGAGCATGATGCAGTCCAAGGGCTCAAGCCCAGTTCCTGTAAGCTTGTTCTCGCTGGATTTTTGTACATAAGGAATTTGCAACTCTCAAAAAACCTACACACTTTTTCATTTAAGGTTGTGTACACAGTTCTGTTCACTCTCCATCCAGTGCTGCTCCTATTGGTTTGTAAATGCCCCGATCCACATCTGTCCTGTTAGTTCCTTGAGAAACGTGGTCTTTGAAAATGGAAGCCATATGGACATCCACACACCTTCTCCAACCACTGGTGTGGATGGGAAGTGGCAACTTGGAAAGATATCCCACTGCACTGATGTATATAACAGAATGCAAGTGTGATTTGAAGCAGTGGGGGGTGAGGACTGACCTTGCTGCATTTTAAGCCTGCATTGTGAACCTAGATGTGGCACCAATAAGGCTACCTATCTTATCTATCTTGCGCCCTAACATGCTTTCTATCTGTCTGCTAACTAGCCAGTTTTCCACCTAGGGAGTTAACTTTCTATATTGCTTCCTAGCTAGCTAGCTTTCTTTGTATAGCTATCTTGTTCTCTATCTTTCTTGCTACCTAGCTAACCTTCTGTCTATCTAGCTGTCTTGCTAAATAAGATAGTTAACTTTCTATCTATCATCTAGCTAGCTACCCTGTTAGCTATCTGACTAACTTCCTAGCTATCTTGTTATCTAACTAAGTACAGTGGTACCTCGGTTTAAGTACACAATTGGTTCCGGAAGTCTGTACTTAACCTGAAGCGTACTTAACCTGAAGCGAACTTTCCCATTGAAAGTAATGGAAAGCGGATTAATCCGTTCCAGACGGGTCCGCGGAGTACTTAAACTGAAAGTACTCAAACCGAAGCGTACTGAAACCGAAGTATGACTGTATCTATCTTGCTAACTACCTATGGGCAATCATTTAGATCAAGGATATGGAACCTATGGTCCTCCAAACATTAGACCAGGATTTCAGACCAGGCTTGTAAGCCCGGGTTTTAAAGATGGAGGTAAAGGAGTGCAGAGAGAGAAGCAGGAGGGGGTGGGGGAGGGGGGAACTCAGTGAAAGGCAACAAGAAACGTCCACTGAATCACCTCCTGCCCTTATACAACTACTCAGCTCCACCCAGCCACATCCTTTGCGGGATGCTATCACACTTTAAAGTGATCGCTGTGTCCTAACATAGATAACAGACTCAGGTTGTAAACAACCAGAGCCACACTTTGGAGAAATTGACCTGCTTCACCCTCATCTCCCGCATCCACATGGTTTGTGGCGCCCCAATTCTAAGACCTCCACGGAATGGAAGTGGAAAGAATCTTGAAGAAGAGGAAGAAGAAGAGGAAGAGGAAGAAGAAGAAGAGGAGGAGGAGGAGTTTGGATTTGATATCCCGCTTTATCACTACCCTAAGAAGTCTCAAAGCGGCTAACATTCTCCTTTCTCTTCCTCCCCCACAACAAACACTCTGTGAGGTGAGTGAGGCTGAGAGACTTCAGAGAAGTGTGACTAGCCCAAGGTCACCCAGCAGCTGCATTTGGAGGAGCGGAGACGCGAACCCGGTTCTCCAGATTACGAGTCTACCACTCTTAACTACACCACACTGCCCCACACTGGCTATGAAGACATAGCATAGAATTAACAGCTTCAGACAGTGCCTGAAGGAAGAAATACACCATTTGGGGAAGGTTCTTACATTTAAAAAATATATATCTCCTGCAAGAAGAAAGCGAATTCACCAGGGAAACAGGTTTCAGCCCTCTCCCCTGCTGGTCTAGTTTTCTATTTGCAGGGTGTTTTTAAGAGGAGGAAACTCTCTCACACACAACCAGCAGTGTAGTAGTGGTACATTCCACCCTGCCACTGCAAGACTGCACCACCTCGTTTGGTTGTGTGGGGTGGATCCAGACCAGTGCAGTGAACCCTAGGAGGGACTTACAGCTTTCTTTGACTTCTTCTTGGTAGACCTTGCCTTCTTGGCTTTCTCCACCACGGCGTAGAGCGCCAGGCACAGCCGGGCCATGCGAGGTAGGTCACAGACGTTAATCTCAAATTCAAGCCTCTGCCCCCACACGGGCTCTGAGCAGACGTTGACTTCAGAGCTGGACACCATCTTGCAGAGCATCTCGTGGCCGTGGTACAGGCCCGCCTGGACCACCAGCTGAGAAAGGGAGATGTAGGAGAAGGGTGAGCCAAGCCATCCAACCTCACAGCTCTGTGCATGCGTGCGCCATGCGCTCAGCCCATGTGCGCTTCAAAAGGTAACAGGTAGAGAAAAGAGTGGACAAAGGAAAATGACACAAATCCGTCTCTGTTGCTTAGTAAACAAGGCAGGGGGAGATACTTCATCGGCCTGCATTCCAGCTGAGTTGCTGCTGGCAAAACTCAATAAACATACAGTGGTGCCTCGCTTAACGAATGCCCTGCTTAACGAAATTTCTGCTTAACGAAAGGATTTTTTTGAGCGGAGGTTGCCTCGCTAGACGAATTCGTTTTATGAAAAATTCGTCTAGCGAATCGCGGTTTCCCATAGGAATGCATTGAAATTCAATTAATGCGTTCCTCTGGGCAAAAGAAAATTCAAAAAAAATTCAATGCATTCCTATGGGATTCGCTAGACGAATTTTTCGTTATAAGAAAAGACCCGTGGAACGAATTAAATTCGTCTAGCGAGGCACCACTGTATTGCTCTATAGTGGTGATAACTGCCAGTCAATGGCATCAGGTCGGGCTCCCAGCAGAAATACAAAGCACCCCAAGGGTCATGTAGTCCAACATGCTACAACGCAGGAATCACTGCTACAGTATGTTATATGATTATGTTTCGATTGTTAATCACTTCAACTTGGGGACAGACCATAGTAGCTCAGTGCGTAGAGCATCTGCTTACATGCAGAAGGTCCCAAGTTCAGTCCCCAGCATCTCCATGGAGAGCTGCTGCCAGCCAGTGTAGACAGCACTGAGCTAGATGAACTAATGGCCTGATTCCGGACAAGGCAGCTGCCTATGTTTTATAGAAATGGAAATAAATAAGTAACAACCGGTTGTGTCCAGTGCTCGTCCAACTCAAAGCCGATCCAATTACATTAATGGCCATGGCGAACTTTGGCACATGGGTCTACTCTAACTTAAGCTGAACAAAACCCGACATAAATAAACAATAGTACTCTTTGTAAAGTACTCTTTGCAGGCAATGCTGATCAACGGGCAAACTGGGTTTTAACTACTGGTTTTAAGAGGTGTTCTGATATATTTTTAATTAATGTTTTCAGCCAGCTAGTTTGGTTTTATTCCTTTGTATTGTATAATGTCATTTTAAATGTTGGTAGCCACTTTGAATCCCAGCCTTGGAGGAAGATGGGTAATAAATACATTAAATAATCACCATCATAATACGGTAATGCCATTTTTGACTGCTCTTCAACCTAATAAAAAGAACTACAACCCTCCCTGCTAGCAGAAAGGTAGCACCTTCAAGAAGCAAAGTTCCAGCCTCCCCTGCACCTTGCAGAGCCAATTTTCTACATCTATGAAGGTGTCAGCATTTGTGGGTTGCTTTCTTTGGTCTTTTTTTTTTTGGCTTTGTATCATGCAGGAGCACATTTTTTTAAAAAACAAACAAACACCCAAAAACCAGTGATCTCCCACGCAGCCAGAAATTTCTAAGAACTCTCCTTCTGCAGAATGCTGATCAGCAACCCTCCCCTTTCCTGTAGTGGGAAGCCACTGACACCGTCTGAAGAGCTGAATGAAAAAGTCTCATGTAGGCTGGTGGTGGCTGAGAGGAGAAGTCAGCACATGACTTCTGCCTTTTGATCTCAGCATTTTTAAAACAACAAGCAGTAAACAACAAGGCAGGAAGAGGAAAAAGCAGTCACAGAAAGTCTAGCAGAAAGAAAGAGGGGGAGAGTACCTTCATCCGTTCATCAGCATTCACCTTACTGCCCTGCACCAAGTCGATATAGTAAGGCTGCTCAAGTGACCACAGAGAGATGGAGTTGGGCTAGCATGTGGGGTTGGGGAGGGGGGAGAAAAGGGAGAGAGGTAAACATCACCACTAAAGCATAGGAGGCAACTATCAGCCAATTTATTTAGCTAAGCTGGGAAAGCTATACACCAAGCATTGAGATATATTTAATTTCTGTTATTCTGTCCAGACTTTATTACTCTGATCGCTACCCCAACCCTTCCGTCGAGCTATCACGGGATGGCTTACAGGAGGCGGTGGGGAAACTTTTGCTGTCCAGGGGCCACATTCTCCTGGGCAAGTATCTGTGGGCCACATGCCAGTGGTGGGCGGGGCCTGAGGCAAAAGTGGGTGGAGCAACAACTGTGAATTTTACTTTTCTGGATTCGGCTGGTTTCTGCACACATCCCACTCTGGCCTCCCATCAAGGCAAGAAAGAGGCATTGTCAGAGTCCAAGAACTGACTCCAGGTATACCCAAGAGAGATGCGGGCAAGGAGGGAGGTGTGGCCTGGGAAGAGGTCTGAGGGCCACAGGCTGAGGCATGGAGGGCCACATCCAACACCCAAGACTGAACTTCGCCACTCCTAGCTTACAATGATTTTCTTTAACCTAACAACTACCCTGTGAGGTAGGTCAAAGCTTCAAAACTTCCTGCAAACGCTGCATCATTTCCACGAGTAAAAAATTAAACCCAGGTAATCCAGGCCAGTGAAAATGTCATATGGACTACAAACTTCGCATGTTCCGTTTCAAAGACGGGAAAACCACAGTGTCTGGACATGCCTTTCTCGCTTGTTTGTTTATTACGGCTTACAGCGGGTGGCGCTGTGGGTTAAACCACAGAGCCTAGAGCTTGCTGATCAGAAGGTCGGCAGTTCGAATCCCCGTGACGAGGTGAGCTCCCATTGCTCGGTTCCTGCCCCTGCCAACCTAGCAGTTTGAAAGCACGTCAAGTGCAAGTAGATAAATAGGTACCGCTCCAGTGGGAAGGTAAACAGCGTTTCCGTGTGCTGCTCTGGTTCGCCAGAAGCGGCTTAGTCATGCTGGCCACATGACCTGGAAGCTGTACGCCGGCTCCCTCGGCCAATAACGCGAGATGAGCGCCACAACCCCAGAGTCGGTCACGACTGACCCTAATGGTCTGGGGTCCCTTTACCTTTTTCTTGGGGACCGGAGGAGGTTTGGGGGACGCTTTTGAGGGATGAGTGATCCCATTGGTTTGTTCTTCGCACAGAGCCATGATGGAAGCGGAGTGCACCATTGTGAGATGTGGCAGGAGGCCACGGTGCAAACAGTCACGGATGTACTGCGGGAATGGATCAAAGGAGATTAGCATATATACGTAGCAGGAGCTCAAAACGCTAAATGTATGAGAGGAGAAAAGGAGTTGCAAGGCTACAGGAATTGGGAACGGCGGCCAAGTCAGGGTGGGAGGCCCAGATTATGTTCTCAGAGAAAAGATATAGTAATTACAGAATCCTGAGAATCTCATTTTTTAAATAAAAAACAACAACCACATTTCTAGCCCATATGAGAAAAATGCTGAATTCCAATCCACTACCCCCCCCCCTGAAATGACAGAATGGTGGGTACCTGTGCACAGGTATCCCTAGCACAGAAAGAGCTTGCACTCCTCTCTATGGTCTCCTTCCCAGTGTCCCCCAGTGAACTAAATGGTTCTCCTTGTGATCACTTTGGTGCACATGTCAAAATAAATAATGTCAAAATAAAATAAAATAAATTTTTAAAATAGATAGAGTATAGGAATAAATCAGAGGCTTGCCTTGCTATAAAAATAAAATAAACTGGACATGTATATTTTTAAAGGCAGGCCAAGTGGAGCTGGGAAAGATTCCTATATTAAATCTGAGAGAGCTGCTGCCAGTCCGTGCAAACTGCACTGAGCTCAATGGTCTGAGTCAGTAAAAGGCAGCTTCCTGGGTCTTAAGATAGGGGTTGTAGCTTAGGGATACAGCATCTGCCTTGTGTGCAAGATGTCCTCGGTTCAATCCCTGGAATCGCCAGATAGGGCTGGGAAAGTATGGAGAGTCTCTGTACACAGTACAGAGCTAGATAAACCACTGGTCTGGCCCAGTGGCTTCCCAAACAGGGTCCTCCCAGAAAGCGAAAAGCCCATTCTGCTCAGGGAACTAATATCCTTTGCCTTCTCTGCCCTTTCCCAGCTAGTCAGTGAGACAAAAGGTAGGGGAGGGGAGCACACACCTGGAACTGGTAGAGAGGGTAGTTCCCGTACAGATATTCACATTTCCCGTTAACCTGCAGGGTGTATTCCTCCGGGCTATTCATTCTTTGGTGCCGAAAAATTGTGGCTTGCTTCTTGACAGCATAGCTCATCAGTGTCACGGGGAATTCCTTGGGAGAGATCTGGAAGGTGAAACTTTCCTGCAGGGAAGGAAATATAATGAGCAAAACACAGGAAGCTGCTCTACCAGGGAGTTATGGCCTATTCCCCTGCAAAAAAAAAAATTATGACTCTAGTCCTCATGGTTCTCAGTAAAATTCCAGAATTAAATAGTATATTAGTAGTAATATTAATTAAATTTGTATACTGCCCTTCATCCATAGATCTCAAGGCAGTTCAGAACATAAAATTACAATATAAAAAACACAAAATACGTAATAAAAATAAGTACAAAACGAAACCAATAATCTTATGATTTGTCAGTATATAGACAGCACTATCAATCCATATTTTATACATTGTTTTATATTTTTTATTTTTTATTGTTATTTGCTGGTGCATTTTATAATGCTAAGTTGCTCTGAGAGGCTTTTTTTCTTTGTAAAGTTACTAACAAATAAATATGATAATAAAAAAACTGTTGTCTATATGCTTATCTATAGATTCCACACAGGGAGTCTCTCCCAGCCCGACCTGGAGATGCTGGGGATTGAACCTGGGACCTTCTGCATGCAAAAGCAGATGCCTGACCACTTATGACATAGGAAGCTGCCTTATGCCGCACATTTTCCTCACTGTTTAGGCCCTGCTTCCCCCTCTCTGTTTCCCCTTATGCCAAATCTTATATTGTAAGCTCTTTGCGGGCAGAGATCTGTTCTCGTGCAAACTGCAAAAGCTGCATGCATTCCACATTAAATAAATACGAGTATTATTTTTTTTATTAAAAAAAGTTGCTAAGATTGAAAAGGCTTGTGGATTTACCCCTCCGGACTCAAACTTGACGTTGACAAAGATGTTCTTGTTGGGGACTTGGAGGGGGCTCTTTCTTCCGAGACTGCTAGACGAGGGTTCCAGTTGCACGGGGAAGCTGTACTCCATCCAGGCTTTCCAGCTCAGCAGCTGCCGCCTGGTCACTCTCTCCTCACAGAACTGGTGCATTTTGGTGCGGAAGTCGTTCACTTCCGGGTCAGACAAGGCGTCAAACTCATGCAGGCCTGACAATAGTAAATCCCCAAGAATTTTTTTTAATAATAACAACAACAACAAAAATAATAATAATAATAATAGTTTTTTGAATGTGAGGGGTGCCATCTGTGATGTAGAACCAGGCAATGCCATCACTCTAATATAATGGCATCTTTTAAATATTTCCCAACTTTTAAGTTTCCAGTCCTTATGAAAGCATTTGGGGGGTGTTGCTTAAAAATGGATGGGCAGCACCCATAGAAGAGTCATAAACTGAAATGATTTTGCAATTGGGATTCTTAGAGTTCTAAGTTGTTATTCTTGTAAATATTTTTTTCATAATGTATATAAAACAGAGCGACCAATTATAACAACACATGAAAAATAAAAGAGGAAAACAAACTACAAAGCAGGCATGCAGAATGAGTTTAATATGTTGTTTTTAAGCTTCACAGGGGTTCTGCTTCCACTGCCGTAACCCCACTATTTTCAGACAAATCATAGAATTGGAAAAAGGTTCGGAAAGGGGCAACCAAAACAATGGATGGGATTGAGCAACTTTTGAAAGTGCTCTCACATCAGTGTCTCCGTCCTAACACTCAGCCATACAGCTCTTGGCCTGAACTCCCTCACAGGGTTGTTGTGAATATTAAACTATACTGGAGTTCCTTGGAGGAAAGGTAGGATATAAGTATGACAACAACACCAGGGGCTGATGGGAGTCAATAGTCCAAACCACCTGGAAGGCGGCAAGCAGGGCAAGGCTGGGTTACTTCAACCCAAGTTACCACCCCTCGAGGTTGGGCCTCACCTTTGCCAATGAGGAGGCTGATCTGAGAGTTGATCAGCTTCTTAACTCGGTCGCCTTCACGGGCCACAAGCCGCAGGACCGGCAGGAAGGGTTGGACATCGCAGAGCCTCCGCTGTTCGTCCTCCAACTCCTGCTGCTCGGCTGTCTGGTTGACGCAGGTGAAGACGTAGGACTCTGGGCCACTGAGCATGTGGAAGAGGGGCTCAAACTGAGCATGGTGCCAGACCATCTGAAACACAGGGAGAGGAGGAGAAGGTGCCTTATTCTGGGATCAGAATATTTGACCCTCTAGAGCCAGGACTCCCCACACCAACCTGCTGCCCTCACCAACATTCCTATTCCTGCTTTACAAACTTTTTTTAAAAAAAGAAAAGAAATAGTTCCCGTTTCTTTGCACTGGGTTGTATTGAACATTAGTCCTACTCAAAGGAGAACCATTGAAATTAATGGGCATGACTAACTTAATCTCAATAGACTTACTCTGAATAGGACGAACACTGGATCCAGCCCTTTATTTCCATTTTTTTTTCTTTTTCTTTTTTAAAAAAGCAATTGTTAGGCTGCTTCTGGTGTTCACACACATAAAACGAATCATCAGCAGGTTTGATATTTAGGCTATCCACAAAAAATAAAGCAATTTTTTGCACATCTAAGGAAGGAAATGCTTTAAAAATGCTAATGTGACTGATCAATTAAACAACGATAAGTCTCTATGTCTGGGGGGAAAGAAATCTGTTCTCAGCCGTTAAAACGGATCAAATCACTTCCAGCCTCACTTCTTTCTATCATGACCACAATCTAACCTAATTAAGAGCTGCCATCCCATTTTTATTTTCAAAAACCTTAGTCATGTTTGTAGCTTATTTGTGCCTCTCTGTACAGATGCTGTGTTTCGTTGTTTGCTCTTCATTTTTGTATTGCAAAGACCTTTGGATCTGAGCAGTAGAGTTTGTATGGAAAAGCAGTTGGCAATTTGTACTCAGATCCTAGGTATTCAAAGTCCACTGAAGTTAGAATTCTTTTGACACTACGGCGCTTTTCTCTGGGCTGACACAGGGGTACACATACCCCCTAAACATTTTGTGAATCTAAGTTTGGCATCATTGAGGGGCAGTATTTCAATACGAGTAGGAAAATGAGAGAAATGAGAGTACCCCTAAAAAAAAAATTTAAGAAAAAAAGCACTGTATACACCTTATTCCCTCCCCCCTCTCCCTCCCTTGCTCCCATCCCCACTATACATTTAAAGCACTATGACACCACTTTAAACACTCATGGCTTCCCCAAAGAATACTGGGAGCTGTAGTTTGTTAAGGGTACTGAGAGTTGGGAAGAGAGACCCCCCTATTCCCGTCACAGAGTGGCTTAACAACCTATACTCCTTTCCCAGGGAACCCTGGGAACTGCTGCTCTATGAGGGGAATGGGACCTCCTAACAAATCTCAGCACCCTTAACAAACTACAGTTCCCAGGATTCTTTGTGGAGGAAGCCATGGCTGTTTGGAGTAGTATGCTGCTGCTTCAAATGCACAGTGAAGATGAGCCCCTCGTATGAGTTGCCCCATCAACATCTGAACAGGTGCTTTCCCTAAGATGGGAGTCCAATCAAGGTAGCTAGCCGAGTTCAAGTTTGTTCACAGGGTGAATTCTGGGGAAAGGGATTGGAAACACTTAAATAATGAACTAGGAATCCTCTGTGTTTAGCAGGTGTTCTACCGGCGAGACTTCCCCTTATGATATACGAAGTTGCCTTATATCAGGCTTCCTCAACCTCGGCCCTCCAGATGTTTTTGAGACTACAATTCCCATCATCCCTGACCCCTGGTCCTGCTAGCTAGGGATCATGGGAGTTGTAGGCCAAAAACATCTGGAGGGCCAAGGTTGAGGAAGCCTGCCTTATATTGAGCCAACAGTTAAGACCCACAGGTGCATACTGTAAATATACTTGAAATGTGCTTTTAAAAAAAACCCATAAAAATAAAGCAATGAAGAATGACTACGGAATGACTACTTTTTACGTTGTTCATATTTTGAAGTACATTACAGATCACAGAATCATAGGGTTGGAAGGTTGGAAGGGATCCCCAAGGGTCATCTAGTCCAACCCCCTGCAATGCAAGAATCTTTTGCCTAGCATGGGGTTCAAACCCACAACCCTGTGATTAAGTGACTCATGCTCTACCAGCTCATTCATCTATCTATCTATCTATCTATCTATCTATCTATCTATCTATCTATCACTATACATTATATACATTGTAAATATGTTGATATTTTTATATAATTTATATTTCTGTGGGTCTTATTCCTGGTTGTGTTTGTTACATAAGGAACATTACAACACATATTGTACATTATACCAAGTAGGACCATTTATCTGTCTAGCTCACTACCGTCTACACTGGCTGCTCTCTGGGGTTTCAGACACCAGACACTCCCAGACACCAGGGATAGAACCTCAGACCTTCTATGTGCAAAGCAGATGCACTGACTCTGAGCTGAAACCTTTCCCTTAAGACACAGAAAGCTGTCTTATACTGAGTTCGACAACTGGTCCCTTGAGCTCAATATTACCCACACTGGCTGGCAGCAGTTCTCCAGGATTTCAGGCACAAGGACTTCCCAGCCCCACTTAGAGATGCTGGTGAATATAAGCTGGGGCGTTTTACGTACTGTTCATCCAGACTTCTCCATCCCATTACTCTACATGCATGCACATGGGGGTTCTTAAAACATCCTAGCATTTTCACGTTTGCAAAATAAATGCATTGCTTTCCATTTCTCTGGTGTGCCTTATATCATTCCTGTAATCTGCTTTGATTGTGTATGGTTGGGGTTATTTTATTTTGTTTATTTTGTCATATTGTATTGCGTAAAACCAGTGGCACGAGGAAAGAAACAATTCCTCTCCATTCAAACAATGCCAAGTGTTCTTTCTCCTGCACAGAACGTTGTTCACGAAACATACCTTCGGACAATGCCCAGATTCTGGGAAAGAACTGCTTGTGTTGTTTTGTTTGCAGGTGGTTCTGAAAACAACAGATGTATAAACATAGGAAGCCTTATGACTTCCAGAGCTTTGCGTCATGTGACAGTGGACCTTTGCTGTGGTTTTAATTTTGTTAGCTTAACCAATAACTTCAGGACCGGGGGGGGGGGGGAGCCGGCCCTCAAAGCCTCTCTTATCTGGCCCTCAGAACTCTCTCCAAACCACACTCCCTCTCCCGAGGCCACACCTTCCCTGGTCCTTCTTTACTGCACTCTGAGCATCTTGCTAGCCTGGAATGTGTCCTTGGAATATGGTAAAGTTAAGCCAAATCGCCACCAAGTTGCTTTAATTTGTCCCCTGAGTAAGTTGGAGTTTTGTGGTAATTTTCCACCATGGCAACATGACACATTTCATGATAACAATGCTCAATGGTGCTCCCACCCCATGGATCTTTCTGGTGCCTCACCATAGCTAGCCAGGCCACTGGTACCCAAAATCAGGATCATACTCCTGAAATTTTTGCCCTGTCCTGTAAACTAATTCAAATGCGCTAACTGAGGTATCACAGCAAGTTTTTGACATAAAAGTCCTGGGGGCGAAGGAATCAAATTAACTGCTTGGATTGTTTTTTAACGACAGAGAAACAGGTAGGTAAGTAAAACTAAATGTGGGCATTTTCTGAAATACCGGTAGATGAGGTCTTAGACGCACCTGCAAAGGTGCAATCTTGGATCTTTTAAGAAGGGGAAGTGCAATCTCACCTCGAACAGGTTGACTGCCACTTCCTTTATTTGATAAACAGAGAGTGACTTTCTGCTTTGTCTGGGTTGCACTTCAGCTCCTGTAACAAAACAGCTGGCTTCTAAACTCCAAGGCTGGGGAAATACAAGGATTTCTGCCTTTGATGCTGGCTGCTGGGAGGGTCTGAAAGGTGCATACAGTTCTCTGCAAGGGCCAGAAGGTGGACCGGAAACCATTCTCAAATAAAGCACCACATTCCTTTCTGGGCAGCTTTCCAGGGGCCGCAATCCGATGGTGGGAGGGGCCAGAGGGGAAAGTAGGTGGGGCAATGAATGCAAATTTCATCTCTGTATAGTAGACTACAGACAGAGAGATCTGTCTCTGTCCTTCGTCCAGGAAAGCAAGCAAGAGGTTCAATGACCTATCCTAGCTGGGAATAATAAATAATAATAATAATAATAATAATAATAATAATAATAATAATAATAATTTTAGTAGTAGTAGCAGCAGCAGCAGTAGTACCCTGCCCATCTGACTAGGTGAGGCGGGAGTAGGGCAGGGCTGTTGAGAGGTGTGTCTTGGGAGAGAGTCCAGGGTGCCAAACGGAGAAGCTTAGAGGGCCACATTTGGCCCTTGGGTGAATACGTTGTTAGTTCTTTTCACTAACAACATTTTAGCTTCATGGAATTTTTCCAGCCCTGGCTTGGGATGCATCAGAGAACCTCAGGACCTTGCACAATCTCTTGCTTACAGAAAACATGTGGAATGAGTTTGGCAACTCCGTTGCGATGGAGAAAGATAAAAAGAGAAAGAGCCGAGTACCTGTTTGATGGTGTTAAGACTTGCATTGCAGGAAATGGAGAGGGTCAAGTAAATGCCAGTGGGTAAGAGGAAGTCGACTTGAATGCTCTGGTTCGCTTCTTTGGACCAAAATTCTACGGGGCAAGCAATCCCAGGGGGCATCCTGCTCCGGTCTCAGCTACAACCTGCCACCAAGGAGAAGCAGAGAGGACAAGTTAAACTTACGTATCTGTAAGGTCTCAAGACAGAAAGAAATGCGATGGTTTTCAGTTTTGCCCCCAAACAGGCCGCACTAGCCAGGAGTTTATAAACAAAGAATTTAGCACCTGGATCATATTTTCGTCTTTCCTGACAAACAAGTTTGCGGTCCTTATGAGAAGGAACGTAATCCTAAGGACTAGAAACTTAACCAAAAAAAAGAGAGAGCAAAAAAATACCAAGAAGTTTGGGAGGATGGATTCGCTACCTGATCATTAGTCAAAATTAATGTTAATAAAAATATCACCAGGATTGTGGCAGTTGTCGGGAGATGTCCTATTTTTTTCTGGACACATAAGTAGTAAAGGGAAGTCATTAGTTGCCTAGCACACCCAAATTCAAACTTCCACCTCCACCCCACCATAATTATTGGAAAGAGGTCTCCCTTTCAATTGGACTGGGATGGGATGGATGTAATAATAATTATGCCTCTCTGCAAGTTTCCAATGCTTAATTCTGAAAGGTAATAATAAATAAAAAAGATTAGCCATGTTTCACCCTTTCCCAAGAGAGCTACCGTGTTTCTCATATTATAAGTCATGTCTTATATTTTTTTTTACTCAAGAAAATAAGCCTATGGCTTATTTTCGGGGGCGTCTTATTTTTTGCCGAGCCCCGACTGAGCGGGAGCTGGCAAAGGCAGCAGCCCGCCGCCGGCTTGGAGCTCGAGCCGGCAAAGGCAGCAGTGGCGCTTTGCCGAGCTCCACCGAATCAGGTGAGAATTGCGTTCGTACCCCTGCCTTGCAGCCTCCGACCCTTCACCCAGGACGTTCACACATGCATCCCCACCCCCGACCCGTGTCCTCGTCTACCGGTACCTGAAAGCTGCGCACGCGGCATTCCAGCACAAAGCCGCCAGCCAGCGTCGGAAGAGGAGAAGGAGGTGTCGCCGAGAAACCCAGAAAGGGGAGGCGCAGTGGGAAGGAGGAGGAGACCGGCGGGGAGGGATCCGGAAAGTTGCGAGCGACTTCCTGCTCCCCCCCCAACGGAGCGGAAAGCAGCAAAGGCAGCAGCCCGCCGCCGGCTTGGAGCTCGGCAAAGTTTCTCGGCGACACCTCCTTCTCCTCTTCCGACGCTGGCTGGCGGCTTTGTGCTGGAATGCCGCGTGCGCAGCTTTCAGGTACCGGTAGACGAGGACGCGGGTCGGGGGTGGGGATGCATGTGTGAACGCCCTGGGTGAAGGGTCGGAGGCTGCAAGGCAGGGGTACGAACGCAATTCTCACCCGATTCGGTGGAGCTCGGCAAAGCGCCGCTGCTGCCTTTGCCGGCTCGAGCTCCAAGCCGGCGGCGGGCTGCTGCCTTTGCCAGCTCCCGCTCAGTCGGGGCTCGGCAAAGCGCGCACTGCTGCCCTTGCTGGGTCCCGCTGGGTCGGGACTTGGCGCGGCGTGCCCTGCCATACCGTACCAGCATGTCTTATTTTCAGGGTATGCCTTATATTTCACCAGGTCTGGAAAATCCTGCCATGCCTTATTTTTTAGGGATGCCTTAAAATATGAGAAACACGGTACACAAGAGGCAGAGATTCAACAGGTGAGGTTTCTTCCCAGTGCAGCATCTCCAGGTAAATCCTGACAGTGCCAGGTGCCGACTTGCTAACCACAATACACCTGCTAAAGGACTAGGAGGCACCAGAACCTTCTGGGAAAGAGGGTGTGTGTGTGTGTGTGTGAAGCAACAACCCACCCTACCCCAAATAATGCAGCTTGCAGGACCCTTGGGTGCCATTTGTCAATCTTCACCACTTTTGCATGCCAGCCCCTCAGAGTGTGCATGCCATGTCCTCATCTGTTGCTAAGCTGGGTGCAAAAATTCCCAGAAATGCAGTCTGTGGTTCTTGCTTAAAAAAAAAAGAGAGAGAAAGAAATATTATCTGTTGAGCCCTTTTGGTATCGCTTCAGGTCCAGATGCAGCCACCACAAACCACACATTCAACTTCCTAGGAAGGGAAGGAAATATAAGCACGGGGGTGGGGGTGGGGGGCTGAGGGGGGGGGCTCAGTAGAGGAAATATATAAGAGGTTTCACTGACACCCTCCCTGTCCTCTGCAGCCGGGACACACACATCAAACCCCAGACATGTTTACAAGATGAGCTTTGGCATGCCAGAAGCATTTATGACTGTTGCTTGTTTTGAGTTACAGATGCAAAAGCTGAGCCAGGGATGACTCGGCGGGGGTGAGCGGTCGGGGGACAGGGGACGGGGGACGGGACACACACACATTTGGTGCCACCCCATGAGACTCCAGCTGTATTTGAAATATATTAGCGCAGGGTGAGAGTTAGCAATTCCTGCTCACATCACATCACCTGAAATGACTACAAATCCCTTAAGGTACATGATACTCCCCCCAACAAAGAAGAATCCTGGGAACTGTTGTTTGCTCCCACACAGAGCTACAATTCCCAGCCCTTTTAATAAACTGTGGTTCCCATGATTCTTTGGGAACTACTTTACACATACCCCCACAGAGCTACAATTCTGAGAACCTTTAACAAACGAAGGTAGCCAGGATTCTTTGGGGAAACCGTTCTTGGGAACTGTAGCTTACTTCTATGGAACTACAATTCCCACCACCCTTAGCAAACCGCAGTTCCCAGGGTTATTTTGAGGGGAGTCATGTGCTTTCATTGTGCATTAAATGTGGTTTTAAATGTGGATGCCAACTAAGCATGGTCACTGATCTATCTACCCTGGATTCGCCTGCTCTGACTGGCAGCAAATTTCCAGAGTCTCATACAGAGAGGAGTTTTTACCTGTCACCTGTCAACAAAATGATACTTTTATTTTTCACATTTTCTATCCCATCTGTCCTCCAAAGAGCTCAAGGCTTCTAGATGAAGTACTGTACCTGATTCTCTTCCTCTCTCCCACCCCCACCCCCATCCACTGCATTTCACAAATTTCACAACAGCCTTGTGAGGTAGGTAAGAAGCCCAAGAGATAGCAGAGTGGTAGATTTTGAACTTGGAAGTTCTCTCACTGCTGCACCACACTTCTAAGCAGAGATGGCAGGCTAGGAAGGCTTTGCTGGACTCCAGCACCCATTAGCCGCAACCAGCAGGGCCAGCAGTCAGAGATGGTAGGGTTGCAGTCCAGCAACATTTAGAGGAAGGCAGAGTTGAGGCTGGATAGCTCAGTCGGTAGAGCAGGAGACTCAAACTCAGGGTCATGGGTTCGAGTCCCACATTGGGTGAAAGATTCCTGCATTGCAGGGGGGTTGGAGTAGATAACCATTGTGCTCCTTTCCAACTCTACAATTCTATGATTCAAACGCAGGGCAGTGAAGTCAAGTGATGGAGGCAGGTAGGGGCAGTAAAGGAAAGTGGCAGTCTAGTTCCGGGATGGGGAACTTGCGACCCTCTAGGTGTAGTTGGGCTCCCAACTCCCACCATCCAATGGTTAGAGATGGTTAGAGCAAACTGAAAACATCTAGAGCAGTGTTTCCCAACCTTGTGCCTCCAGCTGTTTTCGGACTACAATTCCCATCATCCCTGACCACTGGTCTTGCTAGCTAGGGATGATGGGAATTGTAGTCTCAAAACATCTGGAGGCACAAGGTTGGGAAACACTGATGTAGAGGACCACTGGTTCCTCACCCCTTTGATAAGGACTGGATTTGGGACCTCCCACATGCTCCCCAAACATGCCCATCACTCAACTCAGGTGGAACAGCACTACACGTAGGTGGAACAATGGCAAGGCAGCTTCCTAGGTTCCTAACTCAGAATATTATCTTAAAAATGTTACAGCTCAATGCTGACAAAACATCCAAAGGCAGCCAATGGCACGGAAAATA
Organism: Zootoca vivipara; assembly: GCF_965207765.1. Taxonomy (NCBI): domain Eukaryota; kingdom Metazoa; phylum Chordata; class Lepidosauria; order Squamata; family Lacertidae; genus Zootoca; species Zootoca vivipara. Next base: position 13,358,841 of record NC_142589.1, read on the forward strand.
CTGCAGAATGAAAATTCAAAATAGCTCTGCTTTGGAGCATGCCATCCAAATGATTTTTTTTGGGGGGAGGACACAGATTGCTGCGGAATCAGATGTTCCCTCCTGACAGTAGTGTTTGTGCTGAACACTGAGTAACAAGCAGAACGCAATGCTGTTTGGGGTCACTTGAGATTTTTTTTAAATAAAAAAAAACAGACCAGGTCGTTTCCAAGCAGAGTCCACAGCCATCAATAAAATCAGTCCAGACAGTGCCTGTTCTCAGTTACGTTCCAGTTTCCCAGCACAGGCAAGATTGCCAACAACAGTTGCTGAGAAACAGGAGTTCTTGACACAGCAAGCAAATACTTTCCTCTTCCTCCCCCCCCCCCCCCCGCAGGGAAGAGATGTTTTGTTCTAGCAGCACATGGAGCTAAAGGCCAGTGCCGGTGATGTCATAGCTGTGACATCATGAGTCCATGGCTGCTGACCTCCCATTCCATTTCTGGAATCTTATGCCACCTTCCTGCATTTTCCTCTTCGGCCTTCAGAGGGGGTGTGCTCAAGTGCTTCAGCGCTTAGGTGCTTGGGCGCATGAGTGCATGGCTCAATGGGGTGCGTATAGAATCCAGCTTACCCCACACACAACGGACCCCAGGAACAAAGCTAGTTTACCAGCCAGCCCTGTCCATCTACAGGTCACAGAGGCAGAAATATTACTCGGCTAGCTAAGAGAGCGAATTATTATTCCCCTTGATAACGCAGTAGCCCTACACTAAGTGCTTCGTTATTATAAATCTGACTTGCCAGGCACTTAGATGCCAGGCAAACTTGCACTTACGATAACAAAACAACATGAAAGAAAAACCTCTACAGGCCACACTGGGGGGTGGGGGGTGGGGGGAGACATCTGCAAAGATGATGCATTTATTTGCTAGGGGTATTTTCAAAGCATAACAGGAAGAGGATGACTTATTCCGGAGAGTGATAATAAAGCTGGGAGGAGACCAATACAATGCATGTTTGTATATACCGATACATAATTCAAAGGAAGATTAAACCTTTCCCAGCAGCCAAATGCTGCCCATATGTTTCACAAGCTTTCCCCACCCCCCTGTAACAATGAGGACTAGAATATTAGAAATGCAAGCCCTCTTATAAATGAATGCATACTGAAATTCTCAGAATACTGAGTCTTGCACAGGAGCTTTGTCAAGCTTCTCTCTATAGCTATGAGGACTAAAGTCTTAAAAATGCATGCCCCTTTAAAATAAAGAAAGAAATGAGAAGATCTTGCACCAAAACAGGGATTAGCTTCAAGGCTGAGATAAACAAACCAGTACAGACTCCACCCGTGGTGTTATTTATTTCTTGCCTGGGTTAAAACTGAAGAGCGTGGCATATAATACTTCTGCTTTTTTTTGTAAAAATCAAAGTAAAACTATTTTCAGAACATACCATACTTCAAAAGGTTGAGGAGAAAGAAGCAAACAGTTGGCCCCACAATGAATATTAGCAACCCCATAGCTCTTGAGCTGCAGAGAACTCAGCATCCTTAAAAAAAAAAATCAAGTCTGCTCCATACAAAGACATACACCCCCCCAGTAAGACCACTCCTCCCCTCTCCCCATAACACTGAAGCAACAATATCTACCACCCCAACTGCAAAATTGACATCCTTTATTTCAGACCTCTAAGCCCCAATTTTAACATTTTATATACTTTGCAACAGTCCTCCAGCTTTTCAGATCAAGGCCAAACCTTTAGCCCAAACATGATTTTGGGGATCCACTTTTTAATCCAATAATGTAAGTGTGTCTGCTGTGGTGACCCACCTTAGGTCAGGATGCTGAGAGGCAGGCAAATATTATTATCATTAATTTGTTTTTATTGAAAGATTCTCATGGATAACAAAGGCACATATAATGTCACAACCTTCTGACATAGACCCCTTGCATCTCTCATGGCCAAATCTGAAATGTTTAATGTCTCACAGAAACAGAAGGTCCCCACCATGACCTGCAGTTAAAATAAATCAGGCAGCATCTGCTGGGAAAGTCCTCTGCCGGAACACCAGGCTGAATGAACAGTTTGAGTTGGTGGAAGACAGTGTTCTAAGGGCACTCTGAACATGCTCAGAGGCACTGCGCTCAAGGTCTTATACGTGCACATAGCAACCGTTAGAAACTAATATAGATTCCCATTCACCTCCATTTCACATTTACCTCTCTGGGTCACAGGACTGGAATTCAGCCCAGAGAAGTCCCGTCCCCCCTCCACCTCTTCAAAAAAAAAAAGGAAAAGAAAGAGAATCACAGAGAAAAACAAGCATCATTCATGTGCTCCTAAATTGGGAGGACTGGAATGGGGTGGAATTCAAAGTCAGGATAAAAGTCAGAGGATTGCATCCCTGCTAGGTTTTACTCACAAGTACACCCATTCAAAAGTATTGCGCCTGGGCTAGCCTTGCCCATTAATCTCAACGGGTCTACTCTGAGTAAGGGCTGGATACAACCCAGAATAAACCAAGCGTTGCCGCCTGCTACGATCCATCTCAGAGTAAGGAAATTCAGGAGCCTAAACGAGCCGAGCCCATTAACTTCAATGGGTCTACTCCGAGTAGGGCCAGCTGCTGGAGAAGACTGAATTCCTGGGAGGGCAGAGGCTGAAATACAGTGTCAAATCTTTATTCATGATGCGCCCACCACCCCTTCTACTGACCTGGAGGTAGCATCCATGATCCCTTCGCCAGCAGGAAAGCAAGCGGATCTCTTAACCGGCGCCGACTGAAAATGAAAATAAAAATAAAAATAAAAATGAACTGAACTGAAAATAAAATAAAATAAACCTTGCCACCGAGAATCTGGAGAACGCCGGCCTAGGAAGTCTTCGGCACCCCCCTCCTTCCCGAAGGCTGGGCTTGGCGCTTTCCAAGGGACCGTTTGCAAAGTCTCTGCGGCAACAGGAAGCGTTTGCAGACAACTTTTTCTCGCAGGCAACACGCACAAAAGCAACACGTTAGGGTCAGCCTTCCTCAACCGGCTACCTTCCAGATGGTTCTGGACTACAACTCCCATCAGCCCTCAAGCCCAGGCAACCATCCCGGCCGGAACAGCCTCCAAGGGCAGCCCCACACAGGATGCCCTGCGGCATTGCCATTGCTTCTTGAATTTGCACCCTGCCTCCCCCCCTCGAGGAGCGCAGGGCGGCAAAGAGATGGAACGTCTGAAAACGGAAGCAAAGTCCTAAAACGGTTAAAACATTAGGAAAACCATTACGTATTAAACTTAAAAAACGTATTTCACTTAAAAACATTCTTCCAGCTGTTTTATCCAGAGTGTGGAGTGATTCGAGATGTCTGAAAAGTCCATTTAAACATCTGACTTTTCTCGGCCAATATTTGGGTTTTTTTTAAAAAAAGAAAAGTTAATGCACAATTTTAGCTGTTAAACATGTTCAATGCAGCACAATGAGCATCGGTGGCCTTTTAGATATATCTAGTAGGGCCTTTAACAAAATATTGCAATGCGGAGTCCTCTTGTTCATGGTGCCAGCTGGACAACACCACCTACTTCAGAATACTCCATTCCATCTCCCATACGAGGGGTTGCCAGTTCAGTGCCTATTACCACCATGGGGCCCACAAGGTGTCCCAGACAGACACTCAGATTTCACTGGGAAACAAAAAAGATCCATAATCACGACCCACAGAACATACCCTCAGGTATCTCTAATACCAGTGTGGTAAGAGAGCTAGTATGGTGTAGTGGTTAAGAGCGGTAGACTCGTAATCTGGGGAACCGGGTTCGCGTCTCCGCTCCTCCACATGCAGCTGCTGGGTGACCTTGGGCTAGTCACACTTCTTTGAAGTCTCTCAGCCCCACTCACCTCACAGAGTGTTTGTTGCGGGAGAGGAAGGGAAAGGAGAATGTTAGCCGCTTCGAGACTCCTTCAGGTAGTCATAAAGCGGGATATCAAATCCAAAACTCTTCTCTTCCTCTCCCATGCTCCTGTGTTATTCCCATCAGGGTGGTGGCTTTGATTCGACTTCCTGTGATTGATCCACGTACACGGCTTTGTGTTTCCATCTCAAGACCCATTGAAGAACATTCCATCCAGTTCATCTTTGATAAGCGGCTTTGAAACATTTTTCATATTCTCCTTTGTGCTACCCTCTCCGTTGTCGTGGCACGGAGTTGCCGTTCCGTTGGACTCACGCCACATGTTGAACAGGTCACTAATCCAGTCTATATAACATTTACTGTTACTAGCCTATCTCTATTCTAGCTATTAATCCTGTATTAAACCTGAAGGAGCGTCTCCACCCCCATCATTCTGCCCGGACACTGAGGTCCAGTACTGAGGGCCTTCTGGCGGTTCCCTCGTTGCGAGAAGCCAAGTTGCAGGGAACCAGGCAGAGGGCCTTCTCGGTGGTGGCGCCCGCCCTGTGGAACGCCCTCCCATCAGATGTCAAAGAGAAAAACAGCTACCAGATTTTTAGAAGACACCTGAAGGCAGCCCTGTTTAGGAAGGCTTTTAATGTTTAATAGATTATTTTATTTCATTTTTCTGTTGGAAGCCGCCCAGAGTGGCTGGGGAAATCCAGCCAGATGGGCGGGGTATAAATAATAAATTGTTGTTGTTGTTGTTGTTGTTGTTGTTGTGTATATTTGGTTTTATATTAACTAGCCAGTTTGTGGTGTTGTTGTTTTGTTTTGTTGTACTATTATTACTGTCACCACATTTGATACTTTGTGTATATAGTTCCAGGACTGTCCCTGTAAAATAGGGACACTTGGAGAGTATGCTACTGAGACCTCCCCACTCTTCCTTGGTACAGCATGGAAGATCCCCTCACTGAAAATGACCTCGCTGTAAGAATGCAGAACTGAAAAAAGGTGTAAGGCAGTGTTTAAGAAATGAAAGATTCTATTCCTTGCCAGGAGGAAATACCATTTCTGCTAGCAGGTTTCTCTTTCAGTCGGGCTGGCATTACATACGTCTGAATGAAAATAGCCTCCATTTTTATTTTTATTTCAAATGAAACTCTGTGCAATTAGCTGTTTGCCAACCAGTCCAACTTTTGCTGCCCCTCCAGGTGCTTTGGACTTGGCGAGGCTGATGAACGTTCAATGCACCTGGTGTGCACTACATTGGCACTACATTGGCAGATGCCATGCTAATCTACAGCTATAGCTGATGCATCCACTTAGTAGACCAATATAAGCTTTCGGCTCTAATCTATCCACAGTGTACAGTGGTAGCGTGGTTTTTGAATGTAATCCGTTCTGAAACGTTTCAAAACCGAAACCTCAGTAGCCGACACCTACGCCTCCAGATCTTGAAGTCGCGTAGCGTGTTCAACTTCCCGAGGCTTGTTCGAAAACCAAAGCATTTATTTCCGGGTTTTTCGGCATTCAAAAACAGAAACGTCCAACTTCCAGGACGTTCGAAAACCACTGTACAAAAATCTAACAAATCACTACATATGTATCCATGAAGAACACATTGGACTGTAAAAAAATACAATCCCCTTTCATGGTTTTATTGTCTTATGTTTTTAAGATTGCACTTGCAATCTGCTTTACTATTCCATATTCCCTTCAATCTTTGGAAGCTGCAGACAAGCAGAAAATGCCTTTAATAAGGGAATAATTGTTAGCCATCACAAACCTCTCTACAGAGCTTCTCTGAGGTGGTGGTGGTGGTGGTGGTGGTTGTATCCTGCCTTGCTATATGTGGAGATATTTCTGTAAGTCACTGTTTACCGGATGACAACTTCTGCTTATTTGAAGAAGTGTCACTTTTTCTTTTTTAGAAAAATCTCTGCGACAATTATGGCCAATTAGGCAATTTAAAAAGCTCATTGTGCATCACCCATTCCTCCTCTTTTCAACACCCTAATACCGTAGGCGAACGGGACAAAGTAAAATGTTTTTGAAGGCTGCCTGCTTAATTGCAACCACAAGACAAACAGGAAGGCTGGTTAGTCTTTGGAGACTGCCATCTTCCACAGCTGGACAGCTGTTTTCAGCACCACCTGCAACTCCTGCCTTTGTGCTACAGTTTATTAAAGGTGCACATGGGTGCATGGGTGCAGAACCAGGCCTTTCTTAAATGCTCGGCCCCATGAACCATATATAACAAGCTTATATCCCATTTAAAAAGCAAAAGCAAAATGAACATGATAAACTAATGAAAACAACACGCCCGTCCATGTAAATAACAAACAATTAGCAATGCATTTAGCAACCCGCCAAAATTACCGAGTTTAAACTAATGAAAAATTCATGGAAATCCATACAAATAGTAAACAATTAGCAATGCACCCAATAGACCAGGGATTAAAATAAAATCTGTGTCCAGGTCTTGTTAGCAGTGCCTGCCTTGATCACCCGTAATCTTAGGAACAGCTTCCCATTACACCAGAATACATCACTGTAATAAAGGCAGTGGTGGCTGGTGGCTATTGAGACTCAGCCACATTAGGAAAGAAACGACTATTTGAATGCGCTATAAACATGCAACACCAATAACGTAAAGCAGGAAGTTTTAATATGCATTTTCCCACAGGGGTTTTAAAATTTCGTTATAACGATCTAATTTCTGACTTATTTATAGCGGTTATTTCATGTGTGTAGATCCACCTTTGCAGTTGGCAGGGCAGAAGGCAGCTAAGAAGATGTAGAATGGGGCAATATTAAAGGTAAAGGTAAAGGGACCCCTGACCATTAGGTCCAGTCGTGACCGACTCTGGGGTTGCGCGCTCATCTCGCATTATTGGCCGAGGCGTATAGCTTCCAGGTCATGTGGCCAGCATGACAAAGCCGCTTCAGGCAAACCAGAGCAGCACATGGAAACACCGTTTACCTTCCCGCTGTAGCGGTTCCTATTTATCTACTTGCATTTTTGACGTGCTTTCGAACTGCTAGGTTGGCAGGGCAATATTAGGTGGTGCTAAAAGTATAGCACTGCAAGGTTACACAGCCACATGATCACACACAGGCTGTGTACACACCATCAATTTAAAATTGTTTAAAATTAAGAATCCTGAGAACTGTGGCTCGTTAACAGTGCTGGGAATCATAGCTCTGTAAGAGGTAAACTACAGTTCCCAAGATTCTTTGAGGACACCGTGTATTTTAAACATGTCGGGATGCGTTATGTAGTCTTTTTGCTAAGTAAAATGCATAGGATTGTTTCAGTAAAAGCACAGGGACTATTTATATGCTTAAGGACAAACTGGGCAATTCACTTCTCCTTGTAATTGAATTTTTACCTTCAGCGTTTTAATTAAATTTACTTTAAGCCTGATTAAAATGTTACCAGTTTTCAACAACCACCTGGGTTGTGGAGGAGAGGAAACATTTAACTCTGCAGCTATTTTCCCCCTGCAATCTAACACATTTTTTCTTTGCAGAAAAACTCAAACCTCCTTCTAGAAGGTGAGTCATTTTATTCATTGCCCTTTCCCCCAACTTAGCCTAAAACGTCTTTTGCATGTTGCAGCGAAGCCACAGAAATTATCAGGGTTGTTGTTTTTCTGCAACCAAGGTGTAATTTAGAGAGCCTTTGTGCAGCATAATCCAATTTTAGGAAGGTCTACTCACATGGGATTTACTCCTGGGTTAGTGAGCATCTCTGGGAGCAAGCCTCATTCAATAACCTGGGATTTACTTCTGCATAAAGTTGTGCAGAATTCTGCTGTTAGATAGCAGATAAAAATGCAATGTGAATTTTAACTGGTAGATCAAGCATCCCCAAACTTCGGCCCTCCAGATGTTTTGGACTACAATTACCATCTTCCCCAACCACTGGTCCTGTTAGCTAGGGGTCATGGGAGTTGTAGGCCAATAATCTGGAGGGCCGCAGTTTGGGGATGCCTGTGGTAGATTAATCAACTAACTACTGTACTGGACGATTGCTCTTGAACTGGTAGAGGCTGGTGGACTCTGCCAGCTCTGCATTTAGGGCAGGGCAGGGCAGGTGGTCCCCCAAGGGGGCACAAAATTGATAAGATCCGTTTGGGGGAGCCAAATTTTGGCCTTACACAGGGCGTCGTATTATGAAAGATTACCAAAGTCTACCCCTGACTGCTTGCCATCCCCACTAAATAGCTTTCCTGACCGCCATGCTCACTTGCCTGCTTGCCGTACCACTGGAGTCGATGTGGCCATCTGTTGGCAGCCATGCAAACTACAGCGTGACAACAGTCTTGCATTTTTATGTAAATAGGAAGATTATTCATTCTGATGCCAATGGCATTATTTGCATGCACTACAATCACTGTTACTTTTCAAGAAAAAGAGGTGCCCGAGCTCACCATGAACTTCTCCCTTGTTCTCTTCGAATGGCAATGGTATCCACCTGAGAGGTGCCAGAGCTGAGCTCTGGTGAGCTCCAGCAAAAGAAAAGCCCCGGCTACTGTATTAGCTAACTCTGAGGGCTCATACGCATCAGAAAAACTGAATGCAATCACCATAAATAAGTAAAATTAAGTTGCATTGATTTATTTCAAACCTTTCTATGCTGCCCTCCAGTTAAAAACTTCCAGAGTGATTTACAATAACTCATAAAATAAAATAGCAATAATCATTAAAATAGTTAAAAGGTAGCACCAAAGCCAACAAATCAGCAGCAGCAGCAGCATGATATAGGCTGATATTATGCAAAAGTCAGTCCAGTTTGGCTTCCCCTCCCAATTAAAATGTGCACTGTAATGTGATGCTTTCCTATATAAGTTTGAAAAATAAATAAATAAGTAAATGAATAAATACACAAGAGTTGGCTGACTTAGCTCTATAGTCCTAAAAGTTATGACAACACTTTGGTATTAGTGCATCCTGTGTTGATAATGCTTTATAATTTATGCTGTGGGTCACAGGTCCAGGTTTTGACATTTCCCATTGGCTGGGGCACGTAGCAGAGATACCCATGGTCTCTCCTGCTTTTTGCCCTGGCCATAAAACCTGGCCATGGAGCTTTGGCACTAAAAGCAGATGATGATATAAAAGGTTTTGAATTATTTGGAAAAACCCATCTTATCAATATTTTGTAGACGAAGCTGCGCTATTCCTTTCTGATCCTGAAACTTCATTACCTGCTGTTATGCACCAGCTTGCTATATATGGCACGATATCTGGGTTAACTGTTAACTTCACCTAATCTGAGTTGGTGTGTATAAACACCCGTGCCAGACCTACAACTGCATTGGCACAAAACAACTGTCCTGAAACTCTGTAATATACCTAAGAATCTTATCTAAACTAGAAGAACTGAAATTTACTCCCTTGCAAAATATTTAACAAATTTAAGCTCAAAAATTGATCAAAGCTAGCATTGTAATGGTTGGGGGAGAGTTATTCTGAGTCTTACCAATAAACATACCTAATTTTCATGTTAATAATTGGCAAAAAATATATACTAACAAGAGACCACGGCTACCTTTATAGGGTCAAGAAAGGAGATATAGCGATGCCTATGCTAAAATGATATACTGTAAAGACTCCGCTCACTTATACAATATACTTTTGATTTTACAAGGCTCAGACCAGGTCACATGGTTAAAAATGGAGGCTAATAGGGGCCAAGACTTTATGTGTTCACTCTCTTATCGGAAAATGGACAAGACATTGTTAACCTCTTTCTAAAATCAGATTTGATTGAAACATTTAACTTTTGATTCCACTTTAGTCCCAATAACTCAACACTCCTCCTTTTGCGCAGCAGCCAAATCAGGCTCATTAATCAAATGATGGGACAATCGTTACGACCAGACCCAAAATTAGCACTACTCAGGAGTACCATTTGCGGGTGCCATAGGGCCAAAGCAAACCCCCCCCCCAATATTCAAGGAGGGTGCTGGGCCCCCTCAATATTCTTCAGCCTACGGCAGGCCCTAGTGGGCCTTCTTGCAGCCGCAACGGGTCACATCAATTATTGTCACTTTAAATTAAAAACCTGTTTTTAAAAAAGTTATAAAACCAGTGGCATTCTGAAAAACTCGAGTTTTGGAAAAACCCACAGCAAAACAGATAACAAACAAACAAACAAACAAGGTTTACTCAGGAAAATAAGAAGAATGTAAATCTAAAAGAAGAAAAAACACATTAGCTTTACAAAAATGCTGGAGTTCCCTACAGGTGGATAAACATTAACCTCAAACAATTTCCTTACCAAAAACCAGACGTCCAGACAGACTAGTCACAATATTGCAGCTCAGGTAGTTTAGATGCAGCTGCTACCGCTGACTAAAAAGCAGAGGATTCTGCTAGTATATTTATATTACATTACTATGCTTTTTGGAAAGTGGTGATTTAGGCAAAAATCTGCCTTTATTCCCTTATTGGGTTCTCCATCGGTTGGAGAATATAACAGAGGCCAACCAGAGAAGTTTGAGAAGCAAAGCCTTTATTTTCGCTGTTGCAACAGGGTCCTTCCTCTCACACAGGAGAACAAGGAAGGAACCCCAAACAAAGATGTCTTGCCCTTAAAAAGAGATTTGAAATTGGTTTCAGCCCACCCCCCAGAAGCATCATCCATATGTCACAGAAGGGGTGTAGCCCAAGACCCCCCCTCCCTAGATTCATCATAGGTACATCATGAAAGGGGAGGTCTGGTGGCAGTAATCTGAGCACCCTGGACCCTGCCCCCTGCCCCCAAAACCTAATCAACAAAATTGAGAGATATTTACATTTCCCTGTTTCCCAGCCAAGTTAATCACACCCTTTTGTCTGGCAGTCAGGTATCAGGATGCCAGGGATTATCACTTTAATTCCTGAGACAATGAGAAGGTTCCCCCCACCCCACTTCTTCCTTGCAGAGGAACACCTGGTCAGAGAGAGTCAAAATGGTGTCAGTCAGGCCTGTTCTCCTGTGCTGCTTCAGACATGTTTCTGTACATTCATGTACATGTTTTATGAACAATTATTATATATATATATATGACCTCAAAATTCTTATAACAATATCCCCCATTTGGGGCTATAATTTTTCTTAAAAATTGTTGCCCCACAAAAGAATAACCAGATGTGTTGTTTCAGTACTTTGGGAGAAGCATTTCTCAAAAATGGTCTATGTATTACACTTAACAGGATGGTCCACCAATATTGACTGGAAAGTGCAGTTTGTTACTAAAATTACTTGTGACATTCTAGCACTTTGTGATAAGCATTTTCTCGGTAGTGGTTTATGCTTTAGAGTTATGAGGAAGGTTCAGCAAAGACTGAAAAATACATTCTGCTTTGTTTCTGTCTTTTTTGTGTGTGTCTCAGGTGTCAAAAGCTAGCTCTCCTCTGGTTGCACACCTCCATCGTGGCACAACAGCAACAATCCCTGGTGAATCCCCTTAGGGCTTTCATATTGACCATGTCGCCTGGCACCCCCCATAGCTGCCACAGGTTTGGACATGTCATGAGAGAGATGCCTTTGCCTTGGGCTTCCTATGGGCCTTTTTATAGGCTCTGGCCTTGCACTGTAGGGAGTTGCCCAGTTGCTCTTAAAGGAAGAAAGCTACTTGCACCTTGGATACACTTGCCCAATTAGAACTGAAGCCAAATTAAAATTTATACAGCCCCATAAAACATGTCCAAATTAGTCAAATTTAACTCTAAAAGGGATCATTCCTGTTAAATCAAGACATAAATACCTTCATTTATCTGGTGTTTCATGGATCTTGGAGCTTATTCTTGGTAAAATGAGTAAAAACAATTTTAAAAAATGTGTAGAGAAGGTTGGCACACTGCAGAGTGCCAGGTGGGACAAGAAAACATGGTCATAAGTTGATCTAATCTAAATACTGGACTATGCAATATCCTGATCCTTTAAAAGGCATACAATGCATGGCAATAATACAAAAAAAACATTGGGACACTATACATTAAACATAAAAACAATTAAACACAAAATTGGGTCACACACCCCCTCCTTGTGGAAATAACATACTGTCAGACATAGTTAAATGTTTCTGTCGAATATCACACAACATAAAACATAATCATATATCAGTTGCGTATCTTGAGGCCAATTCTTAATAGGGCACAGAGTTTGAAGTCAAAAGAGAGCGTATGTCCTTGCAATTCACTTTCCCTTGCCCCTCTTCAGTCTGTTTCCTTTGGAAGGAGATTTTGAAGATGCTGTGGCTACTTTGGAAAATCTGATGTCTGTTGTTGTTGCAGATAATAAACAGTCTTATAGTCAAAATCCTTAAAACTTTTCAACAATAGTTCCCCCCTTTCTCCCCCCTCCCTTAAGTCCCAAAAAGTCCCAAAAAAGTCATTTATGGAAACAATGGCTGTGGGCTTTCTCATGCTGTTCAGCTGCTGTAGGTTCATTATTCAGTCTTCAGAAATACAGTCTGCAGAGGGACAGGAGTGCTTGGAACTAAAAGACAGTTACGTAGGAAGGAAGGAGTGGGAAAACAAAAGGGGAGAATATCCTACAGTATTTCTAAAAAAATTGTCGGGAAGCTGTAAATGATACACATCCTTTTGAAAATAGGCCTGCAGGGGGTTGGGGCCTGAAGATATAATTAGTTAAAAAATAATAATGATAAATAGTATAATAATGATCAATAGTCAAGAAGGGGGAGAATATTCTAGAAATTTCTTCTTGGGAAGCTGCAAAGAATATAAGATCATAGTTATTTAATTACTGCTGTTATTGTCTACTCAGTCTGTTTAATTTACTTCACCTAGTTTGGCTGTGGAGGAAACAAAGGACAAAAATTTTGTTAATTAGGACCCAATCGATAAGTTATTAACATTTTCCTTATGTGGTTCTGAATTCTCTTTGAGGTTCACGTATCTTGTTTGAAAGGGATTAATATTATTATTATTTACAGGAAAGAATGACTTAGATGCTACATTTGTATGTACAGAAAGAAAAAGTAGAAATACCAAAAAAGATACAAAAATAAAATAATAAAATTTAGATTACCACTCACACAACAATTTTTACCTGGTTATTGTTAGAATAATTTCATAGACATAATGGAAAAACTGATATAATAAATGGAAGCAGATTATTTATAAGCTAAAGAGAAGCGCCAAAGAGAAATGAAATTACTGTTTGTATCTCCTCGCTCCTCACTTTTTTTTTTTTGCTGTGGAAGAAAAGAATTGGCAAAACACTCAATCATTGCTACATTAGAAAAGGGAGGGTTATATTAACATAGGGTAATGCTTCGGGGTGAAATGCAAATGAGAGATAAGTATCCATCCTGAGTACCTGCTAGGAAAGAAATGGAGCCTTTTGTTTGCATAGTCTGTCAACTGGTTGGATCAGACCAAAGGTACACATCAGGGCAGTATGAAGAGAAGACCGCAATTTCCTATGAATTTCCAAGTGTGGGGGGGCTTGTTTAGGTGGCGTCTGCCCCCCCCCATTGGGAGATAATTTTGCATTAAGGTTCTGAAAGAATTTCTCCACACCCTGAATCTCAGTATTCTGCTGGAAAGGGAAAATTATTTCATGTGAAAATCAGTCAGGAAATGTTCCTAAAATGTACAGAGTTTTGCATGTTGAACTGGAATTGGCAGCTTCTAAACAGTTGATGGTTCTCAATGGTTCTTTATTTATTTATTTATTTATTTTTACATAAGGAAATTTAAATTTAAGTTTCATGTGCAAAGCATAACCTTGAACCTCTTAATTTATAAACTACTCAAGAGACAGACTTATAGTAGTACTCTGTTATTTATACCTGTGGAAAGAATCTGGCATGTTAAGATTTTGAAACTTGGCAACCATTTAACTTTGATGGACCAGTAACATACATGAGGTTGTTTTCCCTCAGTGGTTCAAAGCTTTACATTAAGAAATTTGAATAATATTTCATGAGCAGATTATAACCTTTTCGCCCCTTAGTTAAAACCTCCTTTTTCTCCTCTATTTTCCTCTTCAAGCTGACATAGCCTCTGTGCATGTACAGAGTTCATGATTCGGCAGTCTATTGTACCATTTTTTAAAGTGCTGCACCTCTTGACAAAATTACCATCTGAATAAAGGAGGGGAAGGGGAAAGAGTAGATTTTAAAATAGGGTTAGATTTTACACAGAAACCCAGCAATTTACACTTCCACCAAACCAGCAACAAAAGTGGTGAAATTAAATTCTTTGGTCAGTTTAAATCCATTTCTTTAGCTTTTGTGTCCTGAGATATTTCTGACACCTCTTATTTCCTGTTCCTTGCTGCTTAGGAAGCAGGCTTATAAATCTTAAACTTTAAATATATAAAACTTCAATATCCAGGCAACCCAATATTTTTACCAGAAAGCTGCAAGAAAAGTTTGGTCAAATTAAACTCCTTAATGAAGTCATGGCACTAATTAGCCATGTTTACTGTACTATATAAACATCTCATACCCCAGGCAAAATAAATCTTGATTTGCCCCCTTTATCTACAGGGTTCGGGGTGAATTCGTAATTGCAAATGTTTTCGTTTGTTTGTTTGTTTTTAATTAATTTATTACAGCCATGGCAGACTAAATTCTCTGCCCCCTTATCTATGGGTAATATGGTCATAGAGCCAGAATTCATAAAATCCTTTGCATTCTCATTGATTTTCAGCCTTACCAATTCCAGACAAAATTTTCTGGCCCTTTATTTACAGGGATGGTCAAGGCTCATTCTGCTTGATTATGAATTTGTATGTGCTTGAACTGTTGGCTGGAGTTTTGCAGTTAAAAAAAATAGCTGACAATATGGTGGAAAAAATAACACCAGACATTCATTTTCAATGCATGATATACCATCTCTACCTCTTTCTGAATGGCACCTCAAACTCTTCATGCCAAACTTTAAAAATCTATCTTTCCATCCTTCTCCACCAAAGAGTAATGCTTGACTGAATTCAGGCCATTTCACTATACCACCAGGGTTTAAACTCACTTTTCAGTGCTTACAAACACATTTTCTCTCCCTCCTTTTTGCAAGTTTGGAAAGGGTTGGAAGGGATCTTGAGTAATCTAGTCCACCCCTTCTGAAATATGGGGATCTCAACACTATCACTGCCCTTAGGATACACATACATTTGAGTACAGACGCCTGACTGGGAAGGAAACACAGGCTATGCCCTATCACGGAAGCACATGTGTGTACTAAGGGAAAAATAAGGAAGGGGAAGATTAAAAGTACCAACGTTATATAGAAGCCTTTAGCAAACCTTAAGATTGGATAAAGATTGGGAAATGTTCAAGACTTTCATATGTGCTTAAGCTTTAACCCTTAATAGACAAAGTGATAAAAACTTATATAATCACTCCATATAAAAACAACAATGACACTCTTGTTCCAACTCTGAAAACCAATAATCTTTCCTTGCCAGAAAGCAGAGCTGGGCTGAATTTCAACCCATCACCACATCAGACACATTGCCTTTCACATAGCTCTAAAATGGGAGTTAGAAGGGACCCTGAGGTCATTTAGTCTAACCCTCTAAGATACAGGATTCACAAGATTTGAATGAAAATACCAACTTTATACAGAACCCTTGAGCAGATGAGTTGTTTTTTTCTTAAGAGACTGATATGGGGAGCCCAACAATAACCCTTCTGTCCAACACAATTGAAGTTAAAACTAGACTCAGATAGACAATTCCTGGCTATGAAAGCTCTACTTTTGACAAACAAATCACCTTTATTGGAATAGCTGTTCAATTTTCCTTTAGTCAATATTCATCTAGTCACTTGGAGAAAGACTCCCCTTTGGAGCCTCTCTCAATAACAAACATTTGCACACCTCATTCTCATATTTATAATGTTTAAGATTGATCGGTTCAACATTGTTTCTATACTAGAAATTTAAAGAAGTTGGCAGTTTTAACTATGCACACTTAAGAAGGCAGTCTATGGATGTTGTAGCCAATTTAAACACACCCCATAACATTCTAAACCTTGAGCACATCTCTTATCCACTTATAGCTGGAGTTTATGAAGTGAACATTTTCAAGTTTAAAATATTTTCAAGGCATTGAGCAAGCATTTATTTTCCTTCATCCTGCCCCCTCTTTTTACTTTTGGAAAGGAAAAAATGGCCTTCTACAGCCTCTTTAAAACAAACCTTTACACACTATCTATAGCAGACACAAGGAACAGACGCACATACACGTAACAGACAACACAGACAACATGTAACATGCAAACATTCTGAGGGGGGTACTGGTCTTCCAGGGTCAATTTTAAAGTGGAGATTCTCTGTATGTTAAAGGAACCTCCTGGTAGCCATTTCCCCTCATCTGGGTGGTCCATGGTAAAGCAGACCCAGTGTTTTTTTGCAAAGTTTTTGCAAGCGATTTCTGTCTAGCTTGTCCGCTCCAGGGATATCACTCCAACTTTGGAGGACAAATTGTAAAGGGGTTTCTCCCTCAAAGTCCCTACCAGAGCCAAGCTTCCACTGTGCTTTGCTCCGGTTGGGAGTTTGGGGTAGGAATTCCTTAGAAGATTGGGCGCCCATGTTTAACTCTCTGGCCTATTTATACTGCAGTGCGGGTAGAAGACCCTCCAATCCGGGACACTCTATACCTTAAACTCCTGAGTCTAAGACTCACTCAACAGACGATACCGTCTCCTGCCTACCTGTTGCGTGCACTTGCTAACTAGGTGGCTGGTGTGGCTAGATACCTAAGGACCCCCTCCTGGTCATTAATTGCCTAGGGTCCTGCAGCAACTTTCCTGCCTCTTACACACTAGGCTCAGATCCTACTGAACGCTTGCCTACGCAATGTCAGGTCGGAACTGAGGAATACAGAGTAGGAAAGGAACAGGCGCACTTGCATTCCCTGGTCACGGGTCCTACCCAACAAGGGTCGCCGTGGCAGGGGGGCGTCTTCACCTGAAGATTAAGAGCAGAGGAATACGGAATAAGGTTGGGTAGATTGCTCAGAACTCCTGCGCAGATTGGCAGGAGCGAGCTGGGTCCGTCCTTCTAGGGATTTCGTTTTAACGAAAGGACGGATCCCAAAAGGCTCCAATTCTTCTTTATCCCTTATGCCTTTACAGCTTAGCTGCAACTGGAGCCCAAGATAAGAAACAGAAAAGGAGAGAACAGTGAAGAGTGAAGTTTTAGATTTTTAGTTGCTGCAGTAATAGCCCACCTGAGTGTCCCTATTAACCTATTAATACTATACTCACTTCCGCCATCACACTCTGTTTCTGATGATTCCTTCTTGATTCTTGATTCCTTCTTGATTGGTTGTTTTAAGGCCGGCCTGATAAAACTTTGCTTCCTCTGGTTAGCCCCGCCAGAACTCCAGTTATTTCCAGACCCTGGGATCGCTGCAGGAGTGCTGCTCCTCCTGGCAAAATGCCTGGTGCGCGCTGGAGCATCATTCCCTCCTCGCCCCCAGAATCCGGGTAACCGAAAAGTCCCTCAAGTGGTCGCCATCTGATTTAGGCAAAAATCTGCCTTTATTCCCTTATTGGGTTCTCCATCGGTTGGAGAATATAACAGAGGCCAACCAGAGAAGTTTGAGAAGCAAAGCCTTTATTTTCGCTGTTGCAACAGGGTCCTTCCTCTCACACAGGAGAACAAGGAAGGAACCCCAAACAAAGATGTCTTGCCCTTAAAAAGAGATTTGAAATTGGTTTCAGCCCACCCCCCAGAAGCATCATCCATATGTCACAGAAGGGGTGTAGCCCAAGACCCCCCCTCCCTAGATTCATCATAGGTACATCATGAAAGGGGAGGTCTGGTGGCAGTAATCTGAGCACCCTGGACCCTGCCCCCTGCCCCCAAAACCTAATCAACAAAATTGAGAGATATTTACATTTCCCTGTTTCCCAGCCAAGTTAATCACACCCTTTTGTCTGGCAGTCAGGTATCAGGATGCCAGGGATTATCACTTTAATTCCTGAGACAATGAGAAGGTTCCCCCCACCCCACTTCTTCCTTGCAGAGGAACACCTGGTCAGAGAGAGTCAAAATGGTGTCAGTCAGGCCTGTTCTCCTGTGCTGCTTCAGACATGTTTCTGTACATTCATGTACATGTTTTATGAACAATTATTATATATATATATATGACCTCAAAATTCTTATAACAGTGGTTTGTCTGTTTCCTATGCATTTTGTCACCTCTTATCACCTCCAAATTTTGCACGATGGTTGCTGAGATGAAGGAGAAGTTTTTTTGTCTATGTTTGGATACAGTTGGACACCATTTTGAACAAAGATGGCGGACTACCCCCTTGAAACGCACTGATTTTCACCAAATTTTGGGTAACATTTTTTTACCAAAATTTTAATCAAATTTAGCGGAATGGTTCCTGAGATCAAGGATAAGCTTTTCGCCTATATTTGGATACAGTTGACCAACATGTTGATGCAAAATTGCACCGATTTTAACCATTATTTCAAATCTGCCTTTTGATTTTTGTTTGCTTCGTTTTTTTTATAATAATCAATGCCTGGTGTGAGGAGAATAAAGCTCTCGGTTACAAGTTTAGGGTGCAGCAATATCCCTACTTACCTGGGACTGGAGTAAGCCTCACTGAATTCAGCAGCACTTGCTTCTGAGTAGACACAATCAGGAATGCACCGTTAAGTGAGATTTCCAATGATCCGGAATTTTAACCAAACTCACTTTTTCCAGTTATATTTCCAATGGTTGTAAGGGATGACCAAGGAAAGAGGCTAATCCAAAGTGAGTATAGACTACGGTCAACAGGGCCGGCCCTCTCCTTAGCCAGAGCGAGGCAGCCACCTCAGGCAGCCGATTTGAGATGTCGTGAGAGGGCAGCAAAATATTTAGTCCATTATTATTGTACTTTTATAGTTGGGGAGAGGTTATTGTGGGGTTTTCTATGCACTCTGACTTGTCAGGTGTTATTTACTGGTCCGCCTCAGGCAACAGATTGTATTGACCTACCAATTGTTGAGCTCTTCACATCCTGCATGCTGGGTTTCTTCTAAGGCAACTTTTAAACCATATCCTTCTGTCCCTCAAAGAATTTTGGCCAATGTCGTTTTACCCAGTGTTGTTTTTGTTTCTTTCTAGAAAAAGAAGTTCCGGGGGGAAATCACTAGGAACACCTTCCTCGTTCTCTTAGAATGGCAATGGCACCCCCCAGCGAGGTGCCAGAACAGAGTTCCGGCAAGTTATGGCCGAGAAACAGTTCCAATTTCACGTTACCCTTAAACTACAGTTCCCAGAATTCTTTGAGGGAAAGTATGTGCTCCAAATATAATCTAAAGCTACAGTGTGTGCACGGCCTAAAAGTGGGCCTGGGGGGGGGGCTTTTTCTTCCACCCAGGAGCCGCATTCCCTCACATTCAAAAGTGGGTGGTGCAAATGATGTGACCTTTATGTGCAGTAGGGGTCAGACATGCAGCTATCATAAGGTTGTGTTTGTTTGGTTTTACACACATCCACCCAGGAAAGCAAGAGGCGTTACCACCATTCAAAAGGGCACCTGCCAGCCACTCAAAAGCATGCAAGGAAGGGTCCTGAGAGGAGGGGTGAGAGAACCACAGGAAGGCTTACCAGAGGACTAGGGGGTCACAATGGATAGATTAGAGCCGAAAGCTTATATTGGTCTACTAAGTGGGTGCATCAGCTATAGCTGTAGATTAGCATGGCATCTGCCAATGTAGTGCCCACCAGGTGCATGAAACTTTCATCAGCCTCACCAAGTCCAAAACACCTGGAGGGGCAGCAAAAGTTGGACTGGTTGGCAGACAGCTAATTGCACAGAGTTTCATTTGAAATAAAAATAAAAATGGAGGCTATTTTCATTCAGGCGTATGTAATGCCAGCCCGACTGAAAGAGAAACCTGCTAGCAGAAATGGTGTTTCCTCCTGACAAGGAATAGAATCTTTCATTTCTTAAACACTGCCTTACACCTTTTTTCAGTTCTGCATTCTTACAGCGAGGTCATTTTCAGTGAGGGGATCTTCCATGCTGTACCAAGGAAGAGTGGGGAGGTCTCAGTAGCATACTCTCCAAGTGTCCCTATTTTCCAGGGACAGTCCTGTAATTATAGAAGCCATCCCAGTTTCTGATTTGACCCCAAAATGTCCCACTTTTCCTTCGGACATCCTTATTTTCATCGGAGAAATATTAGACAGTATGGAGTTATATGCGACGCCGAAGCCAAACAAATAAGTACCGGTAACTATACAGTATAACCTTTAGAAGACATCTGAAGGCAGCCCTGTATAGTTTTATTATGTTTTCATATGCATTGGAAGCCACTCAGAGTGGCTGGGGCAACCCAGTCGGATGGGTGCGGTATAAATAATAGTAATAATAATTTTATTATTATGGAGTAGGACATCCCTATTTTCATTGGAGAAAAGTTGGAAGGTTTGGAATTAGGCCCCTGCCTGAGCGTCCTCACCAAAGGTCGCTGGGACCCCTGCCCACCCACCGAGAAGTTTCTCAACTGGTGCACAGCTGACCTGAGAATAATCTACCCCTTCATACCCTCCATCCAGGCCAGCAAAAGACATTATTGGACATATTCCAGCCAGGCAAAGAAAAGTTAGTGATGAGTGTGGCCTGAGCAGGTGTGTCCCTATGGAGCAGATGCTTTACCAGGTGAACCTCCGCCTGCCACAAGTCAGTGGCACACTTTTCTGCCAAGGAGGAAATTGAAGTTAAGAAGTGAAGAGGCAAATAAGGAACCCTGACTAAGTGGATGCAAAATAACCAGTTGAGCCGTGGGAGGGAGGGCACTTCAATCCTGATGCGCAAGGGGAAATGTTCAGAGGCGCAAATGCTCCTGCAGGTCTGGTGAGAAGAAGACATCTTCGCCCACCCACTTCCTTTGCAACTGATCAGCCTGGGTATGGCGGAGAGAGCTGCCTTATCTCTGCTTTGCTCTGCCCTCTTGTCGATTTGGAAAGGCAGAGCTGATGAGTCCCCCCGCCCCATCCTTTTTAGAAGTATAAAAGGAAGTTAGACAAGTGAGGAAGAGAGAGAGAAAATAGCATCTTCCCCCCCCCCCCACATATTACCACAAGCCTCAGGGGGTGGGGGGGTGGAGAGAAATTAACCAGCCCTGCTGGGAAACAGTCAGCCAAAGAAACCCCAAAGAGAGGGAAACCAGCAGCTTGAGAGGAAACGGCTGCTCACCACCAGCACAAAATGAGGTTTCAGGGTTTTGTTCTGAGTTTTCAGCATGATAAACAAGTCAAAGCGGGTGCCACAGGGCCTTTGAGGTCAGGGCTACATGGTGTGTACATGTACCCCCCCCCCATATCATGCTATGCTACTTATCACCCAGCAATCGCAATGCTCTGAGAATCTCAGCCGTTTCTTACAAAGAAAAAAGGTTGCTAGTCCTCAAGGCGTTAAAAAAATAAAAAAATAAATGGCAAGTCCTCAGGGCTGAAAACACACTACTTATATAAAGCAGTCCTCAACCATTTTTTTGTGGGCAGGGGGATGCTGAGGACATAACCAGAATCACAGAATTGTAGAGTAGGCAGGGACCACCCAGGGCAACTCCCTGCAATGCAGGAATCCTTTGCCGAACATGCAGCTCAAACTCACAACCATGAGATTAAGATAAAAAAAATCCTTCAGTAGCACCTTAAAGACCAACTAAGTTTTTATTTTGGTATGAGCTTTCGTGTGCATGCACACTTCTTCAGATACACTTATTCTATCTGAAGAAGTGTGCATGCACACGAAAGCTCATACCAAAATAAAAACTTAGTTGGTCTTTAAGGTGCTACTGAAGGAATTTTTTTATTTTGCTACGACTCAGACCAACACGGCTACCTACCTGTAATGAGATTAAGAGTCTCCTACTTTGCTAAGTGAGCTATCCAGCAACTAACCTAATAAACGTTTGCTTCAGGGGCTATTTTATTTTATATTATTACACTTGTATCCCAACTTTTCCCCAAAGAATTCAAGGTGGCATACATACTTCTCTCCCTCTCCGATTCCTCCTGACAACAACCTTGTGAGGTAGGCTAGGCTGAGAAACAGTGACTGACACAAAGTCACCCAGTGAGCTTCATGGCTGAGTGAGGATTTGAGCCCTGGACTCCCAAGGTCTTGGCTATGACTCAAACCAATACTCCACACTGGCTCCCTATGTACATTAGTAGTAGCTTGAAATGCAGTGAGGTGTTATGCTACTTATCAGCTGGCAATCACAATGGTGTGAGAATCTCAGCTTTTAAAAATACAGTACAATGACTCACTGGAGGGGGGAAAATGTGCTTTAATGCAAGAGTTCTCTGGCACTGGAAGCAAATTGCACTTGGAGAGGGTGGGGAGAGGAGAGAATAGTAGAATTTTAGAGTTGGAAGTGACCCAAAGGGTCATCTGTGCAATGAAGGAATATGTGGTGCAACTATTGTGATTTAAAGGCATTTGCAAAAGTGTTCCTATGGGCTGATCCACACATGCACACATTCATCGCCCAAGAACTACAAGCTGAGTGTAGTGACGAAGCTTGATCTCAGATCTAAAAAACACTGAATTTTTTTCTCTCTCCAAAGGTTTCTGCAATTGGAGGGGTAGGTGGGGCTTGTCAACCTAGGAAGGCAGCCAGGAGGGAAAACTCTTGATCCTAAACTTCCGCTGCCTTGCAGGGTATAGCTTCCAGGAGCTATTGGGGGTGTGGCACGGATGTGACAATTTGCAAGTGGCCAGTGTTTCACGGGAGACTGACCAAGAGGAGGAATAAATGGCTTTGATTTAGGAATCAAGCCCTGGGTGATTCGTTGGCGCCACCTGGTGGTGACAGAAGGCAAAATAAGAAAAGGCATTCATGTAGGGTTCTCAAAGAGGGTGTTCCTAACAGTGAACTGGTATCTTCTTCAGAACCCACCGTAAACCGTGTGACAGTGATTTGCTTTAAATATTGAATTTTAATTTGTTGTAGTCTCGGACTAGGACCTGGGATACCATGGCTCAAACCCCACCCCCCACCCCAAATCCAGAAAACTCACTAAATGACCTTGGGGGAGACACTGCCTCTCAGCCAAACCTACCTCACAGGGTTGTTGTGAGGATTACATGAGAAGAACCAAGTATGCTACCTTGAACAGCTTGCAGAAATCAGTCAACAGTGAAGGGCAGGTAATTAATTGATTTATAATAGTACCGTAACTAGCTGGCCCTGCCACGCGTTGCTGTGGCTAATCCCTGTGACTGCCCCCACCCTGTCCCGATCCATGACATATCCCGCCCCCTCCTCCCCCACCCCCAGCTTATCCCTGCGATTCCCCCCACCCTGTCCCGACCCATTGTATCGCACCCCCTCTTCCCCCCCCCCTCGGCTCATGCCTGTGACTGGTTCCACCGTGTCCTGACTTATCCCCTCCCCTCCTCCCCCCAACCCCCACCCAGGCAAGTCAGTACCTCCATTCGGCCTAGTATGTAAACGGGAGCTGAGATGCTGTTGAGAGGGAAGGTTCTATAGGTGTAGTACCAGTGTAGCCGCCGGTAGAGGGCACTGGTTTGCAACCTGGTTCTTTTCCCAGAATGCATTTTCATCTGAGTAGTGTGTTTTGAAACACAGGGTTTTTACCAGGGACAGGTGTGACATCTGTCTTTGAAAACAGTATGGGCTTGCTCTCATATTCACATGCGGCATTGTGTCAAAATTTGAACGCAATCGGTCAAGAGGTTTTGGTGAAACATGGATACTAACGGACATGGCCAGTTTACATTTATATATATAGATAGTCAGTGCTTTCTTTTCCTAAAAAAAAGTTTAGGGGTACTATCATTTTCCTACTCATATTAAAATACTGCCCCCATGAGGCCAAAATTAGATTCACAAAAATGTTTCGGGGTATGCGTCCCCCTGTGTCCCCCCCGGGGGGGGGGGAAGCACTGGTAATAGTAATAATTATTATCTGTGTATTCATTCTTACGGAACCAAATAGCAACATGTATAAATAAGCTTCAGCCAGCTTGGGGAAAACAGAAATGCAAAATATGGTATTTAGGAAAATAAATCTGAGGAGTGACTCCCACCCACCCCACCACAATAAGAACACAACACTAGAGGTTTTGAAACACAGGCTGGATGTTTAACTGCTAGTGATTCTTCAGCTGTGAATCCTGCATTGCAGGGGGTTGGGCTAGATGAACCTTGGGGGTCCCCTTACAATTCCATGATTCCATGATAAATGGGCAGAGAATGCTAACAGAGGGGCGGAACAAGGGGGAACTGAGGAATGGAATGGAGAATCCAGTAAATTGGTTCTACTTGCTATTCCCAGTTGCTCAGTACATGGGCTCTTTGATACCAGAAATGGGAACCAGTTTCAAAGCTGTCTTAATTAAGAGTAAGCCCATCAAAACCCAGTGGGTAAGACCTGCATAGGAGACTGGGAGCTCTGATCTGAGGTGACAATGGTGAAAATTGAAGCAGCTTAATGTTTATTCCTGGTTGGTTAATCCAGTGCATGGGTCTCTGGCTCCACCCACTATTGGCAAGTGGCCCCTCAAGTGATTTCCTCTGATGGAATGTGGCCCTCAGACAGAAAAATAGCAGCCCAGCCCTGCATTAAAAGGACATCACTTGCTATTAAATTTTTTTATTGTCCAGTAACCATTAAAAAACCAATAGTTCCAGTGTAACCAAACCAGAAAACTTAAACGCAAAAGGGAGGTCCATTCACATCCCTGCTCCAACAAACACTTAATTCTTCCCAGGGAAAAATGGTCTCTGATTTCTTTTAGGGTGGGTGACACATTTCCAACACTTCTTGCATTTCAAATACTGTTTTGAACACAGTAAGTGACATAAAAACAACTTTTTAAACTTTTGCACAATTTAGCTTTACAAGCAGAATTAATCCAACAATCTGAGCTGCAGAAATAAGCAAAGGGGGCCCCTTTTAACAGGATGGATGGAGATTAGTATGATCCCACCAAGACAATGTTTGCAGGATCAACCTTTTGTTAAAGGTAGAGGAGCATGAGCCAGCACAAGATGTTGGCAACCTCTTTTTCAAAAGCAAATTAGCCGCCCTTGCCTTGCAATGTTCAGACATGTCCAGGCTGGAAAAATCAGTTCTTTAGGCTCTGTCCTTCACTTTCCAACATTGCAGCAAGGATCAGTAAGTCCTAAATGTAACCAGGTGAAATGCTTTCTACTCACCAATGACCCAATAACCCCAGCACAAAAGGGGAGGGGGGAGAGAAGACACTTCAATAATCCCTCAAAGCCACAAATGTCATATGCCTGATAATAATAATAGTAATAATAATAAACAATTGGAAAAACTTTTACCAAACCCTTTCAAACTAAGAATCTAAACTTCCAAATGCTGGTCCCTGCCCCACCTAAAAGAAGTAAATACTCTTGGCAGCATTTAGCTGCTACTCAGAATAAACACATTAAAATTAATTTCAATGGCTGTACTCTGCGTAGATTAAACATTTGCTAGAACTCTATTTTAGGGGGGAAAGTGGTTACCATGCTTTGTGGAAATAGAGTCATTGTTAGGATATAGGAACCACAGACACTTTTAAATCCAAAAATCATTTACTTTAAAGTAATTTTATTCAAGTTAACAGAACTTCCCTGGAGTGTGTGTAACGAACTAAATCTGGAGTGTCCTACTTGAAAAGTAACCTAGGGAGGAGTTTCAAGATTTCTCCTCCCAAGCATTTTAAACACATGCAATATCTTGTCAATTTCTTCTGCGGGCTATTTATGCTGCCTTTGGAAACAGCTAATTCCCACATTTGAAATCATTACACAACTCCCAACTAGAAACAAAAAACAAGATCCTTCTTCTGTTTCACAAGCTGAAAATCTCCACACTTTAGTCAAACTAGGTGGTACTTTGGCCCTGAGCATTGAGCAGTGCTTGACACCAATTTTAAATGCAACATTTCACCTGTAACAACCTTTCACCTGTAACAACTTCCAGTTGATTACAAATCACCATGTCTACATGGGCCACTTACTTAGGAAGCAAGTCCCAATGCGCTAAATTGAACTTACTTCCATTTAAGTGTAATAGGACTATAATGGCCATTGCTGCCTGCCAATTTTGTTACTTTCAATTGGGCAGGGGAGATTTTAACTTCATCTAGGCAACGGTTGCCAACTTTTAAGCCTGTCTCCAGTGCTGTGCCTTGAAAAGTAGCCTGACTGTCAGGTACTGACAAATTTAGAGTTCATAGAGTAGATAAAAAGCATCGGCATCTTCTAATCCCTGCAGATCAGACTATTTTTTGAGGCACAAGCAGCAGGGACTGGTTTAAAAGTTGGCGACTGCCTTGGTAACGCCTCCCGACCTCCCTCAAAACCCAGCCAATAAAATAAAAATAAAAATGGCTGGGTTCTTCAAGGGGGTGGGGGTGGCGTGGAGAGGAAGGGACCTGATATCTCTCACCAAGGCTTTATTCTAAAGGAGTCCAAGCACAATTGCCAGCTAACCAGTTTACCTACTCCTGCTCTTTCCACAAAACATTCAGCTGCAGAAATCAGCAACTACGTCCCCCGCCCCGCATTTTCAACCAGGTGTGGTTGAAAACCACTGGAGCAGACCTGGTGTAAATATGTCGGCAGCTCTCTTTTCAGATTCGAAATAATCGTGCCCCGTTGCTTTTCAAATACCAAGCTGCTTCCCCCCCCCCCAATCCTGCCCGTCCCCCACAAGCGCTGAGACCTTAAGAGGTAGCGGGTAGTTTCCTTAAGCAGGACTAGAACCTTGAGACACAACCGAGGTTGTCCATAGGTGCTGCTCCGAATCAAGTCGTCCTCTCTTTAGAAGTCCGTGCGGGCGCAGGGGATCCTCTCTTGCCAACCGCTCCAAAGGGACAGGTCGGGGGACGACTGGAAAGGAGCGACGGGCCCCCCTGCAACCGGGCTCGGCGGCTGCTGGGCCGCCCCGCCGGGAAGCAGGAATCTGGGGTAGGGTCCGTAGCCGCCGACGGG
This sequence comes from Zootoca vivipara, assembly GCF_965207765.1. Classification (NCBI taxonomy): domain Eukaryota; kingdom Metazoa; phylum Chordata; class Lepidosauria; order Squamata; family Lacertidae; genus Zootoca; species Zootoca vivipara. The sequence goes on from NC_142589.1 coordinate 13,385,678, forward strand.
ACCCATACCTGGGAGGCAGCCGCTCACCGGGTAAGTCTGGAAGGGCTGCGCCACACCTGATCCGCCCAAAAGATAGGCAGGAGGCGGAAGCGGACTCTGAGGATATGGGTGATAAGGTCGGTAAGCGGGCGCAGGTGTCTCCGGGCAGGTGAAATAAGGCGCCGTCGGCGGAGGCGCGGGGGCGAGATCCCGCGAGCGCTTCCGGGCGCACCTCCGGCGCAGGTAATTCCCCGGCTCAAACATGCCTTCGAAGGCTGGATCCAGCATCCAGTCGTTGCCCGTGAGCCCGGCTCCCTCCCGGGACACCTTCAGGAAACACTCGTTGAGGCTGAGGTTGTGCCGGATGCTGTTCTGCCAGCTCTTTTGGCTCAAATTGTAGTAAGGGAACCGCTGGGAGATGTACCGGTAAATGTCGCGCAGGGGCAAGCGCTGTTCGGGGCTGTCTCGGATGGCCATGGTGATCAGAGCGATGTAGGAATACGGGGGCTTTTGGAGAGGAGCAGGCGGCGCGGCAGCGTTGCACTCTTCGTCTGCGAGCTGCTCCTTCTTTGTCCCAGAGATCGCCTCGACGGCTCCGGCGCTCGCAGCTTCCTCCATGGAGCTTCTGCCTGAAGGACAGAGGTGGTGGCAGTGGATCGAGCCTTTTGCAATTTCGAAAATCCCATTCCCCCACCCCTGGTTGCCACCCCCAATCTGCCAAGCGCTGAGTGCGCCCCGCTCCTACCTTTCTCCAGGTTGCCGGTGCGCTTGCCTTACCTCTCCAAAAGCGCGCCTGGAGCTCCGTGCGTAATCTTCTGCCTCTCCCTCCGAAAACCAAAATTGCGCCCAAGTTTAGCGGGCAAAAAACAAATGGGAGTTTCGCAAACACTTTTGTAAGACCAAATGTGTTAGTTCATTCTCTTTTTGTTTTGACTGGAGACGGGAGTTGGATATTTGAAGTTTGCTACAATTTTTTGTGACCTGCGTGTGAACCCCGAAGAGGGCGGTAACGGCTGCCCGGGACTTGGGTGCATTTGGGCGCTGTGCCAGATTTGGCCAACAGACCCATTTTCTTGCGCGGAGCCAAAAATCCAAGAATCAAGAGGAGCGAGGGGGAGGAAATAATTCCAATACTCCCATGATTTGTGATTTGCTGATGAGAGACTGCGGAGAAGCAAGAGTCGCTCTCCAATTAGGATCATTTCAATTAAACTCTTGCTATTTTTAATGGATTTCTTCTTTTTATGACGTTGCTTTGCCTAAAAGTGCCAAGGATCCTGACTCTCCGTCCAAAATAAGTTTTTACCCATTACAGAACTCCTATGGCTTGGATGCTAATTTGTTTCCCTGCTCCGCTGGCAATTCCACTTTGTGGAAAAGCTTTAAACTTTGGTTCCAGCGCACGCGAAACAAAGGCAAAACGGCAGAACTTGATTAGAACCCGGAGCTGAGCCTAGGGTTGTTTCCATCCAAGTTCTACTCAGAGTAGAGCCCTTGAAGTGAGTGGAGCTAGGTTAGCCATGCCCATTCATTTCAATGGGTCTGCTGCTGCTCTGAGTAGGATGAATGTTGGGCTGCAACACTTTGCTTCAGGCTCTCTGTCCCCTGAGCAGCGGTTCCAGCATGCAAAGCAATAACCAAGAGAACATGTGCAGAGAGTGCTTTCCCTTTCATCTAGTCCAGTCCCCTGCAATGCAGGAATCCCAACTAGATCATACATGTCAGATGGCCATCCAACCTCTGCTCATCAACCTTTGATGAAGGAGAGCCCACCACATTTCATAAGTAGACCATTCCACAGTCAATAGCTCTTACTGTCAGAAAAGTTATTCCTGATGTTAACCAGAATCTCCTTTCTTGTAACTTGAAGGCACTGGTTCGGATCCCACCCTCTGGAGCGGGAGAAAACAAGCTTGCTCTGTCTTCTGTGTGAGAGCCCTTTCAGTGAACAGAACTGCCATTAATAAAAACATGGAACATAAAAAAATGCAGCTTCATCCTTTTCTCTATTATAATCACCGTCGTTTTAAAATAAATAAATGCATCTCCATTTGTACAAAGAGGACCAACACACAGCATACAATTTGATCCAAGTAACTCAAAATAGGCAGGTGCATTCATTTGCAGTTGTGCTTGCAGCCTAGCAGTCAGGCAAAGGTGGGATCAGAAAATGCTATGGGGAAGGGCCATAGTTCGGTGGAAGAGCACCTGCTTGGCATGCAGAAGGTCCTAGGTTCAGCCCCTAGTATCTCCAGGTAGGGCTGGGAGAGACTTCCTACCTGTTGTCCTGGAGAGCTGCTGCCAGTCAGTGCAGAAAATACTAAGCTAAATGGACCAGTGGTCTGACTCTGTATAAGACAGCATCCTATGTCCCTATATCTGGGTGGGGGAGACAGAAGACAACGAAAGGGGCAAAGTTCAGATTAGGGGGAGTGCAAACTTTGGTCCAAATATTAAAGATTCACATTAATTCCCCTGCCCTAAGCTTGGACAGGCTCTTCAGAATAGCAGGCTTGTTTTCATTGCCATTTTCATTACTATATTTTGTATGTGAAAAATGCCTTCATGTCTGCATAAAGGGCCAGAGATGTTTTTTTGTGTTGGATGTAGTGGGGTGAGCGGAGAAATTGCTCCCCCTGCCCCTATATCCCTAAGGAATGTGATGCTTTGTGAACCTTTTAAATGTGGAGATAAAAAAACAACCCCAGGTTTTTTAGCCCTTATGATTTCCACAATATGAGTAAATTCCCACTTTAACATCAAAGAACCAGTGTAGAGCAGTGGTTAGAGTGCTGGACCTGGGAGACCCATGTTCGCATCCCCACTCAGCCATGAAGCCCCTTGGGTGACTTTGGGCCAGTCACCATCTCTCAGCCTAATGCAGAGAAGTTTGCATGTGACCAGATGGCTATACCTGCACCTAGCAGAATTAAACAAGTTATGAAGTACGTAAACAAGCAGGATCACTTTACAAGTGCAAGCTGCATGCAGATGACAATTCAGCTTTATTTTTTTGGCATAGATTATGGGGAGCTTTTATTTGTTAGGAGCACAGAGTACGTACAAGCTTTGCCTACCATCCAAAATATCTCTTTCATGCACTGGCAGGATTAGGCCACTACCAAAAAGTGTATTAGTCAAATGGGTAATTAAGAGCACGTAGAACGGTGGGAGGAGGCTGTCCAACAGGTTTGCCTCTCCTAAGCATAGTGGCAAGGAGAACTTACGTTTTCTGCTTGGTACATTTCTGGAGGCATTCTAAGAAGCCAAGAGTGCTGTCTGTTAGCCGATATTACAGCTAACAGCTAACTTGTGCCCCCGCCTCCAAATGCTGCTGGAACTACAAGCCCCATTAGCCATGACCGAGGCTGATGGGAGGGTCAAAGGTTCTCCCACCCGTTTCCAATCTGTCTTAACAAAAGCTAGAGCAGCCACTCATGCAGAGTTGCAGCAGGGAGCCTCCTTCCTGGATGGGACTTCTGGTTCCCAGGGTTGGGAAACACGCATCATGCTCTGCATGGCCCTGACCGAGGGCACCTTCTTTTGTTTCTATACTCTGTTCAAGCACTTGTTATGTGGCCCTTCCAATTAAAAGGATCTCCAGGTCGCAGAGGAGAGTAAAGGCGTTCTTGCTTCAGACCCTGGAGAATTGCTGCCGGTCAGAGTAGACAATATTGGCCTATAAAAACAATCTGGCCTAAGGTAGCTACTGTGTTCCAGCTCCATACAGACTCCATTTTCACCCCTTGAACCACATTTATTTTTTTAAAAATACCCAATAGGAGAGGTTAGAACAGCAATAAACATCAACAAACATCACCATGAGCTTACCTGGCAAGGATGATCAAAAGAGCTTGGGCAACTGAATCCTCAACACACCTTATGGAACAATAAAGCAAATTGTATCTGTGACATCTATCAACAGAAAGGAGGTCTGACACAACCACACAACCCAAGAAGCAGAACCCGTATGTTTGTGTGCAAGTTGGAAGGTGGATCCCGCAAAGCTTGCTTGCGTCACCCTGGCTGATACAAAATGAGACTAACGTGCCAGGCCAAAGGATTCTCTCTCAGCGCCAAAACCAGAGCTGGTTTAGTTCACAAAGGTGGTAAACCTGTGACAAGCTGCAGGCAGGGTCCCATGACCTGTTAAAGCAATACCCTTCAACACAGTATGTCGAGAAATATTCTTGCACAGATGTTAGTTTGAACATAACATCAACCCATGGTTATTAAGCTACCGTAGGTTTAAATTTTTTTAAAAAAACATAGTTCAGCATTACAGAAGCTTAACTATGGACATATTAACTATGGTTACAAACTTGTTAACCAGAGTTTGTAGTTGGTTTTCATCTACAATACTGTCTTACTTATAGTACAGTACATTGATTATTGCCTTCATTTTATCAATGGTCTCGTTAGACAGTAAAATTTGTGTTAAATTGCTGTTTTAGGGGGTGTTTTTCATCATCTGGAACGGATTAATCCACTTTCCATTACTTTCAATGGGAAAGTTCGCTTCAGGTTAAGTACGCTTCAGGTTAAGTACGGACTTCCAGAACCAATTAAATACTTAACCTGAGGTACCACTGTATAGGTGTTTGTCGCCCTGTTTGCCTTGGGGGATAAAGGGTGGGATATAAATTCAATAAACAATAAATAAAATTGTATCTCGAACCTGCATCAAACATTAGCCTGGGACAAGAGATCTGGGTTCAAATCCCCATTTGGACTGCTCCGTTTAACTTTAATCTAATTTGCAGGGTTGTTTTGTGAGGATGATATGTCAACCATGAGCTACTTGGACGGGATAGATTTCCTCCCTTGCCTACCTGTCTAAGTTACGAAAGGAATAGAAAGTTGTTTGCAAAATGATCAAAGGGGTGAGTCGGTTTGAAATTGAACGTAAAAGCTACACCGCTTTTGCAGTTTTTCCTTCCCATTTAAGAAAGTGATGGGACAAGATGCTCAAGATTCAATTTCACTTTTATTCTCCACTTTTATAATGAAAAATAATCTCTCAAACACAGAACATAAACTCCCTGGAGGAATGGCAGGGGTGGGGGGCAAGAAGAGGGAAAAGAACAAACCCCTCGCATCCAAACCCCCAAACTAAAGACACAAATTTCTCACCGAACTGTACAAAGTTAACCCCACCCCACAGTCATATTAAGTACAAAATGTACAACTTTTCTCAGTGAAGGAAAATAAAAACCAGGACTCTGCCATTTTTCTTCTCTTATGACTCCCACCCACCAAATCCCCACCCAACCCCAAAAATTCAAGCCTCTCAGGAACACAGTGTATTTCGATAGTAAGAGTTAACTCCTGAAGGCAGTTGCTTTTACATTCACCAGGGAACTAGTCCTCATGAGGCTTCTGGACAAGCTGCTCAAAGGATGCATTCTATATGTACAGAACTATCACCACGTGCCTATAACCCCATCAGAAAAACAGTGTCAGTGGCCAATCCCCTCTCCGTCTGTTGCAAACAATGTACATGTGTGTTTTTAAATGTTTTACTGGACACGGAAGGCTGGTGGGCAAACAATAGCTATCCCCCACCCTTTGCTCCCATAAAGAAATTGGCCACTTAAACCCAGGTTCTTAGTTGAGAATTGATAGTTATTTAAACGCAGGTGACTGTGCTGCATTCAAGTTCAATAAAAGAGTGAAATGGTGGGTTTTTTTGTTTTTGCTGCCAACAGACAGGGCTCTATATATAAACATTGGCATCATCAAGCGATTTCCCCACACACCAATACTTTGTGCAAGGGGAAAGGACAATAGCAAGACAAAGAAACACATCAATTGCATTAAGGCGGAAAGGAATTAAGACACAGACGTGGTGCTTTCAAGACACCTTTACCCCATTTTAGTTGGGCGCGCTGCGATTTGAAGAATTTGCACCAGAGTGATTGCGATTGAGTGTGTTTTAGCACCATATGCAAAGGATTCTGCCTCCCTCCTCCCTTCTTAGGCAGAGAGAGCAGAATGATCGCTCCCCACCTGCCCCACAGGGAGCCAAAGGTGGTTTGAAAGATGGAAAGATATTTACAGTGTGGTGTGTAACCAGTGGCCTTCTCTTCAGATGTTGCTGGAATAGAGGACTATGAAGAAATACAGCCTGCTTACAAACAACGCCCCCCCCCCACCAGGTAAGGTCTAAGATCACAGGCTTAATTTCACTGCTAGTGAGCAGTCAGTCGCGGCACAGAATTACACACCTCAAGCCTGAAATATTTTCTGCAACAAAAAAAAGCTGAGCTATTTGGCAATGGGCACATTTTCCTGGGCTGCGGCAGAAGCACTTAACTTTTGGGAATACCCCGAGGAAAGAGAAGCAATTTACTGAGAGGAATTAAATTTCGAGTTTCTGCCCATGTTAACTGGCAGTGCTTGGATGCCCACCCAAAAATACAGCATGTAGAATGTAGGACTGGATACCTGTGAAGCGAGACGTTTTGGAATTACTCTTAGGAGAGGGATAATTTTTTGGACCTAGCACCTGTGATCTGGTTCTCTAAAACAGATGACGAGCAGGAAGTGGTTGACGTGTGACTAGACTCTACCACCAGACAGCAGGTGGCAACATAATACCTGATTGATTTATATAAAAAATAAAAATAAAATAAAATCCCTGCACACAGATAACTAGTGTGTCAGTTCAAACTTCCCTGATTTGCTAGCTTTTTAAGTGCAGGGATTTACTTGTTTGTTGCTCAGAGGTACAGTCACACAAGTCGTTCCACCTAACAGTTTTTATGCATACAATCCAAGCACAGAGTCTGACTGATATAGCAAGCACCAATTTCATTTTTGAGTTTTGCAGCACAGGGCAGAATTTCTTAACCTGACCTACTTCAGCTTTTGGCTAGTTAAGAAGATATATATAAGTTTTGAACAAAGAAATCCACACGTCACAGATGCAGTGGGAGACAGACCTCTGAAGCTGCAAACAGTGGCCAGTTTCTACAACTCCCTGCCTCCCAGTTCTGGCATTTCTAGTACATCACATTGAGAGCAAATTTCTCAAAAATCCAACTCAGAAACACCCAGCAAACACCCTGGCCATCGAGAGCCAGAGTGTATATCAGTGACATCAGAACGTCTTGTTACAGTAGAAGTGGTGCCTGTACGTGAGGCAAAAATGGAGTTACGATACTGGATACTGACTTTAAAAAAAACAAAAGCTAAACAAAACCCCCACAATCCATCAATCTGCAAAACATTGCAAACAAGTACAAACAGATACGATGGCAGCACCAATAAATGAACTGCAGCTGAGTGGCAAGTGGTTAAGGAACTAAGGTGAAAAAGAACGCCACAGAATGAGTTAATGTGCTGGTCCTCTCCCCCTCCTTCTCACTAGAGAGGGAAACTGAGAGAAAGTCTTGTTAGGGATAACGAGGCCAACGAAGCAGCGAAACGTCATGGAACTACTGGAGAGCAAAACGGCATGTTTCCCGGTCCTTTGGCAAACGAGAAGTCAGCAACGCTAACGTTTCATCGTTAAACAAGGGGAGGAAGAAAGTCCCTTGGCCATGGCCACTCCATCAACGTGCCACCCCCGTAAAACAAGAACAACCCAGCATCTTCAAGCTCATCCTGATAAACCGGTTCTGTACAGAGAAAGGTGCAAAGTAACTGGAGAAGCCCAACACTGGCTGAAACAGCCCCGCCATCGCCCAGCATGGGTCACAAAAGTTCCCTAAAAAGAGAAAGTGTTCTGCTTATAGGCGAGGTCAGCAGCGATTGATTGGTGTGTGTGTGTGTTCTCTTGCGGTCAGCAGTTTGCGGCTGGCCAAGAGGCAGATATGACGACAGAAGGGCTGCACAATGGTTGGGTCCTCCTCATCCTAGAATCGCCACCCCCCCTTCTCTCTCTCTTTGGAAGGAGTGCGGCGACAAAGAGGAAGTGGCGGTGGTGGTTTGGCCATCACTCCCCAGCAACGTGGCTCAGCGCAGGTTTTGGTAGAGGTAGGCTGATGTGAAGATGGCGTTGACGGTCAGGCTCACGGCAAGGAGACCTCGGAGCACCGAGCTGCCAAGGCGGCCTGATTGGAAAAAGAAAGGAGTCCGGAGAAGGAAGAGGATTAGCAGCATGAACCAACCAGTCGGCTCATAATTATCTGCCACAGGAGGGTGGCAACAAAAGAGCAGGGGCTTTTCGGTGGTGGCACCCTGCTTGTGGAATGTTTTCCCCAGGGAAGCTCGCCTGGTGCCATTGTTACATTAATCAGGTGCCAGGCAAAAAGGTAACTTTCTAACCAGGTCTTTGACTTTAAATCAGGGCCGTCTTAAACGCCCCTGCCGCTGTGGTGCGCCGGATCTCTCTGGCGCCCTCCCGCCCCGTTTCCCAGCGCGGTGGGCGGGTGGGCGCAGCTGCGTGGTGGACCGGCGGATCGGCCGGCCAGCGGGCGGGCGCAGCTCGCGGCGCCTTTCTGGCGGGCCGGCGCCATGGTGCCCTGCGCCACCGGGGGTCTACCTAGAGCCGGGCCTGCTTTAAATGATGGCTTTTAATTTTGTGGGGTGGGGAAGGGATATTTTAATGTTCTGGTAGTTATTTTTTAAAATAAAATAAAATATTTGTTTCTTTTTTATGCTGTTTTTCTTTGCATGTCTGTTTTTGTTTTTATCTATTATCTAGGTAATGTTTTTCAATTGCTTTCATATTTTAATTATTATTAATTATATTTATTAGACACATTCTTGCCATGGCAAACCATGTTTTAAGCAAAAAAAACCACAACCCAAACCCTGCACAACACTCACCCCTCCATCCTGTTAGTTCCTCGCCTTTCGTTGTGGTGTCCACCACGCAGCTCGATGAGTGCGACGAATTCTCTCCTTTCTTGACAGTGCCGTCGCTGCAGATGCTCCCGGCTTCCGTTATGGCTCTCATATCTTAAAAAAGGAGGACAAGGCAGGGAGATAAGGGTTTGCAGAAAACGTTTCTTCTGGTCGCTGTGTGGGTTTTGGCTTTCCTCCCTCTCGCAGAACACTAGAAGTCAAAAGGTGTCAAATGAAGCTGGAAGATTCAGGGCAGATAAACAGAATGGACTTCTTTACATGGCACATGGTTAGAAAATGGAACTCACTCCCACAGGAGGCAGAGATGGTCACCAAGCTAGATGGCTTTAAGAAGAGGATTAGGACAGGCATCCCCAAACTGCGGCCCTCCAGATGTTTTGGCCTACACTCCCATGATCCCTAGCTAACAGGACCAGTGGTTGGGGAAGATGGGAACTGTAGTCCAAAACATCTGGAGGGCCGCAGTTTGGGGATGCCTGGATTAGGAAAATTCATGGAGGAGATGGCTCTCAAGAGCTACTAGTTGTGATGGCTATGCTCTAAACAACAAACATCAACAACAACAACAACAACAACATTTATATGCAACACATCTTGTTGCCCCAGCTATACTGGGCAACTCCTAACAGAATATTAAAAACACAATAAAAGTATTTAAAAAACAATAAAACATCAAACATTAAAAACTTCCCTAAACAGGGCTGCCTTCAGATGTCTTCTAAAAGAAAGATAGCTGTTTATTTCCTTGACATCTGATGGGAAGGTGTTCCACTGGGTGGGCACCACTACCGAGAAGGCCCTCTGCCTGGTTTCTCTTAACTTCACTTCCCGCAGTGAGGGAACTGCCAGAAGGCCCTTGGAGCTGGACCTCAGTGTCCGGGCTGAATGATGCAGGCCTGAGGCTGTTTAGGACCTCTTTTTCTACTTAAGAGTGGCATGCTGGATCACACCAGATCAGAAGCATTGCTGCCTCAAAGTGTGGAGGCAGAGCCAGCGGCGGAGAAAGGCTCTTGGGCAGTGGGCCGACGTGCCCAGGGGTGGGGCGGGGCACGCAATGCCCATAGGGACGGCATGGGGCACGCCATGGCAACCATAGGGACAAAACAGGGAGCGTGGCACCCATAGGGACAGGCACGTAGCCTAAGCCACCCTACAGCGGGGGGGGGGGAGGCAGTGGGCAGACAGCACGGAGCTTGTGGGCGCTGAGACGTGTGGCTCATGCATGCTGCAGGCCCCGCAGTGATGAGTGCCGCCCGCCATTTTATCACCACCCATCAGGGTGACACCCGGGGCAGACCGCACCCCCCTTTGTATGTTCTTGGGCAGAGCACAGCCACCCTGGCTAGGGTAAATAGCTGAGGCATTAGCATTCCTGAACGCCAGTGGCTGGAAACCTCTGGTACTCAGGGCCTGTTTGTGGGATCTGGGTGGCCGCCGTGAGAACAGGATCCTGGACTTAGATGGGACCCCTCTGGCCTGATCCAGCAGGTTCTTCCTCTGCTGAAAAACAAACAGAGTTGGCTGGAACCAGCAGCACTTTGCCAATAGCTCCAGGGAGTTTTACTCTATTCCAGCTTTACCCAAGTCACTAGGGTACTGTTATGCTCAGGTCCTGCCCGCACCTGGTTGGCTACTGTGTGGACAGGATGCTGGACTAGACGGGCGCAATGCGAGCCCATCATGGCAGCCACTGTTGCACACTTCGTGCCCGAAGGGACTGCTCAGTTTTCCAGGCACAGCCACCGGTGCCTCAACTAGGATAAACCGCAACCTTGGCACAGACGATTCAAGTCCCACCTCCTGGTTGCGTACGTACCATGCAGTCCCCGCTCGCTTAGGTTCCTTTTTGGGAAGGCGGGCTGCTCCGTGGCGAAAATGTTGCTCTCTGAGTGGGCCAGGTCCTCCTGCTGCTGGGCCTCGCTGTGAGCTGAGAACAGCATCAGCCGCTGGCCCTTCAGGTTGAGTCGGGCAGGGCTGATGAGGGGCCGCCGGTAACGCAGGGAGCCAGAGCTGGAAGCCACGGAGCCAGCCACGGATGGTGCCGGCGAAGGGACAGGGGAGGAGACACAGCTCCCCGAGAGGAGGGAAAAATATTCTGAGAGGGGAAATGGGAGTAGGAAACAGAGAGAGAGAGGGAGGGAGGGACAGCGTTTCAGTATATGTAGAAATCAGGAAATGGGGATTTTGGGTGCGTAGGCGCCAAACTGTTTGTTAAAAGATTTGTTTATATATAGTGAAGTCATACAAATATATATTGAAGAGGTTTACATCAAAAAGATGAAAACCATGCATGAAGCAATTAAAAGCAAATTCGAGAGCAAAGAAGTTAAAAGCAAGCAGCACTAAACCACTGTGGAAGGACAAAGCATGTTCCCTTCCCCTGAAAAGAAAGAAACCCTGGGAACTGCAGTTTGTTCAATGGCGCTGGGAATTGTAGCTCTGCAAGGAGTAAACCACTGTTCCCAGGTTTCATTAGGTGAAGCTGTGTGCTTTGAATGTAATGGTGTGTATGCAGCCTTTATTTATGATATTATTATTATTATTATTAGTAGTAGTAGTAGTAGTAGTAGTAAATCTAGATAGATGCCCTTTAATAATTATTCCTTGTGCGGCTTACAACAAAACAGTATCAAAGGTAATGTAATATATGATAAATTAGAATCAGTAACAGACATAAAGGACAGATAATAAATAATAATAATAATAATATTTATACCCCACCCATCTGGCTGGGTTTCCCCAGCCACTCTGGGCGGCTTCCAACCAAATATTAAAAACAGTACAGCATCAAACATTAAAAACTTCCCTAAACAGGGCCGCCTTCAGTTGTCTTCTGAAAGTAGAATAGTTACTTATTGCCTTCACATGTGATGGGAGGGCGTTCCACAGGGCGGGTGCCACTACCGAGAAGGCCCTCTGTCTGGTTCCCTGTAACCTCACTTCTCGCAATGAGGGAACCGCCAGAAGGCCCTCGGTGCTGGATCCCAGTGTCTAGATCAAAAACGAACTTATTTGTTGCAAACCACCCTGGGACCCTGCTGCTATAATTTTTTAATTCTGAATTTTAAAATTGTTGCAACCTGTGCTAGGATTTGCTAGTGAAATCCTATAAATTTAATCATAAATGATAATATTACATGATAAGCTGCTTTAAAACGTATTAAAATGTAATTCTGGTCACATCTACACTGGACCTTGAAAGCACATGACTTCCCCCAAAGGATCCTGGGAACTGTAGTTTGTTAAGTGTGCTAACCCTGCAAGGAGGAACTGCGGTTCCCAGGATTTTTCGGGATGGGGCGGATATGGTGCTGCTAGTAATAGAAGTCTTGGCACTCTTCAGCCACGTTGCTCAGAATGTTGTTCTGTGTGGGTTATCTGAAGAGGCGATAGCAAAACCGGTTTAGAACCAGTGCAGATCTGTTCCTTTGGTGGCTCCTGCCACCGAAGCGTTTCCAAATTCGGCAGGTCACAATAGCTTGCTCACACTGGTGACCTGTCTGTCACCCTTCTGAACCCTGTCCGGTTCTCTTCCCCACCAGACAGGGTTCAGAAGGGTGACAGACAGGTCACTGGTGTGAGCAAGCTATTGTGACCTGCCGAATTTGGAAACGCTGTTGCAATATAGGACCACAAAGGTTTCTCCCTCTGTCTTTCGTGTGTGTGATTTGTTCAAAAAAGAGATCAGTTTCTCTGCTCGTTCTGGAACTTCCTCGCAAGTTCAAGCACCCCAGAACAATGTCCTGGCCCTTCTCACCTGATGTAGGAGACTCTTTGGAGTGAGAGGTCTGGGATGGTGGCCGGCTCCCGCTGAAGAGGTAGCCAGAATCTAAAAAAATAAAAATAAAATGAAATTACATGCAGCTACAGCAATCCCCAACGACATAGGAGAATGCTAAATGAATGATAAGTGCCAAATAATGCATTTCTGAGGGTCTGGAGGTCCAAGGCTGTCGTGAGAATTATAGGTAGGTAAAGGGACCCCTGACAGTTAGGTCCAGTCGTGACTGACTCTGGGGTTGCGGCACTCATCTCGCTCTATAGGCCGAGGGAGCCGGCATTTGTCTGCAGACAGCTTCCGGGTCATCTGGCCAGCATGACAAAGCTGCTTCTGGCGAACCAGAGCAGCGCACGGAAAGGCCATTTACCTTCCCGCCGGAGCGGTCCCTATTTATCTACTTGCACTTTGACGTGCTTTCGAACTGCTAGGTGGGCAGGAGCAGGGACCGAGCAACGGGAGCTCACCCCGTCGCAGGGATTCGAACCGCCGACCTTCTGATCAGCAAGCCCTAGGCTCTGTGGTTTAGCCCACAGCGCCACCTGCATCCCGGGTGCTAAAATAACAAGGAAGCTGCTTTATAATTAAAGTTATTTCCATGGTCCACCTTGCTCAATACTGTCTACACCGATGGGCAGCAGCTCTCCGAGATTTCAGGGAAGGTTCTCTCCAGGCCCAAGTGCAGATGCCACTGGCCTATGCCCCTTCCCACTATAGGAAAGTAAGAGTCCTGTTGGGCTGGCTCAAAAGCCCATCTCAGTCTAGGATCCCATCTCCTGCATGGCCAGAAAGCCCCAAATCAGGATAGGAAGGCATCTGGCACTTTGTCTCCCCAGTTCCTAGTGCTGAGGTAGACTGCGCCTGAAAATGGAAGTTCAACTTAAGATGACATAGCTGTTCTGCAGACCCCACCCAATGAAGTTGGGTCTTTCCAGACAGGGATGAGATGACTGTATCGATTTTATCCAGAGAAGCTTTCCGCAGAGGGTGGTTGTGCAGTATACACACACACACACACACACACACACACACACACACACGTTGAGAGAAGATGTTGCGTCAAGCCAGGAGTAAGAAAATCAAACCCAGCAACTACGAAAAGGAATCCCATTAAGCTGCCGGTTTCCGAAAAGCGTTAGGAGCGCTTCTCGTTCCGTATCCATCTTGCATTTCTCCCTCGGCCCACCCCCAGCTCCCTCCTGTTTTTCTCCTAAAGCCCTTTTGCTCAAAAGATCCTTCTGTTTTCCTTCTCCTACCCACAGCCCCGAAGCTTGTCCCAAGCTGCCAGGAAAACATTACAGGATTATAGAACGTTAAAAGTTGGAAGGGACCACAAGGATAATCTGGCCCAACCCCTTACAATGCAGGAACCGCAGCTAAAGAGCATGTCGAAGGTGCCCATCCCTTTGTGGATCTGCATCTGTACTGTCATGCACCGAGCAGACGTCTTCTGACACACACCTGCAGCTGCATCAGTCCTGTGGTCTCTGTAGTCAGTTATTAGCTAGCAGGGCAATCTCAAGGTTCTGGTGCACAAACCCCTTATGCAACTCAAGACCAGGATACCCGAAAGATCCTCTCACCCCTTTATATGCCTAGCCGATGATAGAACTCTGCAGGCGAGGGCGTCCTGCAGATACGGTACCACCTTATGAGGAGTCCCGTTCTGCACAAAGTAGGAAGCAGGCCTTTAGTGTGGAGGCTTCTGCCATCTGGAATCTCCTCCCCTTGAATATTAGACAAGTGCCATCTCTTAGGCCCTATGAAAAGCCTTCCTCTTCTTCCAGCAAGGTTTTTAAGGTGGAAGATCTTTCCCGGTTTGCATCTGTCTTGGAACTGCCTTGAAAGATATTTTGGGGGGGGCAATGTTTTACTCATTTTTGAAGCTGTTGTTAATGATCTGCGGGGGCTGCCTTGGGCTCAACTTCCATCGCTGCAAAAGTGGGGTGCAACTGCGAAATCAAATAAAGAAATGCTTTGGCTTGTGGCTATTGCCTTGCCTCTTTTATGATCTTACCGGTTCGGGCCAGAGAAGGGATGGTGCCCAGAGATAGGGCCCGGTTCAGCCTTCCAGGGAGAGAGGAAGAGGAAGTTCGGCGCGGTGAGCGGAACAGTGCCTGGCTGGTCAGTGGAAGCATGCTGGGAGGAGTCGGGATGAAGATGGAGGGAGAAGAAGGAGGTGACGGAAAGCCAAGATCAACGCCGTATGGAAATGGAGAGAAACCATCCCCAGAGAGGTACCTGTGGACGAGAGACCCGAAAGGGCTATTCACTTGGTAGGCTCAGTCCACTGCAAAACCATTTTCACAGAGCAGTTTAGTACACAGTTGAAATTATTGCCATGTCAGTATATTATCAGCCCACAGAGACAGTATTCTGAAGAACTAGGGTCATAATCCAACAAAGGTATCCTCGGCGCAGGTTCAATGAAACTGATGAACTGAAGTCAGCTATGCCTATTGGCTTCATTGGGTCTACTCTTGAGTAGGGACACATTCACAGCATACTATTTAAAGCTGTATGGTACCACTTTAAATAGCCGTGGCTTCCCCCAAAAGAATCCTGGGAGCTGTAGTTTGTTTTAAGGGCGCTGTGGTGTTAGGATATACTGCAATTCCCTGCACTGTTACAATTCCCAGAGATCCCTGGGATTGAGTGTGAAGCTACTTGGGGGGGGGGGTCTCTCACCAGCTTTCAGCATACACAACAAATGGTAGCTCCCAGAATTCTTTGAGGGAAGCCAGGACTGTTTAAAGTGGTAACATGATGCTTGAACATGGTATAGGTGGAATATAGAGTACAAGCCTGTCAGCGACAATAGAAACTTCAGGATACAACCCTAGTCACTGTAGTTCTTCAGAGTAATGGAAGTCAGAACAGACACTCATGCAGAGACACAACATGGAGCCTTCTTTCTGGGTGGTGCTTTCAGCTCCTAGGACCCTTTAATCCAAGGATGGAGAGCCTGTGACGCTGGGGCTGATGTCCTTTAGATGGTTTTCATCACCACCATTATGTCTTTTAATCGTAAAGGGTTTCAAAAAATTGTTACGACAATGCTGGGTGGTAGGTCTGATGAGAAGCTGAGATGATTAACGGCTTGCCCAAGACCACCTTGTTAATTCTAACAAGAGATTTCCTGATTCACAACTCGAGCATTTAGCAACACCAGACCACAAAGAAACATGAGAGTTGGAAGGGACCACAAGAGTCATCTAGTCCAAGCCCCTGCAACGTAGGAATCTTTCACCCAACGTGGCTAAAACACACAACCCTGAGATTAGAGTCTCATTTTCTTACCAGCAGCTATCCCGCTGTGCTGTCATACACTTATGAAAATGGTTTGTGAAGGTGTAGAAGACAATGTTCCCAATACTGTGATCAGGAAATTTCATTTAAAGAAAGCAAATCAACACACTTAGAGGGTAAATCCTATTGGGATATTTACCTGTGTGGCACCATGAATGCCCTACTCTTATGTTAAGATCAATGCCCCTGTTAAGACCTGTCCCAGCTGCATTGAATGGTTTGAAAACAACTAGAGATTGGGAGAAAGAGGTCTAAATGTCAATACTCTCCATGCTGCTGAAAATATCAACAGAAAAGCTGCCTGATTCTAGTCTGAGAGGACTCAAAAATCTCTATCTTCCATTCTTTTAAAAGAGAGGAACATGTTGCATGTTTTTCCTAATATAATTATAGAGGTCCTAACTTCCAGAAGGCTAAATTATTAAAATGCGCACACACACACACACACGCAAATGCTTCTAGTCCTCATTATTTTGTTTTTCAAAGCTTTTAAAGTTCTTGCCCCTACACACATACATCCCCACAGTGAATGCAAAGACACTTCCTCCTCCTCTTGCCTTGATCAAAAAGTGGCTAAATAACTGAGAGTGCAGCTACTTGCAATCCTGGGGTGGGGGTGGGGGGGTGGAGTATAATGGTTGCTCCACAGCAGGGCTGGAAGACAAAATGATCCCTATTGATTTCAAGAGGCCAACAGCACCTGAGACAAAGTTCTAGATGGGGTAGAAAGGGAAAAGTTGCCATAGCAGGGTTGAAATTCAGCAAAACCACACTGAGGAGGCATTGTTGCAGGTGAGATTATTTGCCTATTAATATTTTGGGAACTGAGCCTGTGCCAACGAATCTAAGAATGTGCACCCCCTCCCGGACTCCGGCTATTGCCCTGCCTCCAATGTCAGTATGCCCCTGGATATCAGTTGCTGGGAGTCACAAGTGGGGAAGAGATCCTGTTGCACCCAGGACCTGCTTTCAGGCTTCCTATTTGGGCCATTGGCCTGATCCAGCAACCAGGCTCCTCTTAAGTTCTCAAAGTACCCTGTCATCTGTAATAGGCTCAGCAAGTGCAGCACATGCAACGGGTTCCGGGTTCAATTTCTGGCAAATGTTGCCTGGGAGAGATGCTCTGCCTGAAATCCCGGAGAGCTACTTCCGGTCTGTGAGGACAATACTGAGCTAGATGGAATCAAAGGCAATTTCCTGTGTCCCTACACTTTCAGGGAAGGTCCACAGCTCAGTGGTAGAAAACTTGCTTTGCCTTCAGAAGGTACTAGGTTCAGTCTCCTGCACAAACTCCTGCCTAAAACCCTGGAGAGTAGATAGCGGTCCATGAAGACATTACTGTACTGAGCTAGCAATGGACGGATGCTCTGACTTAGTATAAGGCAGTTTCTTATGTTCTTATACATGTGCATGCAGTATAAGAAGTTACATCATTTGCTAAGGGCTGATACAGGTAACTGAAAGCCCTCCATCACCTACCTTGTCTTTGGGGATCTCAATCATCCATCCATCCATCTGTCCAAATCCCAGACAAAGAACTACACCCACGTCCTGCAGTGTGTGCATTTCTCATGCCACAGTTCCTCCTAAAATCCCGGTGGCTCATGGGCGCTCATCGTAAGATTTCCCCTTCCCATTAATTAAAGCTTCGTGGTTACAAGGCAAAATGGCTATGACAACAAGGCATTTTTGTTGTGCTCTTCAGCTGAAAAAGGCTCCCAAATACCCACGACAGGACAGCCCTTGTGTCCCTCAGGCTCACAACCTAAGAGACATGGCACAAAAGGAAAAAAACCGACCTAGGCGCGAAGAGGGAGCCTAGGCACAGATTTTGTCTCAGTTGCATCTGCAGCAGCTAAAAATGTGTTAAAACCTAGTCAAAAATCCCAGAGCTGAACAGAGGCATCGAGCAAACTTTTTAGGATATAAAGAACTACTCTGGGAACTCTTCTCTGTAGGAGAAGATTCTTGGCTAGAATGTCTACTGCAAACGTTGGAAGCCTAAAACCAGGAAAAACTCCACTCTGCCATGAAGCTCACTGGGTGATCTTAGGCTCGTTGCATTCTTCGCACAGTCATTGGGAAGATAAAACGGAGAGGTGGAGTAGAAGAGCCACCATTTATAAGGCTGAACCATGGGGATTGAAAAACAGTTGGGGAATTTCATCAGAATGGCTTCAAAAACAAAGCCATTACCTGCTGCTACGTATCAAAAGGATGTGTGCCAAAGAGGACTTAAAGTAATTTTATTCCCCCCCCCCCGAAAACCAAGGGTTCTTTTCATGCATGAAAAGCATTTGACTTCACATATGTGGCTTATAGATGGGTGCACCTCTGCAAATAGACTGTGACAGTAAGGTTAACATACTGTTTTGTTTTTTTAATTCTTTTTATAATTAAAGATTTTCTTGATTTACAAAAATATGTGCAATGTCTCTCGTAACATTTTTACAAATCAGGTTAACATACTGTTGGAAACTACAAGCAAATGCCCATTTACTTTGAAGTAAGTCATGCTGAATTCAATAGGATTTGCTTACCAGAAAACCTAAACAGAACTGGGTTGCCTCTATTTGTGCTTACTTCACATCAGCTCCAGTGTGGATGGTAGCTCAATCTTATCAGGACTTTAAAAAGAGAGATGAGAGCTGCCTCATATATTTTTAACAAATGCACTTTTAAATGCTGCAAAATGCTCTACTTCTCCCCCTCCCTACTCGCCAACTTGCAAGACTCTTATGACCTGCTTTGCATTCCAATTCCGGCATCATGGATAGGCCAGTCATCAGGGCTCATCTGCATGCCTCGCGGCCATTGGCTAAGAGGATCCTGGCAGGGAGGGGGGGGCGCCATTCAAAGCTGTAGAACACAGAAAGCAGCCCAGACTGTCTCCTGCTGTTGGATGCAGAAGAGAAACGTTTATGGCAATAATAGAGGTGGACTCCCCCCCCCCTTTCAGAAAGAATGTAGAAGAGACCTTATTAATCTTGAGGGATGGAGAACCATGGTTGATGAAGCCATCGCCTGTTGGGATTTCACAGGAGATAATTTGGATCATGGAAGCTGGGAAAAAGTAAATTAAGCGTGCAGAAGATTTTCTCTCTCTCTTTGGCCTTGAAAGAACTGCACCCCCCCCTAAGATTCTCAGATTCTGTGAGTCCCATATATATTCAAAGAAGGCAAAAGTGAAGTGTTTGTTAATGCCAGCCATGGATATTGGGCTGTGGGAGGATGCTTTAGTTGGGATTCCAGCATTACAGGGGTCGGACTAGATGACCCTTGGGGTCCCTTCCAACTCTTCAATTCTACGATTCGGTTGGAAGGATCATGGCCCTTCTCTTGCACACAAAAACACTCATCCTTTGCCAGACCTAGGTTTTGCAATTTGAATTCCTCTTTCTGTGTCTCATCCATGAGACTCTGGAATCCAGGGGCCCTCCAGATGTTTGGGTACTACAGCTCCCATCAGTCACAGATGGCTGATGGGAGTTGTAGTCCAAAACATCCAGAAGGTACCAGATAGACGAAGGATTGCAGCAGAACCACAAACCTCCTTGTTTAACATGCTGTGTGCACGATGCTCTGAAGGGCAGAGAAGACCGTATACAAACATTTTTTAGAGATGCAAGCATTGCCCTGAGTCAGCTCTTCCACCAGCCAGGAATCTGTAACAGCAGCTAAGCTTGGGAGGGGTTCTTAAGAAGGCAGAATATCACAAGAATGGCAAGATGGGTGGAATAAGAGGCAAGGACTAGTCAAAGCACATGTTGCAGTGACCCACAGAAGGCCATGGGCTCAGCAACAGCTACAGACATTTGGTTAAAGCAGGTCTCAAGATTCACTGCTAGGCAAATGGATCTCTCAGGGGAATCTTGAGCTTTTGGGCCTGAGAGGTTGTTTCTGGATACAAAAGTTTCTTCTTTTGAAGGGTGGAATATCTAGTACCAAGAAAAGACTTTTAACAAAACGTAAGTTTTAAGGAGCAAATTGAAGTATACCACTAAAAAAAAGCCAAATCATCCATAATGCAGATGCTAATTCTTGTCTGAAGGATGGAGCTGGATAGCTCAGTTGGTTAGAGCATGGTGCTGATAATGCCAAGGTTGCAGTTTCGATCCCCGTATGGGACAACTGCATATTCCTGCACTGCAGGTGCTGGACAAGATAATACTCAGGGTCCCTTAAAACTTCACAATTCTATGGTTCTATGAATATACAAAAAGGAGGTGGTCTTGGGTAGCCTCTGAGGGGGTTGAGGGATCCCTCAGGCTTCTTGGTCAAAAAGATTCCTTTCAAATCCCAAGAGCTTTCACTTTGGAACAAGTTGGGGAGACATTCAAATCCGAGATCAGCTAGAATGAGCAGAGGCGGAAAGAGGCAAATCTTTGGCTGAGGTTGGCCTTCGCCAGGACACCAGGGGCAAATCCAAAAGACTGATGTTTTGTGGAAGTGGGAGTTGTACCCGTTCCAAACTCCCTTCAGCTCAGTCATGTGACCTAGCAACACAGAAGTTGCACCAGAAAAAAAAGGTGGAAGAAGTCAAACTTTATTTTAAAGGCTTCCCCCCACCCTTCTGCCAGGCTTGGGCCAGCTCGGCTGCCAGTAGCTCCACTCCTGAACAGAATTTGGAACAGGCATAAAATAGACCAGCATAATTTACCTTGACGCAGATTACGCTGGCTTCCTATTGTCTGGCTTGCTCTCTGTTACTAGTCCTCATGGTGCATTGGGGGCTGGGTTTCAAGATTCATTGATTCTGTACTACAATTTCTCTGTTGGCGATTAGAACAAATTGCCCCACCTGCAGTACTGGCAGCCAAGAAAAACGGGAAAGAAGCCCTTTAAAACATCCCTGAACTCAGCAACGCAAAACTGCCAAGGAGTGGGAGCAGTGAAAGGAAGGCAACAAACAAAAAAGAAGGATGTGGAGTCAAAAGCGCTTTTTGAAAAGGTTTATGGCTAAGGAGCCCTTTATTTTTCAAAACTTGGCAGTTCAAGTAGTGTTTACAACAATGATAAGTGTGTTACTGAACAATGAGGCACAGTTATGCTACATAAAATATGAGATTTTTAAAAAAGCTAATAATAATAATAATAATAATAATAATAATAATAATAATAAAGACACATCAAGTTGATCATGGGACAGTGTACAGTGCTGAGTGAGGTATATGCTATGTGCTCACAAATCTTCTGGGTTTGCAGAGGAAGGGGAGAAAAGGAAAGCTAAACTCACACCGAAGGGGACACATGCACCTTGAGGCACAAATCAGTGTGGGGCAGCAGAATTGCACCTTTTTAGCCCAAAGGGAATCCGGACCAAATTGAGAAAGGGGAAGGAAGAAGAGAAAGACCACCCCCCGGCACCTGGCTGAGGTGTGGAAACTTTGGATGAATGGAAGTAATGTGAGTTTATATCCCCATTCCAAATCATGCAAAAAATGTCTCTGGATCATAGGTGACGCAGGATCACTCCAATACCATTCACCCGGAGAGTATCCATTTTACATTTTCTCATGTGCAAGCCTGCTCATTCTTCCCTTCCCACGATTTGATCAGTCAGGTGTGCAGAACCTTTGATCCTCCAGATATTGTTGGGTCTACAGATGTAGTTAGGAACTACGGTATAACTCCCATTCTTCCAGGCCACTGACCATACTTGCTGGTCCAGCTGATGAGGAGTTGAGAGTTCAGCTACATCTGGAGGCCCACACCTGACCTTTGCCCATAGTTATCTGGGCGAGATAACTATGTACCTTTGAAGCAAGCCAAGCTGTGAAAAACAACTTCAAGCCATGGCTTAAATATCCTTGGCTTATATTGAAGCGGGTAACCACGGTTTCCTGGTTCGAAAGGAAAAAGAAAACTAGGAAACTGTGGCTAGTAAGAGGCTTCTGACTGTGGTTTTGCTGCAGCAAAAGAGAGGAGTGAAAAGGAAGAGAGCCTGGTCAGACTTAAGAAGCCGAGGTATGGATTGTTTGAACGCTGCCACCTTCTCGGTCAGGGCCACCATGCAGCAGGTTCTCATGCCCTTCCCGGCAGCCACCAGGAAATCAGAACCTTCCAGTGTGATGGCTCAGATCCACTTGGCGAGTATAACTCAAGGAAGCCTGTTTTTCAGTTGTTTTCCTGCAACATTCACAATGTATTAAAGAGCAACTTTTAATGCACACGCGCACGCACCCACACAGACACAGGTTTTAGGGATGGGGAACCTGTGGCCCTCTTGATGTTGTTGGACTCCAACTCCCATCAGCCCCAGCAAGCACAGCCAATGGTTGAAAGCGATGAGAGCTGAAGTCCAACGACACCTGGTAGGTCTACAGCTTTCCCATAACCTCTTTTAGGGTTAGACACCACATTGCAACAGAGGTTTATGGGTGCATTCTCTTTTTTAAAAAGAGAATCTGATCACAGCAGTGAGGGGCTCCAATCCAGAATCATGTGGCACAGGAGGAGGAGAGTATTAATTCTTCCTCCTTGTGCTGTTCTCCCGATGAAACCCGCCGCTGCCCCCTCCCCCCCACCTGCTGCTTGTCCTGGTAACAAAGGTACATTTATGTCTTTGCTACTGCAGAATGTTTTTCCTTTGTGTCGGGTAAGGCTGGGGGAGAGATAAATAGCTCCCTCACTCCATGCCACAGTCCCAGGTCCATATCAGAAACCCACTTGCCTACCAGAAAGGAATTTCGAAAGAGACTGGGATGCATTCGCACATATCCACCACAAGGTGTCATTTCGTATTGCTTTGATAGCGTTCCTAGTGATAGGGCTAGCAGTCCTCCAAACAGGCCGAACCATTTTCCTGAATGGATATGCTCCTGTAAATATATCCTCAAAATACAAGGGTGACATATGCCTTCTGTCACTCAACCTGCGCTGGGGAGCCAGGAAGGAAGGGGCTGGAGTGATGTTCCTGTCCTACGTGAAGCAATGACATCTAATTTGCATAAGGACCTGCCCAGTGGAGCAAGTGGGAGAGGTAACCATTCAAGGATGCCCTCCTCTCTTCAGGCAAAGTGATAGAATTGTAGAGTTGGGAGGAATCCCCAAGGGTCATCTAGTCCAACCCCACAGCTACATTAAACAGGGCTGCTTTCCAAGAGTATGAAACACGCTAGAAGGCTTGAGCCAGCCCATAATTCACATTTCACGTTTCCATTGAAGTTTAGACCATACTAGAACTCCCCTGCTGAGGTTACTCAGAGGGCTGCAACACATGTTCAACAGCAAGAACACATTAAGACCACAGAAAGCATGTGGCTAGCATGCCCTTTTTAGCCTTAGGTCTTCTCATCTCAGTAATGGATTGCAGGATGCTCTTTATCAGTCATGGGCCAGGGAGCTTGATGATGGTTTAGCAGGGCTCTGAATGGACACTTTGCAATGTCCTGGCAGCCCAGAACTGCAAACCATGATTTGCCATAGCTCAGCGGTAAAGAATCTGCTTTGCATGCAGAAGGTCCCGTGTTCAATCCCTGGATCAAGGGTCTGACTCTGTATAAGGCAGCTTCCTTTGCAATTACTGAAAGAAAAATGCACACACCGGGGTCCCCATTCCATCATAAAGGGACCCCTGTCCATTACGTCCAGTCGCGGATGACTCTGGGGTTGCGGCGCTCATCTCGCTTTACTGGCCGAGGGAGCCAGCGTACAGCTTCCGGCTCATGTAGCCAGCATGATTAAGCCGCTTCCGGCGAACCAGAGCAGTGCATGGAAACGCCGTTTACCTTCCCGCCAGTGGTACCTATTTAACTACTTGGACTTTGATGTGCTTTCGAACTGCTAGGTTGGCAGGAGCTGGGACCGAGCAACGGGAACTCACCCCGTCGTAGGGATTCGAACTGCCGACCTTCTGATTGGCAAGCCCTAGGCTCAGTGGTTTAACCCATAGTGCCATTCCATCATAGAACCTAGCGAATTTCACAGAAGACAGATTGATATTCACACATATACACCCTTCAGAACTAGACACTGTTCCTTCAAAGTCAGGTTTTATCAAGCTTTTTTTTTCCAGGGGGAACAAGGCAATAACGGCTACACTTTTCCTTACCGTAAGTAGTATTCAGAGAAGGAAAAACTGTTTATATGACACACACCCCATTCCCCTATAACCTACCTTCTATTTTTGTGACTTTAAAAAAAGAAGAGCTTTTAAAAGAAAGGAAGCTATTTGCCTCTGTTAAATACGCTTTTAATATAATAATATTAGAGAATAAATAATCATGTTGGCTAATGAGGCTAAATTCAATCGCCAGCCTTCATGCAATGGCAAAAGAAATAAAAAAATGTTTCCTGTTTGCAAAAGCAGGCTATTTTTAAAAAAACACAACAACCAAAGTTAAAGCGGTTTTTAAAAAGCAAAGGGAAGCACCATCCATTGAGCCACAAATACACACTGCCGGAAAGAAGGGAGAGAAAGAAAGTAGAGATAGAGGATAACGTGTTTAGGGTAAAGTATAATAGCAGCCCCCACACCAACCACACACATGAAAAAAAGAGGAACATGCAAAGGTTAAAGAACAGCAATAAAGAATAAAATTCATCATGCTAGGAATAATAGCTTGAGCCCAGGCTACCTGAAAGATCCTATTTCCTTATACAAACCTGCCCAATGCTAAAATACTCAGGTGAGTGCCTTCTCTCAGACCCATCAACATCAGAAGTACGAGAAAGAGAGGGAGCCTTTCCGGTGGCTGCTTCTACAATGCAGAATTCCCTCCCAAGAGAGGTTAGCCTGGCTCCCTCTTTGTTATCATTCTGCTGGCAGGCTAAGATCCTCCTGTTCAAACAGGTCTTTGGAAGCTAAGTGCAGGGGATCCTGCTGTCAGGGCAAACTAGATTTCAGTGCATGGTGCTAAAAGTGTTCTGATGTATTTTGATTATTGTTTTTCAATAGTGGAAGACAAGCTTCCCTCTAGGATGGCCACTCCAATCTATTACCCCTTCTTCCCTTGCAACACGAAGCCATGGAGAATGGTGTTAAGTCTCATGCAATCACAGCACAGCTGGCGTAAAGAAGCCCTAACCGGCTCCCGCCTCAATGAATGGTGTGCGCATATCGCAGAATATTTTCTATGATCCCCTGCAGCCAGCCACAGACAAACGAGATTGCTTAGAAGACAAATTTCAGATTTGGAACAAGTCTGGAAATCTCTGCCTTAAGCGTGTTCTGTGGAAGGTAAACAACACGCCTGAGTTCTGTGGCAGATAAAAAGGGGAACACTGTGTGAGTGTTCCTTCAAGGGAGAAAGCTAAAATATTATAAATAGAAAGACTGTAAAACGCGTGCAGAGCCTTCCCACTCAAGCTGTGAACCAATCTGGTAATAAACAACCACAAATACGACATTAAAGGTCATCAGTCTATCGAGGGCGCGGTCCACAATTAAAAATAAAAACCCTGGAAGGTTTTCAGAACAAGCACTGCAGCAACTTCATACAGAGTTGCAATGGGCACTTTCCTCGCTTTCAGCGTAGGCCGACAATGCACCTCCTCACCCTGGCCTCTGACACCAGATACTATTTGGAAGAAATATAGCAATTAAAGCATCAAATGGCACTTCAGACAAGTTTGTCCTGGTGGGATGCAGCTAGTCACTGAAACTACACATCTATTATAGTGACAGAAAAACCCAGAAACCTTACATTCTAATAGCAAATGAAGGCCTTCTGAGCATTCTATCTTCAAGGCTCTGTAGCCACCACCTTTGGAAATAGCATCACTTATCAGAGCAACTGATGGGAAGGAGAAAGCTGAAATAGTCTACTGTAAGAATTTAAAACTTGTTCTGTAAGTTGCTGCAACAAATATATATTTAGGGTCCACACTCTCTTTCCGACTGTAAATTATTTCAACCAATTTCAATCTTGTTATTTTAAAAAAACAATTGTTTTAACCCCACCTGGGGTCACCTTACGGTGAAGGAATCAAATAACAATGATAATAAACATCCCTAGAGATCCTTCTTTGTTGTCTTACAGGATTAGGAACATCACTACTTTAGCAGGAAAAGCTGCCAAGAGACAACTCATGAGGGTCACAGGAGTGCTCTGATGTAGCTTTGCTAAAGGCAAACAGCAGAGGGCTGATCAAGCCCTTGGATTGGGTGGGTGCCACAGAGACTCCATCCCTGGGAGTTTGTGTGTGATGTGTGCTGTAAAGTATAGTTTTTTTAAAAGCAAGGTTATATTTAAAAATGCCAGTGCAGAACTGGCACTGCTCCAGGTGCCACATAATACCCGTTCTGTATTTGCAAGAAACTCATCTTTTAGTTTCGCGGCACCCACTTTGGAACTCCCTGCCTATTGACACCAAACAGACGCCTTCGCTGCAGTCTTTTCAGCACTTGTTAAACATGTTTCTATTTAGACAAGCCTACCCAGATTGCTGCCAGGTGTTTAATCTGTTTTTAGCTCATCACTGATTATTTCGTAGGTTTTAAATAGTTTTAACTCTTTTTACCTTTTTGTAAGCTGTTTTGAGCCTTTTTATTTTACAATCAGGCAGTGTATAAACGTTATGAAATAAAAAATATATATTTAAAAAAGAATGACGTACAACTCCATACCAGCAAATAAGGCAGAGATATGTTCAATAAAGAGACGCAGGACTTTCAGTGAATGGAAGAGACTCAGCCAGGCACCCTATTGTTTGAGCACTGAATTCTTGGCAGACATCATTGTAGACGGGAATAAGAAGCAGAAAGGAAGGGTTCTTGGCTCATTTCGGCTGGCTCAGCGTACAGGAAGCTGCCAACATCACTGCGCCCTTTCCCCCTTTAAAAATCAGCATCACAGTGTGGCTGATGTCACTGTCTTTGACAGAACGACAAGCATCCTGATCCACTTTGGATCCCAGGATGGCTGGAACTAAGGCTTAAGGGCAGGGCTTTTCGGGGGGGGAGGGGAGAAGACTGGGGGGGGGGAGAGAGGCTAAAGTGGCCATGCATTAAACAAATATTAGCACAACGCAACTTGAACTGAAATCAAAAGAGGGTGTTTTGTTGCTGTTTGCTAATTAAGTCACACACGCCCCATTATCTCAGAAATTAAAAAGACACAAGCAGCAACATGCTGTTAATTGAGAATAAGGAAGGCGGGGGGAGTCCAGTTTAGAGCCACTTCAAGTCCACTCCACTATTTATGTAGCATTGTTATGTAAATGTACATCAGTATAAAAATTAGAAACTCCAAAACACCAAGCAGACCTAACCCCTTAAAGCATGCCTACACTATACATTTAAACTAGTTTCAATCAAGTTGGAACCATCACAGCTCCCAACCAAACAAGGAATCCTGGGAAATACGATTTGGTTCTAAAGGGTCGCCAACTACTGATTCTCGACACTCGCAAAAATTTCAAAAAGAAAATGCATGTGCACACAAAATTCTTCAGAGTATTGAGGGAAGACATAACAGCAAAACCCATTTCAAACTGGTTTAGAGTCTGCAGCACTGATGGCAAGTAAGTTGAGTTGAGATAACACACGGGGATTCTCACTGTGAATAGCTGGTGGTACACACACCACAAAAAAGGAAATAAGAGAGCCTTCCCACCTCCAAATAAAAACAAAAACCAAGATGGACGACATGTTATGGGGCAATTCACACAGAGCGGAGCAATTCACAGAGTGTGATTTGTTTTGGAAGCGTCTGGGATTTAGATGGAGGAGGATGAAGGAGTACTGGTGCAACTGGGAGAGGTCTGCAATTGTGCTAAAGCCAGCTGGGAGAAGGAAGACGCTTCACAGTTTCTTAAAGGTATAATAAGAAAGGAGGGAAGAAAGTGTGTGGGGGAGAGAAGCAACCTAAAACAAAATTAAAAGGGGGTGGGGAGGAAGAGAGAGGAAGGGAGAGAAAAGAGGAGCGCCAGCAGCAGTGAATTTGAAGGCTTGGATTTTTCAGGGTATTTGTCCCACCCCCGACAGTCACTGTTCTGGCTCTGACCTTCGGGGCCGGGGTCTCCGCTGGCCCGTTGGTTTCCGGGTGGCCACAGCAGCCGCAAAGCCCACCAGGCAGCACAGCGAGGTGGTGCCGAACTTGGCTGTGTCGAGCCAGCTGGGGGTGTCTGCCTGCAGGTAGCGCTCTGCCAAGTGGAAGCCCATCACCAGGAGCCACAGGATGGAGGCAAAGGCATCGATCCGGCGAAGCCTGAAACATTGGGGGGGGGGAAAGAGTTTAAAAACCAGCCTCCATTGGCTACAACATGCAGTAAGAACCAAGGTTGGAAGGAGGGGGAAGAGACCATTCAGGCCTACTCCATAGCAACTCGGAGCAGGACCTTCTGGGTGGCTGCCCCAATCTGTGGAACAGCACCTGTTGAGATACAGCAGGCACCCCTTTATCTGTACATTTCAGAAACAATAACACTTCTGTTTCTACAAGCTTTTCCAGCTGCATGCAGTGTGCAAAATTAGGCAAGAGCCAAGCACATTTTGCACCTGTCTTTTGACCTCTTGTGACCACTTGAAGATAACTGGGTGCCAGGATGGAGCCTGAAATCCACTGTCTGGGGATCATTGAATCTGGACTGTTTTCACACGTTAATGCCCCATCCTGTAGAATTCTATCAGTTATGTTTTATCTGTACAATCAGAATGAATTTCTGGAACCAAAATGCTTTTTCTAGGCAGCCTGAGCAGGAGCAGTCACCATTAAGAAAAAGAGGTTGGAACAGGCCAATATATATGTGGGCTGTCCCTGGATCAAGTGACTTTTCTTTACATTCTCAAAGCTCTTAATCTAGCTGAAGATTGCCATCTGAACTAGCCAGATGTTTAACTGAGAATCAATCAGAGCCAGTTCATTGTTTGAAAAATAAGACTTCAGAGCCGCCTTACCCCAAAATGGAAACTAGACATTCCATTTTGGCGACTGTTACCATGGTTTAAGGACCTATTTGGCGCCTAGATTATATATCTGAGTTTCGTACTCAAGCTGTTTTTTTAAGTTGTTCCTTTAGCTGTTTTTGGTTTAAGTCAACTTGAAACATATGTGAAAGGCAACCCGTAAATTAATACATCATATAATACACACATATATTGAACAGAAACACTCACAGGGAGGTGCTGGATTGTATCCAACACTGGTCCTACTCAAAGACCCACTAAAATCAACGGCCGTGGCTAAGGTCCATGCATTTCAATGGGTCCACTCTGAGCAGGTAGAGTGTTGGCCACAATCCTAAGACTCCACCATCCTTTTAGAAGTGGGGTGGGGAACCTGTGCCCCCTAGATGTTGCTGGTCTCCCAATTCCCATGGTGGGGGAAGGGTTCCTTTAACCAGCAGCCCCCTTTCTTTTGCTTTCTAAATCCCCAGTGTTTGATTAACAGATGGGTTTCCTCTTTTGAACGTAATTAACATGCCAACTAAATGCAAAAGTCAGTTTTGACTGCAGCTGCAAAGACACACAGCCAGGTAGAAAATCTAGTAAAAAAGGACTGTACAAGCTGCAATGCAGAGAAGAAAATAAACCTGTTTCCAATTAAAAAAGTTAAGGATCTTCAGGAAATGTGACTGTCTTACTCCAGCAAGGATTTTAAAAGGTGAGCATTTTATGGTTTTTATGGTGATTTTGTTATCGTTGCTTTCTTCTCTGTATGGCTTCTACATACAATGCTTAGAAACGTTAATAATTTATTTCATAAAGTTTACACACACCGCTTACAAAACCGTCAAACCGGTTTATGAAGAGAATAAAACAATAAAATTATCAGTAAAGAAAACAATTTGAAAATATTCAAAAGATAAAAACCGGCAATAAACTTTTTAAAAAAGATTAAAACACACATCAACAGTCTACATGTCTGGGACATTTTTATTTCATAAAATGTATAATTCATAATTAAGCAGTACATAAGTGCCACGAATAAAATAATTAACCCCCCCAAATCCCCCATACCTAATCCGTCCTGCCAGCAGCATGGCTAAGGAGCACGTCAGAAGCCCAAGGACGACCACCGCGATCTGGTGGTTCTTCCCGTAAGACCAAGCCACTCTCAGAGTCTCCACGACTTGCTCTGGCAACAGCCGGGTCACTTCCTGCCAGCTGAGGACTTCCAGGAGAGTGCCGTTGCCCGGTGGCGGCACTGCTGGTGGCGATGAGCCAGTGTCGTTCCTCACTGGCCCGGGGCTTGCCGGAGCAGGAGTTGTTGCATGCTCAGGGGAGAACGGGTTGCCCGACCCGTACAAGGCCATCATGACGAGAACAACACAGCTGAGGAAGGCCAGGAACCGGAGAGCAATCACTTGGGCCGGCGTGGTTGTGGCTGTGGTGGTGGATGAAGCCGCAGCATAAAAACTCTGCAGGGGAAGAGAAGAACCTTCAGAATCACAAGATTACAGCACAGGCTGTGTGAGTCGTCTTTATACCTACATGGAAGGGAACGCAACTGTGCGGGATCAAGCTGGTTCTCTTGGCAACTTCTGAGCTAACAGGCAAGAAATGCTTGCATTCTAGGTAGGCTTCTAAACCACTGGAAAGGTGATGTGACCCAAGTCGCATGTAATGCTAAACTGTGATGTACCATATGACCCAGGTCCCATGTAACACTGAACTGTGGCATAGCATAGGAAACAGGTCACATATGACCCTAAAATGTGATGTAGCGTAATGGTTGGCAACTTGCAGCCTCACCCCTAATTTCATGCAGCCCTTGGTCCAATTTTCACATGGGTGGCAAAATAAGCGCAAGAGAAAATTCAGTGGCAGAAAAATGGGGAGAAGAGAGAAGGCCTGGTGTAAAGAAACAGAGAATGAGAAAAGTGTGCTGGATCGGAAAGCCCTACTTAAGAGAAAATATGACGATTTAAAAATAAATGCATGATTCAGATTCCACCATCGCTGTGTTTCCATCCTCTTCTGGGTTCAAACATGATGCCCTGCCCAATGAACAGCTGTCACTTCCTGCCCAAGTGCTGTGCCCCGCCCACCCCCAATCAACAGACGTTCCTTCATGTTCCTTCTCCCTCACCTGCATGTAGGTCTTGTCTGTCTTCCGGTGGCTGAAGTGGTGCCGAAGCAGCAGGGCGCGGAGCTGCCGGTTCTGGTGCTTGATGTAGTACTCCACTGCGGCCTGGCAAGGGCGGCAGAGCTTGTAGGTCTGCTCCAGGTGATGCTTGTACACCTCAATCTCCTCGTCGTACTTGCCCTGCCCGGAAGAAGGAGCAGAAGCTTAGCTGGGACAGGAGATGCTCTGCAAGCGGAGACACTTCCGGCTTCAATCCCCACCAGAAAAAGAGCACCCTACACATGCTCCCATTTCAGGAGTTATCTCTGCTACCTCATTGTTAGAGAAGAAGCAGAAGAGAGGAACATAGGTACCAGGCAGAAAACATCATCACCAGTACTATTTTTCTAGAACAAGAGGTGCCGGAACTCACCACGAACGCCTCCCTTGTTCTCTTATAATGGCAATGGTGAGTTCCAACTGGGGGAAAAAGCCTTGATCCCCACCATCTCAGGCTTTTAAAACTCCTATGCCAGTGGTTCTCAAAAGGTGTGGCACACCACATTGGTGTGGGCAGGGAGATTCAAAGACACTCAAGGAAACATTTAAACATTTCAGTGTAGTGAAGTATGGTATAGTATAAAAATATTATTTTCTTGCAGAAAAGGGATAGCTATCTTTTCAAAAAGAAAGCAAGAGTATCAAGTGAAACTGAAGGACATTCAAGTGAAACTGAGGACATTCCTTAGTGGTGATCCAGAACATGACTAAATAAGTATGAATTTCATGTATACATTATTATGATACATGTGTAAGAGGCTCATTTAAAATTATATTTTGGGAATAATCCATATTCTTATTTAGCTGCATTAATTTATATTTTCTGGGTGTTCCGTGTTATTAATCAATCAGTGCTAAGAGTTGTTTCTTTTCGTTTTCCAATGTATTTCTTATCAATAAAAAAATTCAGTGTGGTACGAGCAAATTTTTATTCTGAAAGTGTGGCCCAGAGAAAAAGTTTGTGAACCACTGTCCTGGGCCATTTTAAATTTCACTGATGGATCAATATTTTTCTGCTGGGTCTTATTGTATACAACACAGGGAACAACATCCTACCAAGTCAGAGCATGACCACATTCAGACCACACATTTAAACCACTATGATACCACTTGAAACAGCCAAGGTTTCTCCCAAAGAATTATGGGAGCTGTTGCTTATTAAAGAGTTCTGAGAGATGTTAAGAGACTCCTGTCCCGCTCCCAGAGGGACAATTCCCAGAATGGCTTAACAATAAAACCCTCTTCCTGAGGAACTCTGGGAATTTTTGCTCTGTGAGGGGAACGGGGGTCTCCTAACAACTCTCAACTCCCTTAACAAATGGATTCTTTGGATTCAGCTGTTTAAAGCGGCATAATAGTGCTTTAAAATGTGTTGTGTGAATGTGGCCTAAGAACTACCAGCATTAGATTCAATTCCCTCTCAATCATACGTCCCCCAGAAACTCAACTAAGGGGAAAAAGGTTCCCCATGCGCTTAGCCATGCAAGCCCACTTTCCCCGCAAGGCACCCTCCAACCAGACAAAAAGCTTCTTGTGTTAAGTCGTGGATGGGGAAAGCCTGCCCGTGTCTTGCCATTGCTACCCTGGTTGCCATGGCACCTGAAATAAGTGGGGCAGGCATTTTCAAAGATGTCACCACCTGGAGTTTACTGGCTGGAGTGGGGAAGGCAGTGACACATGAAAGCAGGGGGGGGGAAGGTAAGAGAGACAAAGGGGGTAGGACGAGAAGGCAGCAGCAGAAGATACTTCCAGGGCATTCCAAATTCAGACTGTGGCTGTATACACACACCATGCATTTAAAGAACATGGCTTCCTCCCTCCCCAAGAGTCCTGGTCTTGGGAACTGTAGTTCAAGCATGCAGGGAGTCGCAGCTCTGATAGGAAGAACACATTCCCTAAGATTTTTTATATGATTTTTTTTAGGGTTGGTGCTGGCCTTTAAAGCCCTTAATGGCCTCGGTCCTGTATACCTGAAGGTGCGTCTCCACCCCCATTGTTCAGCCGAGGGCCTTCTGGCGGTTCCCTCGCTGCAAAAAGTGAGGTTAGTACAGGGAACCAGACAAGAGGGCCTTCTCGGTAGTGGCGCCCGCCCTGTGGAACACCCTCCCATCAGATGTCAAGGAAATAAGCAGCTATCCTATTTTTAAAAGACATCTGAAGGCAGCCCTGTTTAGGAAAGTTTTTAATATTTAATGCTGTATTGTTTTCAACACTCGATTGGGAGTCGCCTAGAGTGGTGGGGGAAACTCAGCCAGATGAGCGGGGTATAAATAATACCGGTAAATAATAATAATAATAATAATAATAATAATAATAATAATAATATTTTTGGGTGGGGAAGCTTGAAATGTATGGTGCAGATGTATGCAGTCAGAGTTTAGATTCATAAACTAAAATTCATTTTAGATAAAATGATAACTGTCACAGAGGTGCGCTGCGACTACTCTAAAGTAACCCCCTCACAATAACAATATTCAAAAGCCTCCTGTGAAATGGGCTACTCTTTGTTCTTAATAACTTTTCAACTTCAAGTGAGAATACCGTAAGACATTGAGGACAACATCTTGATAGTTATTAACAAAGCAAATCTTTAGGAAAAAAGAAAAGCAAGGAAAGGGCATGTTGCTACCTCCACCCCAATATCCATAATAATTATTTTTCCGAGGGAGTGTGAATGCAGCAATGTAAAGCTGCATCCTTTTGTGTGTAATTTTAATGCAACTGTATTGTTTCCTCTTTATTTTAATCGGTCGCTGAATTATAAGTTTTCCATGAAAGAAATCACACACAAACTACAGCTCCCACAATTTTTGGTGGGGATGTTAAATGTATACAGTACATTTAAAAGTATGGTGTGTGCATGAAATAGAACAATGTGAACAACCACAAAGGATCCAGAGCAGGCATCCCCAAACTGCGGCCCTCCAGATGTTTTGGCCTACAACTCCCTAGCTAACAGGACCAGTGGTCAGGGAAGATGGGAATTGTAGTCCAAAACATCTGGAGGGCCGAAGTTTGGGGATGCCTGATCCATAGGGTTGCATTTGTCTCCTGGGTTGAGCTTCCCCTTTTGTGGGTTTATGGCCTTAAAGAAGGTTAAGTACCAGAATCTTAAAATGAAGGGCTGCTTTGAGTCCCGAGATCAGTTCATACCTCCTCCCTGGGAGTGAAGGACGCCAGCTGCTTAATCTTCATGGTCTGATGGTTGTTGCACTTCCTACAGAGAAGGACCTGGCTGCTCACCCACTGCTGGGGCTTGGTGGGGTCGTAGAAGGCGCCGGCCCCAGAGACAACGTGGTTCAGATGCTCCATGTACTGAGCTGGGATCGGCTTGTTGTAATCTCCATTCTGCCAAGAGGGATCAAAAGGGAAGGCATTGGTTACTCCAGTCTCCTTCCTGCTGCTCTACAACATTTTTATTTTATTTATTCATAAAAATATATACACACTGCGATTCATTATTTTTTTTAAAAAATGGAGCTGCTCACAACAATTGTACACTGTTTAAATTTTTATTACCTTCAGCCTGTGGTTCCAGGGCAGGTTACATTAACACCCAACATTAGAGCACAATATTACAAACACTTTAAAACAACTAAGGTGGCGCCTAAAAATTTACACCTCAAATGTCAAAAGCTGTATAATGAAGGTGACAGGTGCACCTCTGTGGGGTAGGAGCTCCACAGTTTAGGGGCTGCTACAGAGAAGACCCTTTTTGTGGGCGGCCATACAATAAAAAAACATATTAAAGAGTTAAAATCAGAAATCAGCTACGGTACTGTGAGGGACAAGGGATACAGGGAAGTCCCTCCCATCTTAAGTTCCAGCCCATCCCCAAGCGCTGGAGAGAGTAGGGAGAGCTCTGCCTCTAGCGGAGAGTCAGGAAGTGGGGTCCGAGGCTCAGGCAAGGTTGCGGAGCCCATGCACCAGGTGGGACAGGAAGTGGGGGGCCCGGGGGGAAGGCCAATCCCCCCAACTCCCGAATTGCGACGCAAACGTAGGGGGAAGAGGTTGGGTCTCCCAAAGCTTCTGTGCTGGAAGAAAACGCGCCAATCGCCATTCGGAGGTTCTGACACCTCACCTTAAGGATGCATATTTACCGCTCTGAACACTGTAAATAATCAGCACTTAATAAAAGCCTAAAAAGACCATGCTGGAGTCGTTACTCTAGAGTAGCCATATCAGGCCCCCTGACAGGTACCTACAATGAAAAGATGCATTCTTAACTGCCTGCATAAGCCTAATAGAATATAAGTTATTAATATCATTTCAAATTATTGTTTTAAGTTTATAACCCGCCCTTCTTCTTTGCTCCTCTTGCTGGTGTGAGCCAAGAAACAGTTGGGCTTAGCATCACGGCCAAACCCAGGCTTGTGGTTTGGAAAACCCACAAGTGGTATGCCACAAAACAAACCTTAATTAAAGTCCTACCAACTCTCACTGCTAGGGTTATTGGTGGTTACTTGCCATGACAGCTGTGTACTACCCTCCAGGGCATAGCTGTCAACGTTTCCCTTTTCTCGCGAGGAATCCTATTCGGAAGAATTCCCCCTTTAAAAAGGGGGAAAGTTGACAGCTATGCTCCAGGGTTAGAGGCTGTATACTTCTGAAAACCAGTTGCTGTGGTTCTCAAGTGGGGAGAGCACCTCTGCACTAATGCCTTGCTTGTGGGCTTTCCATAGGCACATGGTTGGCCACTTTGAGGATGCTGGACTAGATGGGCCTTCTGATCTGAAGATCCAGTAGGGATCTTTCAAAGTCAATTCATAAGAATAACTGGGGCATTTGGTTTCATGAGTCTCACCAACCGGAGGACCTACGGGAAAACTGGTGATATCCAATTAAGGCAGAACTGAGTGAGAGGGCAACAGTCCGCTTCTCTTGTACGGAAGATGGATAAAAATTGTACCAGAGTTTATTTGAGGAACCAATTCACAGTAAAGTGTGAAGTACGGATGGATTTTATTTCATAAAATGTATATTATACCACTTGATTGTAAAAAAACACACCCAGAGATTCAAAGTGGTTTACAAAATGAATAACACAATGAAATGATCCATCAAAAGCAACTATTTAAAATCTTCAAAAATAATTATCTTCTGCCTCCTCCGGTGTGTGGCAACACGAGAATGGGCCTTCTCTGCAGTGGCTCCCCGTCTGTGGAATGCTCTCCCCAGGGAAGTTCGCCTGGCGCCTTCATTATACACCTTTAGGCACCAGGCAAAAACATTCCTTTTTAATCAGGCCTTTGGTTGATCTGATTTACATCCTATGCCCTTTTAAAATGTGTTTTTTGTGTGTGTCAGGAGGGGCTTTTGGGTTGTTGGTTTTATTTTTATTATGTATTTTGTGGTTTTATATCTTGATTTTGTTCTGTAAACCGCCCTGGGACCCCCAGGTATAAGGAGGTATATAAATTCAATAAAGAATAATAATTAAAATCAATGATAACCTAACATCCAGGAAGGTAAAATCATGTATGGGTAGGCTGGCCTAAACAAAAACAATTTTAGCAGGCACCTAAAAGAGTGCAGTGAAGGCGGCTCCCTGGTTTCAAAAGGCAGGAAGTTCCAAAGTGTGGGTGTTGTCAAGCTAAAGGATGGATTCCTTATAAATGCAGAATGAGTACTATGTGGTGCATTGTAACATTCTGCAGAATGAAGAGGCGGAGCGAGCATATACGGACGGAGTCAGGTGAACTCACAGGTAAACTCATCTGAAGCTGTCAAGTTACCTTCTAAGCCCACTGCCATCCGATTCTCATTCAATGCTCACTCCAAATCTACCCCACTTACCTTAACATTCCACACCCCAAAACAATCTCCTCCCTTCAATCCCAAAGGTGGTTCACTCGTGACACCAAATTTTGCTTTAAAGCTCCCACCCTCGACCTCTGCCAGTAAATTCTACCAACAGGGACATACACCCCAAAAAATCAGAAGCCCACACCATAACAACTTGGAAGCAGGGCCTTTGTTGTGGCTGCCCCTGTTCTGTGGAGCAGCAGCCCTGCTGAGATACAGCAGGCACCCACAATCTGCACTTCCCAGAAACAACCCAATTACATTTTTGCTTTGACAAGCTTTTCCAGCTGGGTGAAAAGGTCTCTTGCCTTAAGGTGTTCAAACTGTATTGCGTATCTTCAGTGCCAGTTGCTACCCGTCAGCCTTGCCTACCTCACAGGGATGCTGTGAGGATGAAACGGAGACGGGGTGTGTGTGCACCACCTTGAGCTCCTCTCGGGAGAAAAAAGGTGGGATATAAATGTAATGAAATTCAGATAGATACATGATAGATCGATGTAAAAGGGAATTCATAAATTAATACACACCAATATCGAACAGACACATGCACATGGGTTGGCACCAGGTTTGTACCCAAGGCTAGCCCTACTCAAGAGCAGACCCACGGAAAGCAATGACCATGACTAACTTAGGTCCATTCATTTCCATGGGTCTACTCTAGAGCAAAACTTAGGCCACATTCACACCATATATTTAAAGCACTATTACTGCACTTTAACAGTGATGCCCCCCCCCCAGGCAAAAAATCCTGGGAACTGTAGTTTGTTAAGGGTAAAGGGTGTTTAAGAGACCCTATTTTCCTCAAAGTTATAATTCCCAGAATGCTGGGAATTGTAGCTCCATGAGGGGAACAGGAAACCTCCTAACAGCTCTCAGCACATTTAACAAACTACAGTCATACCTCGGGTTATAGCCAATTCAGGTTGCGTCTTTTTGGGTTGCGCTCTGCGCCAAACCTACAAGTACCGGAACGGGTTACTTCTGGGTTTTGGCGCATGCGCAGAAGTGCTAAATCGCGCTTTGCGCATAAGCGCCGAATCGCAACCCGCGCGTGCACAGACACGGGTTGCGAACATGCCTCCCGCACGCATCACGTCCACAACCCGAGCATCCACTGTATATAAAAAAAATTGGGGAGGGGAAGCCATGACGGTTTAAAGTGGCATCATAGCGCTTTAAACACATGTGAATGTGGCCTTAGTTGGAGGCAACCCAGCTTGCTTTGGGAGAAGCACTGGCCCTTGACCGCCATTTCATCTCGCCATAGAGGCTTTACGAGGTGCCCCCCTTGAAACATACCTCTTGGAAGCCATTGTACTGCTCGCAGTTGGGGCAATCCCAACAGTTCCGGTTGCCGTACGGAACCACGGTGTCCTGGTTGCAGAACCAGCAATTCACGGTCATGTGGGTGGGTTTCTTCCTGTGGGGAACAGCATTTTAAAAAAGCATACATCACACTGGGCCATGGGAGGAGGCGGCCCAATGTGACACATTCCAGTCAGGCAAAAACACAGCAAGGAAGTTATGAAGCAGGGCCGGGGAGGGTTGCGGAGAGATTTCCGAGGGCCAGACAAGAGCAGCCTGGAGGGCCACATTAGTCTCCTTGGCCTAAGATTCCCCACCCCAGGCTTAGAGAATCGTACAATAATACCTGTGGTTTGATATACCCTTTTATACGCTTGTTTATATGCAAATTAGGCCACACACAACTACATTCTCCACAAACGGACCTAAAGTTACTCATGGCCATTAACCAAAAGCTTGTCCTCCTCAGAGTAGACCCATCTAAAGTTAACAGGCATGACTAACTTGGGTTCCTTATTTTCAAATGGGCCTACTCTGAGTAGGACCTAGTTAAGATACAAGCTCTTAATTCCTGCTCAAAGGTACACTGTTGGTGTTTTGCTTTTTTTAACAGCGGGAATTGCTTTAGGCCCACCTGGTGGGGGAAGAAAGTGAGATTCAAAGATTTTTAAATAAAATAAAATAATAATAATAATAATAATAGTTGTCTAGCAACCGCAAGACACTGCCTTCCAATCACTTCCTGCAGGCTTTCAAAGGTCATGCCCTGTGGTTGCTAGGCAACCTCAATTTGCTTCAACTTCCACCATGGTACACGGCAAACACAGGGCATCCCGCTTGAGCATCTGCAGCAAGCAGTCAAAGGCCTCAACTTCGGTTACCGAAGCAAGCACCTTGCGGTTGCTTGGCATACCCCCAGAAACGCTTGAAGGTTGACCTGGAAGCAATTCGGGACAGTACTGCAACCACAAGATCCTCCCACCTCTCTTTACCAGGCAACAGACCAAAATTTCCCCTTTCCCGCCAAAAAGGAAAAATAAGATGGGAGACCCAGAAAATGGACAAGCCAGAGATGTCCAATCCAGGGAGCAATGGGGCCCATGGCTGGGATTCTCCCATATTTTTCTGGGAAGGGAAGAATTCGTTGCCCGAAGCCAGAGAGCTTAACGGGGCAGCTGTAAACAGTAAAAGTGCAGAGCCACAAGTGAAAAGCAGAACTTCAATAGAAAAAGGTTGCCTGTCTATGCACTGGAATGAAACACTTCCCATCAAAATGAGCAGCTGTTGGGGCTTAA
This sequence comes from Zootoca vivipara, assembly GCF_965207765.1. Classification (NCBI taxonomy): domain Eukaryota; kingdom Metazoa; phylum Chordata; class Lepidosauria; order Squamata; family Lacertidae; genus Zootoca; species Zootoca vivipara. The sequence goes on from NC_142589.1 coordinate 13,424,974, forward strand.
CCCTTCTGGACAGAGGGAGATTCATTTGCCTTGTGTTTTTTTTTTAATAAAAAAGATAAGCAACAGTCTAAGAACAGGCTTTTGAAGACAGACTTGTTCATACAGACATTCCCTTGCTCCCTCAACCTGTTTTAATTGCTGTGTTGTTTCAAAATGACTTTTAAACTGCATAAGTTTACCCTGGATTGTCATATATAATGGAATTTTTAAATTGCATATCTTAACTGCGAGTTTATATTTTAAATGGGACTGTTTTAAGTGTTTATTTTAATTAGGTGCATTTATATTTTCATGTTTTAATGGGATTTCTTTTATTAAACTTTGGGCCATGGTGCCTTGGTGCTTGAAAAGTGCGCTTAGAAGCCTAGCTTGTGTGTGTATATAATAATGATAAAGGTTTTTTTATTTCACAGCAGCTACAGAAATGGGTGACTTGCCTCATGTGAACAAGCCATCTCAGACAGGAGCACAAGAAATTGTATTACATTGAGTCAGACTGCACTGACTAGCAGCAACTCCCAAGGATTTCACCACCCCTACCTGAAGACGCCAAGGATTGAACCTGGGACTTTCTGCATGCAAAGGAGATACTCTACCACTGGCGACCAACTAACCATCAAAGACCTGACCTGGGATGAAAGCTACCTCCCCCCCCCCCAGTTTAAGTAGGGGGCATGTGTTTTGTATTTGGGTATGTGCATATGCAGAGCCAAAGCTGTGCAAAATAAAAATAAAAATTATGGGTGACCCAAATGCCAGTTAGTTATTGCATGAGCACAGCTTTCCTCTCTATAAACTCAAAGTGCTGCTAATGACTTATAAAGCCCAACACAGTTTAGGCCCAGTCTATAAGGACGATCATATTCTCCCATATGAACCTGCCTGGGCTGTGTGATCTTCAGTGCCATTGCCACCACCCTTATGTGCACACTTGGTATTGATGTGGAAAAGGGCCTTCTTGGTGGCTGCTCCCAGACTTTGGAACCTCCTTCCTAGAGAAGCTCGACTGGCTCCCTCCTTGTTGTCCTTCGACTGGCAGATAAAGACTGCCTTTGGGAATTGACTGGTTTTTAAGGAAAGGGCCTTTAATAGGGCTGTGCTGTTTTAATTGTATTTTAATAGATTTGTTTTCTTTAAAAAAAATTTAAATTTTTTATTAGAGATCAATTACTTTTATCTTTTATATGTTTCTAGCTTTCTGTTTTGACCTCTCATGAAGAGGAGCCTCAGATTATGATTGCAGGGTCCAGGTCAGTTCATAATCTTGTGTTTAAAGTATAATACATTTTCTAAAAAGCTGCCATCTAGCTGCTTCCACCCAAAGTGTGTCAGCGGCCAAGGTATTTCCCAAAGCATCTTTGATACGTTTCATTAGCTGCCAGGCAAAAAAATTCCTTTTCTCCTAGGCCTTTGGCTAATTAAACAATCTATGGCTTTTTAAACTGTGTGTGCAGGATGGGATGGTATTGTTTTTGGGATGTTATATATTTTTGTGTTTTTACATTGTAAAGCACCCTGCGATCCTCAGATGAAGGGCGGTGCAGAATAATAATAATTATTATTATCATCATCATCATCTCCATGTTGTTTTATTCTGTGTCAGTCGCCTTGACTTCCAATCTGGGTGGAAAGTGGGATACAAATAAATACAGCAACAGTAGTAGTACCGGTAGCAGCAATACTATAGTGCCAGGTATTGTTCCAGGCAAAACAAGACTTCAAATTCCGCCAAGCACAGCTGCCCAAGATGGGAATTCCGCTCTCCTTACCCAACACACCTCTCCACCATCTGTTTCCACATGACTTCAGCACAAGGGCTCCTTTGAACTACAGCTGTCGGAAGCACCACGGAGCACAAAGGCCCAGCTGATGCAAACAGGAGCCAAAGGAACGTTTGGGACATCCATCTGCTGCAATGCAAGCCAAGCATACCTACTGCCTGGGCTCATGTCTTCAACTAGCAGGCTTAGGCCTCACAAACCCTTCTGTCTTGAATTAACAAACTATTTTCATTAGGGCGCACAGAATTGTAGAGTAGGGAGGGATCCCAAGGGTCATCTAGTCCAACTCCCAGCAATGCAGGAGTCACAAATAAGGAATCCCTTTTTGCCACCGCAGGCATTGTTTTAGAAGAGGTATTCTTCTTCCTCTCCCTGAGACTCAGAGGAGGGAACACCCGTGTGTGTGTGTGTGTGTGTGTGTGTGTGTGTGTCTGTCTGTTTGTCTGTCTGTCTGTCTGTCATACACACTCTTAACTTTTCTTTAAAATCTGGCAACTAATCTATCAGAAGGGGGCACCTTTTAGCATCAGTAACAATCAACTTAATTTACCTGAACTATTTTTAAAACTTATTTTAAGAAGGGCTAAACAGTGTATGTGTGTGTATAAAGGTAAAGGGGCCCCTGACCATCAGGTCCAGTCGTGTCCGACTCTGGGGTTGCGGTGCTCGTCTCGCTCTATAGGCCGAGGGAGCCGGCGTTTGTCCGCAGACAGCTTCCGGGTCATGTGGCCAGCATGACAAAGCTGTTTCTGGCGAACCAGAGCAGCGCACAGAAACGCCATTTACCTTCCCGCCGGAGCAGTCCCTATTTATCTACTTGCACTTTGATGTGCTTTCGAACTGCTAGGTGGGCAGGAGCTGGGACTGAGCAACGGGAGCTCACCCCGTTGCAGGGATTCGAACCGCCGACCTTCTGATCAGCAAGCCCTAGACTCTGTGGTTTAACCCACAGCACCACCTGGGTCCCTATGTGTGTATATATTCACACCTCTTAACCCTGAGCTTTTGACACGTGACTTCCACTTTTAGGACCCACCTTATTTTTGCAATCGCAAGTTGTTTTTAACATTGTGTTTAAATTGGGACTTTAGGGCACTTAATGAATATTATATATACACTGCTGGACTCCAATGCTTATCAGCTCCAGCCAGCATGGACAGTGGTCAGGGCCAGTGTTCTAAATTCGCCCAGCACACTTTGCACCTGGCTACCAGATGCCAGGATGGCACCTGACGTCTCCCCCACCTGGAGGTGCATGCCTGGGGATCTTTGCAGCGTGACTATTTTCAGACACATCCTGTGGAATTCTATCCATTATATTTTATCTGCACAATCAGAATAAATTTCATGAACCCCAAAGCGCATGGGGGGAAAATGACTTTCGAGCCGTCTGGCCCCAAACGGGCAACTAGGCGTTCTATTTTGGTTGACTGTAACCCTGGTTTAAGTAGCCATTTGATGCCTAGCTTATATATCCGAGTTTCTACACTGCTCAGGGCTGATGCAGTCATGCAGTCTGACAACATGCAGAAGGCACCGCAACAGCAAAATCCAGGACAGCGGTAGCCAATCTTACTGGATTCTACATGAAAGCTGTCCAGGAGATGGCTTTTCTTCCTCACAAATAGCAGAGAGCAACAAACAGGTCCAATCAAGAGTTTCCACCGAGGTCAAGCCTTATCAGCCATTCTGGCTCCAGATGCCTCTACAGTACTCAGCTCTCTTCTGCCTTCTGCTTCCTCAAATTAAGGGTGTATGGCAAGCCTTTCATTTCAGTCAAATTGGGAGCAGCGTGGAGATTTCCTCAGCTTGTGCCTTTCTCAGACGAAGAAGCAATAATCTCGTGGCACCATTTCCATGATCCTACTCTATCTGGGGGCCACAGACGCATTAAGAACAAAAACAATGATGTTTTAGAATGCAGAAGAGGGTGGCTGGTCTGGACAAGATGGAGATTAGCAGGCAAATCACAGGCCCTGCAAATCTGTCTGCTCAAGCATTGTGTCCAGGAGAGGGCGTGAAATTCAGGAGCATTGCATACTCTCCTACACTCCTTTACTACACTCCTGCATCTGTTATCAGCACATGGGGTTCTGAGGTATGCTGCCTCTGTATATGGAGGTTCTATTTCATCAATATAAGCAATAGCCATTGATAGACTGATGCCTCACATTATTATTTTCTTTAAAGCTGAAGTTAGCGCCCCCTCCCCACATGCAATGAACCCCCAGCGAACCACATATCTTAGAACTAGGAAGGGGAAACTTTTTTCCAGCCCGAGGGCCACAATCCCTTGTTAGTAACCTTCTGGGGGCCACATGCCAGTGATGAGCACAGCCAGAGGCAGAGGTGGGCAGTTAAGGGATGTGATTCTTCCCTTTGCAAAGTAAGCTTATATTCCAGTCATGCAAAAGCCAGAGCTACACACACCTACACACACACCCATTTTTATAACCAGAAAAGCAATGAGTTTTATCACAATTCAAGGACACACTGTAGAAAGGCAAAGGCGCTGATAAAAGACACATTAAACTCTTATCTGGGAAAAAGCTGCTTGCCTTACAAACGACATTCCAGTTACTCAAAACTACGAAGGTTGGGCCTGATTCCTGAGCCACAAAGCTGAAGCAGGGAGCCAAAATTTAACGACCAGAACATAGTTCAATGAAAACCCTACTAACTTGCAGGCAGCGTAGATGATGTACGCTGATGATGTACAAGGTCAGACATATCCTGGATAAGGCAAATACACTGCAGAGCCATGAAGTTCAATTGGGGGGGGGGGTCATTGGACAAATCAGACTGTCACTTAGCCTACCTGAAAAGGCTGTTGGGAGGGTAACCCTTCCTTGCCAGAATCAGCTACACCCAGATGAGAGTATCCACTGCACCTCTGCGTGACCAAAATAACAATTCATGGAGAAATACACGGAAACATATTTTTCCAGATTTAAGAGGCAAGAGTAACATGATTCCAGAAGTGGTTTGGGTTTTTTTTTAAATCGGGGGGGGGGGGGTTGCATTTTAAGGATTAAAACTTTGGAGGCCACTGTTGCAGTGCAAGAAAGCAGTCATTAACTTGTCACAAAAAAGGCAGTGTACATTTTAAAATGTTCTTCCCAAGTTCTGCTCAGGCAGTGTCCAGTCACCATGACCCCTGGAGGAAGATTGAGAAAAGCGGTCTTACAAGAAAGACCTCCCCCCCCCAAACGAAATGCATTCCTCACATTCCAACAGAGACATTCTCAAGGCTGATCCTTTGCCTGTAATGAATAAAAAAACCATTCACTCTTTTTTTGCCTGTCTCCTCTAATCATTCTCCCTAGGGAATTTTAACGCTCAATTGCAGCATCTGCTTAGACTGAAAACAGATTAAGCTCTGCTTTGCTAGAATTTTTTGAAATTCCCACTCAAGCCTCTGAGAGCCCAGGTTGGTGGCTAGTCCAGCATCATGTTCTCACAGCGGCCAACCAGGTGCCTGTGGGAAACCAGCAAAAGCAGGACCCTAGCACAAGAGCCCTCTCCCCTCCAGTTTCTAGCAACTGGCATTCAGAAGCATTGCTACCTCTGACTGTGGAGCCATCATGACTATCAACGGACCTCCTTTTGAGTAGACAGAAGGAGAACCTCATTCAAACCTCGCCACTTCCCTGGCTTGACTAAAGTCACCGCTCTCCCTTTCAGCCTCCAACCTACCTATGCTACCATCCCGCCTTACAGGGCTGTTGTAAAGCTTGAAATCTATCATGTATGTAAAGGGTGGCCCTCCAGGTTGCATGATCTGGTCCTTAGAAAACCCCCTCCCCAAAGTCAGAATCCTCATGAGCCTTGCTCTGCACCCTCGAGTGTTCTTGCCTGGCTGGAATGTGGCCTTGAATTCTTGATTTTGCCTGCCTGGATGGAGGATCGGGAGAGGTGTGTTTATAGAAACAAGCCTGCTGGATGAAAGGGGAGGAAATTACATTACTTGCCCTGCCCACTTTTGCCTCTAGCTCCACCCATACCAGGATGCGGCCCTCAGAAGGGAATATGGCCCTTGGGAACGTGAGGAAATAATTATTATCTTATATTTACTAGCTTCCTCGAGTCCGGACACCTCCACCATGGGAAGCAATGACAGGTGAATTAGCACAGAACCAACGCAGGTCTGTAACAATAAAAATTAAAAAATGCACAGACCCAAATTGTTCTCAGGGGGCACTTTATTCAATTAGAAACATGCAACAGCAGAGGACGTGGCTTTCAATAACGTGTTTCCACACAGAGAGAATGCAAACCAGTGAAACGGACTCCCACGGAAGGTGGTGGACTCTCCCTCAATGGAGGCTTTTAAACAGAGGTCGGATAGATTCTTTAGCTGCGATTTCTGCATTGTAAGGGATGAACCTTGGGGTACACCTTCCAACTCTACAATCTATAAAAAACAAAACCTGACTTGGTTCCATTGAGAACGTCTTACTCTTCCTAAACCTCTGGCAGCAAAGGAACTATTATAACTGGAAAGCACATTTCAATCTTTCAATCTTACACATCGGGGTGTGTGTGTGGAAAAAGTGTTCTATTTTCCTCCCAGCACTCCATGCTTCTGTATACACTGCTCACCTTGGGATTCTAGGACTGGAAGGAGGCAAGCCCAGAACAGCAACTCATACAGAAGCACAACCCTATAAGCAAGGACACTTTGCCATGGCTCTGCAACTGGGAGTGACTGACTGACTGAAGCCTATCTAGTTCAGAAACAGCAGAATTACCAAGTCAGTTTTCACTGGAGTTCAAAGCAGGCCCCTCTAGACTGTTTTACAGTGGTGCCTCGCTAGACGAATTTAATTCGTTTCACGGGTCTTTTCTTATAACGAAAAATTCATCTAGCGAATCCCGTAGGAATGCATTGAATTTTTTTTTTGCCCATAGGAACGCATTAATTGAATTTCAATGCATTCCTATGGGAAACAGCGATTCGCTAGACGAATTTTTTGTAAAACGAATTCGTCTAGCGAGGCAACCTCCGCTAGAAAAAACCTTTCGTTAAGCGTAAATTTCGTTAAGCAGGGCATTCGTTAAGCGAGGCACCACTGTATTTATTTACAACATTTGTATGTCACCCCATAATGTGAAGTTCTTTAGGAAACTTTCAAGGGCATATTACTCATTTCAGGCTCATCAACTTCTTTCTCAAGGCACAGTTTGAGAATCACAGTCCTTATGGGATCAGCAAGCTTGTGTCCACCTGGACAGTTTCTTATGTCCACAGTGACCCACAGAAGCAAAATGTTACCCAAAGCATCCAACGGTTGGGCCGGGCTTTCGCCAACCTGACACCCTCCAGTGTTAGAAATTAGCCAGGCACCAGGTGTGTTTTGCTGCTGGGTCCAATTGTGACCATGTGGAGACAGATGTCTGGATGCCAGGTTGGCGACTAACACCATCTAGCTGGCCTCTCCAACTTTTTAAAGCAGGTAAGCAGAAGCACTTATTTACTGCAACTATATCCCACCTTTTTCTCCAAGGATTACATGGTCCACGCTTCTCTTCACTTAATCCCTACAACGGCCCTGTAAAGTAGGTTAAGAGGCCATGACTGACCCAAGGTCACCCAGTGAGCTTTACGGCCGAGGAGGGATTTGAACCTGATCTCCCAGGTCCTAGTCTGACATTCTAACCCAGGGGTAGGCAACCTAAGGCCCGTGGGACGGATGCGGTCCAATCGCCTTCTCAATCCAGCCCACAGACTGTCTGGGAATCAGCGTGTTTTTACACGAGTAGAATGTGTCCTTTTATATAAAATGCATCTCTGGGTTATTTGTGGCACCTGCCTGGTATTTTTACATGAGTAGAATGTCTGCTTTTATTTAAAATCCATCTCTGGGTTATTTGTGGGGTATAGGAATTTGTTCATTTCCTGCCTGCCCAAAAAATATAGTCCGGCCCACCACATGGTCTGAGGGACGGTGGACCGGCCCATGGCTGAAAAAGGTTGCTGACTCCTGCTCTAACCACTACACCACACTGGCTTCCTAGAGTCCTGCTGCTATGTGACAGGACAGCTCTATAAATTACGTAGGTAAATAAATACAGTATGGGGAAAGCAAAATGTCACCTAGAGAAGGATCTGAAATATTTTCCCGAAAGCTTGAATTTGTTTCAGTCTGGATTGTTTGGTTTGATGTTTTAATGTGTTGCAAACCACCTTGAGATTGTTTTCTAAGATGCAAAGCGGCATAGAAATGAAATTAATAAATTTTAATAACAATTCACTGGAAAAAGGTGCCCAGACATTACATTGTGGTGACCGCAACCCAGGTTTAAGGTGCTATTTGGTGATTACCTTATGTATCTGAGTTCCTAAGACTGCCTCCAGCCGCAGCCAGCATCGCCCACAGGCTGGGATGATGAGATTTGTAGTCCCATGCATCTCAAGGGCCACAGAAGGTTGGTTTAGACCCAACTTTTAAGCAGGCTTTCAAGATGCACAGCCAAGCTTATATATCTGAGTTTCTAACACTGTATTGGACATGGAACAAAGATGAGAGAACAGGGATACTGCAAGGGCACTTCTTGTGCACAACCACCCCTTATATGCTTATCCGCTCACAACTCCGGTTTAAATCCACTGAGCAACACAGGACCGTGTAAATTTCAATATACAATCAGTATGGCTAGGAAGGGCTGAAACCCTAGAAAGCTGCTTGGAATCACTGTAGAAGATTACTGAGCGAGACAGACAAAGGGTCTGACTCAAGGCAGCTTTTATGCAGCACCACGAAGACTAGAATCTTGGCTCTATTTGGGGGGGGGGGCTAGAGCACAGTGGTAAGAGCATCAGCTTTGCACGCAGAAGATCCCATGTTTAATCCCCAACGGATTCTCCAGGTAGAGCGTGGAGACACACCTGTCAGGCCGTGCTGACAACACTGAGATAGGTAGGTTGTCAGTTCCGCCTCAATTAAAAGACAGCTTCCGTCTTTCATCACTGTAAAACTTTTGTGGTCATTTTTTAATAAAGCTAACTCAGCATTCATTGAAACGCGTTCGGATTGCACCCTTTTCTACAAGCGGTTCCTGACTCCGGAAGGGGGCGGGACTTCACCTCCCCCTTCCCGAAAAAAACCCCGGACATTTAAAAATATATTCCTCTCTCCCAAAAAGAAACAAGAGAAGCAAAGAGGCGGGAGGAAAGACTCGCCCTCCCGCAGGAAGATCCCGGCATTTCAAATCAAAGGGAGGAGAGTCTCAAGCATGGTCGCTCCCCTTCCGAAGGCTTAAGGCGGCAACCCCGCCCAGCTTGCCTCGCTGGGCCTCCCAAAGCATGCTCGCCTCCTGGAGGCAGCTTAATCCGCGGTGGATCTTTTATATATATTATAATTACTATTACTGCCTCGATCGCAATTTCGTGGGACACGCTTACGTTTAAAATAATGCAAAGCTTACCTCCGAGCGATTTTGTACAGGAGGACTCCGCCGGCGGCGGCGCACACCGTCACCCCCAGGCCCCCGGCCAGGCCGGCGGTGGGGCAGCCGGCCAGCAGCGCGCCGACTCCTTCCATGGCCGCTGGGCTCTGCGGGAAAAAAGGCTTAGGGAGGAGGAGGGAAAGGGAACTGAAAAGGGAGCGGGGGGGGGACGGAATTGCAACGACCGCTGCTCGGATCCCTCGTGCGAGGGGGCGGTCGCGAAAGGAGAAGGGGAAAAAAATAAAAGGCTGTTTCTACCGCGCGCTCAGCAAAGAAAGAACGGCGCCTCCTCTTAGAACGCGTCGAGGGGGGGCGTTCTTAGAACGTTCAGTTGCAGCTTTCAGAGCGCGAGGAGGAGGAGGAGGAGAGAAGCGCCGGATGCGGATTGGAATGCTCGGCCGAGCCTTTCGGAACGCTGAGTAACGAGCAGCCGCTTTAGAACGCGAAGTGTCCAATCGCGCGCCCGGCTCCCTTCTCACCTCCACGCCTCACTCCCCCGCCGCGCGCGGCGCCCTCTGCTCCAAATGTTCCAACGCTTTGAACAATTAGAAGAAAGCGCGCCCGCGCGCGCGTCGTGTATAACACAGCAAATCCATAAAAAGCGCCAAAGGCGGAACGCGTTGATCAAGAGCGTTACCCCCCGCCCGGTTCAGTAGAAACAGCGGGAAATTGGAGCGGCTCCTTTTCTCCTCCCCTCTTTCTATAAAGCGGTATGACCTTCCCTCCACTGCCGCCGCCGCCGCTCCTCCTCTTCCAGGAGGCACCGATCCGCCCCCTTCTCGCATATACCCGCCGCTGGCTGCCTCGCCTCCAATCACCGGCACGAGGCGCGGCTAAGCATGGCTGGAGGCGGCGCGGGGAAAGAAAAGGGAATCCGAGGTGGCGATTCTTTTACGCAGCACGTGGCTGTGGAAGTGGGAGATTTGCACACACGCGCACACCCAAACGATTCAGGGTACGGAGCACTGCTCACCCCATGGTGGAATAATGACGAAAATAAGCAAACCTTTTATGTGTGTTCACCCAGAGTGGCGTCAAAAATCAAGCGGATCGCCCTTTATTTATCTTAAAAAAAAAACCTTGAGCAGCTCAGTCTAATAAATTTTAAAAGGAAGCAAGAGACTTCCACGCCCCCGGCTGGCAAATCGAAAATATCCGTCACGACTCACACCTTTGAAATGCGTGATCCGTGCTTGTGGCAGGACCTTGGAGGAAGCAAGACCGTTTTTAAAGCTGGCTTTTCGTGCTTGGACAAACTCCCCTCCTCTCAAAAGCTGATTCACGCGCGCAGACTGGCACGATGCTGGCCTTTCACGCGGCGGCAGCAGAGGCGAGCACGAACCCCCCCCCCCGTCGCCCACCTTTTCAGTCCACGACTCCCTCTCGGTGGTAACGCGGAGTCGAGGCAACCGGGAAGGAGAGAAAAAAGGAGATCGTGGGAATGACTCATAGAGGTTGTTGGCTCCCCGCACACTCAGGAGGAAGGAAATGATGTGGGCTGCATCCATTTAAGTCCTACTCAGATGAGACCCATTGAAATGAATGGACCCAGTTAGTCATGCACATTAACTTTAGTGGGTCTACTCTGAGAAAAAATTACTTGGGCCGTTTTGTATACAGTATATATTTACTTTATTTTTCCTGCCTTATAATGAACTGAAAGGGGGATGCATTTCCACATGGGGAAGCTTTCAAGGGCCGGCACACCAGGCATGAGGTAGAGCAACTGCACAGAGGAGGGTGAGTAGGTCAAGAAAAATTAGATGCCCCTGTCGCAACCTGACCCCCACCCAATTGACTAATTCATTCAGAATGTGTGACTAGAACCCTGACTAATGGATTCAAGTAACAAGAAAAAGAGATTCTGACTGGACATCAGAAAGAATTTTCTGACAGTAAGAGCTGTTTGACAGTGGAGCAGACTCCCACAAGATGTGGTGGACTCTCCTTCCTTGGACGTTTTTAAGCAGAGGTTGGGTGGTCATCTGTCATGTATGCTCGTGTTGAGATTCCTGCATTGCAGGGGGTTAGACTAGAATGATTCTGTGGATGTACACCTGTTCACTCACCCAGAGACCCATCTTGTCTAGCACCTTGTTCCCACTAGCACATATGGGTGCCACTGGGAGAAGCCCCGCAAGCAGGACCTCACCCCAACCAGCAACTCTTCCCACCTGTGGTTCTCAGCCACTGGTATTCAGAAGCATTTGCTGCCTCTGGCAGTGGAGGTGGACCGTAGCCACCAGGGTGAGTAGCCATTGATATCCTCCATGAATTCATTCAATCTTCTTTCAAAGCCGTCCAAGTGGGGCACCTAGAAAACCCACAAGAAAGGGATGGAGGCAACAGTCTGCTGTAAGCTCTTAGGCAAGAGGATTTTATCCATTCTCCCCAACCCCAAACAGAATATATATTCCGTGCAGTTCGGAATAAATGAATGAAAAGTTGGGTGTGGGGAACTTTTGGCTCTTGCTGAGCTACAACTCCCATCAGCCCTGGCCAGCAAGGATGATGGGATTTTCAGTTCCACGACACCCAGAGAGCATAGCTGCCAAGTTTTCCCTTTTCTCGCGAGGAAGCCTATTCAGCATAAGGGAAAATCCCTTTAAAAAAGGGATAACTTGGCAGCTATGCCAGAGAGGTATATATTATATCTGTTAAGTGATTGGTGGGCTGCTGAGCTCGCTCAGTCCTCGCCAAGCCATTTCTGTACGCTTTTGAGTCTTCTACCCCCAATATTTTTTGGACTTTTGCAAACTAATGTCTCCTTGTTTCCCAGCCAGCCCTGTTTTGACTATAAACCAGTCCAGCTGACTTTGCTATTAGATGGGAGCGATGATGAAAATAACCCTGAACATGGGAGGGTTCCATTTAGCCATTACAAACACTATGGTGTCATAAAACGTTCCCTCCAGATGTTCTAGGATTCCAGATCCCATCTCAGCCAGCAAGGCCAATGGTCAGGGACGATGGGAATTGTATTCCAGCAACACCCACAGCTTCCCCATCCCTGCTCAATATGTTGGACTACAATGGCCAGAGATGACCTGGAGTTCCTAATCTAGGCCAGCAATATCTGGAGGGCCACAGGGTCCCCATATCGGCTTAAAGCTAATATTATTACCGTAAACATCAGGTCTAGAGACTTGATTTTTGTTTTTTAAAAAAGCAAACCCAAGACTCTCTCTGTGTGAAATCATACTAGGCACCAATTTCTATGTTTGTGAAGCCTCTTCTGAGATTACAAAATACTATTCTTCCAAGGTTCGACAAGGTTGTATATTGTCTCCCTGCTTATTTAACTTATATGCAGAATTCATCATGCGAAAGGCTGGACTAGATGAATTCCAAGCAGGAATTAAGATTGCCGGAAGAAATATCAACAACCTCAGATATGCAGATGACACAACCTTGATGGCAGAAAGCGAGGAGGAATTAAAGAACCTTTTAATGAGGGTGAAAGAGGAGAGCGCAAAATATGGTCTGAAGCTCAACATCAAAAAAACCAAGATCATGGCCACTGGTCCCATCACCTCCTGGCAAATAGAAGGAGAAGAAATGGAGGCAGTGAGAGATTTTACTTTCTTGGGCTCCTTGATCACTGCAGATGGTGACAGCAGTCACGAAATTAAAAGACGCCTGCTTCTTGGGAGAAAAGCAATGACAAACCTAGACAGCATCTTAAAAAGCAGAGACATCACCTTGCCGACAAAGGTCCGTATAGTTAAAGCTATGGTTTTCCCAGTAGTGATGTATGGAAGTGAGAGCTGGACCATAAAGAAGGCTGATCGCCGAAGAATTGATGCTTTTGAATTATGGTGCTGGAGGAGACTCTTGAGAGTCCCATGGACTGCTAGAAGATCAAACCTATCCATTCTTAAGAAAATCAGCCCTGAGTGCTCCCTGGAAGGACAGATCGTGAAGCTGAGGCTCCAATACTTTGGCCACCTCATGAGAAGAAAAGAATCCTTGGAAAAGACCCTGATGTTGGGAAAGATTGAGGGCACTAGGAGAAGGGGACGACAGAGGACGAGATGGTTGGACAGTGTTCTCGAAGCTACAACATGAGTTTGACCAAACTGCGGGAGGCAGTGCAAGACAGGAGTGCCTGGCGTGCTCTGGTCCATGGGGTCACGAAGAGTCGGACACGACTAAACGACTAAACAACAACAACAATTCTTCCAAACATCCCATCCAACAAGTTTTGCTTCATTGGGGTGGGGGGTGGAGGTAATAGATGAACGACCCAAGGTGTGTTATGTAAATTAAATAGTGATTTTAATTTAGTTTTGTCGTTTTTAATTTCTGAACCTCGTCTCTTTTAAGTTAAAAAAATGTAATAATTAACTATTAACATTTAAACATCAACACCTTTCAGAAAGCATGAATCCCCTAAGGAGGAAAATAAAGAGAGCAGAAAATAAAATTTTTAAAAGAGAGCGCGTTATCAAGCAAAATGATCCATGATTTTTCCAACTCTCCAGTCCTGTCCGACTGTTTGAAACGGCTCTTTGAGAAGAAACTGGCCTGTGGAAGTTTTAACAGTTTTTTGTTTGTTTGTCTGAGTGCTTTTTTAATTCAAGTCTTGGTCGGCTACTTAACTCGGTCTTCTAACAGGTACACTATTAACTCGTAGGTAGACAGGACAATAGCCGTGTTTGGGATCTGCCGCATGAGCTGGGCAAAGAGTCCTCTGTAGAAGGCCAAGTAGCCCTCTTCCCGAAACACCAGCCGCGCTGTCTGGACAAACGTCTTGTACTTGGTGCCTTCCTCCCGTAGTCTTGTCCGTATCACCTCTAGGGTAGGAAAGAGAGACAAATTAAAGCTGTTGGAATAACAGGAATTGAAGAGTTGGAAGGGACCTCAAGGGTCATCTAGCCCATACCCCTGCAATGCCCATTTCAAGTTTTCCTCAGAGAGTTAGCTGCTGGTATAGTGTAGTGGCAAACTGTTTTGCTTGTAAGAAACAAGTTTAGAATATGAACTTTCTGTATTTGCATAGGCTGCTGTTTTTGCAGAATTTTGTTTTGCAAGAGGGGACAAGGGCACACCTACCAAACAACCAGGTATCACGCATCCTCTTTTCAAGCATACCTCCCAGCAGGCGTTGGGAACCATTTTAGCTCCACGGGCTAGATCCTTATCAAAACTGGCAATTCCACAATAATATCTGGTGCAAGGTGCTTTCAAGTCCTGAACATGGGTCTCAAGGCAATGCTAAAACCGAGTTGGGCCCCATTGCTTTTAGGAGGGGGTTCCATGCAAACCATTTCCCAAATCAGGAAGGGGGTTGCAAGAAATTCAGCTGATCCGAAAAGGATTTAACACCCCCCATCAGTGAATAAGTGTTTGTGTGCAAGGGGTGTGTGTGTTAAATCCCAGTTTTGTTCCCTGCTGTGGTTTAAATCCTGCTTAAATCCTAGGGTTAAATCCTGCTCAGTTTGGATGCCAGCCCACCCGCTCTGAGAACAGATGTTCACAGCAAATGCAGGATTCAACCCTGCCCTTCCATCGACCAGATGTCACAAGCGACATCAGCTGACAGGCAGATGGGCGTGGTTTGGGGGAAATGGCCCTGCAGTCAGATTTGGACCCTGGCAGGCACCAGGCCTGGACCAGATTCCTCATCCCTGTTGTACAACCAACCATAAGGGCTAGCAACTTGAATATGAATGAATGAATGGGAATAAATAAATAGCTTAGGGAATCTCAGGAAGATGAACTGAAGGAGGTCAGTGCCTGGATGGAAGCCAGTCCAGCAAAGGGTGCAGCTCACGTACCATGTGGGTAAGCAATGCACGATGCACAGCCTTTAGAAATGGCAGCAGCAACCATCAATCCGAAGAAATTTGTGGAGTTCCGTTCTGTCCCGCCAGCGGGAGAAGGGGCCAACCGGACCTCGCTCACGTGCTTCTTCAGACTCTCATAAATAGCAAAGCAGATGATGGTCTCAGAGATCCCAGCGTAGGAGGCAGTCAGGCCCCGATAGAAGCCGCGGACTCCTTCTGTCTGGTAGACATAGCGAGCACATTGCAGCGCGTTCATCTGCTTCGAACCTCTGACTCTGGAATGCAAAAAGGCAGGTGGGGTGGAGAGAGACAGCAATCAGTACCTTACTTGAATCAACATACGTGACCGATGGTCTATAGCTGTTCTAGTCCTACTCCACGAGGACTAGACTCCGAAGCCAGTCATGAATTTACTCTTGTAGAACCAGCATTAGCTGCAACCCAGAATTTCTCCCATCACCCTCCATCCCGAAAAATGAATAACCATCCATTTATTCCAATTTTAAAAGGCACTTTATATTTCTTTATTTATTTAGAGGATTTGCACCCTACTCTTCGGTCAAAACGGTTCCAAGGGTGGCTGATGCACTGTCGAAACAAGACAGTCCCCTTACTTGCAGGCTTTCAATCTTAAAAAACAAACAATCACACACAGCACACAAGGGAAAGTGGACAGGGAGGGAAGAGGAAAACCAAAATCCAAACTGTTTCTAAACAGTTTTTCCCATAAAGACCAGCTGACACCGTTCAAAGGCAAGGAGGTGATGAAAGAAGTCTTCTCCTGCCTATCTCTCCTGCTGAGGCAGCTTGGTGGAGTGGCTGCCCCTAGGTGACACAGCTGAGGGAGACAGCGGCCCAGGATGAGATGCAGCCCCCAAGCAGAAAAGCCCCCCCCCCAAGCTATGCCTGTCTTTCAGAGCAACCTTTGCAAATAGACCTTCCTTTCCCTTAGGTGCTGTTTTCACCAGCTCAGCCCCTGGGATTACCTCCTTTCCAGCTGCATCCTGGTTTTCACCATCCATATGGGGTTCATCAGCGAGTTTGTGATAAAGGCTGCAAAACAGATGAGGGAGAAGGAAATTGGTTAACTTGTCAAAGCACTGAGAAAAAGGAAAGGACAGCCGGGAAAAAGGCAGCCTGGTGACAGGGAACTTGCAGAAGGTCCCGGGCACATTGTCAGTTAAAGCAGATTGGTTAGCAATGAGTGGAAAGATCTCTCCCTGTCTGTGTAAGATGCCAGACACAAGTAGATGATATTGGACCAAATCAGGGACAGGGAAACTCGTTATGAGCCCCAGCTATCATGGCCAAGGTCAGAGATGTAGTTCAAAGTTGTAGTCCAGGAAAACACAGAGGGCCACAGGGGCCCCATCCTAGCTCTATGTACTTTGGACTACAACTCCCATTAGGTCAATGGTCAGGGATGATGGGAGTTGTAGTTCAGAAACATCCAGAGGGCCACAGCATCCCCAACCCTGGACTAAAGGCTCCTAGGACCACTATGCAGGAAGCACAAGTATCTGCTCTGGCTTTTATTTAGACTATTTAGAAATGGGAAGGGGAACCTGTGGCCCACCAGATATTGCCAGACTCCCAACTCCCATCAGCTCCAGTCAGTGCAGCTTGGGACTCAAGAGATGATGGGGGCTGCACTCCCACCACCTGGAGGGCACAGCATTGACCAACCTGGGACTACATGCACCGATGGTACAAACCTGGTTGTATATGACAACTTACAGTGTTCCTAAGCAGATTTCTTTGTGCAAACAAAACTATTAAATATTAAATAAAAAGGGCTGTCATCGACTGCACTGACTGCCAATTACTGTAGTTTCTGGGCCCGAGTCAAAGTGCTGGTTTTGATCTATAAAGTCTTAAACGGCTCAGGATCGCAAGAGCTCAGGGTCCCTGTATGAAGCTACCCAGACCCTGAGATCATCCCCTGAGGTCCTTCTTTGTGTGTCTCCTCTACAAGCGGTGTCAACACAAGATTGGGCCTTTTCTGCAGCAGCAGTTTGTGGAATGCTCTCCCCAGGGAGGTTCGGCTGGCACCTTCATTATACATCTTTAGGCGCCAGGCTGATTGACATCCAATGCCCTTTTAAATGTGTTGTGGGAGGGGGGATTATGGGTTTATTTTTGTTCTTATTTTTATTATGCATTTTGCGTGTTTTATCTACAAATAAAGGGAGGTATACAAATCTTCACAACAACAACACTGTAGTCTGCAAGAAGTTTGTAAATGGATAAGAAGCATCAAGGAAAAGAGATAGTTGTTTTGGTTTTTAAGATGTGTGCCTTTCCTGCTGCAGCAGGTACCTTGCAGGAGGTACCACCTCGCGTATTTCAAGTATGTATTAAATATGTATACTGCCCTTCATCCAAAGATCTCAGGGTGGTTCACAGCTTAAAAATACAAGATAAAACACAAAATACATAGTAAGGACAAAACAAACCAATAACTACAAAGATTTAGAAAGGTTTTTATTCCGCTTAATCACAAAGCCCACGTAATAAAACTGTAGATCAGGCACCCCCAAACTTCAGCCCTCCAGATGTTTTGGACTACCAATTCCCATCTTCCCCGACCACTGGTCCTGTTAACTAGGGGTCATGGGAGCTGTAGGCCAAAACATCTGGAGGGCCGCAGTTTGGGGATGCCTGCTGTAGATAATATACAGCTCTAACTTGAGAAGAAGCATCTCTTGCACATCCAAGGAACATCACTTACAAGTAGCTCAGTGGCAAAGCCTCTGCTTTGCATGCAAAAAGATCCCAGGTAGGGCTCGGAAAGACTCCCTGCCTGAAACCCTGGAGAGGCGCTGCAAGCCAGTGCAGACAGCACTGAGCTAGATGGAGCAACAGCCTGACAAAAGCTTCCATTTTTCAAAGACGAAGAACCTCCTGCAGTCCTTGTATGGAAAATAGTTTATTTAATGTTGTTTCTTTCATCTCTGCTGGGGACAGTTTGACTGAAAAGCGTTTTTGAAAACCAGTCTAAAAGTAGGTATCCAAATGCCTTTGTGCGTGTGTGCACAGCACTAAACACAAATCTAAATCCACCCTTCCAATTTTTTAAAGAACCCATTGTCATTTCCTGTAGGTTTCAGTTGTGTCCAGGACAGGTGGAACATCTCAAGCTGCCATTACAAATTCAGATAACGTCTATGCATGAAAGTGTGTGTACCACCTATGCAGGAGCTCTAGGTGGCATTGTTGAGTCATCTGTCCACTTCTGGATGTGATCAACAGAGGTGGCTTTGGGGCAGAGGAAAAAGGGTGGGCGATACTACCTTAGATCACCTGTCCATTGGCCTATCAGGTATAACATTATCAACTCTGACTTTAGTGTTTTTCTACAGTCTCATACAAGTGATCTCTCCCAACACCTGTTACCTGATCTTTTTTTGGGGGGGGGGAAGGGAACAGATCCCAGGGATTGAAAGGAAGGTGCCTTACACCAAATCAGGCCCTTAAGTCCACCTAGCACAGTATTGTTTACATGGGCTGGCAGTGGCTCTGTGGACTTGTACCCCAGCCTTTATCTGGAGATGCTGGGGGTTGGACCTGGGACCTTCTGCATGCAATGCAGGTGTTCCACCGCGGAGCTAAAGGCCCTCCTGCTAAAAAATAAAGTAGTCCTCATGGTTCTGCATAAAGGACTGATTTAAATGGGAAGCTGCCTTATACGGAGTCAGACCACTGGGTCCCTAAAGTTCAGTGTTGTCTACACTGACTGGCAGTGGCTCACCAGGGCTGCAGGTAAAAAGTCATTTCTGACCTGGAGATGACAGGGATTGAACCTGGGACCTTCTACATGCAAAACAAGTGCTCTCCTTCTGAGTAGCAGCACTCAGCTGTTAACAGGAAGCCAGGCAATTATTTGCATCAGCCACTGCAAATTTGCATACACGTGGTAGAAACATGTAAAAACCAACTGAGCAGGAAAAATGGTCAGATCAAATTAATAGAGATGTATATCCACGTTTCCCAGTAGCTTTCTGCAGAAAGGCACATGTCTCCAAAGTTATGTAAGCGGCCCATGTAACACTTGGTTTATTTCAAGCTCTGCTCTGGCTTGAGCTGGATAGCAGCTTGTGTAACTGGAGAGCGGCTGCAATACACACACAGCTGCTCTGGGCCTGGAGATTGGCACTTCTGATCCAATGCAAAAAAAAAAAACAGAAAGAAAGGAATTTCGCAAAGAGGAAGTCAGTAGCTGGGAATCACATGTGGGGAGAACCCTGCTGTTGCACTCAGTTTCTGCTTCCTGGTTTCCCACAGACATCTAGTTGGGAACAGGATGCTGGAATAGATGGGCCACTGGACTGATCGTGCACCGTTCAAACATACATGCAATGTTCAAACAAGACTTCACTTCTCTTAAGTCACTCTCACACCAGGCAAAATTAAGGAAACATGGCTTCAGTTAGGCAAAGCCAAACTCGGTGCAATATTTAACGTACACTGCTTAGAGGTTTATTTTTTAAGCAGTTTGTTTAAAATCCTTAAATAAATAAACCTGGAAGTGATAACTAGGGAAATTAACCTCATTCGTTTCAGCACGCCTTTCCTGTTTTGAAAGGCCGACCCAAACATATGACTTGGTTACACCTGGTTCAAAAGTTTTAACATTTTTCAAATACACTTTTATTTTTAATTGTACTTTTTCATTACACAAGTGTCTACCTCCCCAGGCTCCTTTGGGAGCGTGGGCGGGATATAAATTTGAGAAATGAAATACACAGCCCACCAACACCAAGCATGATCTCATGGCTTTGTGGCAGAACGTGAGACTCTTGTTGATCTCATTGTCGTGGGTTTGAGCCCCATGTTAGGCAAAAGATTCCTGCATTGTAGTGGGATAGACTAGATGACCCTTGTGGTCCCTTCCAACTCTACAATTGTATCTAGAATTTGGCCTTGTATTTATTCACTCCTAGTTTAAAGGTGTGCCTGACTTCATTGCTGTACAGCGTCCAGCGAATGCTGAAGATGCACCTCTTTACCCTGGCTTTTGACACCTGAGACACGAGTTTTCAGAGCCCACCTTGTAGCTGTGATTTGTCGTCTATTTTAACTGTTTTAAATGTTAAATCAGTGTAACCTGCCCTGGGATCTGCTGGTGAAGAGTGAGTAATAAATTTAATGATAACAATGGACTTGCAGCCAGGCTGCTCGCCAGTCAAGTCTACCTGCCTCGGCTAGCATTCTGATGTCAGATGACTGCAAGGTGGATGGTCCCACCCACCTGTCAAAGTTATCCTGTTGCGGGGAGGGGGAGGAGGTAAAGATCCAGCCTGTTGGGCCAAAAAGGTCTTCCCACCCACACCCTGAGGCTGCCAGGCTGCCAACCCCTTAGCCTGGTTGGTCCCAATAGAGGCACAGTTCAATGCATCTTGATAAAAAGCGCTGGCTGGTAAACTACATCCCCTTCGATTAGGATTACAAACCTGCAGAACCTGCTGAGCAGACATGGACGATGTTGCTGTTCGGCACAAAGATGTTATTGAACTGCTGCTTGGCTTTGGAGTAGCAGGCAAAATAGACGGCCCTGCGGGAGAGGTAAGAGGAGGGGTGGGGGAAAAGGCTCTGAGTTCTAATCATAAATTGGAGAGGCAAAGTCAGGTTGACCGAGAGTGGGTGCCCTTGTAAAGCAATGGCCTCTCACCTTTTCAAACCTCATTAAAAAGAAAAACCTCATGCAGCCCGTCTTAATAATAATAATAATAATAATAATAATAATAATAATATGGCAAACAAAAATAGGCAGAATGTTAGAATGACCATTTTTATTCAAACACTTTCCACTTGTCTGATCATCTGAGCACAGACTTCACTTTGTGGTTTGGGACTACAACTCCCAACAGCCCCACAGGATGCATTTTCCACAACAGCTCAAAAAAAACCCCGAGTCAGCTACGAGAAACGCTGTACATTGTGGGGAAAAGAGGCTTTGCACCCGCAGCCAGAGATGTTCTGGACTCACCAGATCCAGAAGATGGCTTGCACTGCTCTGATTACTTGCTGTGCCCTTCTTAGCCAAAAAGAGTGGCAATATATGCCCTCCCTTTCTTATACAGCACACACATGAATAATGCAGACTAAGCTAATACTTTACGTATTTTACTAACATCTCATTTTTCCTCCAAGGAGCTCTAGGGCAGCCTCCAATCCCTTTTTGTGCTCACAACAACCCTGCAAGGTAGGCAGGGGTGGCATGTCCCATTTCACCACTTAGGGCGAAACAGGAAGTTCCGCCTTACCCTGCCGCCCGTCTCGCTGGTGGTGGAGAAGTGGCATCAGAACTGGTGCCGATTTCCGGCAAGATGTTGCAGAAATCTCGTGAGATCCCGCGTGCTTCTCAAGATCTTGCGAGATTTCAGTGTTGGCGCTGGAGGCAGCAGGGAGCCTGTGGCCTTGAGGACTTCTGCCACCTGAGGCAATGGCTTCACCCCACCTCATAGGTGGGCTGGGCCTGGAGGTAGTTTAGGCCTAGATAAATAGTGACTGGGTATCAATAGTGCCTTAGGGCCTGGCAAGCAAACAGAAGGAGGTCAGCGTTTTATTTCTGCGGAGGGACAGCCACCTCTCCTCTCCTTTCTCCCCAGTTCTGGCGCCAAAGAAGGATCCCAGAGCCAGAGCCATTAGCAAAGTGTTCCAGCTTTAGAACAAGGCTGCTATTCTCATCTGAAAGGCTTTTTTAAAAAAACCGAAACAAAACCTACAAATGTATCTTTCAGCTGGGATCTCAGTATTGTTGTCAAGGAGAAAGGCTCCTTTGGCCAGGGCTAAGCTGTCAGCCTTTGCAGGAGAAGGGGAGAAATTCCCTTTCCCAATTAAATCATTACCCCTGACTGGAGAATAAAAGAGTGTGCAAGCTTGTCCAGCAAGCTGGAAGATGGCAAGATGTTGCCAGAGCGGGGCATGTACAAGAAGGAGAAAAATGAGAAACTGGGAAGTCGTTTTTAAGACACTGAAAATCCACTGCAAAATGCACACCTATTATGCAGTATCTCGCCTGTTTTAGGAGCTATGCAGGATTCTAAAGCAGTACCCCAGCCAACCCTGACTGCTGATAATCCTGTTCAGGACTCCCTTCTGGCTGAGATGTTCACCACATATTCCATGTACACTTTCAAGCCTATCTTGACAACCTTGAGGACTAGAAACCTTGCTTTATTTTTTTTTTTAAAGGAAGAGAGCCGAGACTATTCAGATACTGAATTTCATATTTAGGATCAACACGATCTGGAGACATGTCTTAATCACTGGTCTGGGTCTGGTTTGTGCCTGAGAACCCCACAAATGATGGAATGAAGGCAGGATATACATCTAATAAAATAAATATAAAACCCTAGGAAAGGGCATGGACTCAGAAGGTTTTTCCAAATTTATGCCTTCAATATGCACAGAACTTCTCCAAGATTCCCTCTGTTGTGCATGTATACCACTTTAGAGGTTGTGCCCAACATTAACCCTACTCACAGTAGACTCCTTAGAATTTACAGACCTAACTTTGTCATTTTCCTTAATTTCAATGGGTCTTCTCTGAGCAGCATGAATGTTGGTTCACACACACACACCGCAAAGACTGAGCAGAATACACATTTCTATCAAGCAAGTGAAATAGTCCACTGTATATTTTTTAAGGCCCTGGTTTTGGCTCCCTGCAACCTTGGGCAGGTGCCCTCTGTGCCCTGCCAAGGTCTGCCAACACCAACACCTGTCCCAGAATCCTCAGCAGTAGATTTACCTGCCAGCAGGACTGTTGAGAAGCTGACTTCTCCCACAATGCTCCTGGGCCAATGATGCTATGAAGGACTGTGGGAAATTGTAGCAGTTGCCTCTTGCCGCTACCAGGTAAGTCTCTGGTGAGTTATATAACCAGAGTTATGAGGGTGGTGCTGTGGTCTAAACCACAGAGCCTAGGGCTTGCTCATAAGAAGGTCGGCAGTTCAAATCCCCACGACGGGGTGAGCTCCCGTTGCTCGATCCCTGCTCCTGCCAACCTAGGAGTTTGAAAGCACATCAAAGTGCAAGTAGATAAATAGGTACCGCTCCAGTGGGAAGGTAAACGGCATTTCTGTGTGCTGCACTGGTTCGCCAGAAGTGGCTTAGTCATGCTGGCCACATGACCCGGAAGCTGTCCACGGACAAACGCTGGCTCTCCCGGCCTATAGAGCGAGATGAGCGCCGCAACCCCCGAGTCGTCTGCAACTGGACAGGGGTACCTTTACCTTTACCTTTTATAAGCCAAGTACATTAAAGGCTTCTGAAAGATTAAAAAGCAAGATGAGAACCAGTATGGTGCTGTGGCTGGAATGCCAGACTAGGACCTGGGAGAGCAGGGTTCAAATCCCTACTTAGCCTTGAAGCTCCCTTAGGCCAGTCACTCACTCTCAGCCTAACCTACCTCACAGGGTTGTTGTTGTGAGGATAAAAAAAAAGAGAAGCATGTGCGCCACTTTGAGCTCCTTGTAGGAAAGATGGCAGGATAGGAATGCAATAAATAGATTCGTACCTTGATGGTGCAACTCCAACCAGGTTGGGCCCCAGCCCACGGAACAGCGACCGTGGCCCCTCCTTTTCCAAAATGGATCTGCAGTTTGGGGGGGTGAGAGAGGGGAGAGAAGATGAAGCAAAACATATTTGGACAGTCCGGGGTTAAGAACAGAAAGCAAGGACACAGTGAAAGGAGGGGGACCCCGTTTAGCACCATGTGGAGCTGCTTAACATTTCTAGCTGGCCAAGCCCGTTATACTCACTTCAGGACCCGGATGAGGCCCGGGGAGACGGACGTCTGACGGACCACTCCTTCGCCACTGATCGTGCCCAGCTGGACTTGTGGGTAGTAGACTGTGCGGAAGGCCAGTTTCGAAGACTGCAGCCTCGTCTTGATGACTTCCAGCGGACAGGTGAAAATGGCGCCCACTGTCCCACCACACCTGGAAAAAACCAACATAGAAGACGTCAGATGAAAGGGAAGAAACCACACGGACCTCAGTCCTGAGCATGTGATCCACCACACTGGCATGCTTACATGTGCTGCAGTAACGGTCAGTCTTTCAGAGTGGCAGCAACTACTCTCTTGTTAGGTAGGCAATTTCACTGTACATTTTTTTGCACCTCCTAATAACTGTTTTTGTTTAGCTTATCCAGACACCTAACGTATAACACACAGTTTTATTTTCTAAATGCGTTATTACCACCTGTCAATTCTATTTTATATACTGAAATTTTTTTGTAGGCCAACTTATTTTTAACTTCTGACTCCCATGAAATAATTACAATGCCAATTTTCAAATTTTTACAATGACGTGGTATACAGATTTAGTTAAATAAATAATAATGTTCCTCCAGAATCCTTTGCAATGTAGAAGAGGTTCCACAACTGATTTGAGAATGCACTCTTGGTGAGGGGTGGGGAAGAAAGGTCCCCTGAACTTTTGAAAACCTAGATTTTAAAAAACCACACACATATAACAACCCATTGATGGTTACGCTATCAAACAAAAGCTGCTTATCCATGGCCTTGACACAGAAAAAAAGAAACTGTCCCTTCTAAACTAACTCTTTAAAAAAGATAGGAGCAAGAATTTATTTAGTTGCACTTTATACAGCTGAATACAAATCATAGCCACTTGCCCTAGGAAGCTGCCTTGTATACCAACCCAGACCATTGGCCCATCCAGCTCAGTGCTGTCTATGCCACAATTGGGGACCCTGTGGCCCTCCAGATGTTGATAGACTGCAGCTCCCATCATCCCTGATCCTGGGGCTGCTGGGAGCTGGAGTTCAACAGGTTCCCCATTCCCAAACTAGAGCATCACTTGCTTTTCTTGCCCCTGTGACCCTGTGACCCAACCACCACTGGCAAAGCAGCTTCAGAAATCGCTCCACAATCAAAAGGGCCACTTCCCAGATAAACAAGACAGGAGCCATGTAGGTCACGTCGCCACCTGCGCCCTGGACAAAGACAGGAGAGGGGCAGAACGTTTTGCCCTTTGTGCTCCAAAAGGAACTTCTTGCATGTTCCCAGAAGCCAAGGCACCAGGGAAGCCTCATTTCGCACAAATCAACAACCTGATCTGGTTATGTCCAAAAAGCATGGAGAGGGCAAGGCCTGTGTCTAAAGCAGGTGTGGGAAACCTTTGGCCTTGCATACAACTCCCACCATCCCTGGCCATTGGTCATGCTTGCTGGGGCTGGTGGAAGTTGTAGTTCAGCAAAGGTGGACTGCAGCGAACTTCAGTCACAGACAGCATGACCAATGGTGAAGGATAATGGGACTCATAGTGAAACATCTGGAGAGCTGAAGGCTCCCAATCCCTGGCTGCTGTGTCACACCTGTAACCTGGGTACCAGGTCTGTGTGAGAGAGGGAGGGAGAGGGAGAGGGGGGGAGAGCAGAGTCCATGGAATGACAGACACTAGGGGCCTTTGAAGACCAGCTGTTATCTGAGCTTCTCTCTGCTCTGTGTACAGAACCAGAGGTTTGACATTGGCTTTCAAGCTCTGCAAATACAGCCGAGGCCAACACAATCAGGTCGCAATCCTCCCCCTCATGGTACACAAGCCCTGTGCTGTTCACATGTCCATGGAACCTAAAAGAGGATCAGCATGGGGAGATGAAGAGAGGGAGAGGGAGAGTCTCAAGATTTAAAAAACGGAGCACCTCTAAAACGCAAACAAAGGCCCCTACCTGCCTGCCTGCCATGCCAGAGTGGTGCATGGTCTAGTTATCTCCCGCTTGGACTACTGCAATGCGCTCTATGTGGGGCTACCTTTGAAGGTGACCCGGAAACTACAACTAATCCAAAATGCGGCAGCTAGACTGGTGACTGGGAGCGGCCGCCGAGACCACATAAGGTCCTGAAAGACCTACATTGGCTCCCAGTATGTTTCTGAGCAGAATTCAAAGTGCTGGTGCTGACCTTTAAAGCCCTAAACGGCCTCGGCCCAGTATACCTGAAGGAGCGTCTCCACCCCCATCATTCTTCCCGGACACTGAGGTCTAGTGCTGAGGGCCTTCTGGCGGTTCCCTCACTGCGAGAAGCAAAGCTATAGGGAACCAGGCAGAGGACCTTCTCAGTAGTGGCGCCCACCCTGTGGAATGCCCTCCCATAAGATGTCAAAGAGAAAAACAACTACAGTGGTACCTCTACTTACAAATAACTCTACTTATGAATTTTTCTACTTACAAATGGAGCTCTGTCCGCCATCTTGGATGCGGTTTAGATAGGATTTTTTCTACTTACAAATTTTTAGATAGGGTTTCTTCGACTTACAAATTTTTTCTCCCAATGCATTCCTATGGGATTCGACTTACAATTTTTTTCGACTTACAAATGTGTGTTTGGAACGCATTAAATTCGTAAGTAGAGGTACCAGTGTACCTGACATTTAGAAAACATCTGAAGGCAGCCCTGTTTAGGGAAGTTTTTAATGTGTGACATTTTAATCTACAGTATTTTAATCTTTGTTGGAAGCCGTCCAGAGTGGCTGGGGAAACCCAGCCAGCTGGGCGGGGTACAAATAAATAAATCATCATCATCATCATCTGCGGTCATCATGCACCCCACTACCTTGCAAATACACTACAGCAAGCAACTGATGGGCACACATCTAGTTGAAGAAAAGAGGGACTAGGTGCAACAAACAAACAAACAAACACCCACAGAAAACATGTCCACCTAGGAATGAATGCTGGTTACTGAAATAACACTATGCATGGCTTGCGTGTTTTAACACTATGCATGGCTTGCGTGCATCTCTGTGCAACAAAGAGACTAGAACCTTGGCTAAGCGGCAGCAAAAAAATCCAATTATTGGACTGCCAAGAAGGACAATTAAAACCTTGTGTGCATGACAGGAGTGGCCTGATCCCCTGGCCACGCCATTTAATCCAGTGATCACTGCGTGCTGGCATCCATTGGATGTCAGGCCATGGTATGGGGTCCTGGGTGGGCACAGGAGCACCTTCAAAAAAAGCAGGTAACATGAAGGCAGTGTATAAAATGGGCTACTCGCTTCAACGGTGCCGTCACTGTGTCCCAGTTATACAATTTTAGAAAAGGAACAAAGATGCTAAGCTTTTTCTCCAAGGGCTTTTTATAGAGCTTCTTAGCAGCTACGCCTGCTGCCAAAGGAGGCCAAGAAGAGGTCATGTGAAAATTATACGGAAAAACCAAGAGGGAGAGAAGGGGACTGACAGTCAGATGACCCCCCCCCACCCCGGCCAAGTCACTGGCTGGCAGGTGAAGGTTTTGAGACCCCTCTTTACTCTTGTTCCTGGATCTCCCCCCCCCTCCCAATCATTAATTGCAGGTCTGGGGAACATTTGGATCTCCATAGGTTGCTGAATTTTAGGTGTGGAGAGGGGTCATAGGAGCTGTAGTTCAGAAACTGTTTAATAATTGGTGCACGAGTTTTCTTTCCCCACTTTTCCCTCCCTGTCCTTTTCCCCTTGTGTGTCATGGTTGTTGTTTTATTTTTTAAAAAAGATTGTAAGCCTGTGGACAGAGACTGTTTTGATGGTGTGTAAGCCCCTGTAGGAGCCTTTTTGGATGAAGAGCAGGGTGCAAAAGGTCTAGCTCAGCCTTTCTGAACCTTGGGTCCCCAGATGCTGTTGGACTACAGCTCCCATCATCCCTGATCACTGGTCCTGGTAGCTATGGATGATGGGAGTTGTAGTCCAACAGCACCTGGGGACCCAAGGTTGAGAAAGGCTGGTCTAAATAAATAATAAACACACGATCTAGAGGGTCACATGTTCGCCACACCTGGTTTACTGTATACAAAAGTTTCCAGTTAGGCAGAAAGAGTCCTGCTGAATCAGGCCAAAGGCCCATCTAGTTCAACATCCTGTTCCCACAATGGCCACCCAGATGCCCCAATGGGAAACATTTTGCACCTGGCTATCAGCCACTTACGACCAAGTGAAGATGCCCAGGCGCCATCCTGTCATCTCCACCATCTGGAGGTGTATGCCTGGGGATCCTTGGCTCTTGACTATTTTCACACACCAGCAAAACATCCTGTAGAATTCTATCCGGTATATTTTATCTGCACAATCAGAATGAATTTAAGGAATCAAACAGCTGTATTGAAAAACAATTTCAGAGCTGTCGGACCCAAAAATGGCAACTAGGCATTCTGTTTTGGTGACTAACTCTGGTTTAAGGAGCCATTTGACATGTAGCTTACCGTATATATCTGAGTTTCTAGCATTGTCCAGAAACATACAGTGCTCACCAGAGGATAGAGGCAGAACATAGTCATTGTGGCTAGTAGTCACTGAGAGCCTTTCCCATGAACTTGTCTAATCCTCTTTGACAAAGCCATCTCAACTGGTGGCCCTCACTGCCTCTTGTAGGGATGGATTCCATTGTTTTGCAGAAATGCTATAACTTTTGTCTGTCCTGAGCCTTCCCTTCCATTTCTTTATTTAATGCAGTAATAAATTGCAAAACAAACTGAGCCCAGCATCAGGTTAGCAAATGACAGCAAGACAGATGGCTCCCAAAAGCCCACAAGACAGGGCATGAAAGCAACAGATGTCTCCCCGTTATTTATCCTAAGCACCCTGAAAGATAGACTTCCTCTGTAAACGGAGGCTCCATAAAGCTAATTTGTTCAAATAAGCTCCTGCTGCTAAGCTTCCCACCCTCCACAAACTAGCTGAACTGCATCTTAATTCTGAAATTCCGCAATGTAGGATCTGTAATAGCTTGTTTTTTGTATATATATATATATTATGTACACAGAAACATAAGACAGGACACAAGCGTATCAGATTACAGTACACTTAAAACAAAACAAACTCAAAACACCCACTGATTACTGTACAATTCAAGCCATCTACTGTAAACACGCACACTAATATTTTCAGGTATTGCATTACTCGTTTTCCTTCCTCTTTCCGCAGCAACACTGTCAACTGAAAGCACAGCATGGCATTCAGATACGGCAAACCCCAGTGCAGATGAGATTAGGCATATTAAAAAAAAGGAAGTGGGGGCTACCTTTGGCAGATGAAGCAACAGCAAATGATGCGTTCCATAACTGAACATGACCGGGGGAGAAATACAATTGTGGCCTTATATTTGTATGCACCATACTAGGGGCTGTGCTCCAACTCGCTCTACTCACCAACCCCACTGCCATTCCCTAACCTTCACTCCCTAGAGTGTCCCCTTCCCACCCCATGCAACCACTAAGCTTTCTTTTCTTGACCTCTTGGATTGTTCTTCATGCAAATCCCGGTTTGTGATACGGCTCTGCAAATCCTCCAGTGGGGGCTGCGTGATGACAGCCTTACATTTTTTATGTATAGAGGAAGAAAGTCAAACCCTTCCCTAGCAAAAATCAGCAACCGGCTCATTCACATGTGCGCACACAGAGACGGCATCATGGTGCGTCAACCAGTAAGTTGGCCTTCTGTGGGCTTCCTTCTAAAAGTAAGACACAAGGTTACCAGGCGTGTTGGCATGCTCCTCTAGCCGCCCTGTTTAGTGTGAAGAATGTTTTGATTGCACGCACACTCACACACCCTCCGACGAGCCCCCCGCGAGTGATATCATGTTTTGCAAAACATTCCAACTTCTCTCCAAGACTTGGCAGGCATCCTCAGAGCACCAGCTGTTTACCTCTTCTGCCAGGCTCAAACTCTTTTAAACCTTCTCCACAGATACTGCTCCCCACGCCTAGTTTTATATATCGAAAGGGAGCATTGCAGATGGATGGCCTCATAGTTCAATGGAAGCGGCATAAGCTGTACATTCAGAAGGTACCAGGTTTGATCCCTGGCATCTACAAGTAGAGGTGATAAAAGTGCTATGGTTTGGGAGAGACTTAGCCCCCAAGCATATTGGAGGTCTGCTTGCATCCTGGGCAAAAGTGGTCGCAGAATGATAGAACTGCAAAGTTGGAAGGGGTCCTAAGGGTAACCTAATCCCCTGTACGCAAGTTCCAGGAAGCATGGGTATAGTTCAATAAACTGCATACCTTTTCGTGCACTCAAATCAGTTTCCATATGGTAGGAGGTAGGGAGAAGGGTTGTGGCTCACTGTGGCTTTGAGCAAGCTGCTGGCTTTCAGTCTCAATTTACCCCATCTGTTAAATGGGGAAGTGGACCTCAGCAACCACACAAAAGCTTTTCAAGTGCTTTGCAAAAGAGAAGTATAAACTACAAGACCGATTTAAAGCAGCCATTGACAACCTGGTGCCCTCCAGATGTTTTGCACAAAGCCTCCCATGGTCACAGCTCAGTGACAAGAGTGTCAGCTCTGCATGCCAAAGTTTCCAGCCTCAACCCCGAAATGCATCTCCAGGCAGTGTTGGGAATACAGAGTTAGATGGACCCAATGGCTTGCCTCTCTATAAAGCACCTTACTATGCTTCTAGATTAAGCTAGCAATTACCCAATAGGACCATTAAAAAAAATGCCAACAAAGACTCACATCATTCACTCAACCAAGGAGAGGGTAACAACGTTTAGATTTCTAGGCATTGAGTTACAGGAGGATCTGTCCTGGAGTGTTAATACAAGGGGGCTTGTGAAGAAGGCGCAGCAGAGACTGTATTTTTTGAGAATTTTAAGGAAAAACCATCTTCCACAAAAGCTGCTGCTTGCCTTCTATCACTGTGCCATACAGAGCGTGCTCACGTACGGTTTATGTGTGTGGTACAGAAGCTGTACTTCCCAGGACAGAGCAGGGCTGTGTAGAATTATTAAAACAGCAGAGAGCATTATTGGCTGCTCACTCACCACCTTAGAACAAATTTACACCACCAGGTGCCATAGAAAAGCACTAGATATATCAAGAGATCCAACGCACCCTGGTCACCATTTCTTTCAGCTCCTGCCATCAGGACGGAGATATAGAACAATGCAGGCAAGAACGAGCCGTCTCAGGAACAGTTTCTTCTCTAGAGCAATTTTGGCCTTAAATGGAAAGCCCGGACTTTGAAGTCATCTTATTTTACTTGTCATTTTGTAGTATAATTACTGTTTTTAATTAGCTTTTTGTAATTTTGGATTATGCGGAATGCTTTATCTGAGTGGATGTAGCAACCGAGTAATTTCGTTGTTCCCGCAAGGGGACAATGACAATAAAGATATCTTATCTTAGCCAATGTATTAAATCAAAGAGCTGTCCTGGGCACGCAAGCCGTTCCCTCTGCTGTACACCTACAACCCCATGCGCCACCGCATTAATTGCTGCACCGTCAGCATGAACGGTTCACAGATGTCACTGTGGATTTCAACAAAGCACACTGAGCAACTCTGGAGGCCTGGAACAGCCGGTGCAAACCGGCTCTGCAGAATAATTATCCTTTGCGGCAACCACTTCTGCAGGCACTGGGGGTGGGGTTGTTCCTTTTTCCACATTTCTGCCCCCAAACCAGGAAAGCTACTGAAAATCAGCCTGCTGCGGATCCAAGGGAAACATTTTGCATCATTCCAAAGAAGAGCCAAACATCTCAGATGTGCAGAGGAATGGAGGAGGACTTCAGAAAAGCAAAAAAGTGGGGTGGGGGGGTCAAAAAGAGGGTTTTTGCAGCAGGTACAGGGAGACATCCATCACAAGCTGACATCTCGTGTCACTGACAATCACTGCAAGCAATACTGAGCTACATGGACCAATGGCCTAATCAGTATAAGGCAGCGTCCTTTGTTCATATATTTTAAGGGAACAGCTGTAGCTCAGTGGTAGAGAATCTGCTTTGCGCACAGAACCTCCCAGGTTCCATTCCTAGGTACGGCTGGGAATTGTCCCCTGCCTGAAACCCTGGAAAGCTGATGCCAACCAGTAGGCATCTAGGCTGAGCTAGATGGATCAATGGTCCAACTTGCTGTAAGGCAGCTTTCTATGTTCCTATTTGTCCCAGGTGTTGTTGGAAGGGATGGATGCTTTTACTACCGGGGTGGGCAATCTGTGGGCCTCAGCCTCCTTTCAAAAGCCATCCACAAACGATCAGTTCTAGCCATCTTCAAATATCTAAAGGGCTGTCAAATGGAAGATGGAACAAGCTTGTTTTCTCCTGCTCCAGAGGGTTGGACCAGAACCAATGGATTCAAGTTACAAGAAAGGAGATTCTGACTTAACATCAGGAAGAGCTTTCTAACAGCAAGAGCTGTTAGACAGTGGAACAGTCTCCTAGGAGACACAGTGGATTCCCCTTCATTGGAAGCTTTTGAGCAGAGGTTGGATGGACATCTGTCACGGTTGCTTTAGTGGAGCCTCCTACATTGCAGGGAGATAGGACTAGATGACCCTCACTGTGCCTTCCAGCTCTACAATTCTATGATTCTAGGATCTCCTGAGCCCCCAGTGGCTTGCTGCATGGGATGGGAGAAAGAAAAAGGAAGTGGGGTGAGCCAGAGAGAGGAGGGAGGAAAATTAAGGACTGCAGGACAGGGGGTGAACCAAGGAAATGAAAAAGGGGGCCCCTGATTCTGGCCCCATCCATCACTTTTATTTACACCCACTCATGCAGGAATGTGGCTCTCAAGAAGATAAAAGAGGCTGCTAACCTCCCCCCCCCCCCATTTTAAACATTCAGTAAAACAATAAAGAGTAAAATAAAACAAACTCTTTGCCACTCAGGTTGATTAGTGTTTAAGCTGGGTGAAGGGAGGCCCAGACAGGTCTCCCTCTTGCCCCACAAGCTCAACTTGAAACGGGGGGAGGGGGAACTGACTTTTTTCCTGCTGCTTTGTTTGCTGCCAGATATATATTAAAGCAAAGGGAAACTGCCAACACCAGCTCCCTTCAGCACTATAATGCAAGCAATGCCATGAATTTAGCAAAGACAATGGCCTGCAGCCAACGTTACTCCTACTCAGAGTAGTCTAACTAAAATTAGCGAGCCTAAGTTCACCCATGTGGGACTAACATGGGAGGCAACCCGTTCATTTCAGTGGGCCACCTCTGAGCAGAACCTAGCAGGACACAAGCCAATGCTTTTTGCACAAATAATGCACAAGCAGCTCATGGAACTTATTGCAAATGACTGATGGCTTTTGACAGCATTTTGAGTGGGGAGAGGTCCCATAACAACCAGCAGTCATGCTAACTGAATGGATCACCCTGGGTCAGAGGCAGTCTACCTTTAAATGCTAGGGACCAAGGACAAATGGCAGGGAAGAAGCATTTGCCTTCGGACTTCCCAGAAGCATCGGGAGGACCACTGCTGGGCAGCAGG
Organism: Zootoca vivipara; assembly: GCF_965207765.1. Classification (NCBI taxonomy): domain Eukaryota; kingdom Metazoa; phylum Chordata; class Lepidosauria; order Squamata; family Lacertidae; genus Zootoca; species Zootoca vivipara. Next base: position 13,458,205 of record NC_142589.1, read on the forward strand.
GTGGTGGGCTGGAGAAAAGAGAAAGCCTGGCTCAGCCCAAGGGTCATGTACAAGCGATGGTCAGAGGGGGGGGGGTAAAGATTGGCGGAACAACAATACCCTCCATTCACCATTAATAGACCCTCTCTTTAAGGCAGTGTCAAAAATTTGCCAGGTGCGTTTTATGACAGGCACAAGTCCAATTGCAACCACACGGAGGTCTCTGGGTGCCAGGTTGGCAACTGACCTCTCCATCTGGCTGGCCCCTCCAGCTTTTGTAAGCAGAACAACTTATTTATTACATTTATATACCACCTTTTCCTCCAACGAGTACATGGTTCCCCCCCCCTTCCTCAGTTAATCCCTACAATGACCCTGTGAGGTAGGTTAAGGGGCTGTGACTGACCCAAGGTCACCCAGTGAGCTTCATGACTGAGTGGGGATTTGAACCCTGATCTCCCAGTTCCTAGTCTGACACTCTAACCACTACACCACACTGGTTTCCTTTTGCTATGGGGCAGCTATATAGGTTTAAGGTGCCATTTGGTTATTAGCTAATATATCTGAGTTCCTAACACTGCTGAAAGGAACTTTGCCCAAGGATCTTCTCTGCTTAAGTGAAGGAGAAACCATTTAGCTTGGAACAGCAATTATTGACTGTACTGCAGAGCTAGAAAACCCCATGTGCCTGGTTGCCTAGACATCTTAAAATAATGTTGGCACCTAGAGAACTATTTTTTTATTCCCTCAACAGATTCCCATGGCTAAGGGAAGGAATAACTTCAAGGCACACTTTTGAGCATTTATTTACATTACATTAAGAGACTGCCTTGCAATATGAATGGATTATGATGATGGTCTGATTTTTTTAAAACACTGCATGAAGTCCACACAAAATAACTGAAGAAACACAAAAGAGATAAAGATGGTGAGGATTTGCAAATGCTTTGATGGGATGGAACAGTTTTCACCCACAAATGAGAGATGATGCAGGAAAGATGCAGACCTCTGAGAGGAGGAGCCACCACAACAAAAGGCCCTGCACTGAGGCAATTATGACCAAGCCTACCCCAAAGGACAAAAACCAGGGTGACATTCATGCCATACATTTAAAGCACGATGTCACCATTTTAAACAGTCATGGCTTCCCCACAAAAGAATTATGGGAGCTGTAGTTTGTTCAGGGTGCTGGGAGTTCCTTAGGAGACCCCTGCCTGCTCTCAGAGCTGCAACTCCCAGTGTTCCCTGTGAAGAGGGACCGATTGTCCAACCATTCTGAGAATTGTAGCCCTGGGAGGATAGAGACACCATGTCTAGTAGCTGTCGATAGCCATATCCTCCACAGATTTGTTTAATTCTCTTTTATAGCCATCCAAGCTGGTGGCCATCATTGGCTCGACCTGCAGGAGTGAGTTCCATAGTTTAACTATGTGCTGCATGAACAAAGGCTTTGTCTTACCTGTCCTGAATCGTTCAACATTCAGCTTCATGGGATGTCCATGGGTCCCAGTGTTATGAGAGGGGAAGAAAACCTTTTCCTCTATCCACTTTCTCCAGACCATGTATCACTTCAGACACCTGTCACCTCTTGCCTTGCTTTTTCTCTAGACTAAAAAGCCCCAAATGCTGCAACCTTTCCTCTCACAAGGGAGTTTCTCCATCCCCTCGATCATTCTGGGTGCCCTTTTTTGAACCTTTCAAACTCTGCAGCACCCTTGCTGAGGTGGGGCGATCTGCTTCCAAAATAGATCTTGGCAACTCACAGCAGTCAGTGAGCCAAGCTGCATATTCAGGAGCTAGTGCTTAATTTGGGGGGGGGCAGAGTCCAGACCCAATACAACTCCCTCAAATGATGGCTCTGAAGATACATACTGAACACACACAGATATATAAATATATGCAAGCAGAATTCTGCAAAATAGCAAAAAGGTAGTGTGGGGGGGACTGGACTAATTGTTTTAACAACCACAACCTATTAAGGGTTTCCACATGCAGGTCCAAGTCTCAAGACCTCACCAGGGAGAAAGTGCTGCTATACTGGCATTCCGCCTTGGCAAGGACAGCTTTATATAAAGGAAGGCAAGAAGCCCTTTAGCTAATTAAGTCCCTTTCATCCTGGATTCCATCATCTTGCAGTGGAGAGAATCTAAGCCATAAGTAATTATTTATACAGATTTGCAAAGGAGGGAGAGGGTGGGAAAATAAAAGCTTGCAAAGGAATGCAGATACTGAGAAAACTGCCTCCTGTATTTCAAAAGTGTGATCCTAAGCACACTTCCCAGGAAGGAAGGTCTATCGAACTCACACAATCATAGAACTGTAGAGTTGGAACGGGCCTGAGGGTCCTTGCAATGCAGGAATCTCAACTCAATGGACCCTCCTTGGGTGCAATGATGTCTTGGATTAAACTAAAATAAAAGAGTCTTTGTTACAAAGGCTTCATCCCTGTGGGTCCCCTGAAACCAAATCCAAACCTCTGGGGGTTGCATCCAATGTCCGTCCTACACTGAGTAGACACACTGAAATTAAAGAACATGGCTAACACAAGTCCATCAATTCAGCGGGTCTACACTGAGTAACAGTATATTTTATTACATTTATATCCCACCTCAAGGTGAAGTACATAGTCCTCCTCCTTATTTTATCCTCACAACAATCCTGTGAGGTAGGCTAGGCTGAGAGGCAGTGACTGGCAGAGGGTCACACCTAAGGCCAAGTGGGGATTTGAACCCTGGTCTCTCCCAGGTCTTAGTCTAACACTCTCTGGGGTTTATCAAACATGGGCTTCCAAGTTGTTGGACTCCCATCATCCATAGCTAGCAGTGGCAAGGGAGGGTGAAGTTTGAGAAATGAAGCACTATGCCGCACTGGCTCCACATTTTATAAAGCATCACACAAAGTATATGAAAGAATAACATGAATAAGGAATCACTTAGCTGTGATTCCTGCATTGCAAGGGGTTGGACTAGATGACCCTTGAGGGTACAAATCTACGATTCTATGAATTTCAGAAAGGTTAGCCATGTTCATCAATGTCACAGCTTTGAATGCATGGTATTGATGTGACTGTGTATACCTGGCCAGGTGGGAGGAGCGTAAAAGCGAAGTCAAAGGGAGATGAAACACAGGAAGTTACAGAAAGTGCTAATTACTGTATGTACTGAATGCTGACAATTCACAAAACAGTCTCTGATGACACAGACAGATAACCTGTCATTAGAAAGCCAGTTAATGCATACAATGCGGGGAAATAATCCTCTGTCTTAGTTCAGTCTGCAAGTAACAGCACTGAAACTCCTGAGGCACTGATGTAATAACAAAGGAAGAGTTACCATTTTAAGAAGACCATTGCACACAAGAGGAGAAAACACAGCATTTACACACACACACACACACACACACACACACACACCACCACCACCACCACCAACAACAACAACCACCACCACCACAGTTCAGGGATTAAGTGTCAGTCTGTAATTCCCTCCCCATACAGAGGGCACATTTTCTAAAAACAGAACACAGATCCATCCCAAATGATATTGAGGCTGGCATGGCATCCTATGTGCATCTATATGGGAGAAAGCACTAATGCAGACTTCCTTCTGTGTAGACACAGGAAAGTTCCCTTATTCAGAGTCAGACCATTGCTCCATCTAACGCAGAACTGCCTACACTGACAGGCAGCCACTCTCCAGGGTTTCAGGCAGGGTATCTCCAACCCCTAACCTGGGGATTGGGGTCGAATCAGGGACCTTCTGAGCTACGTCCCTTCCTCATAAATATTCATGGGAATGTGCTCTGCTTACTTAGAAGTTGGTTCTATTTTTAAAAGCTGAGTTTACTTCCCATGTAAGAAGAGACCTAGATCTGAGATCCAGGGTCCTTCCTCCGTCACCATGGATCAAAACACCACACTCACAGCGTGCTGCACAAAAAGATACCCAGACAGCACTCTTGCTTACAAAACACAAAGGTGCCTCAGTTCTGCTCCATCCTGGAATGATGCAACACTTGGACAGATATATCCGTATAACATCCCTCTTTGCCCAAGAACCAGTGCAGAGCAGACAAGGCAGCGTGGGACTTGCAGCCAGGAAGCAACAATTTATAATGCAGTATTTGCCTAAAGCGTGACAAATGAAAAGAAAAGGGGGAGCCGAAAGCCAAGATTAAGCTAGCTAGCTGGGGTTTTTTGGGTAGTGGTGGAGGGGAGAGCAGGATTTCCCTACACTTTGCTAACCACAAATAAGCACATGCATGAAGCAGACTTGGGAGGGAGGGAGGGAGGGATGGATCACACACAATTTAGTGTTTCTGCACTCCCAGATTAGTTGTCTATAAAAAGCAAGCCGGGAAACCCACATCTCCAGAACGTGGAAGTCCTTTCTGAATAGAACAATGACTTAAAATAATAGAAATGCTTTTATTTTCACTTTCAAGACAATTAAAAAAGACAGGATACGGTACCTCCAAACCAACCAACCACAGACACATTCTAAAATCTCCCCAGATTCCTGCCCAAGATCTGGTCATGCCTGTTCAGGTATCCATTAGGCCCAGGGTGGCAAGAGGAATGGGCCTGCCCCAACCTTGCAATGCATGCAATAAACCTGCCTTGGGAAATAATAGAAGCAGACTTTGCCAACCTGGTGCCCCCCAGAAGTCTTAGACTACAACTGCATTGGGAGTTGTAGTCCATAGGAAGCTGCCTTATACAGAGTAATACAACTGTCCCATTGTCTGCACTGACTGGCAGCAGCTCTCCAGGGTTTCAGGCACAAATTCTCTCCCAGTCCTACCTCCATCAGAGATTGAACCAGGAGGCTTCTGCATGCAAAGCAGACACCCCACCAGTGAGTTGTGGCTGCAGGTGTAGCCCAAAACCACTTTAGACCATTGTTCTTATAATGTACACTTTTCATTTGTGAAGTACTTGAAAAGCTCTACTGTTCACTGAGATATGTTGGTCCCATTTTACAGATGGGGGTAGTGGTGGCTGAGAGAGCCAGCAGCTTGCTGAAAGCCACACAATAAGCTGACTACTCACAGGTCTGATCTTGCTCCACTGGGAAAGTAAATGACAAAAAATTAAAAGGGCCTTGCTGGATCAGAGATCCATCTAGCCCAGTGTCCAATCACAACCTTCTGGAAAGCTAACAAAAAGGACAGAGTCCTGCATTTATACATGGATGCTCATGACAAACAGCAATGAAATGGCACACCCTGCATAATTTTTTCCAACGTTCTGGAAAGCCATTTAAGGCACTAGCCATGAGGGAATAAGTAAACTGGCCTACCTCACAGGACTGCTGTAAGTGCATTATTATTTTTATTACATTTGTAGCCTGCCTTTCCTTCAAGGAGCTCAACGCAGTGCTGATTCTCATTGACAAATGTGCATATTTGACCATTACAATAATCCTGAGAGGTAGATCAAGCTGATGGGAAGGCAAACTGGCTCAAGGGCACCTGCTGAGGTTCATGGTCCAATTGGGGGATTTGAACCCAGATCTCCCTGCTTGCAGTCTGACACTCAAACCCAAGAAAGGGGAACCCGCAGGCTTCCAGATGACCCCTGACTATTGGACATGCTGGATGATGGGAGATGGAACCCAAACGCACCTGGAGGGCCTCAGGCTCTTGTACCCCTGCCCTAACCACTAGGCCACATGTGTACAAACACAACAGACAGTTTAAAGCAATATATGAATGCCACAAGCTATCACCAGCAAGGGGTTATGAAGTGTGTGGGGAGCACATGTGTATGTTTGTGTTTCCTTATAAATAAACAAGGCCTACTAGGTTTGATGGAAGGTTCATTTATCCAAGCATTTTGCTTCCAATAGAATGTGCACTGCTGGGCACTCCTTAGCAGGCATTCTCAGGACCTCAGAGGTAGGCTGCGCCTGTATATGGATGTACCATTTTGAAGTCACGGAAGAGAAAAGCAAACTAGAGGAAAGGTAGGAAGAAAGAAGAGGAGAATGTGGAAAGGGGTAAATGGAGGAAAACGTAAGAAAAGCCTTGCTGGATTAGGCCAGTGGCCCATCTAGTCCAGGCACCCCCAAACTGCGGCCCTCCAGATGTTTTGGCTTACAACTCCCATGATCCCTAGCTAACAGGACCAGTGGTCAGGGATGATGGGAATTGTAGTCCAAAACATCTGGAGGGCCGAAGTTTGGGGATGCCTGATCTAGTCCATCATCCTGTTTTCACTGTGGTCAATCAGGTGCCCATTATGGGAAGCCTGCAAGCAGGAACAAGAACCCTCTACCCTTCTGTGGTTTCTGGCAAGTGGTATTCAGAAGCGTTAGCTTTTTACTGCTTCTGACCATGGAAGCACAGCATAGCCATGGTGTGCAGTAGCCACTGACAGCGCTATTTTATCCCCTCCCCACCCCCTTTGAAAGAGGAGGATGAGAAAATAGGTAGGAAGACGATAATGACATAAAAGACAGCAGGGTAATATATAAAGAGAGACAGAATGAAGTCCTTGCGACAACAAATAAATGGAAATTCAGTGAGGAAAAGGAGAGTAGTGGTCAAAAGGGCTGGTACGAAATCAATAAAGAAGAGATGAATGGGGAGAAGGGGTGCATGTGAGAGAAATAAATAGAGGGAATAATTTATTTATTTATTATTTATTTCATAAAAATTTACACACCGATTGATCGTAAAAACAAATAAATTCAAAGCGGTTTACAAAAGATTGATGAATGGAGGAAGAAGGGGATGGATGGGGGAGATTAATGAATAAAGTATGGGAGGGGGAATAATGAATGAGGGTGGGGGAGAGAAAACCTAACGCTTTAAGGTTGAGCCCAGGAAGATGAATAAAATGAGGGAGAAGGACTCACCCTCCAGCGAAGAGATGTAGCAGCGTGCTGTTCTCCTGCGTGGGTCCGGCCATGCCTGCCTGCCTGCCTGCCTGCCTGCCGGGCCGGCCTGTCCGGTCACCACAATCCCCGCAGTTCCTACTGCTGCTTCCAATGCCGAGGACGGCCAGGCAGAACTGGGCCTGCGCCAACACAGCCAGCCAGGTCACGCGACGCCGGCAGCCAGCTCCACGTGCATAACGAGCCAACCGCGAGGCAGCCTGGCCGGCTGCGAGGTTAAAACTAAAAAAAAAAAAGAAGGCGTGACGCCGGCTCTGACGTCGTCCCCTTCCGGAAGCGGCGATAGGCTCCCTGCGACGCAGGCAAGGGGGCGCGGCGGCTGGCGCAATAGAGTTCAGCCCACGATGACTTAAGAAAGGGAGGTGGGGCCAGCGCACAGTTTGCTTCAATGTTAATTTTATGAATGGAGCGGGAAGGGGATTGGCGCATTCTGAGAGAGGTGGGTGGGGCGATGCTGGGGTTTGTAAGAGGTTTGAAGGTTGTGTTCCTAGGCGCGTTTACTTGCGAGTAAGAAGCACCCTCCATCTCTCATAGTTTAGCACAGGATCTGTCTGCAACTCTGCAGAGTCCGATGCAGTAAAAACACAACAAAGGGTTATAGCTAACTAAGTTTTACTCAAATGCAGGCTCATTGAGTGATATCCAATGGCCAATTGCTAATTCGATTTAGAGTAGACCCACTGAAGTTAATGGTCATAACTCACTTAGGGTTCATTCTCTTCAATGGACTTGGCGGGGCATTACCAATTTTTAAATTTATTTATTTATTTATTTATTTTTCACCCTTCTCCAAAGGCACATCACAACATAAATTAACTGATACAGCTAAAAAGCACAACCATCAGTTATAAACATATTTATAAAACACATTAATAAGTTACCATATTAAAAAAACTGCACTGAATCAAAACAATGTAATTTAAGAGCACAAGAGGAGAAGAAAATATACAACACTGGCATTTGCTCCCACAAGATGCAGTGCTGGCTATCAACCTGGATGGCTTTAAGAGAGGACTAGACAAAAGGGGACGTGGGTGGCACTGTAGTCTAAACCACAGAGCCTAGGACTTGCCGATCAGAATTTCTGCAACAGGGTGAGCTCCCATTGTTTGGTCCCAGCTCCTGCCCACCTAGCAGTTCGAAAGCATGTCAAGTCCAAGTAGATAAATAGGCACTGCTACAGCGGGAAGTTAAATGGTGTTTCAATGCGCTGCTCTGGTTCACCAGAAGCGGCTTAGTCATGCTGGCCACATGACCCAGAAGCTGTCTGCGGACAAACGTCGGCTCCTGCGGACTATAGAGCGAGATGAGCGCCGCAACCCCAGAGACGTCCGTGACTGGACCTAATGGTCAGGAGTACCTTTAAAAGGTAAAGGTAAAGGGGCCCCTGACCATTAGGTCCAGTTGTGACCGACTCTGGGGTTGTGCGCTCATCTCGCATTATTGGCCGAGGGAGCCGGCGTACAGCTTCCAGGTCATGTGGCCAGCATGACAAAGCTGCTTCTGGCGAACCAGAGCAGCACACAGAAACGACGTTTATCGCCCCGCTGTAGCGGTCCCTATTTATCTACTTGCACTTTGACATGCTATCGAACTGCTAGGTTGGCAGGGGTACCTTTACCTTTAGACAAAAAGAGGCAGTGATGAATTTGAATGTACATCTAAGGAGGGTTAAGGACATTGCAGTTGTTTTCTTTCATTTTATTGTTGTTTGTTAGCCACTTTGAGTCTCTTAGGAGAAATGGGTGGGATAGAATTATATAAAACAGCAACAACAATTGGGGCAGAGATTGCTTTGGATGCTATTTTGGGCCTCCTCCAAGCCTGTGGTGGAGCCAGTCTCCTTGTTCAGTTCATGGCCCTAGCCAAGTCTGTTAAGCATCTCTCCGCATGACTAAAGTGTTAGGCTTTAGTGCAGGTGTGTTGCCATAGAAATGCCCCCCTCCCCAGACTGGGGGTGAGGATTTGTGGGTATAGGAGAGCAATAGCCCAGGGGTCAGTTTTCTCTTGGCTCATGGTCAACTGGAGAGAGCTTTGCTTGGGGGAAGTGCCATAGCTCAGTGGTAGAGCACCTCTTTCACATGCAGAAGCTCCCAGTTTCAATATCTGGCATCTCCAGGTAGGGCTTGGAAAAGATCCTGCCTATAAGCAGAGAGCTGCTGCCAGCCAGTATTGACAAGACTGAGCCAAGACTTGGGATATGGCAGCTTCCTATGTTTCTGTGATAACCCCCCACCAAAAAAAATCTAATGGGAGAGCAAGATCTGCAGGAGTGTTAATGCTCTGACTGGAAGAGTTTCCCCACCCCTGTGCTGAACAAAGCCCTACTTTTTAAATTGTTGCTGCTGTCTGGGAAAGTCTCCTTCAAAACCTCCCTCTTTGTATTTCCAAAATTCCTTCAGTAGCACCTTAAAGACCAACTAAGTTTATATTTTGGTATGAGCTTTCGTGTGCATGCACACTTCTTCAGATACACTAGAAACAGAAGTGTCAGACCCTCTGATTCCAGAGGGAGGCCTTCTGAAGTTGGATCTTTTTTGTGAGAGGCTGAGCAAACACGCCCCCCTCCTTTCACCCTTCTTATAGGAGCCTTGCCAAAGAGACAGCTGTCAGTCACAGGACAAGATGGGATAATTTTGGAAGGGGTTACATTTGAAAAGCGAGAGGCTGAGGGAGAAGGCTGTGGTCTGAAGGATTAGATGCATTAGATGCTTTGCATGCAGAAGGTCCTAGTTCAATCCCCAGTGGACTGTCCAGGGAGGGCTTGGAGAGACAACCCCTGCTTGAGACCCTGGAGAGCTGCTGCCAGCCAGTGTAGACCATACTGAGCTAGATGGGCCCGCACTGACTGGCAGCAGCTCTACAGGATTTCAGGCTGCGTTTTCTTCCCAAACCTACCTGGAGATGCAATTGGGGATTGAACCTGAGACCTTCTGCATGCAAAGCAGATGCTCTACAAGTGAGCTGTGCTCTTCCCATAATTCCTTGGCATCTCTGGGAGAGAAAGAGAGACCCCTTTCTGAAACCCTGGAGAGCTGCTGCTGGTCGGTGTATTGACCTAGATAGACCAATGGCCTGACTCTGTTATAAGGCAGCTCCCTATGTTCCTATACGACAGTGGTATGGGAGGAAATCAATAGAAATGATTGACTCAAAGAAGAATGAGATGCGTTTTTAAGCCCAGGGGAGGCAATGGGAACTGTCTGAATCTAACCCCACCCCATAACACCCATCATTATATACACAGCCTTCGTCTCCTGCCTGTGGGGGGGGGGATGACCCCTGCATGCCGCGTGACTTTCCTGATTTGCTTTATTTCATTTTCTGCATCCCTCCAGCCTTTTGCTCAACTTTACCCTCAAAGCAGCAGATGGAAAGTGTTAGGGAATTTTATAGGGGGGGGGGGCACCCAAACGAGGCTTCATTTGGGAATCAAGATTGGCACAAATGCCCTCAAGGGGACCCCGTCTGATCCTACAACACCACTCTAGTATTGCACCAACACGATCAAGCCCTGTGTAATAAAGGCTCCCTTTCCTACCCTTTCTCTGTTGCCTGAGACTCTATGTAACCCTATTTCTTTATGAATGAATACTGTGTATTTTTATTTCTAAATGAAACCCCCTTTTGCTACTCTGGCCTAGGGCTCTCAGGGATGCAGGGAACAGCCATAATCCTTTAAGCAAGAGGTCAGGTAGCCAGGGTGGTGCTCCTCTGCATATCCATAATCCATTCAGGTACCATCTCCTGCCATTCCCGACCCTCCGAAGCCAGAGGCAATACACACACCTGGACCCATTGTTTTTCCCCGCCAGGTACTCAAGGATCCCCTCCCAGATACTTACTGGTACCTGCTTATCAATGTCCTGGGACATCATGCATTGTTACCTTATGTTAATCCTGTTTGCCTCCTGTTTACCTGTATGCTAATGCCCCTTGCACGTTCCCCTTTTCTGACATTTTACCCTGTCACAAGTGATGTATGTATGATGCTTTCGATGTGCATTATGGGATGGTGGTGGGAACTTTTAAAAGTTCTTGCAGCCCTGTTCACGGTGTTCAGTCTGGCATTGAACCTGCTGCGCAGTAATAAACCTTGCTGTTTGCTCCGGATCATGGCTGGACTCCTTCCTTTTATACTCCGCAGCGACCACAGGCCCTTGCCTGATGAGCTGGATGGCTGAGCATTCTCACACCCAGAATTTTTCCCTAACAGAAAGAGACAGATCATAGACAAACAAGACCTGCAACCTTTTGCAATCCAAAGAAAAAGCCATGAGGCGATGCACTAGGAAATTGGTCGATAAGAAAACATCAGCAGCCAGAAGCCTGCTTATAAAAAAAAAAAAACAGGCATCTCTTAGAACTGGGACGAGGCTGCATTATTGATCCATCTAGCTGTTGTCAATGGCCAAGTGGCAGCAGCTCTCCAAGAAAGAGCACGTGTCTGGCATGCAGAGGGTCCCTGATTCAGTCCCTGATGGCATCTCCAGGTAGGGATGAGAAAGACTCTCTGAAACCTTGGAGAGTTACTGCCAGTCAGTGTAGGGAATACTGAGTGAGATGGGTCAGTGGTCTGAGTTAGTAGAAAGCAGTTTGCTGTATACATTGCTTAAAATAATAGCTTCTGTTAATTATTCCGTGTGTGTGTTTGTGGGTAAACCGGTTGCTTCATGGAATTTCAGTATTGACCTTTTGCTCCTGGGAAGTTCATCAGAGTTTACACTTGATAAGACATTCCCTGTCTTGTTTGCAGACATAGTGGCCCAACAACCATGTGATTTATATGGGTTTTGAGGGCCCAGCAGCAGGTAAACAATCCTCTGTCCTGGTGATTAACCTTTACCTTTCTCCCTGTTTCAACATCTATTCTTTATCATTTTCTTTATTAAATTTGTATACCACTGCCCTTCATCCAAAGATCACAGAACAGTTCACAACACAAAAATACAAAATGAGAACACAAAATGCACAAAACACAAAACAAGTCAATAACCCTGTTCCCACAAACACATTTTCCCCAGACCTTGAGTGTAAAACTGTCAGAATACCAGGCTTTTGCGCTCTACCTGCAAGGCAATCAATGCATGCCCAACATTTTTTGCATTGCAAATTTATAAATTTCCCTGGACAGTGAGTTCTTGTTGTGTCTAGGGCAGGTAAGAGGGATGGGACCTGGTTCTTTTAGGTCAGGGCCAAGGTCAGGGCCAAGTGAAGTGGAATGGGGGAACTCAATGACATTACAGCCTGCATTTTGTAATACCTGTTTAACTATATAAATTAAAACTGTACAGATCATTGTATGAAACTGTAATGTTATTCATTGCAAAACATTCTGAGTGGTGTTTTTATGCTAGAATAGCAGGATATAAGTAAGTTTAAAAGATAAGTTTTTATTCTATTGTGGGATCAATAGAGTGGGAAATTATCCAATACTGAACTGAAGGCAAAAAAACAAAACAAAAACTAAAAGCACCAACAGGTCTGTGAAGTGACAGTCAACAACTCCAACTCTGGAAGTTGATTTGTACAATCAGATGGTATTATACTCCAGCAACAATCCTTCTGAATTATTGAATTGCCACAGATCTCTGTCTTGGAGCAAATTAAAAAGCTCAGAATTCCACTACCTGATGATCCCCATTGAAAACAAAACTAAACAAATTTCTAGTCCTTATGACTGAAAAAGATTTCTTGAAAGCAGATGAGTAGTGCCTGCTGAAATTTCACAAGCCAGAGAGACTTAATTTGGAGACGGAGGCGGGAAAATGGCATTATTAATAAACAAAACATTTATATTAATCATTCCTAAAACAATTAAAATTGATGATAAGCTAAAAACCATATTACAACATATGCCATGTTAAATCACGGCTTCCCCCAGAGACTTCTGGGAACTGTAGTTTGTTTAAGGTGCTGAAAGTTGCTAGGAGACCCCCCCTCACAGGGCTATAATTCCCAGCACCCTTGATGAAATAGTGTTTCCAGGATTCCTCGGGGGTAGAGTGGTACAAAGTGGTTCTAGAGTGCTTTCTGTGTCTCCCTCCTTTCACCTACAGGCCTCCCACATCAGCTCAGGGGACGGGGACGTCCTATCAGGAGCAAATGCTAAGCCTTAAGCAACTGGCACATCACATTGCCAAAGGATTATTTATAGCCGACATGCAGCTCTGGGGACAGAACTGGTTTGCTCAGCCTGCAGGCCTGCCAAATAACCTTTTAACAAGTTGGAGAAGGGAAATTGGATCTGCTGCAGCTCAGTCTGAGAAGGTGACTTGGTGGAGGAGGCCAAGTGGGGGGCCTGTAAGATGCCCCAGGGAACATCATATTGATGGGCGGTCTTAGAATTCACAAAAGGCATGTAATGGAGAAAAGGATGTGGGCGTGGGGGGAGGGGGAGGGGGAACCCCAGGAGGATAATTCTGCATGTTAGCGCATTGTCAGGAATTGATTAGGAACGCAGGAAGTGCCTTACACTGAGTCAAATAATTGATCCTCTTAGCTCAGCATTGTCAATACTGACTGGCAGCAGCTGTCCAGGATCTCAGACAGGAAGCCTTTTCCCTGTCTCTTCCGGAAGATGTTGAGGTTTGAACCTGGAAACTTCTGCATATTCTCTTAAGGCACAGAAATATAGGAGGGTGCTGCATATTGTCAGACCATTGACGCATCTAGCACATGACAGGAGTGGACTTTCGTCATCTTTCATATGACACCCTGTGCGAGGCCAATTATTTGGAGCTCCCAAATGGATCTCCTTGGCCCACTTTAAAGCCTGCGTCTGATTTTGTATTGCAGTCACGATGGTCTGAATGTGAGAATCTTCTTGACATGGTCTGGCGCACAGTAACCAGGCAACACTCATCTTACCGTGTAGGCAAGCAGCCAGTGGACCAAAGAAGAATGAGGACAAATGGATGGTGACCCAGCTCGGGCTGCTGGAGGGGAGGGGGAAACGGGAGCCACGGCAGGCAGCAAGTGGCTCCAAGTGACCAAGAAACCAGATCGCCTCCAGTTGCATCTGCAGTCAATGCACCGTGCTCAATACATTATATATAACGGAAACAGATTGCTGCCTTATACTGAGTCAGACCGTTGGCCCCTCTAGCTCAATATTGTTTACACAAACTGGCAGGTGGCCTCCAGGCTTTCAGTCAGGGTACATTCCCAACCCTTCCTGGATGCCACTGTGGACCGAACCTAACTTCTTCTACCTGCAAAGCAGATGCTCTACCACTGAGCTATGACCCTTCCTGTAAAGAAGGGGAAAAGCCCTGAGGTGCATTTAATTATTCCCCTTCCACTTTCGGAGGCTGCATTGCAGAGGGCAGCTAAAGTGTGTACATGTTGTGTGACTGAGCCTTCCTTGGACCTTCGCTTGCAAAACAGATGCCCTAGCATTGACCTGCAGCTACAGGAGGTCCAGTCCAAAACACCCGGACCATAGCCCTTCCAAAATGTATGCAAGGAATGATTCCACTTGACTAAAATAAAAAAATTCCTTCAGTAGCACCTTAAAGACCAACTAAGTTTATATTTTGGTATGAGCTTTCGTGTGCATGCACACTTCTTCCACTTGACTAAGTTTGTGGAGTTTGGGGATCTAGAGAAAATGATCCAACAGCCAGGCTCATCATCATTTTATCATAGTTGTTTTACTCTGTGTAAGCCACATGGAATTATAGAATTGTAGAGTTAGAAGAGGCCCTCAAGGGTCGTCCAGTTCAACCCCCTGCAATCCTGACCCATTTGTGCCACAGAGAGCATCTATCTAGCCCTGGTCTGGGGAAAAGGAAGGATATAAATCAGTAGAACATTATTATTATTATTATTATTATTATTATTATTATTATATTTATATACCACTTACATGCCCAAATGGCTTCTAAAAGGTCACAGCAAAAACCATACATAATTAAAAAGAGCAATAAAACAGTTCCTATCTTATCAGGACTAGCCGCCTCTGATTTTCTCCAAGAATCTAACTAATTCCTTTTTAAAGATATCTGTGTTGGTGGCCATCTTGTGGCAGTGAGTTCCACATGTTAACCACAATAGACCTGTGCAGGTGTGGGGGCAGCTGGGTACACTTGGCCTGGGCATCGCAGAGAGCTAAGCTGATCACAGGGTGTGGGTTGCCAGGGACTGACTGGCTGCTTTATTGTTTGAGTTTATAACTTTATTCTAACAAGACTTTATTCTATCCTGCCCCAGGCCTCAGACAACCTCTGCACAGGCCTGACTGGTTATAACAGCTGCGGCACTCCTACAAACCAAGGAATGGGGAAGATTCTCCCTTCACATGAGCAGACCAGCTTCAGATTGGGGACAATTTATAGCAGCTGCCTGGAACGCACATATGTTTGGAGAATGCAGGCTGGATTTATATGCGGCAAATGTGCATGTTTTGCTGTTCAGCGTAACAAGAGCAGCAGCCGGTCAGGAAGTAGAGGTTGAAAGGTTGGCAAAAAATTGCTCACACTTCAGCAGCCACCAGGGGGCAACCAAAGCCTACAGTCTGCTGCCCGATTTCACATCCTTTGAGAGATAGTACAGGAACTACTGGTGCTGTCCACAACACAAACTTTTCAGGGCCAGGGGGGTGCTTGATGGTCAAGGGAGGGGGGAGGCAGGCCTTTGGAAAGCTCGGCCTGCTGGTCCCACCCTTGCATGCACACCCATCTGTGGGGCTGGTGTGTTTTTTCCCCTCTGCAACATGGTGTGATGTAAAGTCACTCCACGAGCCAGCGAAATGGCACTCATTCAGGAATGTGCTGCTCTGGATGAAGTATTTTGCAAAGGGGGAGCGAAAAAGGGAGGGGATCGGGGTGTGCATGTCAAGGGGCTGAGAGGGCTGGAGTACACCCTTCTGGGGCAGCAGGACTGTTGAGCTGGCCCAGATTGGGAGGGACGGTTTTCTGGAATCCATTTTAACATCAACAAACTCCAGTATTTTGCAGATCGACTGTGGGGGATATTCAGAGATCTGCAGCTATCATTCTTACTGCCTGCCCCACAGAGCAAATAAAAGTACCTAGCTCTTACTTTTCCACCTCCTGTATATGGTGCCCTCGACTGGCATCAGCAATCAGTACTGTTTGGGCATTTATTGGGATTAGCCTGCTTGCTTCTGTAAAAAATAATAATAATAAAAATGCACCACACACAGGATACAGATTTGCATTAAATTGGCATATGCTAATTTAAATGCATAGGTGCAGATTCAGAAATGATTACTATCCAGTCTTCATTGAGCATTCTTCTTGATTTGCTTGCAGGGCTTTCATATATTTGGAGGCTAGCGGAGGCGGAATTACATTGAAAAGTGTGGGTGAATGAATGGGAATATGTATAAACACCTCACAAGCAAACCAGGGTGAATGCTCATACAGTGGTACCTTGGTTTGCAACCGTTTTGGATTACAACCATGTCAAACCTGGAAGTGTTTGTCCCTTTTTTTGGATTAAAACCCTCTCTTTTTTGGATTACAACCCGTTTTTTTGGGAGACCCCATCAGCAAAAGCGTGCCTTGGGTTACAACCTGTTTTGGTTTACAACCGGACCTCCGGAAACCGATTATGGTTGTAAACCAAGGTACCACTGTAGTTGCATAACTACCCTGAAAAATATTCTGATTAACAATAGATAAAGACGAGGCATAGTCGAATGCCCACGTCAGCTTTGTGCAAGCAAATCAGGATGAATGCTCAATAAACAGGGTGTCTGGGGTGGCAGCTAGGTAGCAAGATGATGAGGAAAAGCCTCCGCCCCAGACCATCAGGAGCACCTGCCAGTCAGAGTAGGCAATACTGGGTGAGATGCAGAAGGGGATGAGGTTCAATGTAAGGCAGCATCACACATTAAGAGTTTGAGCCTGCTTATTCCAGAATTCAGGCTGATGCAGACAGACGGCGGGCGATAGAGGTGACAGAGGAGGCTCCTTCCAGACACAGTTTGGCCCCCTCCTTGACTTGATTGTTTGAAGCCAGCCTATATTTACAAAACCTTGCATTCTGAAACAGTTTCCGCAGCCACAAGGCAGTGCCAGCAACAGACTTTAGTGTGCCCTCAACACACATGCCCAACGGCCAGGGCCGTCTTAACAATAGGCGCTAGGGGTGCAGGGCACCTGGGCCCCGGGCTCTCAGGGGCGCCAGGCCGAGAGTCCAGGGCCTGAGAGTTGAGTCTGGGGAAGAGCCCGCCTGTAGGTCAGAGCGCTGTGGCGGGCTCTTCTGCTGTGGGCGGTTCTGTGCCGCGAGTTTGGGGGTGATTGAGGCTGTGAGACACTGAGGTGGCTGGCTGGCTCCGCCCTCCTGCACGCCTGGGACTGGGCAACCGGGGGGCGCGCTGGGCAGATCATTGCACCCCGGTGCCGCATATGCTTAAGACAGCCCTGCCAATGGCCAGGACCTTACAGCATTTCCCCTTTTTCTGCTGCCACAATAGCTTGGTAGTCTCTACACTGACTGGCAGCAGCTAAAGGCCCAAGGTTTTGGGCATAGTTTAAAGGCTGTCCCCTGGATAGGTTGAAGGGATAAAAGATGCTTTAAACCCAGGACTTTGAGGCTCGATGGGCAACTGTCGACCATCACTCCCCCCCCCCTGCTCTCAGCGCAAAGTTATCCCACCATTTATGCTATGCAGGGAGTGTTTGGCTGTTGCCCAGGCAACCACTCAAACACACCTTGCCTCCTGGGCCTCATGAAGGCTTCACGCGACTGCTGGGACCAGGCCGGGGAGGCCCAAGCGCTGAGGAAACAGATTCCTGTCAGCTTGCCGCTAACACCCCGAGATGCCTGAGCAGGGGCCATGGAAGGGGCTGCGGGCTGCAGGGAAGCAGGATGGCATGTTTAACTCATGGCCTGCAAAAAAGGAAGAGTTGTGTTGGGCCTTAGGCTTGGTGTGAGGCATCAGAGGGTTTGAAGTGCACAAAGGAGCCATGGGCCACCCTGCTGCCATGCCACTGCCCCACCAGCCTTGGGCAGCCTCCGCTTGCCTGCCTTCTTATTTACAAGCAGTCTAGGGGGTGCCACAGCCTGTCAGCTTCCTCCTTCCTCAGTCTCAGTGTTGTGCCTTGTAGAAGTCAGCTGGGAGGAGGAAGATGGGGATGAAACCAGAACCAGTTGCTGCCACCTATTGGTGATCTCCCTGCCTTCTGCCCTACCAGTCCCAATTGGCACCTGCCACCTCTAGGGTGTATGGAGGAGACTCCAGGGTTGAGTTGCCCTCAGGCACCTCTGATGTTAGGGACTGGCAAGACTACAAGGTGGGGGCAGAGGAGGCAAGGGGCACGAGGATGATCCAGGGGAAGGGGGCCATGATTCATGGGATTCTGTGCCACCCATGAGAGAAGGGGAAGAACAAGAGTCTGGGCAGTCAGAGGTGGGGGAAGAGGTTCAGGAAGGCGCAGAGGCGGAAGAGACAGTCCCAGAGGGAGAGTCTGGCCCTCCTCCACTGACTCCAAGGACGAAGAACGTCTTAAAGCGACAGGAGCAGCTGGAGATGCCGTGGAAGAGAAGTTGCCAGTTGCTTGTGAGCACCATGTTGCAAGAGGTGGCTCAAATGCGCCGGAGGAGGTTTGGCACACTGTTGCTCCAACAGTTGGGACAGAGCGCAAGTCTGAAGGAGGAGATGCCCAGCTAGCTATTTAGCAGGAGTGGTGCAAGTGATTATTGCGCCTTAGGAGCTGATGCAATGGCCAATAAAGAACCAAACTTTCATTTCATGTGTCCTCCTTGTGGAGGCTGGGTGTGTTTGGGGGTTTGCCAACAGGGGTGAGTGGCGATGGAGACAGTTGGGGTGTAAGAGGCAGAATGTGAGTGCCAGGCATCGGGGGATGGGCTCCTTCTCTAACAGCCCACTGTGCCCCTCCCCAGTATACATCCTGCTGGGCCCTTTCCCTGGACCTGACTCAGCACCTGTGGCATCATCCCCAGAAAACTCGGAGACCTCTCTGTCTCTCCTCTCTGGTAACACTAGAACTTGTAGCCATCCAATGAAGCTGAATGTTGGAAGATTCAAGTCTGAAAAAAGAAAGTCCTTCATGCAGCACATTGTTAAACTATGGAACTCACCCCCACAGGAAGCAAGGATGCCCACCAACCTGGATGGCTTTAAATGAGAATCAGGCAGATTTGTGGAGGAGAGGGCTATCAATGGCTACTAGCCGTGATGCTTTGCCTCCACAGCTGGAGGCAGTAATGTTTCTGAATGCCAGTTGCTGGAAGCCGCAGGAGGGGAGTTTGCTCTTATGCTCAGGTCCTGCTCTTATGCTCAGGTTTCCCATTGGGGCATCTGGTTGGCCACTGCAAGAACAGGATGCTGGACAAGATGGCCTGATCCATCTTGTAATGTTTCTGAATGCCAGTTGCTGGAAGCCGCAGGAGGGGAGTTTGCTCTTATGCTCAGGTCCTGCTCTTATGCTCAGGTTTCCCATTGGGGCATCTGGTTGGCCACTGCAAGAACAGGATGCTGGACAAGATGGCCTGATCCATCTTGTAATGTTTCTGAATGCCAGTTGCTGGAAGCCGCAGGAGGGGAGTTTGCTCTTATGCTCAGGTCCTGCTCTTATGCTCAGGTTTCCCATTGGGGCATCTGGTTGGCCACTGCAAGAACAGGATGCTGGACAAGATGGCCTGATCCAGCAGGACTAGTCATATGTTCTATGTTCCTTAAGCCCAAACACCATTTGACACAGCCTGCTGGTCCCTCACTGGAGTCACCAGGTGCCAGCTCTCCCAAGACGTCTCCACGGGGCTCGTGACCAGGGGCAGCGCATCCCATTTTGCCACCTGAGGCAGAATGGGAAGGTGTCACCCCACTCTGCTGCCACCGCGCTGCCCACCGACAGAAACCTGTTTTACCCGGGTTGTGTGGCGGCGCCTGTGAAGTGGCAACGATTATGGCAGGTTCCAGCGAGGTCTTATAGAGTATCTCCAGAAACCACTGCTGCTTCTCCATTGGTAATGGAGGCAGCAGGGCAGATGGGATGTCTGAAGTTGTGCTGCCTCTTGGGCTTCCATACCTGTGGCGGCTGTTTCAGCCCGCCTTGTGGGCAGGCAAGCCCTGCTCATGGCAGGCAGCAAAACAGCTGAAGTGCTCCTGCACAGAAGCTGGCACAGAAGCGGTCGCTGCTGCTGCAGAGGGCAGGACCAAAGGATGGCAATTTGCAGGCAATTTGACAGTGGAACTGTCTGCCACTAGAGGGGCTGTGCTCTCCTCCACCAAGGGCATTTAGAAGCAGAGATTGGGAAGTCATCTGTCAGGGCAGAGGCAGATATAGGGCAGTGGATATGGGGGCACTGGGCACGGTGCCAAGGAGGGCGCCTTCCCAAAGCCTGGAAATGCTTATCCCGTGCCTCCTTCCCAAAGCCTGGCACCTTGTTTACCCAGCTTAAGCCGGCATCACAAGGAGCTGAAAAGAGGGCATCAAATGTTGGCCTTGCACAGGGCGGCATATTACCAAGGCCAGTCCCTTGGCCAGGGGTGCCATAGTTGCAGGTCCCTGCAATGAGCAGGGGTTGACTAGATCAAGGTTCCTTCTTAACTTAAAATGCTTTGTCTGAGCCAGGGCCTCTCCCTCCCCCCATCACTGTGGATTCCCCCAATGAATCCTGGAAACTAGGTTACCCCTCCCAGAACAACAATTTCTAGCATGCTTAACAAACTACAATTCCCTGGATTCTTTGGGAAAGCCACGGCTTCAAATGAATGGTGTGCATGCAAACCTTTCTCTGTCTTGGATTTCTTATGAGTAGGGTGGTGGTTGTTGCTTTGTGTACCCCAAAAAAACCCCCATAAATATTTTCCTAGAAACTCAAATGTTCTGTACACAAGGAGCCTGATCCTGGCAGCAAGAAAATGCACGGGACAGGTTGTCCCGCATTCTCAACTTAGTTACAACATCCCAAGTCAATGTGCCATTTTACAAAAGGTGGGGGGTCATAGTTACCGACAGCCTTGCAACAGCTCTGTTTATCGACCTGACTCCCTTTGCAAGGATGTCCAAAATTGCAAAATGAAAGCCTTTTGCAGGGTAAACAAAGCGGGTGTTTTTGTTTTGCTTTTTCATCAGGCTATGACTAATACTCCAGAGTCCAAGAGAATGTCAGCAGGAGATAGGGAGTAGGGGTAGATTGTTCAGTGGCCGAGTTGGTTATGAGTCTGGCTTTGAACAACTGGAGCAAAGGGTGGATTCTTAAAACTCCTTGCGAGCTTGCGGAATACACAAAAGACTCGCCGGTGGGGCACAGCTTACATCACACTCACACTGAGAGCTGGTGTGGTGCAGAGGCCTGGGACCAGGGTTTAAATACCCAATCAGTCATAAAGCTCTCTAGATGACTTTGGGCCAGCCACTAGTAATACAGTACTAACCCAAACCATGCTGGCTTAGCATGAAAGAGCAAAGGTCCAGGCTCCCAGAGAGGAGATTGAGGCCACTTTGTTCCTTCTCAGTCATTTGGCTGAGCCTTGGGACTCAGCTATACAGCTGCAAATAGAACGTTTCAAGTGTGTTGTAAAGTGAGTGCAATATACAAATGTGGCACTAGATGGCGATTGTGAGCTATGGCAAATTAATTATATTTTTCAAAATGTTTTTATATGTGTGTAGAGTCCACCTTGGTTTGGCTTAGCATGCTGTCCGATCCTGTGCTACAGAAAAGTTCAGCTCTCTCCAGAAAAGCCATGAGCTGTAACCAATGCTTGTCCTACGTTTGAAAATAATCAAGCAAAGGTTGGATGCATCTTAACTTAAAACCATAATGAGAACCTCCTGGATCAAGCTGTTGGCCCCTCTAGTCCAGCATCCTCTTCTCACGGTGGCCAAGCAGATGCCTGTGGGAAGTCCACAAGCAGGACCCAAGCACAAGAGCCGTCTCCTCTCCTGTGGTTTCCAGTTACCAGTACAGTGGTACTTTGGGTTACAGACTCCATTAACCCAGAAATAGTACCTCGGGTTAAGAACTTTGGTTCAGGATGAGAACAGAAATCGTGCGGGGGCGGTGCAGTGGCAGCGGGAGGCCCCATTAGCTAAAGTGGTACCTCAGGTTAAGAACAGTTTCAGGTTAAGAACGGACCTCCGGAACGAATTAAGTTCTTAACCAGAGGTACCACTGTATTCATAAGCATTGCTGCCTGCAACTGCGGAGGCAGAGAATAGTCATTACACTAATGGCTAATAGCCCTCTCCTCTATGAATGTGAGTAATCCTTTTATAATCCTCTGTCCTTTGAAGGGGTCCCTGCTAGCAGTTTAAACCTTTGCAAGGTGACTTACCATTCTAAATAAAAAGCTTTCAGGTTGCATTGCAGTTGGCTCAAGGCCTTTTGTAAAAAGCTCTGCATGTTTCTATAAGCTGAACCATTGCAGCGGGAGAGCAGCAAGTTTGATAGAGCTAAATGCCAGGAAGCTATGTATAGGATTGCCGTTATAAATTGGGTTTTATGGGTATGTCTATGGACTAAGACTGAGAGGCAAGGTTATATAATCTCTACTCACCCATGAATCTCACTGGGTGATATAGAGGCCAGTCATTGTCTCTCAGGCTAAGCTACCTCACAGGATTGTTGTAAGGACTGAGGAGGGGGAGAACCATGTATGCCACCTTGAGCAAATTGCAGAAAAAGGTGGGATAGAAATGGAATAAATAAGTTTTGTCCTAGATGTAATTTGAGTCCACCTTCAAAAGCAAAAGGCAGCCCCAGGGATAATGCCGTGCAGTCGCCCAACTGGGAGGCCATTAGACAACATGGATAACTGCTAGCCAGACTTCCCCTAGATGTGTACGTTCTGCACTAAGGCAACCTCTGTTTTTGTGATAACAGGCCATTCCTGGACAACAGCAGACTCCTTTCACTTCCCGCTGGCTCCCGAGATTCCCAGTGGAGTCAGCAGACTCTGAGCGAGACCCTTTAAGTTCACCACCCCAAGGCTAAAAAAAGCTCCTTTTCTGAATGCTGGCCATTCACCTCCCGTATCACACCCCCTCCTTGCACCAAGGTTATAAATACACTGAATGCGTCTAGACTGCATCTAAACTTGGCCATGGTCACACCTTTTGATACTAGGAAGCTAAAAAGGGGGGGTCTTTATGGACACATGTGAGATCGAGAGAGAGAATTGACCTAGCCCCCTTTCTGCCCCCTCCATGTCTCTTTTTCCTTCGAAACAGAGACTGGCATCCTTTGCTAAGGGGACCCTGGAGATCCTCTGCCCCTCAAAAGGCAGCCAGGCGCCTTGCCCAGGAGGAAATGCCTTACCCCAAATCCCTTCCTGTAGTGTGTTCAATGCTCCATTGAAGGAGAGACCCTGCACACCACCGCAGCGTTCATGCTAGCTCTCTGGTTAGTGCTCTCCAGTTTTGCTTTGCACATCAGAGGATCCTTGCCACCAGCTGCTTTGCTGTCTCCAGGGTGAGCTTTCTTTTGAGATGCACGATGGCTTTGCACAGGTACATAGGAACATGACTTATACTGAATAAGATCACTGGTCCATCTGGCTCAGTGTTGTCTTCACTGACTGGTGGAAGCTCTCC
This sequence comes from Zootoca vivipara, assembly GCF_965207765.1. NCBI lineage: Eukaryota > Metazoa > Chordata > Lepidosauria > Squamata > Lacertidae > Zootoca > Zootoca vivipara. The sequence continues at coordinate 13,481,621 of NC_142589.1, forward strand.
AGTGCTTCAGAGACAAGAAGACTACCTGATGCCGGGACTGAACCTTCTGCATGAAAAGCTGGTGCTCTGCAACTGAGCTACAGCCCCCCTCTATCCCTGATCCAGGTCAAGCAGATATGGCAGGGGATGCTGAAGCATCAGCCCAGAGCCACAAAATCTGAATCCTAAAATGTCTCTCTCTCGGTCCCACAACTCCAGCCCTCCTTCAACCCATTTCAAGGAAATGTTGCAGCTCAGTGGTAAAGCACACGTTTTGCATGTAGATTTCGGGTGGGAAACCTGTGCCCGCCCCCAGGTGTTGTTGTAATAACAACTCCCATATTCCCTGACCACTGGCCATGTTGGGTGGGGTTGATGAGAGTCCAACATCATCAGAAAGGGCACATTCCCCATCTAAGACAACTGTGGCCCTCCAGATACAGATGAACTACAACTCCCATTATGCCAGATCATTCACAATGGTGGCTGGGGCTGATGGGAGCCTGAAAGTCAAGAGACATGCTGCTGGGAAGAGGATATAATGCTGAGTCGGCTCAGAAGGACCAATGCCTGACTCGGCATATGACAGCTTTGGATGCTCAGTATCATGTGCATACTATTGCCCTCTGTTGGCAGCTACTATAACGGCACTCTGATCAATGACTTACGGAAAACTCCTCATGAGATAAGAGTTTACAATGTGGTTCACAAATTTTGGGTTTTTACAATGTGCTGATAAGCAACCCTTTAGGCAAGGGAGGCTGGTTCAGTTAGGGCAAAAGCGCCACTGCCCCACCAACCTCAGTTGGTGCCCTCAGCCAGCCCTCCAGCTGCCCTGCCATCTCATCGATAACCAGAGAGTGGCCATATCAGATTCCTCCTCCTCCTTAGTCTCAGTGTTGCTGCACTAAAGAACTCAGCAGGGAGGAGGATGGGGAGAAAACTATAATTAGTTGGCTTTGGCTTATATTGGCTCTGGCTCAGCCACTCATTGGCTTTGGCTCCACCTACCATTGGGCTCTTTGCCTTTCGCCCTAACAGTCTCAATGGGCACCAGTCACCACTGCTTTTAGGTGCCTGGCAGAGATCAGACACAGGAAGCAACTCTCAGTGTATTTTTTCTTAATGATGGGGACGACTCTCATGGGAGGGAAATTGGACACCAGGTTTCATGGGTTTGGTGCCCATTTGGGGTTTGTTCCAGAACACTTCTACTCTCACCCATATATCAGGTTGTATATATGTGCAAATCAATGGCTACTGGGCGCCACAATCGCTCAGTGGAGCCTGCATGTGCAAAAGCAGTCTAGCCTCAAAACACAGATGCTGGAAAACAGCAAGACTGGAAACATTCCCAGGGAACTGTGGCCCAACTTTGCCACTCTTAATAGAACCACGCATCTGCCACTTCACTTTGATTTGATGGACTGTTAAATACAAAACATGAGACTAGGTTGCATCCAGCATTGGTTGTAATCAGAGTAGACCAACTAAAATGAATGGACATGATTAACTTAGATCCATTCATTTCAAGGGCTGTCCTCCAAGCAGGGCTTAGTTGAATGCAACTTACTGTGTCCAGCACCTAATACTAACATTCAATAAATGTTAAAGTTCAGAGAGGCATAGGAAGTTGCCTTATAGCAAGTCAGAGCATTGGCCATCTAGCTCAGTGTTCTCAACCAGTGTGCCTCCAGATGTTTTGGGACTACAACTCCCATCATCCCTAGCTAGCAAGACCAGTGGTCAGGAATGATGGGAGTTGTAGTCCCAAAACATCTGGAGGCACACTGGTTGAGAAACACTGATCTAGCTCAGTATTGTCAATGACTGGCAGCAGTTCTCCAGAATTTCAGAAAGGAATCTCTCACAGTCCTACCTGGAGATGCTGAACCTGGGGCTTTCTGCATGCCAACCAGGTGATTTACCATTGAGCTACAGCCTTTCCTTTAAGACATAGACCATGAGTTATACCAATGGTCCATCTAGCTCAGTATTGTCTACACTAACTGTCAGTAGTTCTCCAGAGTTTCAGAAAGTGGTCTCTCCCAGCCCTACTTAAGAGATTCCGCAACCTTCTGCATGCAAAGCAGATGTTCTGCTGCTGAGCTAGGACCCTTCCCTCATATTCATGGGCCTGGGACGAGAGAGAAGATACTGCAACATTCCCAGGCACCCTCCTCTGTCTTTCTTTTTTCTTTTTACTGCCTTCTTCACACAGCTGTAGGAGTTTATTAGTGAGAGGAGAAGCCGTCAGTTCCAGACACAAGAAGCGTTATTTAGTCTAGAGACTCTCAAAGGAAGTATCCGTTTGCACGTGAAAAATCTCTGGAATTTCTCCCTTGCTCGCCTGTGTCTTTAACACAGAAGTGCTGCTTTCTGTCCAGCCTCCCTTTGCACCCTGGATTGGGCTGGTATCTCCGCAAACCGTCCGTCCCACTTGATCCTGGTCCGTCCCACTTGATCCTGGTCAGAACATAAGAAGAGGCTGCTGGATCAGGCCAATGGCCCATCTTATCCAGCATCCTGTTCTCACAGGGGCCAACCAGGAAAAGGAGCAGTGGGCAGGGAGAGCTACGGATGTGGGCAAAATTTGATTCAGTTCGCATTGATAGGCGAACCTCCCTAAATTTTACCTTTTAAAAAAATACACAAAGTGAAACACAGCCATCATTTGAAACACACACTTCTCTTAATTTTGCATTTTGGTTCTCCAACCAAGAGATATGTATAAAAATGAATTATATTAAGGTGTGCATAAATCCAAATATACTTGTGAAAATATCTTACAAAAATGCATTGTTATCGTATTGCATACAGAAATGAGTATATCTGGAGAAATTTGCAATAAATGCTGATGAGGATGTTTTAATTTTTAAAACAAAACAAAACAAAACACCTGATGTGATAATTGTGGAGAACTGAACTTAAATGACTAATGGAAAAATGACTACTCTTGACAGATTCACCATTCCCTGGCATTGTCCAATATTACCTGATCTTGCTTTCACTGATTCCCAAATACATGACAACTCAAAGAAAGAACGGAAAGCAAATAACTTTGCCTCCCCCCGCCTGCAAAAAAAAAGTCAATTTGTTTCTTTTCTTGATGAATTCCTAGGAATTCTTGATGCTTCCCAGGAAGCATCTCCAAGCAATTTAACAATAGAAATGTCAATGATAAAACCATGCACTGTTTGGTGCAGTGGTTAGAGTGTTGACTAAGACCTGGGAGACCAGGGTTCAAATCCCCATTCAGTCAAGAGAAGCTTATTGGGTGACCTTGGGCCAGTTGCTCACTCTCAGCTGAACCTTCCCTCACAGGGTTGCTGGGAGGATACAATGGGAAGGAAGAAGAAACATGTGCAGCACTTCGGGCAACTTGGTGGGAAGATGGAATATAAATGTAACGAATTAATAACATTATAGGTAGGCCTGTTTGAAGAGGGGCACACACCCATTTCCTTCATGCACACCTGGTTTTGACACAAAACTCCCCCCCCCCACCCAAATTCTCTGTGTGTGCTCTCCCTTCCTCCTCCTCGGTTGAATATGTAAGGCAGAGCTTTCCAAACTGTTCATGTTGGTGACACACTTTTTAGACACACATCATTTTGCGGCACAGTAATTCAGCTTTACTAGCAAACCAGAGGTTAAACTAACCCCTTCCCAGCCCTGGGAGGAGAGCAGGGAGTCCTATGCACTGCAGCCAACACACTAACATGTTGCAACACACAGTTTGGGAAGCTCTGACATAAGAGATGAAATGATCTTTTAGATATCGTTAGACATCTAAAGTTAACTAAACAGGAACGTTGAATACAGCAGCTTCCTATACAGTGGTACCTCGGTTTATGAACTTACTGTAATCTGTTCCAGAAGTCCGTTCTTAAACTGAAACCGTTCTTAAACCGAGGCGCGCTTTCCCTACCTAATGAGGCCCCCCACCGCCGGTGCCTTTCCACCGTTTGGATTCCATTCTTAGACCGAGGTAAAGTTCGCAAACCGCGACACTATTTCCGGTTTTGCAGAGTTTGTAAGCCGAGTCGTTCTTAAGCCGGACTGTTCTTAAACCGAGGAACCACAGTACTCTGAATCAGACAACTGTTCTGCCTAGTTCAGTGCTCTATCCACTGAATGGCAGCTGCTCTCATGTGAACATACGAAGAGCCTGCTGGATCAGGCCAATGGCCCATCTGATCCAGCATCCTGTTCTCACAGTGGCTAACCAGATGCCTAAGGGAAACCCAAAAGCAGGACCCAAGCACAAGAGCACTCTCCTCTCCTGTGGCTTAAAGAAACTGGTATTCAGAAGCACTACTGCCTCTGACTGTAGAGGCAGCGCACAGTCATCACAGCTGGTAGCCATTGATAGCTTTATCCTCCATGAATTCGTCCAATCATCTTTGAAAGCCATCCAAGTTGGTGGCCATCACTGCCCTCCAGTTGCTTGGGAGTTTGTTTAGTTTTTAAAATCAGATTCTTCTATTGTGGCATAGCCTGACCTTTGTATTATAGGAGGCAGACATCTGAAGGAAGGGGTTGGCCTGCACAGGGTTAAGGAACGCAGACAGAAGAGGATGGGAAAAGCTGAACTAGCCAAACTCCAGGTGCTGATTATTCAAAAATTTCCATCCAGACAGTTGGCTCCAGTCTATCCTCTTTCCCCTACGACTTGGGGATCCAAGTCCACAAGCTTTTCTCCGGAAACCCTGAGTAACAGACACCTGCTTGGATGCTTAATTTTCCAACCTTAGTCAACCTGGTGCCCTCCAGATGTTTTGGACCACAATTCCCACCAGTCCCAGCCAGCATAGTTAGGGGAAGGGCTGATGGGAGCCTTAGTCCAAAACAACTGGAGGGCCCCAGGTTGGTGAAGGCTGCTCAGTTGCCACTCTCTGACATCCTTGCCAGCTGAACAGGTCGTCAAGAAGGGATTGGGCATTGTCGAAAATCTGACTTTCTGGATTCACTTCCTAAGAATGAGGACATAGGAAGAGTCTGCTGGACCAGACCGATGGCCAACCCAGTCTATCAGCCTGTTCTCACAGTGGCCAACCAGATCCCCCAATGGGGAATCAGCAAGCAGGACCTGCACACAAGAGCACTCTCCTCTAAGTTTCTAGCAACTGGTATTCAGGAGAATACCGCCTCTGACTGTGGAGGTAGAGCATCGTGATCAGAGTTAGCAGCTATTGACAGCCGTAGACTCCATGAATTTGTCTAATCCTCTTTTAAAGCCATAAGTGTTGGTGGCCATCACTACCCCTTGTGGAAGTGAATTTCACAGTTCAGCTAGGCAACTGTGTGAAAAACTCCTTCCTTTTGTCTGCCTTGAAACTCCCAACATGGAGGTTCATTCGTCAGCCCCAATTTTTAGTATTATATGAGAGAGGGAGTGGGAAAAACTTTTATCTTTCCACTTTCTCTAGACCATGCATAATTTTATGCACCTCTTTTCATGTTGCCTGTAACTCACTTTGCAAGTCACTATGACCTGCTGATTGTCAGGGTTTCGTGCACAGTGCTGTGTTGTTGTTGTTGTTGTTGTTGTTGTTGTTTAAAAAGGGTGGCATTGTGAAATCAGTTGAGTGATAGGGAATCTACCACCATTTCTTTCATTACTGGAACCAGGGTGCAGAATAGTAAAACTCTGCAGAATAACTAATGCATACCACCTCAGTTCAATTTTGCAAAAAAAGGAATACAGATTGCAGAATTTTGATTGTCTGGATGCAGAATTAATTTACTTGTTCTGAGGCATAACCTTCCCAACGGATGTCTGAGTTCATCTCCAACACCCACCTAGATCAATCCCAGCCTAAATGGCAAGCCAAATAACAACAGCACAACACCTCCTATTTTATAAATAGGGTATTGCTAGTGCCTCTGAGCATGTGCAAAGGACATTTCCCCATATTACCAACTCTCTTCTAATAGTTCCTGTATGGTGCGGGAGCAACAGGAATGAGAAATGATCCTTCAACAGCATCTCAGTATGTCTCTTTGGGAGAATAACCCAAGGTCTGTTATTTTACAAATGAAGACCTTGTGTCTCTGGTCATGTGCAAAAAACATTTCCCATATCACCAAGGTACCTGTGATCTGCTCTTGTGCATTGGGGGGACAAAAGTAAGAGATGACCTTTCAAGGGCATCCTAGTGTGTCTTACTTGGAGAGCAATTCAATCCCTCTCATTCTACAAAGGTGCCACTGGTACCTCTGAGCATGTGCAAAGAACATTTCATGTCTCGCCAAGCCTTCGTTCATTGGGGGGTGGGGATAAGAGACAAGGGTGATTTTTCAAGGGCATCTGGTATGTCTCATTTTACAAATCAGGTGCTCTTCACCTGCTGAGGGCCACCCCCACTCTAACAAGGATCCTGGCCAGATGGCCTTGCCTTAAGCGAACAAAGGACAGCTTCTTGGAGGGCCTTCCTTTCCTGTCTGCTCCAGCGACATTGACCATAGCCTTGCTCGCTAGGCAATTAAACAGGGGGAATCATTTGCCGGCAAGCTATAAATAGGCCACCAGGCCGGTGTTACTGAGTCTGTGTGTGTTACTCACAGCTGGTGTGTCAGCCAAAGTTCTCCAGTCAGGAAACGAAAGTCCCTCCCGGCTCTTGTCTCTTCCACGGCTCTCTTCCCCTTCCCACCTCCTTCCTCAGCAACCCTTTTCCTCTGTACCTTGAGTCCAGAAATGCAAACATCTGCCTGGTGATGGCCTAGGCCGGACCCCTTCTTCTCTTGCAGTGGGCTGGCAGGTTTCCATCGGAAGCACAGGAGACTAGCTGGTGCTTGTGACTGAAGGGACAACCCTGAGAAGAAGGGGAGACAGAACATCATGAAGAATCCTGCGGGATTAAGCCAAAGGTCTGTCTAATCAAGCATCCTGTTTCCCACAGTGGTCAGTCAGGTGTCCCACAGGCAGGGCATGAAGGCAACAGTCCTCCCTTACTGCTACATAGGAAACGGCATTGGTCCATCTAGCTCAATATTGTCTACACTGACTGGCAGCAGCTCCCTGGGTAATCAGACAGGGGCCACAGACAGCCCAACCTGGAGATGCCGGAAATGGAACCTGGGACCTTCTACATGTAAAGCAGGGGGAGGAGGGAGCGACATTGCTTAGTGATGCTCATTGTTGTGCCACACCAAAACCACTGGCTTGAATGAAATTTAGGGTGACATGCTAGCATATCGGTCAAAAAGCCAAAGTTCCATAATTCCACAGTGAAAGGAACAGAAGAGCTAGCATTTGTTAATCCAGTGATCCAATCAACATGATCAGCGCAAACTGTGGCAAATCCTGGCCAATTCATTGGATCACAGTCAAGGTTCAATTTTGCTGAGGTTCAATGAATGCTGGTTCACTGGCCAAGATTTGCCATGGTATGCACTGATGTTAATTGAACCAACAGCATTATAATCAGGAAAACTGATGCTATATTTCCTATATTTCCCTCAGTTGCCTCTGCCTGTCATTGGGCTCTCTGCCCTACCGTTCCCAACAAGCACCAACCACTACTACATGAGGGGAGTTGTAGTCCAAAACATCTGGAGGGCAACAGGTTATGGGACAGAGGCTGAGATAGATCTCTGGTAATCTGACCCAGGATCACGTGCTTGTAATGTCATCAGTCAGTCTAAAGGATGACATTGTCAGAGACAGATTGGCAGTTGTGTTGACCTTGGTAGCCAGCCATCTTCCTCATCACTTTGTGGGCAGGCGGCTTCCAGCCCCATCTGCCTGCACCATTCTGCTGAAACCACATGCACACACATGCAAAAAAGGCCAGGAGAAACACACACACACACAACCACCCCAAAGAAAACCAAGGGCAGATGTTCCTTCTTCCCTTTCAGAGCCTGCCACATAGCTGCTGCAGCTTGTGGTTGGGGTGGGTTAGTCAGTCTGTCTGTCTCGGAGTCAACGTGCGAGACGCTGAGGTTGCATTTACTGGAAATGATGGCCAATTTGTGGCTGTTTGACTCGGCTGATACTTAAGTGTTTTGCAGGAAGGATTCACAACTCAATGGCAGAGAATATCCTTTGTGTACACTGTACAGGAAGTGTCCTAGGTTTGATCCCCAGCATTTCCAGGGTCTGGGTTTTTTAAAGGATTTCGGGGTGCCTCCTGGTTGACATCCATCTGTCTCGGGAGACAATGGAGGAGTAGGCCTTGAGGGGGTGAAGTCAAACCGTTGGAGAGTTACAGCCCTGCTGTGGCTGTAGACACTGATACAGGGGAGAAACATTTTGTTGCAGGTAGGGGCGCAGATGATGGTGTCTGGTTGTGCTGATGCAGGTGTAGGCCTACTTTGTTGTTGTCGTTGTTTAGTCGTTTAGTCGTGTCCGACTCTTCGTGACCCCATGGACCAGAACACGCCAGGCACTCCTGTCTTCCACTGCCTCCCGCAGCTAGGTCAAACTCACGTTCGTAGCTTCGAGAACACTGTCCAACCATCTTGTCCTCTGTCATCTCCTTCTCTTTGTGCCCTCAATCTTTTCCAACATCAGGGTCTTTTCCAGGAAGTCTTCTCTTCTCCTGAGGTGGCCAAAGTATTGGAGCCTCAGCTTCACGATCTGTCCTTCCAGTGAGCACTCAGGGCTGATTTCCTTAAGAATTGATAGGTTTGATCTTCTTGCGGTCCATGGGACTCTCAAGAGTCTCCTCCAGCACCATAATTCAAAAGCATCAATTCTTCGGCGATCAGCCTTCTTTATTGTCCGGCTCTCACTTCCATACATCACTACTGGGAAAACCATAGCTTTAACTTTTGTTGGCAAGGTGATGTCTCTGCTTTTTAAGATGCTGTCTAGGTTTGTCATTGCTTTTCTCCCAAGAAGCAGGCGTCTTTTAATTTCATGACTGCTGTCACCATCTGCAGTGATCAAGGAGCCCAAGAAAGTAAAATCTCTCACTGCCTCCATTTCTTCCCCTTCTATTTGCCAGGAGGTGACGGGACCAGTGGCCATGATCTTAGTTTTTTTTTATGTTGAGCTTCAGACCATATTTTGCGCTCTTCTCTTTCACCCTCATTAAAAGGTTCTTTAATTTAAGGCCCACTATGGCGTTTATTATTTCTGTGATCCTTCCTCCTCTGATCACTGTTATGGTTACACGACCTGTCTGTCTGTCTCCAAGCACTGTGGTCATCAAGGGATTCCCACACAGCGGGGGTTAATGTTGTCAACTTTCATGTCACATTTGCAGAAAATCTTTGTATTGCAGAGTTGGTCTGCCAATGGGCCCGGTGCTTGAAGCCAGCTCCCCATAGAGCAGGGTGCATCCATACTGCAACTATTTTGTGGGAGGGTTTAAAGCACATACTGGAAATTAAAGTTGCCCTAGGGTGCTTAAGAGCATAAGAACATAACAATGACTCACCTAGTCCAGCATCCTGTTCTCACAGTGGACAATCAAATGCCTCAGTGGGAACTCCTCATGTAGAAACCAAACACAATAGCACTCTCCCCTCCCATGTTTTCTGCACCTGGTATTCAGAAGCATTACTGCCACCAGTTGTGGAGGCAGAACACACACACATGCCCTACAGTCATGACCACACACTATTTTCTTTTCTTGTTGCCACAATTGCTCCAGTACTATCTGCACTGACTGGCAGCAGCTCTTCAGAGATTCAGACAGTGGACACTCCCAGTAGTGCCTGGAGATGCTGGGCATTGAAGCTGAGACCTTCAGCAGGCAAAGAAGATGCCCTTGCAATGAGATACAGCCCTTCCCTTCAGATAGACAAATGTAGGGAACTGCCCTAGACCAAGCCAGGCTCTTGGCCCATCTAGTTCAGTATTGTCTACACTGACTGGCAGCAGCTCGTCAGACTTTCAGAGATAGCGAGTGTTTCCCAGCTCTGCCTGGAGATGCCACAGATTGATCCTGCAACCTTCCAACCAGAGACTGAACTGAAACACAGCCATCCTTAGAAATGTGTGCTTCTCTGAATTCTGTAGTGCAGTTCTGCAGCCAAGTAATGTGCACAAAAATGTACATACTATGGTATAAAAATGCACATTATCCATGAAAGCAATCTAATAAATCGAACAATTGCAAACTGATATGGAAATGTGGGGAACGGAACTTAAGCATGAAAAAGTGGACCAATTTGCTCGTCCCTACATTCCACCAAATATAATTTTTGTTATAGGACAGCTTAGATTAGAATCATTGGATAGATATATAGTACCCTGCCCAAGGTCTTACAGCAAGCCAGTGGCAGAGTTCAAAGGAAGGGGAAGGAAAGCACTCAGACACTTCAGACTCCAGAAAATTCCTTCTTTCTCTGAAGCGCTCTCTCCTTGTCCTACAAACCAGGCCGTGAGATCAGCCACCGGGGAAAGCGCCAGACCAGTAGGCTGCAATGAGTACAGTGTGATCGCTATCAGTGCCTGTAGCAATTAACAAGTCCCTTCGCCCTTGTCGGGAAGCAGCAAATCCAGAGACGCCTGAGGGAAGTGCCAGGAATGGACACCAGCCCCTCAGCACCAGCACCGAGCCTGCTCCCCACCCCGCTTCATGCCAGGATTGTACAAGCTCTTTGCAAAGGTGTCATAAATCTGGCAAACGACTCTGGCTGGCTAGGGCAGCTCCCATTCCCATGCACGGAGAGCCCTGCTTCAACAACACAGGTCAGGGCCTTGTCCTGTGCCAAGAAACCAGAGCACATGGGGGTTGCATAGCAACTCCTAGGCACATTGGGCCTAGCGGCTTCTACTGGTGGCAATTTTAGAGGGATGGAAGGAAGGGAGGCAAAGTGGAACATTATAGGAGATGGGGAATGTTTTTTTTCCTATTGAGAAATTGTGTGTGTGTGTGTGTTAGTGTGGGGCAGGCATGTCAAACCTGCGGCCCTCCAGATGTTTTGGCCTACAACTCCCATGATCCCTAGCTAGCAGGACCAGTGGTTGGGGAAGATGGGAATTGTAGTCCAAAACATCTGGAGGGCCGCAGGTTTGACATGCCTGGCTGTGGGGAAATAGAAGGGAAGTGAGGAAAAGCTTTCCCTCCTTAGGAACATATGCAGTTGTCTTATATCGAGTGAGTCAGTTTGTCCACCTAGGCCAGTATTGTCCACTCCAGGGACGGGGAATATCAAGTCCGAGGGCCAGATGTAGGCCTCTCTATGTGGCTTTCAATCAATACTCTCCTCAGGTCACAGCCTCTCCATTAGCCAAACCCCTCACTGCCATCCTTGGCAGCTGCCTTAAGCGTTTTTGCCAGACTCCTCCCGGATCATCATACTTCAGCCCGCTAGGACCTTCCCTTTGTCGGACTCCTCCAGCTCCCGTGTTTCTTCCAACTCCTCCTCCAAACACGCTCTCCACGATGTCTCCGCAGGACTCGTGACAGGAGCCGAGCCTGACAAAGCTTCCTCTGGTTTTCATCTACCTGCAGTGTGGTCCTGATTAACTGCGGCCAGCTTTGCCGCCTCCACAAAACCATCTGGTCAACACTGCCGGCAAAGCCACCGTCTGCCTGGGCTTGGTGAGGGTGGGCCACAAAGACATCTGTCCGTGCTTCTGACAGGAAGCCTGCATGCTCCGATGTGTCTGTGAAATGACGCCTCCGTGGTCTCTCTACGCTGGGAGGCTGTTGGAGGAGGAAGAGGCAAAGATCTGCAAAATGGAGGAAGTTGGGTAGGTTGGAGGAAGGAAAGAAGAGGCCAGGAAAGCAAAGAAGCAGAGAAGGTGGAGGCAGGAAGTAGGGGAGGCAGAAAACCTCTCTCTCTCTCTGCTAGGGACCATTGGCTGATAGGATTATATGATATGGCCACCAACTTAGATGGCTTGGACAAACTTGTGAAGGATAAGGCTATCAATTATGGCTCTGCTCTGCTTCCGTGCTTCTGAATACCAGTTGCTGGAAGCTACAGGACGAGAGAGTGCTCTTGTGCTTGGGTCCTGCTTGCAGGTCTGCCACAGGCATCTTTGAGGAAAAGGATGCTGGTCTACCGGTAGGTGGGCCATTGGCCTGATCCTGCAAGCTCTGCTTATTTTTCTTAAGTTCTTATATGGGGACCAGAAGGAGTACGGAAGCTCCTGCCCTCCAGATGTTACTGAAATACTTCTCCCATCATCAGTGACCATCCACCATGTTCGGCAGAGATTGTGGGGACTTGTAGATCACTGACATCTGGAGAGCCACATGTTTCCCACCCTTGCTTCAGAATGGCCCAGTGGAGAGTACAGACCCTCCAAGTGTCCCTAGTTTCCAGGGATTCAATTTTCCCGATTTCTGATTTGATCCTGGAATATTCCACTTTTCCCTAGGATGTCCCTATTTTCATTGGAGAAATTTTGGAGGGTATGGAGTTATCTGAAGGTGATCAGTCTGAAGGCGATCCTGTATAGGGAAGTTTTTAAAAAATGTTTAACGTTTTATTATGTTTTTATATATGTTGGAAGCTGCCCAGCAAAATGATCATTATGGAATGGGATGTCCCTATTTTCATCGGAGAAATGTTGGAGGGTATGAAAGCGGGCGGTAGGTTGGACTAGTGAGGGGCCCCTCCTGAGTCCTGGGGCCCTCGGGACTGGGCTTGCTATTAGCTGAACAACCGCTGGGAACCAGTTCTCTAAGAATAACTTTTTAATGTATATTTTCCAACCTGTGCAGCCTACTAAAACAGCACAAACTGTTTTCTTTTCATGTGGTTTCAGCTCCAATTTGTTGCCGTTAGAGGGATTTTCCATGCCTGCATTCCTTTGCTTTTAAGAAAGTGGGAATTCCCTCCACCTCTTCCTCTAACACTGCACACACAACCCTCCACTTTTTAGCTTGGATGGACTTTGGTGACCGCATGGGGGGCAGTACCAGAAACCAGGCTTCCAATGCAGAGGTCTGGCCTAACTCTTCTCTTGGTAGCTTAACCAAAAACCTCCTGGAATTCTCCTGGCTTCCCTAAACAGGTTTCATCTCAGTAAAAGAAATCACATACCTGGAGCGATTCTGGAGTCATTACGCCAGAACGAAAAAGCTGGGCCAGTTCAAACAATTTCAAGTTCTTCTAGGCACAGAAGTGGGTCTTGCTTTCTTCACAGCATCTTCTTGGTCCGTCTAGCTCAGTACTGTTGACCCTGACTTGCTACAGCTCTCCAGGATTTCAGATAGGATACATTCCTAGCCCTACTTGGAGATGCTGAGGATTGAACCTGGGACCTTCTGCATGCAAAGCAGATGCTCTATCACTGAGCTACAACCTTTCCCTTGAGATGTCTTTGGTAATATGCCCCTTGGTGATCTGTAGCACAAAATCAGCTGCTTGAGGCATTGTGCAAAATTAAAATGGAAGCTTGTCAGGTTCCAGCTGCCCAGCGCTGACATGGCCAGGGAGGCTGTGTTCTTTAATTTATTATGGCTTATTTTTATCACCAGAGAGAGGAGCATTTGTGGCTTTTTATGTTCTTTTTTTTTGCCTAAAATAATTCTGCTGGTTTTGGAAACTGCCATACCATTTATTGGGCAGTAACCTTTGCCTCTAGCAGCAAAATGTATTGGGCCAGTCCCATACTCGACGTAGCATCAGCCCGAGGCATTGTGGGAAATTAAAATGGCAGCCTGAGGTGCTCACTTGGAGTTGTCATATATGCCATATATGGATGGAGCCGGAAAGGCAAAAGTGGGTGAAAGAATGAATACAAATTTTAATCTTTGTAGACTAGTTTCGACAGATACTCAGCCACCCTTCTCAATCCTCCATCCAAGCATGTGAGAGGCATTACTGGCTTTCAATAACACGTTCCCAACCAGGCAAAAGCATTAAGGCTTAAACTGCACTATATATTTAAAGCAATATCATGCCACTTCAAAAAGTCATGGCTTTCCCCAAAGAATCATGGGAATGATGATTTGTTAGGAGACTGCAATTCCCCTCCCAGAGCTAAATAGTTCCCTGGGAGGAGAGATTGATTGTTAAATAACTCTGACAATTTTTGCTCTGTGAGGGGAATACGGATCTAACGATACTCAGCAACCTTGACAAATTGCAGTTTCCATAATATATTTTTTTTTGGGGGGGGAGGCATGAGATTCCTGCATTGCAGGGGTTTGGAGTAGATCAGTGTTTCTCAACCTTTTTTGGGCCACGGCACAGTTGTTCCGTGAAAAAAATCACGAGGCACACCACCATTAAAAAAGTTAAAAAAATTAACTCTGTGCCGCCCTATATTATAATTATGACTGTAAGAAACACTTGCCAAATATTGCTTTCCGGCGGGTCAGCGTGGCGTATTGGCGGCCACCAGGCTCGTTTGCACTGAGCTTTGGGAAAGGAGGAGGAGAAATATTGCTTTCTGGCAGGTTATTGTTGTTTATTGGCGGCCGCCAGGCACGTGACAACGCAAATCGCCCTTCTCGTCGCCGCACGTCGCGGCACACCAGCCAGCGTCTCGCGGCACACTAGTGTGCCGCGGAACAGCGGTTGAGAAACGCTGGAGTAGATGACCCCCTCCCCGGATCCCTTACAATTCTACAGTTCAATGATTCTATGGCTGTTTAAAGTTGTATGACATAGCTGCCAAGTTATCCCTTTTTTTCAGGGATTTTCCATTATGCTGAATAGGCTTCCTCGCGAGAAAAGGGAAAACTTGGCAGCTATGTTGTATGATACTGCAGAGGAGGTCTAAAAGATGGTGTAGAACAGGGACAATGAGATGTGTGGCCTGGGAGAGGGCCAGCTTGGAGGGTTGCCTCTGGCTCCCTGGACTTGAGGTCCTGCATCCCCACCCCAGAATGTCACGACATTAGAAAATTCAACTACTGTAAGAAATTAAAAATGGTGAGCTTCCTACACCCAGGAGTCAAACAGAGGTTTTGAAATGATAAAAGGTGGCGCTTGCTAAACTGAAGTAGTATCAACGTACTTTCACATGCCATTTTGGGGGTTGCACCACTGGCTATAGAACAATCTAGGGTCTGCTCAAGGGCTGGTAGGCCTCTGACAACATGGGACCTGGCCAAGCCCTGTGAGGAATAGGAATCTAATCTCTTTCACACTTGCTCGGTGGTACGTGCATGTTTTTTTAAAAAAAAGGGGGGGGAGAGGCTCCAGCGTGGTTGAAATAACTCTGCTTGCTGTCGGTAGTCCAAGAACAGCGAGGCCCGCTCATAAAACAGTCTCTCACATCAGTGTGGTTTTGGAGTCGCTAGGCAACGAGATATACAAAACACACCATCTCACAAGGGGCACTGTAAAACCTTATATCCCCCTCAGAGCTGGGTTTCATCTGAAGAAATTGTATCACCTAATTAGAATGGAGTTTGGTTCGCTAAAGCAAAAGTTTAGAAATATCTCTTCTCCCAAACTCTTCCACTAATGCTGGTTATAATTTTAAATCGCAGCAAGATTTGGTGCGGGGCTGGGAAAGGGGAAGAGATGTCCGAGGGTTTTCCTTAACATGAGGGTAGCGTCCCATTCAGACGCACCACAGGTGATTTCCACTCACCTCACACAAAAAAAACACAACAACCACGATTTGGAAGGCAAAGTCATTTCCTCACACTGCTCAAAGGATGCAGGTGTGGGTCCATTTTCCTTGGCTTCGTAACTGGCGAGAGTAGCCAGCCCCCAAGAGGGAATGTGAGGAGAAAAATCTGTTCAAAATGGTTTTGCCATTGATCTTGCTGACCCTGCCTGTTTTTCCTACAAAGGGGAAAATGGTTTTTGATTTTCACGAACCGCTTTTCATGGTTTTTTGATCCCTTTTGTCCTAACCAAGGCATATTTAAGGCAACCACTATCGCAGCTTGTCCCAGGATAGTCTAAGGTGACAGCTTGATTCCAACTCTATCATATTCTAGGGGTGGGAAACTCGATCTGGTCAGTGGGACAGATTGGAATCTCTTCTAACCCTTCAGCAGGTTGGCAGGACCTGTCAATCACTTAGCACCACAATTTTATCAGTTTGCCTGCACAATTTGAAAGCAAACCATGTGGCCAAAAGCAAAGCCCACAAACCACTAACGAGCAGCTGCCAGGTGACTGGCCGTCACTGCTTCTTGTGGAAGCGAGTTCCATAGTTTAACCATTTACTGCAGACCAAGATGAATGCAAGATGCATGCTCACTGTGGCATAACCTCACAAACAATTCAGAACTCAGTACTGACCAGATATAACCTGACCCCTGTGTACACTTTGTGCAAGCAAATCAGGATGATTTCTCAATAAATTGGTTGTTTGGTGAAGCGCTATGAAGCAGCCTGGTTGGCACAGAGGAGGCTTTGCTCCAGCAAAGGCTTCCGCATCTAAATAGGAATGGGAAGGGATTACTCACCGTTCATTCCAAACTCCGTCACCATTTGGTCTGGGTGATTATGATGGCTCGGCGCCACCTGGGCAGATTCTCTCTCTCTTTCTTCTACCATATGGGCTCCTTTCCCTGGCACACCTGCCTGCCAATGCACACTGGGCACTTGTCACTCCAGAATTCCCAGAACTTCAATGTGGCTACAGTGAAAAAAATCCTCCTTGAGGATTCACCTGGATCATCTGCCTCTAAATCTGGTCCAGAGACCACCTTCTCCATCGTTCCTTCAGATCAGGCCAACCAGATCCCTGTGAGAAATTCTTAAGGGGGAATCTGATCACAAGAGCATTCTCTCCTCCTAGTTTCCAGAAACTGGTTTCAGAAGCATTGCTGCGTCCAGCTGTGGAAGCAGAGCATAACCCTCATGTAGCCCTCAGCCTTCTCCTCCATAGAGTTGCCTAACCCTCTTTTAAATCCACCCAAACTAGTGGCCATCACTGCCTCCTGTGGGAATGAGTTTCATACAGAGCAGTACTTTATTTTAACTGTCCTGAATCTTCCAACTTTCAGGTTCATTGGCTGACCATGAGTTCTAGTGTAGTTAGAGGAAGAAAATGTGTTGTATCCAGCTAAGTTCTACTCAGAATAGACCCATTGAAAGGAGTGGGTTAGCAATGTCCATTAATTTCAGCAGGAAAGGTAAAGGACCCCTGACAGTTAAGTCCAGCCACAAACGACTCTGGGGTTGCAGCGCTCGTCTCGCTTTACTGGCCGAGGGAGCCGACGTTTGTCCGCACACAGTTTTCCTGGGTCATGTGGCCAGCATGACTGACTAAGCCGCTTCTGGCGAAACCAGAGCAGCGCATGGAAATGCTGTTTACCTTCCCACCGGAGCAGTACCTATTTATCTACTTGCACTTTTTGGCGTGCTTTCAAACTGCTAGTTTGGCAGGAGCTGGGATCAAACAATGGGAGCTCACCCCGTCGCGGGGATTCAAACTGCGAACCTTCTGATTGGCAAGCCCAAGGCTCAGTGGTTTACACCACAGCAACACCCGCATCCCCTTCAGTAGACCTAAGATTGGATAAATCCCTTAGGGGCAAATTCTTAGAATCTGAAACACACAATGAAGCAAAATTGAAAGGGGGGGGTGGAATCTTCTAAACAGGACTAGGAGACAGACAAGGAAGTCTCTTCCTGGATGACAGAACAAGGAAGGTTAAAGGTCAGACAGGGAGTATAACAGCACTATCCCAGACTATTGTTCGGAGCTGGACAGCAGTCCATTTCCTCCTGCCAGGTGTAACCTGGATAATTCATAAAATTCATTACAATAACACACACACAGCTCAGCCTCCTTTCCTCAGCTGACACATGCCAAAGCAATTCTCCTCCCTGTCTCCAGCAAGGGAGGGAAATTATTGCATTGGCTGGAGCTGAGCTGTCTTCCTGCCCAGACTTGACCTCAGCCGGGACAAGACAACTCAGAGAGACCCATCCAAGCCCTTAGAGTAGCCTCCACCGATCTAGGGTGCCCTCCAGATGTTTTGGACTACAACTCCCAGCAGCTTCAGCCAGCTGCCAGTGAAATCAATAGAGGTAGACTACGTATTTCGTGGCTACTAAGATCTATAATGGCTGCCAATCTCCTACTGGGCCAGGCTCAAGGGTACTAACATATAAAGACCCGTGCAACATGGGAGCAGGAGGCCCAGTAGATCACTGCATTCTGCCGGAAGCCTGTCTCACAGTAAATTGGAAGCAGGGCTTTCACTGTCTCTGCCCCTGCTCTGTGGAACAGCATCCCTACTGAGATATGACAGAAGCCCAATTATCTGTACTTTCCAGGAACATTTTTTTTTTGACAAACTGGCTAGTGTTTTCTTTAAAAGTTTTTGGTGTTTTTAAACCCATCTTTAGTTGTTTTTATTGTATGCTTGTAAATTGCCTTGAGACTTATATGAAAAGACTTATCTGATGAAGTGTGCATGCACACGAAAGCTCATACCAAAATTAAAACTTAGTTGTTCTTTAAGGTGCTACTGAATGAATTTTTTTATTTTATATGAAAAGCAGTTCATGTATTATTAACATTAATAATAGGTCGCCTCCAATTAAGTCCTACTGGCAGCAGGTCTCCAGGGTTTCAGACAGGGCCCTTGCCAAGCTCTAGCTAAAGGTGCTGGGGATTGAACCTGGGGCCTTCTGCTTATGATTGAGCTTCAGGTCTCCTTCTTCTGCCACCTACCCCTTTGCACTCCATCACAACCAAAGTGCATTTCAAATTTCAGGACTGTTTCAAAGGCTAATGCCTTTGGTCTGATCCAGCCGATTTGTCTTATGTTTTTAACCATAATGCCTATGTTCTTCCACTTTTGCTTCTGAACACTAGTTGCTAGAAACTGCAGTCGGGGAGAGTACTGCTTGCAGGCTTCCCATAGGCATCCAGTTGACCACTCGTGAGAACAGGATGCTAAACTAGGTGGGATTTTTGTCTGATCCAGCAGGGCTCTTATGAGCCCAGGCTTGCGCTCACACAATCCATTTAAAGTACTTGGCTTCCCTCAAAGAATAATGGGAACTGTAGTTTGTTAAGGGTGCTGGAAACTGTATTCCTATGAAGGGTAAACTACAGTTCCCAGGATACTTCTGAGGGGAGCCATGTGCTTTAAATGTATGTCTTGGCAGCCTTTGATTCTATATGAATGGGCTATAAGCTACTTTATATCCAGTTGTCAATCACACAGTTGAGCACTAACCATTTCTAGCAAACCACACTCTCTTGTGAGTAAGGACCCTTAACTTTGGAAATGCCTTGTGTTCTGTTTTTAAAAGTCAACCTTTGGAACATCTCCCAAATCAGCACACACACACACACAAAACTTTTACGATGTGCGTGTCTTCTTAGAAAGCCCTGGTCAGATTTCTCCCGGGGGAGATCACTAGAGTTCGGTGCGGCTACAAGACAGGGCCGCGGTCCTAGGATCAGGGCCAACTGACTTCCTTAAAAAAGAGGGAAAAAACACAACACCCTGTTCTCAGGACATCAGATGTCAGAGTTCAGCGCTAACAAGCAACCGGAGGCTCATTGGAAACAAAGGCGGAGAGGCTGGTGAGAACATAAAGGCAGACAAGGTTTCGTTATATAAATATCACATGGCAGTCCTCTCAGAAATGGCGTCCAATCCATTTTCTCGAGGTTTCAAAGAGAACTGCAGGTGGTTTTCACATTACAAAAGAAAAAAGTCATGGCCTTCTCCAATTTGGTTTCCCAAACTTCCAAGAGTTGAAGGACGCTTTCGCCCAAATTAGAAAATGCCTGTACATGAAGGCTTGTGTCCAACTAAGGCCAGATTCACACACATACATTTAATGCACAATGCTTCCCCTAAATAATTTTGGGAGCTGTAGTTTGCTCAGGGCAGGGCCGGACCAGAATATTTTGCCGTTTCCGGCGAAACATGGTCCCCTCCTTTTCCACAGCCCCCATCACCTCTCTCCTCTGCATCTGCCCGCTGCCACAGACACAGCCTCTGGACCTGCGTGCCACTGCTGGACACACATGGAGGTGGAGGTGGCAATGTCTGGCGGCCATGGAGGAGGCAGGAGGCAGCGGGTGGCCACTGAGGAAGCCGGATCTGCCACCTGAGGCGACTGCCTCTCCTTGCCTCATGGGTGGGCCAACTGCAATTCATGGTGCTAAGAGTGATTAGGAGGCCTCGGGTGTCACTGTGGGTTAAACCACAGAGCCTAGGGCTTGCCGATCAGAAGGTTGGCGGTTCGAATCCCCACGACGGGGTGAGCTCCCGTTGCTCGGTCCCAGCTCCTGCCAACCTAGGAGTTCGAAAGCACGTCAAAGTGCAAGTAGATAAATAGGTACTGCTACAGTGGGAGGGTAAACGGCGTTTCCGTGCGCTGCTCTGGTTTGCCAGAAGTGGCTTTGTCATGCTGTACGCCGGCTCCCTCGGCCAATAACGCCAGATGAGCACTGCAACCTCGGAGTCGGTCATGACTGGACCTAATGGTCAGGGGTCCCTTTACCCCCCCCCCAAGAGAGCTAGCATTCCCAGAGAGGTTTCAGTCCCTTTCCCCAGGGCACTCAGGGAATTGTAACTCTGTAAGGGGAATAGGAGCCTCCTAACAATTTTTAGCACCCTTAACAAACTACAGCTCCCATGACTGTTCAAAGTGGCACCCTGGAGCTTTGAATGTACGGTGCGAATGTGTCTTCCGGCTTGGTTTTTGTCATAATGACACACACCACGCTGCTATCGGACTACTTTGCAGAAGAGGACCCCCAACACAAGTCAGGGACATATTCCTCCAAACTATCCCTGAACTTGCTGATCTTTAGCAAGCTGTTCCGCTCAAAAGATTACAACGTGACTTGCGACATTACTGGGAAAGAGCAGGCGAGGGAAACAGGAACAGTCTGAGCCAAGGCACCAGGAATTCCAAAGCTTGAGGAGAGGGTTGTGTTTTTTTGTTTTTGTTTTTTTAAAAAAATGTGTGCATGGTTTTTTCTTTCCTTTTTACTAAACAGTAAGCAAGCTGTAAAACACACAAGTCAGACAAAACAGTTGGCTGCGGCTTCAAATAGTTCTCTGTCTGAAGGGCGTCCCAGGCAGCGAGAGGCTTGTAAATCAAAATGGGAGCATGGACAGGTCCAAAACTCAATCGCCGTAGATAGGGCAATTTCTTCTTCCCCATCTCCCTACACAGTGGAAGAAGGGCAGGATAAGAACATAATAAAATAGATAATAAGATAATTTTAGATAATAGATAATAAATCAATCTCCACTCTAAGTAGATCGTCAATCCTCTTTGCACTATTTCTGTGAATCAGCTCTTCCAAATACAGATCTACTCATCTCACTGTTCATCATAACAGCATTCAGCAAATACTCCACTAAAAAGTATTCCTAGACTGTCTTTCCTATTTCTACAATTCAGAAATTGCTTCTGTGTAATTTTGTCCTGCCCCTGAATAACCAGCTTTGTAGGGAGAAGACCAGCCTAGCACCCAACTTCCTGAGGTGCTAGGTTTCCAACGATTGGGGAGTTTCAAATACATGATCAGGGCCGTCTCTAGGCCCGGGTCCGGTGGCGCGGGGCACCAGGGCGCCAGGCCACCAGGGGCGCCGCTGCGCCCGCTGAGAGGCCCAGCGGAGGCCGCCCCAGGCGTGCCAGATGCAGCCCTAGGCGCGCCTCTCAGCTGTTCAGGCCGCTCTCCGGAGGTGCGTGGGCCTGGGGCCGCCTCTGCCGCGTGCACGGGCATCGCAACAGGGGGCGGCCAGGCTGGATGGTGCAGGGTGCTGGCCCTTCAGGCGGCAGCCGCGCTGTGCGCGGTGCCCGCTCATCGCGCCGGGAAGCGGGGCAGGGGGGCGCTGGAGGGATCTGCCGCGCCAGGGCGCCAGGCATGCTTAAGACGGCCCCGTACATGATGCTCTACTGGCACTTCAAAATGATACCATTCTGAAATATCTGTAGCACGTGGCAATTCTGAACATAGTGGTACCTTGGTTCTCAAACTTAATCTGTTCCTGAAGTCCGTTTGTCTCTCGAAACCATTCGAAAACCAAGGCACGGCTTCCGATTGGCTGCAGGAGCTTCCTGCCCTCAATCGGAAGCCACGGAAGCCGCATCGGACGTTTGACTTCTGAAAAAACATTCACAAATTGGAACACTCACTGCCAGTTTTGCAGCATTCGGGAGCCGATTTGTTCAGGAGCCAAGCTGTTTGAGTACCAAGGTACCACAGTATGTACTTTGACTTTAGAGGTAAATTACATAGGACCAGGGCTAAGGTTGATAAGGGCTTGAAGGATCATAAACCCTACTAGCTGGCTTTGTTTAAATGAGGGCTGTGTGTGTCATAGAAGGTGTTAGTGCAGGGATGGGAAACACTTGTGGCTGGAAGGCCAAATCTTTATCTCCCTCACCATACCCCTCAGGTCAACTTTGACAGGTGGTCGGTGTCAACCACCTGTCAACATAGCTGCCAAGTTTTCCCTTTTCTCGTGAGGAAGCCTATTTAGCATAAGGGAAAATCCCTTTAAAAAAGGGATAACTTGGCAGCTATGCCTGTCAATCATCTGACATAATGGCAATGTCAGGTGACTGGTAGGCAGGCGACCCAGAATAGATCCGATGATGATGTCAGCTAATTAATGGGTGTGGTTGAGAGAGAAAATGGTTTAATGGGCCATATTGGGCCTGCAGACCAGAGATCCCCCAACCCTGCTATATCTCACTGAATAAAATGTGAAAACCTCACAGAAGTGCGAGCTTGCGATGCAAAAAGAAAAGGGTAAAAGGCCACATTGAAGCCCCCTCTCCACCTGTTCCTTAACCTGACCTTCCCTCCCTATTTTATCATCTTTTTTTCATTCTGATGGTGTAATAATTTGTTTGCCCTTGATAAGCAGGCAATCTGCTGCAGGGCAACACATCCACACTTGGGGCCAATACAAACAAACAGTTATCGGAATGGGAAGATTGGCTAGGCTGAACTAATATTGGCTTTCTGATCTCCAGCACAACAATCGGCAATGAAGAAGCCTTAAAGAATTCTAATGCAGCTGATCGGATACCTCTTCATAACCAGAGAGTTACCCATAATCTTCCAAGTTACATAACTGAATGGTTAAGTCGCCTACGCAACTAGGGTTTCCGGTTTGGGCCCTGAAATCTCAGGGTTTGGGGATGCTCCTCACCTAGTAACCCTAGCGAAAGGATCGAAGAGGGATTTGCCCACCCATCCCTGCAGCCAGGCCCCTTGAACTTAAGTGCATCAACCGACAGAAAGGAAGGAGAAAGCTGCCAATGGTAAATTCCATGCACATGACTACGGGGAAAGTATTGAACATCACATAAATGGGGGGGGGGAGAGAGAGAGAGAGAGAGAGAGAGAGAGGAAAAGGCAGGGGGAGACTCGGCCCATCAGGAGACCCATAATTCATGCCTGCCTTGTCATGTTTCAGGCTCATGAGGCGTTGCAAGTATATTCGTGTACATATGCACACACACACACACACACACACACACACACACACACCCCTGCTGGCAGATCCATCCGGCCTAGCTAATACGCAACAGCCCTTTTGCAAGAGCATCAGGCCAGGCTACGCAGTCCCCATGACGGGTCTGCAGGGTTGCCGTGGCGACGTACATAAACACCAAACTGCAAGGCGGTCATTTATTTCAGCTGCTGGCTACAGCTGGCTGTTTGGGTGTCTGGAAGCCAGCATGGACAAAATATTCTCCTTTCTCTCTTCTACTTTCCCCCCACCCCAAAATAATAGTAATATATTTTATTTTATTTTTTTTAAAAACTTTTCTCCTGAGGCGGTTTATGGCCTAGCAAAACCCGCATTCCAGCAGCAGCCGTGAAGGAGAATGGAATGGATGCAGGAGCTGATTATTTTTTTGCCCACATATGGTCCGAGATGGTGGGTTTCTTTTTTGAAATAAATTATTTATCCCCTTCCAAGGTACCTGCTCCAACAGGAACCGAGTCTGATTGATACCACCTGCAAAGCTTAAATATTCAAGCTTTGCAACACTTTTTTTGTGGTTTCCTAGAGCTAAAAAAAGAAAAGGAAAAAATACCAATACAGACAAGCCACAAGGTAACACTGGAATATGTAGGGAATTTTTAATACAATCAATTGCCAAATCAGGGCACTTTGGGGTGGCTTTTAAAGAATAAAAACAAAGTCCCCACTGTTTGCTGGTACCATTTCGAGGCTCACCTTTTTGCTATAATTATTGCATGCATTTTATCATTCAACTAAGTTTTAGAGCAGACCTATTCAAATGAATCCTTTTTATTTTATTTATACACTACTTTTTCCTCCAAGAAGGTGGGACCCATGTTCCTCTCCTCCCTGTTTTATCCTCACAATCCTAAGAGGTAGTTTAGGCTGAGAGATAGTAGAGTGGCCCAAGGTCACCCAGTAAAGTTCATGGGTGAGGAGGGTTTTGAACCCTGGTCTCCCTACTCATTTCCCATCACCCTCTGTTACAACACACTGGCTCTCATGTTAATTTTACGAGTCTGCTCTGAGGAGGATTAGCATTGGATACAACCCTTTTTACACAGTTTCCAAACTTCCGAGTTCTCAGGCCGTTTCAGTGGTGGTTCCCTGGTTGTGGAATGCCCTCCCTAGGAAGGTATGCCTACACCTCCATCATTATCCTTACAGGAGGAATTCGGAAACATTCCTGTTTCCCCAGGCATTTGGTGGCTATAGAACTGATGTCGGCAACCTTGAGTTCATTGGATGGAAGAATGGCCTGTATCTGCTTTTTGGCTTTTCAAAATTTTAATGGTTTTTAGAACGTTCTTACTTGATTTTGAGTATTTTTTGCTTTGCTTTTGTTTAAATTGTGTATCTGTTGGCCACTCTAGGTTCTTTGGGGAGGAAAGGTGGAATGCAAAATTCATTCATTCAATCCATTCAATTCAGTCAGTCCGGAGGCCACAATACGCATTTTTCCTTCCCCACTGCAGGATCGCAGAACGCACAGAAAACTCCCCTTAATTGTGGGGCCCGTTTGAAATGACAACTGCTATTGTCTCAATATTTAATAAACTTTTATTTTTAAATTCGGTTATTGATTATCTACAGTCAATGGGGGACGGAGCGGGTGGGACTAGTGAGAGATTTAAAAACCGTACAAGCCAAATACACCAAGAGGTTTAAAGAGGAGATGGGAAGGGTGGTAGAAGACTATAGAGAAACAAAAACAGGAGAAAAGGGGGGGGGGACACCAAAGAGGTGATAAGGGTGTCAGTGGAAAAGACACAAGTAGGATTGGTTTAAAATTCATCGGCTCTGTACACATTAAAATCCTCTGTGCAATTTGAAAAAGTGTCCCACTTATAACAGTTGACTTTAAAAAGGGAGGCACGTCAAGGTCTCCTCCCAAATCCAAACTTGGCACCAGTTCTGTGCTTCTTAAAAACTACGCTATTTTCATTTTTAAAAAACCCTACAGCAGCATTTCTTTAAAAAACAAACAAACAAAAAACCCTCAAACAGTCCTTTTCTATACAAAGGGGGGGAGAACCCCCCCCAAAAAATATATATATTAACATTTTCTAACAAATAAGCTCATTTGTACCTATACAGAACACACCCGACACAAGTATGGTGAGGGTGGGAAAGTGAGAGGCAGATTTGTTTTCCTCCCCCATAATGGAAAAAAAAAGTGCAAATAAACCCCTCTGTGATGGCAGTTCAGAAGCTTTTGGGGGAAGGCCTTCAGGTTGCTCGGATAAAGGAGAACATTTGCTCTTCTAGATGAAAACCTTGTGTGCCTTGCATATGGAGGATGTACTCTGAGTCTTCAAGGACAGTGACACTTCCTGACCTGCACCAAATTGGGGCATGTTTTCTCCCAACAAGATTCAGCTCTCTTTCTGTGCTAAGGTCAATCCATAGCTGATATTCTAGGGCCACATTCAAAACACTCATTTGACCACTAGGACACGACTTTCAACAGTCATGGCTTCCCCTGTCCCCCACCAGAATTTTGGAAACTGTAGTTTATCGAGGGTGCCGCAAGTTGTTAGAAGACCCCTATTTCTCTCCCAGAATGAATTAACCATCATTCCTTCTTCACAAGGAACTCTGGGAATGAGGTGGGTGGGTCTTCTAACAACTCTCAGCCCCCTGAACAAACCACAGCTCCCAGAATTCTTTGATGGGAGAGCTATGACTATTAAACATGGTAGCATCGTGCTTTAAATGTGCGGTAAGAATGTAGCCTGACAAGATAGCTGTGTTCAGGGACAGGGTGAGGCAAAGATGGAGAATTCTCTTTTGATGAAAAAATAATCTGATAGGAGCAGACACTACAAAGAAAACTATAGTCATTGGCTTGGCCAAATCTTTCTCCATATCCCACCAACAGGACTGGAACGACAATGGTTGTGACCAACATAATGTGATGGCAAAGGAGGCTGGCTTAAGAAAGCAGGAGATAAACCCAGGCATCACCCAGATTTTAAATCAGGGGTGGCTAAACTGCGGTCCTTCAGATGCTGCTGGGTGACAACTCCATGCCTATTTCTAAACCCATGTCACAGGTCAACTAAACTAAAACCAAGACTTGGCTAAAGAGGGGGAGCTGATGGGAGTATTGCCAAGGAACTTAAGGCAAAGCCAGTCTAGGAGAGCAAATTCTTGAGGCTTCATCACTCACAACCACATCCTAGCCCAAGGTGGGCTCTCTAGCTGTTTCACAAGCAGGTATAGGGAACCAGTGGCCCTGCAGATGCTGGTCGACCCCCCAACGCCCATCAGCCTCAGCCACTGAGGCCAGTGATCAGGCATAATGGGAGATGTAGCATAACAACATCCAGATGACCCACAAGGTCTCCAACCCTGAGCTCCTGGAGCTTCATCCCATGGTAACCCCCCATATCTCCAACTCCCAAGCTACAGGTTCAAGTGAATTCCCAGAAAAAGAAAAGAAAGGCAAGCAATTTGAGTGGTCTGAAGGCAGAGGCCAACACAGAATCAAAATTAAAGAGGAGCAGGATTCGCATACAGGGCATAAGACATTTCTTTGACACCCACAACGGCTGCCTATTCCAGTATCGTTTAAAAACACACGTCCACACGGAGCAATATTTTTGGTGTCATCATCTTCTCCTTGAAGTGTTGCTGGGCAGGTTTTTTTATATATATATAAAAATTAAATCCTCAGGTCCGTGGCAAACCATCTTGTACCGCCATCTGAGCACCTGGTACCTTTAATTGCATCATGTCGGCTTCTTGCAACAGAGATCTATGGAGGGCAGAACATGGCTTTTTAAGTAGGTTGGGCTCTTCAAAAGGCATGTATTGTAGGTTTCTCTCCCCGACCCCCTACTTTGGCATAGGGAGAGGGAGTGGATCCAAGCTGGGATCGACTGAAGCAGATCAGGAGAGTGAAAGTTTGATGTATGTCTATATATATATATAATATCCAAGAATACTGTAGTCCAATCAATCCATCTCTCTCTTTTGCTTCTTGCGAGAGTGTCTGTCCATCCCGCCCCAAAATGAGAGGGTCATTGATAGAGAAGGTAGCTCTTCAGGGATTCTGGCAGTGGCAGTGCGTGGATCTCATTCAAGCGGTCCTTGCCCAGAGCGAGGCGGACGGAGCGCCGGCAAAGGTCCATCAGAGGCAGAGGTTCGGCTGCAGGAGAGGGAAAAATGAGGGCCAAAGAGCATTAACAGCAGTGCTAAGAATTAAGAATTAAGTACAAAGCACCCCTTTGCAGCATGCAGAAAGAGGATGTTTATCAGTATAGAATCCAGGGTTGCCTGCGCACCATCCATTTAAAGCAAATGCCTTCCTCAATAAGAATCCTGGGAACTGTAGTTTACCCTTCACAGAGGTACAGTTCCCAGCACTCTTCAACTACAATTATTGTCATAAGCAGCAGTACTGAGCTAGTTGGTCCAGCCGTCAGACTACAAACGCAGCTCCGTTAGAGCCTCGGTACAGGACTACATATCTTGTTTAACACAGACACACTGCGAGCGCCTGTCTCTTACAACATTCCACGACAATAATGTTCTCCAAATGTTAATAAAATGAAGAGGATTTCTTCAAGCTGTCTGAAATCTGGCACGGAGCACCCCACACACTGAATGCCAGAAGTTGTCCAAACTTCAGACAAATCCGTTTTGTTTTTGTTTTTTTAAAGAACCCAGCCAAGATACAGCAGTTTAAGAAAACCACGTCCACCCTTCTGCACCCAACACCGTACACAATGCGCTCCTGTGGATGTGGAGCGCATGCATAGCCCCCAGGTTTTGCCACATCTGCGTTCTGCTAGCCTGGCTCAATCTCTCTTGAATGAAAAGATACTTCCTGCCAGATCTTGTTCTAACTATCAGCCCTGGCCTTCATAAACACTGATACCCCAAGCTCAATCTTCAAAATCACTTGCACATTCAGTTCAGCATGAAGCAAAGCCTCTTGTGTCATTTGTCCAGTGTTGCAGAATCTTCTCACAGAGATGGAACAGGTGCCTACAGCAACTTTTACACCAGAGGTAGCCAATGTGGTACACTTCCAGGTGTGATTGGACTCCAACTCCCATCAGTCTCGGCCAGCATGGTCAATGGTCAGGGATAATGGGAGACCATCAATATCCAGAGGGACACCAGACAGCTAATGAAAAGACTTTTTAAAAAACACTTAGCTGGCTAATTAATTTTGGTTGTGTGTGTGTGTGTCTATACTGCTTTGATTTTTCTAAAGAAATTGCAGTACACAGTATAAGTATTTTTTATAAATAAGAAGATAAATAAAACTACTCAGGATCTCACAGGAGACTGCTTTCAACTGAGCCACTGGGTCCATCTAGCCAAGCTGTGTCTACACTGACTGGCAGAGGCTTTTCAGGGTTTTCAGACAGGGTTCTTTGCCAGTTCTACCTGGAGATAGTGGGGACTGAACCACCTGGATGCAATGCAGGTGCTCTACTACTGAGCTATGGCCATTTCCTTGCAACATAGGAAACTGCCTTATTCTGAATCAGATAGTTGATCCATCTAGCTCAGTACTGCCTACACTGACTGGCAGCGGCTCTCCAGGGTTTTCAGAGAAGAGGCATTCCCAGCCGGCACTACCTGGTAACTACCTGGACTTCTGCATGCAAGGCAAACACCACCACGGAGCTACTGCCCTTCTCAAGACAGGCCCTGGAAAAACATCCCACAACTTTGCAACACTTCTTCCCAGCTGGGAGCACCGGCTGATCTTAATCCAGGTAGCATCTTTCTCTCCTGGCAAGGATCTGAGGAAATTTGCATCTTGTTGACTTAAGATTTCCTGAAAAGGAGCCCCACCCTGCTCGCTGACCGACTCTGCAGGCAGGACACCTGCATAGACCCCCCTGCACAGAGCCGACGTCACAGATACGGGCAACAAAAACTCCCTTTTCATTTGGGCAGAGCCTCAGCGCAGTGACTTACTGCCAGCTGCAATTTCCTCCCCAGACACATTTTCCACTGAGGTAGTTGAAGACGTGCGCCTTGATCACAAGGAAGACCGCCGGCTGGCTTGGAAAACTGGGGGCGGGGGCAGCAGGCAGAGGAAGAGAGAAATATAACTTCAAACTTCTGGAACACGAAGTCATTGGTGAAGTCCAAGTGCATTCTGCATCCACCAGGGAAGTTGGAAAGCTCAGCTCGGTGTTCCTTGTCCAGACTAGTGAGATCAGTACTGTTTACACCAGGGTTTCCCAAACTCGGCCCTCCAGCTGTTTTTGGACTACAAGTCCCATCACCCCTGACTACTGCTAGCTAAGGACGATGGGAGTTGTAGTCCAATAACAGTTGGAGGGCCAAGTGGCTCCCTAGGACAGGCGTAGGCAAACTTGGCCCTCCAGGTATTTTTTGAGACTACAATTCCCATCATCCCTGTCCACTGGTCCTGTCGGCTAGGGATGATGGGAGTTGTAGTCCCAAAACATCTAGAGGGCCAAGTTTGCCTATGCCTGCCCTAGGATTTCAGACAGGGAGTCTCTCCCAGCCCTACCTGGAGATGCCATTGCAGACTGGACCTTCTGCATGCAAAACAGATGCTCTACCATCCAGCCAGTCAGAGGGCCCTCTGAATGGGTCCTGAGTGCCTCTTCCTTTTTAGGACAACCAGGTTGGCAAAGGTTGCTCTAGGTTTTAAAAAGAAACAGCCCCCAGCTCCACTAGAGCTTCCTAATTTCTGCTTGCAGATTGATGCAAGCGTAACTCAAAACACACTTGTGTACTGACTGCATGGCCATCTCTATTGCACAACTATTGGCATGCAACAAACCGCCCCACGGAGCCTCTCAGTTTGGCACAGAGCAAAAACAGGTAATGCCTTGGGCTCAGGTGTTGCATACAACCAAATGTTAAAAGGGCCTGTGGCAGCCATGACCTGCCAAACCGGTAGCTTGAATGTTATTTTGCCAAGAAGCCCCCATTCTAGGCTGCGGCAGGAGAATCCTTCAGTCTAAAGGCTATGGCGATGTAACCTGCAGGCAAATGAATAGATCCAGCTAGGTCCAGCCACACACGTTCTCCGCCCCCCCCCCAGCAGCTGCCTTTTCTAGATCGAGAAGGCCAGTGTTGCAATTCTAGTCAACTGCAGAACAGGCCATCCTGATAACCATAACTTCATGGAAGAAAACAACAACACAATTTACTAGCCCTGAAGGTTGCAGAGAGCTGCTGGCGCAATATTGAGAGCCAGGTGAACAAACTTAGTAAGTAGAATTTCCAGGGGCAGGAATTCAGCACCAAGTTTAGGTCTGGAGCGGCTCCTCATAGTCAGAAAGAGACTCTGCACAAACACTCAGACTTACGCAAACTGGGTTAAAAAGAGGTTTCAAAACCCAGGTTCTCTTAGTGCAGAATATGGACTACTTTCTCTTCCAATACTTACATTTTATTTCTTTTTAAAAACCCTGGCTGGCTAGGGAAAGAAAGGCCTAAGTGGCATTATCTTTTTTTTTATAAAGCCATCCAAGTTGGTGGCTGTTATTGCATCCTGTGGGAGTGAGTTCCACAGTTTAACTATGCACCACGTGAAAAAGGATCCAGTTTCGTTTCTTAAGAGAGGGCAATAAGATCTGGGCTTGAGAAGGCAGGGGAAGCTTTGGCGTGTGCTCCATCTGGCTGCTAAGTCTACACTTTGCATCTGAAAGCCAGCTGTGTCGGCAAACCCATTTCTGGGGTGGGGGGGATTTTGGAGAAGACACCAAAACCAGGAATGTGCAATGTGCAACATATGAGACACGGGCTCTTGAGCCTGAGAGTGCCTTGCTGGTTGCCAAAATTGAATGTAAGAAGAGTCTGCTAGGTCAGGCCAACAGCCTGTCTAGTCCAGCATCCTATTCTCACAGCGGCCAATCAGATGGAAAGCGGCAAGTGAGACTCCATCACAAGAGCAAGCCCCCTCCTGTAGTTTTCAGCGACTGGTAGCCCCAGCGATCATAGTTTCTTCCAACCTGCGGCCCTCCAGATGCTTTGGATTCTAGTTGTCAATGTTCTGAGTGCCACCTCCTGGACCAGGTACAAGGCATGCCCACTCATGCACAGATGCGACAGGCTGCCTCTTCTGGGGGAATGGGCAGCCTTGCCTGCTTCACTTCTGCGTCGGGGGTTACTGAATGAGTCAGGCACTGGTCAATCAGAGTGCCAAGCAGAAGCATCCACACTTGAACCCAGAAGTTGCTGATCCACACAAAGTGAGGCCAGAACAGGTAATCACGCAGGGAGGCAGTGGGCCACCTCGCCTGCTGCTGGGTACTTTGGGATCACAGAAACATCCCCCACTTGGAACATTATGGGTAGTTCCCTAGCCCATATGAACCTGTACTGTACTTCAGTTCTACCTGCCCTTCTTAACTGTCATTTTCACAAAGAGACACTAAAGCAATGAACTGTGTGGGTTTCACGTAGCAAAAGGAAGTGAGCTAGTCTTTTAACCACTTTTCAACGGGGCCTGCTTAGGTTTTCCTGGGATGCCTCTGCCTGTCATGTCTCCTCTGAACAACAGGTGCAAAGGAGGATGCTGGGATAGCCCAGTATAACTTCACTTAAAAGGGGATCCCCACTGGGATGGTGGGGCGGCTGGGTGGGGAGGAGGAAGCGAGGAACACCGCCCCTCCTGTGCTTCCTGCAATCTGTGCCCACTTCCGTTTTGAGAAGCAGGCTCCCCTGCCAAGTATACACACATTTGCAAATTGCATGGGGCTAATAAAACACAGGATGTGCCACTAAAGTGTTTGCAGCTGGGAGAAACCAGAGACAGACAACAGAAGGTGTCACACGCCACAGGGAGAAGACAGGCTAAAAAGGACTAGAGGCCAGATATTTTTCACTGAGTCATTTTCAAAAGCTGTGACTCAGCACAAAACCCCTCTTATCCTTAAGAGGAATTTACTGTATGTAGATAAGCAGACAAATGGCTGGCCTGTTGCATACATGCATTGAAGCATACATGCATTCACAGAAATATATGGAGGACCCAGGGAGGATAGCTCAGTGGAAAACCTCCAGACCTGGAGTCCCCTAAGTTCTTGATTTTAATTCTGAGTCAAAATGGGAGGTTTGTTTACCCTCAACAGATTAATTTCAAAAGTGCTGAAGAGAAGGAGGAAGGGAATTACCTGCCCTCTGAAAAGCCACACACAATCGCCTGGCTTAGAGGTAGACCAGCCCAGAGTAATGCGTCATTCTGAGATGCAACAGGCACCCTCCCGCTCCAAAGGCAGCATAAATGCCTACAACGGAGTAACTCGACAACAAAATTACTCAGCAGGTGGAAAGACCGAAAAGGGGCAACCCTAGAACAGTGACTCAGAGAGAGGAGCCAATTCAGACTCCCAAGTCCAGGTAGGAAAAAATGAAGAAGAGAGGATACGTACGGTCAAGCCCATTCAAGTAGCGCATCCTAATTTCACAGTGGCCCCACACGGCGCTCACGACCGGGTACAGTTTTTTCCCTTTGAGTCCCCGGAAAGCAACCCCCATGTACTGTCCGTCCACGATGAAACTCAAGGTCCCATCGTCCATGTCCAGCACCACCAAAAACGAGTCTGGCACGATGAAAGTCTCGTCGGCCTCCAAGAAGGCTGGGTATGTCTTGCTGGGCTGGTTCTTCCCGTCGTGGTACAGCCGGTTCCGCCCGAGGTCCCACCCCCACGACTCGTGGTTGTTCCCGATGAGCGTCGTGTACCCCACCGAGTGCAGGGGGGCATCCGCCGTGGCCACGCCAACCACCGCGTGCGTGCCGCGCTGCCTCATCGCCCAGGTGATCTGCCAGACGTGGAGACCCCGCGTGTAGCCCACCTTGCCCCGGATTGCATCTGTGCTCTGGGCCACCGGATGCCGGTGAAATATGAGCTTGTCGTCCTCCTTCACAAAGACGTTGAGCGATCGGTCGTCGTTGTTCCACGAGTGCAGCAGCTGAATCTCATAGGAGACGGCGGGCATGTCTAGGAGGAGGTCCAAGCGGGTCGGCTTGCAGTAATCCAGCCCCTGGAGCTCGTGTTTCAGGGGCCTGTAAGCCGGGTCCCTCATATCCACAGTCTTTATCCCGCCGGTGACTTTCTGCCCCATCTCTACCGTCTATTAATAGGCACCCAAAGCAGGCTCATCAATCGCGCTGGCTGTGCATGGGTGTCATTCAAGCACTCACAGGTTGCTACGAGAGATCCCGTCAGAATCGCCTAATGGATGGAAAGGAGAAAAACAAGAAGCGGGGAAGAAGAGTTAAACATTAAAACTTCACACATGGGAGGCCGTGTGGTGGGAGGCACAGAACCCATTTGCCTTGCCGGAGCAGATAAAGGATGAACAGTAGACGAAAAACAAGCACGGGACAGGCAGCCACTCAGCCATCCTATGAGAAGGCCTGGTAGGTTCTAGGCTGGCAACTTGAATCACGTTTCCTAAACACAGAAGGCTGGCGAGGTTCCACATTCTGAAAATAAGACTCCGATTGTCATACTGCCTTGTTGCCAAAGGGAAGCCTGGGAGTAGAGTTCCGTGTTGCCTAGCAACCTTAGGGTAGCTTGACCACCACTCTTCCCCCTGCCCCAGACTCCCAAGATTTATTATTTACTTATTTATTACATGGGCCAGGGTGGTGCAGCGGTTAGAGCTCATTTGATGTACCGCAATCCTGGGCTAGTCTCTTAGCCGAGCCTGCCCTCAGAGAGTTGCGAGGATAAAATGGAAGAGGACAAACTATGTGCACCACTTTGAGCTCCTTGGAGGAAAGGGTTGATATAAAGGAAATATTATTATTAATAACAACAGGGTCTGGAGCCATAAAAAGCTTTATTATTTCAAAACCAACGCTTTTAAAGTCCCTAATTACCCCCCCCCCCCAATTTCATCACCAAAACATGGAAAACAAACTCATCGGAGTGTTCATAGTTCCACATTCCATCCATGCTTGGCAAAAATAATCCCAAAATGTTAGTGGAAATCCAAGGGAGTGGAGGGGGGAGGAAGAGTTTGTGTGGGGGAAAAACAGGGTAAGATAATCAAAACACACACACACCCTGTTTTGCTTCTCCAGAATGATCCACGTTAGATCAAGACAGATCAGAAAGGAGCCGCTCTATAAGAGTCGGGAAACTCTTAAGTGAAGAAGTTCTGATCCCCTTAAGGAAAATGCAGTGGACAGGCACCAAGTTATGATGACCATCTTGTAGCAGTGGCTTTGGAGAGTCACCCTCACTCACACCCATCCTCAGAGAAGTACCACAAAATCTACATTCCAGTTTGCTTTATAACAAGGGATCTTCTGTAATATGGCAGAGACGCCAGGTCCACTGTGGGGTTCTTTTGGGGGGGGGGGGGAAAGAGGCAGAAGAGATGGCGAAAACATTTGAAAAAATAGTAATAATAAGGGTGGGAACTCGCTTTCTAAGAAAAAAAATGTTTTAAACATTTCCTGGAATGAGGCAATCTCCCAGAAAGGCTGCCAGGTGCAGTCATAACCGTTAGTCATGATCAGGATTTTTGCTTGGCATGGGGGGGGGGGGGGAAATGGTAGGGAGAGTGAATCAGACCTTGTGTCAAGCACAGACAGAGTATATATATAAATTTTGCACACAAACACTTTATAGGCACCCTGGCTTGAAAAAGGTATATACACCAACAGCAACATAAAGAAGAGGCAAAGCTGATCATTTGATTATTTTTGAGCCTGAGGGCCCCGTAACTTTTTTGGCAACCTTCCGAGGGCCACGTCCCATTGGTGGGCGGGGCCAGAGGCAAAAGTGGGTGGAGCAAGAATGTGGATTCTACCATTGCACAATAATCTAGTTTAAACACACACAGACACAGGGCAGTCTCGAGCAGGTCGCGCGCCCTGGCGCTGAGATCGCTCCGGCACCCCCGCCCTCGCAGGGCGCAGCATGGTTTCTGCCGTGGCGCCCTGCCTACCGGCCCGGTGCGCCAAGCCACCGGGGGTCTACCTAGAGCCGGCCCTGCACACACGCACCCAAAACCTTCTCCCTATACTGTACAGACAAGCAAGAGGCATGATCAGAGCTCAAGCAAAAACAAACTCAAGGGCAAGATTTAAATCAGTGCCAGAAAGGTGATGTGGCCCTGGGAGAGTCCCAAGGGCCAGAAACAACTCCAGCTGGAGGGCCGGATTTGGCCCCTGGGCCTGAAACAACTCACCCTGGCGCTGCAAATAAAACAGGAAAAAGACAGCATTACCTATTCCATTTTGCACAAGCCAAAAGCTGGCTTAACAGGCTTCCAGAAGGCGGCCTCAGTTCATCATCATCACCCTCTTTTGTCCTCTCCAGAGCTTCGGGAACCAGAAAGCAACATCTGAAGAATGAGATCACGCCAAGACAGGAAGGTGGCCTGCAGCTAATTGGACACCTCCGATGCCTCTCTCTCTCTTGGACAGAGGCGTAACCGCAGAGCAGCTGGGCTGGCAGCAGCTCAGACAGAGCTCTCTAATTAAAGGGGAAACTGAGCACACACCACCCCCTGCCAAAAGGAGCCAGGCCTGGGCACAGTTCAGCCAAAAGGGGAAGCAATGCAGACATGCGCTCCAAGGAGGCGCTCTTGCGCACTTGTGGGGATGACGAGTCTTACGCAGACAACCAGGTGTGTGTTTTAGCAACACACCAGGTCACAAATCGTTCCTCCTCTAGGGATCGTTCGATACTGCTTTTATTTCGGCTGTCAGCCGCTTGTCGTACAAGAAGGTGTCTAAGAGACTAGCAACATATTTTAAAAGGTGCGCATAATTTAGAAGGGTTGCAACTCAGTGGTAGGGCATCTGCCTTGTGCGCAGAGGTCCCAGGTTTGATCCCCAGCATCTCTAGGTAGTGCTGGGCGAGACCCCTGTCTGAAACACAGGAGAGCTGCTGCCAGCCAGCGTTGACAATACTGAGCTAGGTGGACCAGCGGTCTGATAAGGCAGCTTCCCATGACACAACACAACCACACCTGCCCACCCTGCATCACAGCATTATAAAGGTTGGGCAGCACACAATGTACCTGGCTGTGAAAAGATGTTCACCCAGGTTCACCCAGTTGAACCTTAATAGGAAGCGAGTTTCACACATGGGGGACACCACCAAGAAGACATCTCTCCTGCAAGTAGCCATTACTCATTCTTGATCCAGAAGAGTCTGGCAAGAGGAAGGGGAGACGCATGATCTCTCCCCTCCCCGCCACTGCCAACCCAGTAACGGAAGCAGCTCCACCGAGCTGGTTTTGGTGGTTAAGCCTGGCTGAGATGCTTCCTTTGAAAGCAAAACAAAACAAAAAACACACCCCCACAACAACAAAACCCTCCAACACACCCTGACTAAATCCCCGGTGACAGAGAAGCTCACACAGTCAGCCACAGAAATCAGCAAACTGATCGCTACAAGGTGTGCTGCAACTGAGGAACAATTTAAATCTTTCTTAAAAAAAACAAGAAGTACAATCAGACTGAGAAGGCTGCCCATTGCACCTCTGCACGAATTGCTGTTCCTGGAAATTGCACATATTTTCAATCAGCATTCGCTGATGGTGCAACAGCAAATTCCATCCCCATAACTCCGCACTGGATCAGTTGCAACCAATACCGTACATAAAGTTACCTGTGGAGAGGTGGCTGCCTGTTGCCCCTCAGTATGAGTCACTGCTCTTGCCTCTTACAGAGGCACGGTTTTACTTTTTGTCGCATGGGGCACCCACAATTTTGGTCAAAGCCCTTCAGCGACTATGAAGGGTAATGGTGCTGCAGTATATCCTGTTATACTCTTGGGGATCAGGAACACCCCACAAGAATGAAACAAGGATCCAGGGTAAAGGAGCCAGGCAATTTTTATTGGGTTCCCATCAGGGGTCGCCAGCCCATTGCCCGTGGAGGCTTCAAGGGGTGCCCCAGGAAAAGTGGGGCCTTAGTTTGACTTTTAGCCTTTCCCCCAGAGTTCCTTTGTTGAAATGAGAGCTTTCAGGGACAGTTCCGGGAATCTTATGAAGCGGATTAAGCAACGCTTGTCCAAACAGCAGACAAAAACTCAAAACTTCAAAAAGGAAAGTCCCCTGTTATGAGAGCCCCTTCCAAATACAAACATTAACAGCCAAGACATTTTTTTTGGAAGGGGGGGCAGGGAGAGGAGTGATTGTGAGATTTGTTTGGCAAGGGGCAGAAGTCCTCATGGATCACTTCAAAGATTTCCAAACCTCATCTCTCAGTTGGTTAGAGCTCGGTGCTGATAACACAAAAGTTACAAGTTTGATCCTCCTATGGGACAGTTGCATATCCCTGCATTGCAGGGGGTTGGACTAGATGATCCTCAGGGACCCGCGGCACCTGAAGAATTTCAAAAACTGCCCACCAGGCGATGCTGGCGGGGATTGACCCTGGGACCTCCTGCATGCAAAGCACATGCTCTACCACTAAGCTACAGCCCTTCTCTTATGATATAGAAGCATAGGAAGCTGCCTTAATACCAAGTCAGACCACCTAGCTCAGTATTGTCTGCACTGACTGGCAGGTGTACAATACCTTTAAAAAAAAAAAAGGTGCAACGACCAGAAGGGGACACAGCTACCCCGGGAGAGGCCTCACAACAGGTTCGCATAACAGTGTCATGATAGGAGCAGTGTTATTTTCAATCCTGAACATGGAATTTGCTATGAGGATTCTAGGAGAAGCCAAGAAGCAAGGCTCAAGCGGTGGCTCCATTAGGGGGAATGGGTCGCCAATTGCAATTAAAAGGGCACCCCTTCAGGAATAGCTGCTTGAAAAATCCCAAATCATCCAGCATTCTAGTCCCTGACAAGGACAAGCCTTGACAGCTGCTTAAATTTGATTTCAAATCATCCAGCATTCTAGTCCCTGGTGAGGGAACATCTCGTACCTTGCATCAAAATCAGCTTTGCAAAATCACAATTGTTTCTTTGCCGGCCCTCAGTGGGGGGCGGGCGGGAATGCACATAAGCACAACTTTGGGAATGTTTTACATCACACAAAATGACACCCCCATCCCCAAAGCTGGTAGGAAAAAAGTCATCTGCCCCCCCCCCCCACATTCTGCAAAGCAGACTTGGGTTGGGGAACCACTCACCATGGAAGTCAGAACAAACTGTGATGCCGCAGTAATCAGAAATAGTGCCTATACAGCTATGCTTCACAGATTAACTGCAAAACATGCCAAAATCTAGAGCTTTCAGCCCCTTTAGCAAAGCAGTAACAAATCCACAAGAACCACCATCTTCCTGTTTAAGGCAGCAAATGCCCGATTAAGTAAGAAGCTGGCGACTTCTGGCCCTCTGGAGCCGGGCAGCGAGAACGAAAGGGAAACAGCGAGCCGACCTTTTTGAAAACACTATAAAAGCTGTGTGGAAAAACCCTTCTACGCTCTAGCAACACAGGAAACAGAAGCAGGCAACACATCTTCCAAGCCCTGTAGACAAAGGCCAAGGTGAAAGATGGCTCTTTTGACATGGGTCCACGCGGAGAGAAAACAGAGCTGTTGTTCCCACCCACACCCATCCTCGGCAAGGCTGATGGCAGAGGTAGTAGTCCACTGACCTAGCCAGTAAACAGGGAAGGCAAGATTCTGGCTGTCTTCCTCTGCTAAGAACTTTTTTTTAAAAGGAGGTCGGGAAAGATCGCCCTGGGGATGTTACATAACTTGTGTTCTTTGACCAGCGTTTTCCCCTAAGCTTCTGGCAGTGGCGAAGCCCTGCTCTCTCCGAATTGGAAGTGGAGAGGCCAGCTCACACGATACCCAGGAAATGGTGTGCGCTGCAAAGAAAGTGTGAAGCACTCACAGCCAGGGTTTAAGGCACTATTGCGTGCTTTCTTCCCATTTGCTGCAGAACAGGGACTCACAAAGAGCTGCAATGGGCAGCCTCCTCCTTTATGAATTTACTATTTGCAGTCCATGGGTTGCATTCAGAGTAGGCACATTGAAATTGATGGACTACTCTAAGTAGGGTGAGCACTGGATTCAACCCTACAGACCAGAACTGCTGAACAGAAGTTTGCAGAGAGTGTGTGTGCAAGACGAAGGAAGTGTGAAGCACCAAGCCAGGATCTGGGCATTTATTCTAATTTGCAGCAAATTTGGCCCAAAGAACAGGGACTCACGCAGTGGTACAATGGGCGGCCTCCCCTTGTATTATTTGCCAAGGCTTCTGCTCTCTGAATAAGCTCAATTTACCCAGTAGCTGTAGCTACTGTGGCACATGCCAGGGTTATGCCAACACATTATGTAAAGTGGGCGAGCATAGGTGGGGCTGAACTCTGCCCGGTTTGTGGCCAATTTGCTACTGCCAGTGGCTAATTTAGGACTCCTTAATTACACACATCCATCACAGGCAATCCCTTAAAATTATGCATATCTGGGTAATCAGACGCACGTGTATATTAGGGAGTTTGTGGGTGGAGGACATGTTCTCCTGGGAGGCAGCATCAACAGGCAAATAAAGAGTCAGGAAGCAATGGGAGGAAGAGAACTGCACGCCTTGTTTGGACTATTTGCTTCTTTACAGATTAAGAACTGGGCAGAAAGAAAGCGTTTCTTGAGCATCTTTAGGCAAGACACGATCCAGGTGTGCTGATCCCTTAGGACCATACCAAAGTCACAATTTTATCCCCACCCTATAGTAGTTCTACTTTCTTGGGGTTTTTTTTTTAAGAAGTAAGTTACTAGTCCTCATGGAGGTAAGCTTGAAAGTGCTGCTGAAACTCAGCGCCCAGAACGGTTGCTAAAGAGAAGGCTGGCCAAGGTTCCTGTGCCTTGTGTAGCTCATTCTGAGAACATAAGGAGGGCCTTAAGAGATCAGGCCAAAGGCTCACCTAGCCATCAAAGTGTAGAAAGAGGCTTGATCTGGCTAATGGCCTATCCTGTTCTCACAGTGCCCAACCGGATGCCTCAAATGGGAGAACCCAGGTGAAACTGTGATTCCCATTGGCGGCCTTATCCTTCAACAGCCTATGACTACAAGCATATACCAGAATTGTGCAAATTCACCCTCCAGCCTCGAGAAAAAAATGTGTTATGCAACTGGAATGTGCAAGATTAATACATACAGTATATAGGCTGCAGTTTGTGTGTGTGTGTTAGTGGAGAATTTCAAGTTGTGTTCCCAGTCCCCATTACTGATCCTTTAACCCAGTGTTTCCCAAACTTGGGTCTCCAGCTGTTTTTGGACTACAACTCCCACCATTCCTAGCTAACAGGAAAGGGATGGTGGGAATTGTCCAAAAACAGCTGGATACTCAAGTTTGGGAAAGAAAGGAACTCCGGTTAAAGCAGTGATTTCCCAAACGTGGGTCTCCAGCTATTTTTGTGCCCCCAACTGTGGGTTGGGGCAGAAGTGGATTTAGAGCAGAGCGGGCGGAGCTGTGGGTTAAACCAATGAGCCTAGGACTTGCTGATCAGAAGGTCGGCGGTTCGAATCCCCGCAACGGGGTGAGCTCCATAGCTGCCAAGTTTTCCCTTTTCTCGCGAGGAAGCCTATTCAGCATAATGGAAAATCCCTGAAAAAAAGGGATAACTTGGCAGCTATGGTGAGCTCCCGTTGCTCGGTCCCAGCTCCTGCCAACCTAGCAGTTCGAAAGCACGTCAAAATGCAAGTAGATAAATAGGTACTGCTACAGCGGGAAGGAAAACGGCGTTTCCGTGCGCTGCTCTGCTTTACCAGAAGCGGATTTGTCATGCTGGCCACATGACCCAGAAGCTGTACGTCGGCTCCCTCGGCCAATAACGCGAGATGAGCGCCGCAACCCCAGAGTCATGACTGGACCTAATGGTCGGGGTCCCTTTACCTTTAATTGGTTCCCCCGCACTGGCGCCAAGCCGTGGGGGGCACTGCAGGGCATCGCCACTATGGTGTAGTGCATGTGCAGAATGGAAAGTGAGAAGCAGGGGGCACTGAATTTTGGCCTCGCACATGGCACTGCTGAAATATGAACGCCCAAAGCCCACCCCCGGTGGGTTAGGGCTGTAGCTGGGTGGTAGGACACCTGCCTTGCATGCAGAAGGTCCCAGGTTCCACCACCTCCTGCACCTCCAGGCAAGTCTAGGAATGCCCCCCCCTGTACAAAACTCCAGAGAGCTGCTGCCAGCCAGTGTGGACAGCGCTGAGCCAGACAGGCCAATGACCCGACTCTTCCTGAGATGGGTGAGATCCAACCTGCATCCTTTTGCATGGGAGGCAAGCCCTCGGCTATCGGCTCTCGTGGGGAGAAACCCTAAACCACCCACGGTCAGTACAGTATTGTTCTCACCCTGTCCTTTCCAGGAAGCTGATAAGACTGTCCACCGAAAGTGGCCACTGCAGGCCTTGGTTTCCCCATTGGCATCACTCCCCTTGCTTGTGTAAGAGGCAGCAGCAGCAGCAGGCAAGCAACAATCACCGGCATCGCCAAACAGGCTTGTGGGCAATGCATCACATTCACAGCCACGGGTTTAAGCACAGAGGGAACTTAATTGTACGCTATGAGATGCAGAGCTGGCCAAGTGCATTTGGGGAATGTCATTTGTATCTGCTTTCTCACACCAGACTGGAGACGCAGCCAAACA
This sequence comes from Zootoca vivipara, assembly GCF_965207765.1. NCBI lineage: Eukaryota > Metazoa > Chordata > Lepidosauria > Squamata > Lacertidae > Zootoca > Zootoca vivipara. Next base: position 13,523,442 of record NC_142589.1, read on the forward strand.
AACAACCAGTTTGCAGAACCAACTTGGCCACACAACTTTGGCACTTTGGTTGGAGTTTGCCCAGAAAATGTTTCGGCGCTAGAGTATCGCAGGCTGCTAGGACACTGTGGTTACATGCGTAGGAATGATAAACCAGGCTTTCTGGCTTCTTGTTAAAATCTCGTGACACCTTCAAACCAAATAATACATTCAGGGGAAAGGGAAGTGGGGTGGCTCTGGGGAACTGCATCAGCCCTGCATGCAGGAAATCCCAGGTTGCGATCCGGACAGCATCTCCAGGAAGGGCTGGAAGAGACCTCAGCCTGAAAGCCTGGACAGCTGCTGCCAGCCAGTCAGTTGCCAACACTGAGCTAGATGGACCAAGGGCCTGACTCAGTATAAGGCTGCTTCCAACGTTATTTATGGCGCGTGTTTTCATGGGCTTCATTGGATGCATTCACTTGCTTAACATGCAAAAGGTCTCGAGTTCAAATCCCGGCATCTTTCCTGTCTGAAACCTCAAGAGCTGCTGCTAGCTGGTGTAGACCAGGGGTGTCCAACAGGTTGACCGCGATAGACAGGTCGACTTGTTAGAAGTTGATTGCGGAATGATTTATTGGTGTGATGGTTTATTGTTTATCAATTTATGTCGACTTGCCTCCCTAAAAATAGCTCAACAACTTTGATCTGAAACATGCCCCCCCCATGGGTAGATCACAGACTCTTGGGAGTTTGACAGCCCTGGTGTACACAATACTGACCTAGAGGGTCCGTTTCAGACAGAAAAGGACAGGGTTGATTCAGGGGAGTTCTGAGCTAGGCAAAAAAAAGTTCAGACAGGCCTTAGACTTTCTTCCTTGAACAGGACAGTGACCAAGTTCAATTTCTGATTTTATCTTGCCAAACTCTTTTCATCATCATCATTATTATTACTATTATTATTATTTAAGCATAAGGGGGAGATAGCAAGGAGAAACTAATACAAGTTTTGGGTTGGTTTGGGGCCAGAATTTGTGCCCCAAAGTGTTGGCATGGAATTTCAGAACCTGGATGGAAGGCACACATATGAACAACCTAACCCCCCAAACTGCAAAGTTTTCTAGCTTAAAGCCAAAAACGTGACCTTTGTTAAAATTTTAAAAAAGGAGGGACAGACAGTGTGGTGCAGCGGTTAGAGTGCTGGACAAGACGCCTGGGAGACCGAGGTTTGAATTCCCACTCAGCTATGAAGCTCAGGGAGAGACTTTGGACCACTCACTGTCTCTCAGCCCAACCTACCTCACAAGGTTGTTGTGGGAATGAAATGAATGAAATTAGAAGTGGGGAAAACCAGGTACTCTACCTTAGGTTCCTTGGAGGAAAAGGTGGGATTATATAAATGCAAATAAATACATAAAGAATCAATATTTCAGGGTTCTGGGAAAAGGCTGGGAAACTCCCCACAGCTGCTGGGGGAAAAGCAAAACAAAACCAAGCCATCCTAAAAGTGCCATCTAAACCCACAAAGTCTTTTGTTGTTGTTTTTATACAATAAGGAAGTGGCATTGTTAAGTAAGGTTGCAGCCCTGCCCTGACCAGTCCGGTCACATTTTTTTAAAAAAATTTTGTGCAACACCTGGATGAGGAAAGGGGGGGAGGAGCAAATGTGAAACGGGCGGGGGGGGGGGGGGAGAGGGAATGCTTCTGTCACCTGCAGGGCACCAGTCTAGAAAGGCAGGAAGCTAGAGAATAAACAAACACCCATTTGTAAAGAGCTTTTGTTAACACATGATTTAAAACGCTAGCGGGATAATGCATTGTTTAAAAAAGGAGGGCTGTGCACACGCCCCGCACTTGCCCCAAAGGAATTCTGGGAACTGTAGTTTAAGAATGCTGGGAAGTGCATAAAACTACAGCTCCCAAGACTCTTCGGGAAGAAGCCATGTGATTCAAGTGCTTGAAGTGTACACAGCATAGGGGCCTGGATCCATGCCTCTGGATCTGGCTTGTGGGCACATGTACAAACCTCTGGTATTTGCCCAGTTGGAAGGTAACCTACCACAAAAACATTATCTGTTGCTCTGCCCACTTTTGCCTCTTGCTCCACCCACCTCCGACACGCAGACCCCAGGACGCTGCCCATGAAGCGATGTCCTTTCAGCCTCACCTTGAGAAAAAGGTGGGATAAAAATGCAGAAAGCAGACAAAACGAAGCTGCAGTTATCACAGTGCTTTAACAGTCAACCCTCCTCTGCAAGGAGCTATGTAGTGCTGTGATGGGACCACTTTCAGTACCCAATGATAATGAAGGAAGCCATGGATGCTTAAAGCAGCATGATCCTGTTTTTAAATGTACAGGACAGGTGGGGTCTCAAAACCTTCCAACCTGGAGACACCATCCTCTGCTGAGAGAAGCTTCTTTGTTTAAAAGTGGGGGGAGGGGGAGCTTTTCTTCTTTTTATCTTTTTTGCCAATCTAAGCAACGCCAGGTCATTAAGCGAGTGGGGGGCGGGGGATCCCTCCTTGAAGTTGTTCAGGAAACTGACAGGCAGATTAATCACAACCAGGATAAGAGTGAGAAGAGGACTCAGAAATGGAGAAGTCATCCAGGAACAACAGGCCAAAGGGGATTCTTCCTTATCATGAGCTGGGAATGTGCAGGGGGGGGGGAATTCCTCCCCACTTCCCACAACCTGGCTGGTGATGCAGCGTCCAGCAATGCGAGCACCCACTGATTTGGACAGACATGCCCAGGTTTTAGACACCCATCAGCAACGCTTCCTATTGTTAAAGAGTCTGGAATGCACATCCCTGGGGAACTTGAAGCGCCACAGAATGCACATCCCCACATGACAACTACGTATGTTCTGCTACAGACTGTCTTCTCGGGCATTTGCGCAAGCCACCTGTGAGCTGCTGGCCGCCGTGGGGAAAAAAATCTGGGTGGGGTTTTTTGTGTGTGGCACAATTCACAGAAAGGTCCCGCTGCAGCCTGGTGTTTCTGAAGGAGCCTCCGCAAGTTCGCATGCACCTGGAATTCACATTCCAGAAACCTCAGCTTTCGCCTAATTAAAAAAAAAAAGAGGAAAAGCCACCAAGTTCCTAGTTCCCTACAATTGCAAAATGAAAGTGAGGGGTCGGCGTGTGGCAACATGGCACCCAGTCTGAGCTGCTGATTAAGAACTTCTGGGGTTAAAGGGTGGGGCTTGAACCCGCTGACCTCCCCAGACGAGGAGGATGTAGAAAAGATGTTCTGCACGAGTGAATCATTAACGTGCTTGATAAAGACTGTGGAATTGTGCTTTTCTTAAAAACAAACAAACAAAAAACAGTATGGATAAACACATCATATATATTATATTATTGACACCATCCACTCTTGTTGTTGTTGTTTAGTCATTTAGTCGTGTCCGACTCTTTGCAAGGTGACAAAGGTCCGTATAGGTCTGCTTTTTAAGATGCTGTCTAGGTTTGTCATTGCTTTTCTCCCAAGAAGCAGGCGCCTTTTAATTTTGTGACTGCTGTCACCATCTGTAGTGATCATGGAGCCCAAGAAAGCAAAATCTCTCACTGCCTCCATTTCTTCCCCTTCCCCTTATTTGCCAGGAGGTGATAGGACCAGTGGCCATGACCTCTTAAGCGACACCAAAGAACCATCAATTGCAGGCTACTGCAGTCAACCACTTAGGAGGTCTTAGTTAAGCTTAGTCCTGACATCACACCAAACCATGGCTAAGAAAGGCTGCAGCTAAGTGGTCAAGCATCTGCTTTGCATGCGGAAATTCCCATGCTTGATCCCCGCCATCTCCATGTAAAGCTGGGGAAAGCATTTCTCTGAAACGCTGAAAAGTTGCTGCCATTCAATACAGACACTTCTGATTTAGATGGGCCAATGGTCTGGGCTCAGTATAAGGTTGCTTCCTGTTTTCCAGAGCTTTGGCGTGGCTTGGTGCAATATCCACATCAACAAACCATTGCTCACATTCCACATCAACAAACCATTGCTCACATTCCACATGGACAAACCATTCCTTTCAAACAGTAATAAAAAAACCCCAGGGAATCAAAGAAATTTGGAACCACAATTTGTGCACGTGTGATGCCAACAGGGCGCAATCAATCTCCTACAAATAATGCATGAAAGCCTCTAACCTAGTTGGGGGTGTGGCAAACAAGTTTGCCAATTTAAAATTAAGGCAAGGAGGCCATTAACACTCTACAAGGAGGGAAGGCCAAAGACAGAAGGCTACCAAAACAGCAGAGGAAGAAGCTGCCCCCAGAGGACTCAAGGCAGGAAGTCTGGGCAGAAGGTCACACTCCAAAAAGGTTGCTTCATCAGCTTTCAATGTTACGCAACTCAATTACAGAAAATTAAGATGCTAGGTAGGCAGAGATAACAAAATTAGCCGTGTTGGCTCATTACAGAGAGAAAGAGAAAAATCCAGACCCATTAAATAATACAGTGGTACCTCAACTTACAAAGGCGATCCGTTCCGCGGCACTCTTCGGAAGTAAAAAAGTCCATTTTGCGCATGCGCAGACTGCGCGCGCGGCAAAAATACTTCTGGGTTAGCGGACTTCGGAAGTCGAGGCATTTGTAAGTCGAGGTACCACTGTACCTCTATTAGGAGGAGCTAAAAAGAATCCTAAAAGAAAAAAGCTTCAGAGCTCATCTGGAGTCTTTGTCAAGCTGAAAGTTAAGCAAAATGTGGGGACCCAAGTATATAAATGCTGCTTCAGACATCAATGTTGCAATAGAAGATATTTGGGATAAGTAATTTGTTCTGACACATATATTCCTTTGTTCTATCGTCCATTTCCTACAAGTACCTGTCTGCTAGTTATTCTGTTTAGTTTACGTAGCTGATAGTTGAAATAATATAATCCTAGTAAGAAATGACTAACTGATTACAGTATCTTTGTTTGCCGAGTTCCAAGTTTATCTTACTATTGTCTATGTGGAGCCCATTCTTCTTACAGGAAACACAAATTAAATTTTGCTAGTAACACAAGATCACCGTTTAAGAGATCAGAAAGGGTTCCAGGATGCATTTTTGGATAAGGGTCAAGAAAGTTAACTGAAGGAGTATATGATATCAAATGAAACCAACTGCACTGATGCCACAATCTACAATGATAAACCACTGAAAAAGTTCAGATTGACAGACACTATTATGGAGCCACACCTCCATATCTTCAGAATTCGCACTGCATCATGGGCCTAAGGATAGAATAATGCCATGCCTCTGAGATAGAAATCAGTGTAGAAGACAAACCACATGGTCTTTGCCAGGGGGCAAGACCAAGGCTAAGGCATTCTGAGTGGGAGCCCCTGTCCCGAAACTAAGGGGCTTGGCGTAACCGCAGTCCCACACAACACAAACTTGCCTGATCTTGTTTTTAAGCCGTCGCTGTGAGTGACCTTTTGCATTCTAGAGGGATGGCCTGTAAGCGGACACTGTTTACACAGCAGTGTGCTGTCCCCAGCCAAAGGAATAAAGCGCTCTGCTCAACACCTGTGCCTGTAGAACCCAAGAATAGAAATTCTGATGGCTACAGCGATCAGGTTTATTTATTTTTTATGAGCATGGCGCACTGGAAAGGGGAAAAAAAATAAGGCGGATTCTCACATGCATTGGCAGCCCAGAGCAATCACAACTGCAAGAAAAGATTCTTGCACAACGGTGAGACAAATCTGTGCTGGCAAGGTGGCGAAATCCAGCTTATTTCAGAAAGCAACAACATCCTTATTCTTGCTGACTAAAGGAGGAATGACCGCTGGGAGGAGTGCAGAGACAAGAAACGTCATGGTGCATCTGCAGCAGCACGCTTTCATCTGTCCTGGCTGCAACAAAACATGTCTCTCCTGTCTCAATCTCTACATCCACAGCAGGCTGCAACCTTCCAACAGATTCACCCCCAAAGGAGCACTCCTCCGTTGTCTCCCGAGACAGACAGATGCTAATAACCTCAGGGCAAGGCATCAAAATCGTACCCAGCAGGAATTCAGTTTAGCATCCCTGCACACTTTCACATGCTTCCATAGGTCTTTGTTTTAATCACTAAAGGCTGGAATCTTGCATACTTCAAAAAGAAAAAAAGAAAGGAAGGAACTCAAAAGGTAATGTTCTCAGGAAGCTCACTCCATGTGCAACCACAGGAAAGCGCTCAGCTTTCAAGAGCTCTTAGCACCTCACATCCATCACCTTAGAAGTTCACTTTGCTAAGCAGTAAATGGGCTCCTTGCCCCAGCAGCAGAAAAGCACTTGCTTTGCATAGCAAAGGTTGAAGGTTCAGTCCTCTTATCTCTAGTTAATATAACAGGTGCCAGGAAAGACTGTTTACCCGAGACTTTGGAGAGTCACTGCCTGTCAGACCAGACAGCACTGGGTTAGATGGCCCAAGGGTCAGATTCATGCAAGTTAATGTTCTGCTTCAGGGATACCTTAAACTATAAACAAGCCTCTGTTCCACAAACAGTGGGATCATTTATTTTTAAGGGGGAGACTTAAAATGGAAGTATGGTGAGCCTGCCAACCAATCAAGTGGCCTGGTTTGGATGCCACACTAAACAATGGTTTGTTAGACTACAGCTTAGTGTCATGCATGAACCCTGCCCAATAGCTTAGCTGTGGCTTGCTTACTGCTAACAAACCACAATATCAAACCATGGCTTGTTGTCAGTTGAGTCTTGATTTGCCTAATGGTGGCTGAGTTGTTACATGTGAACCCAGTACCATCCCTTAACAATGGTTCCCCCATCCTGTCACAGACTTACGCCAAGCTACGAAGGTACGAGGAGCTGGAAAATGACCCAAACCTTGGAGAAACATGGTTTGTTAAAATAAACCACAGCTTGAACAAACCATGGTTTAGCATCAGGCATTAACCAGAAGAAAAGCTGCTTGATGTAATTTGTTGCAAACTCTAGCAGAAGGATCTGCAGAACGGTCCACGCAGCACACAAAAACTGGCATTCATAGAGCTGAGGCACAATTGGCAATGGCTTCTTGGTGGTGGTGCCAGAACTGTCCAACACTACTTGGGGCTGCTGATTCACCTAGCTTGCTCTCTTAGTCTTTCAACACCATATTTATTAAGAACATAAGAAGGTGCCTTATATGGATTCAGATTGTCGGTCCACCTAACTCAGTATCATCTACACTGACTGGCAGCAGCTCTCCAGGGTTTCACACAGATGTTCCAAGTTTTACCTGGAGATGCCAGGGATTGAACCTGGGACCTTCTGCCTGCAAAGCAGATGCTCTACCAGCTGAGCTATGGCCCCTCCTGAATTCACATTAGCTTCTGATTAATACCCCTGACGCATCTGCAGATGTTTGCAATAGAACTCCATCACAACCACCTGTTGATGTTCCTTTTAAAAATATCTTGCTGCTTATTGTTATAAAGGACATAACATTTCATTGTTTTGTCTACCGTGGACTATTTTCTATTCTGTGAATGCCTCCCACCAAAAATCTTTGTAGAAAAGCAAAACCAAGGGGAGAGGACACTCGGCTAAACAATTTTTTTGAAAATGACCTAGCCTACGTAGTTCCCAAACTTTTCTGCACCCACAAAGCATTTGAAAATTGCAGGTGGTCTCAAGTGGACGACTTAACGATTTTGCCGCCTGCTGTAACAATTGTAACACTCTGTGCTAGGAACTGTATGATTTTTTTATTGCTCCTTTTATTTCCCATATATTGCAATCTTATCACATTACAATATGCATCCCACAAATCAAATTGTGATGCAATATAATTCAGTGTTTAAGAAATTTAATACAAATATTTGATGCAGACATGCCACAAACCCCCTGAATGAAGCTTGTGGGCCATTGGTGGTCTCGGAACCAGAGTTTTGGTAACCCCCAGCTTAGTCCAATAGTTATCCCAAGCCTGTTACGTCTCTAAGTAGATTCAAAAGCAAGTAAGAGATGACATGATAGAAGAGGTGGCAGTGCAGAGAAAGTGGATAGGGAGCAAGATTTTCTCTATCATAACATAAGAAATTGTGGACATCCAGTGAAGTTGAATAACGGAGGAATCATGGGAGACAAAAAAAATGACATTGTTAAACTATGGAACTCCCTCCCACAGGAGGCAGTGATGGCCACTAACCAGGGTGGCTTAGAAGACAGAAATTTGTTTGGAACATGTCAGCCACAGCCTCCAAACACGCACCAAACATTCCCCCTGCTTTTGCTTTTCCATGGAAGTGCAACGCTTACTTTAAACCCCCTCCAGTTGCCCATCTGCACTCTATCCTTAAAGCAATGCCATGTGACTTTAAGCAGCAATGGCTTCCCCCAAAGGATTCTGAGAGCTGGTGTTTGTTTTGCTTTCCCCTCATAGATTTTATTAAAGTGCCGTGGTTGCATTATTGGACTGGGACCCAGGAGACCAGGATTCAAATCCCCCAACTGGCCATGAAACTCCCTGAGTGTGACCTTGGGCCAATCCCTGCCTCGCAGGGTTGTTGTGTGGGGATTAAATGAGGAGGGGGAGAACCACGTACGCCACCTTGAGCTCCTTGGAGAAATAGATGGGTTATAAATAAACATGTCAGGACAGACACGCTCACACTATCAAGGTTTAGTAAAGATCAACACAGAAAACGGAGAGACGTGCCTCTCCCTCTTAAGACTGTAACCCAATAGGATGATCCAATGAAGCTGAACTGTGGGAAATCCATGACAGGCTTTTGTTTAGCACAGCGCATAGTTACAGAATTCACTCCCTTGACATGTAGTGATGGCTTTAAAGGAGGATTACAGAGATCCGTGGAGAACTCTACAGACCACAACGGCTATGTTTGATCAACCTGTACTCTGTGCCTCTGAACCCCCTTGCTGGGAATCACAGGTGGGGAGAATTCTGATGTGCGCAGGTCCTGCTTCCCACTGGGGCATGTGGCTGGCGACTGTGAGGACAGGGTCCTTGGCTACATGGACCCCCTTTGGCCTGACGCCTATGCCCCCCCCCCAATCTGCTGATCTGAGCAGTTCATCTGACAGGTTTAAGAGCGATACTTGCACTGAGCATTGCACATGGTGCGCTGGAGGGGGGGGTGCAATGCATCCAGAGCCATGCATTGTATAGAGGAAGAGGGGGAACCAGGCACAGAAGCAGTTAGAGGCCCTGCAAGTCACACGAGGAAACTGGGATCATCTGGGTTCGGGACAGGAAGGGGAGAAAGAGAGAAAGAACGAACTGAGTATCACATCTTGCTTCCTAGTAATAAATTAGCACACTTGTCTTGTTCCTCGGATAAGACATGCTGTTCTCCAATTCTAAGACAAAGGCCTTTTCAGGTTTTATTTAAATGCATCTACTGCCAGACCTGAAGTTACAGGAAGACAAAGTTCTCCCTGGATTCCCTCGCCCCCAATGGAGCTAGCAAGATGGACCAAGAGTTGGAGTAAGTCAAGCTTTTCCTAGGTTTCTCCTGCAGATTTCTTAGATCTGTCACTGGGACCCCTCTGTGACTCAGCACACATACTAAATAAATACTGCTCTCCCTTCGAGGCGGGATTTTTGTTTCTGTTTTACTCTGAAAGCTGAAGCGACATCACCTGCATTCCGGAGCTGCACACCCTGACCTCTGGCTGGGAAGTGTTTCTCTGCAACATGCTAATTGCCCCGGCCTGCCGATAAAACGAAGCATGTTGTTGCTCAACCCTGAAGCTAATCGTTGGGGACAATTACAGGGTGCCCTCCGCTGCAAAATTCTCACGAGAAGAATGGCGTCTGGCACTTTCATCGGGACAGCCCTGGAAGATGGGCGAGACAACCGGCTGTACTCAGTGCTAGCCCTACTCACTAGCAGACCCCTCAAAATGAATGGCCAGGAACCACCTCTAGCCCCATTCATTTCAATGGGTCTACCTGGAGCAGGACTTAAAAGTTAGAGACAACCTAATAGCAGAACGGCAAATATATATATATATATATATATATATATATATATATATATATATATATATAATATTTAATTAGAAGCCAGATTTTCACAAGAAGTCTCATGTGCTTGACTCCTCTCTGTTAAGGCTACAAGGTCGTAAATTACCATACTTTTTCCATGTAGAAGACTGGGTATTTTTATTTTAAAACTATGTTCAAAATTGTGGGCCATCTTCTACACGGATACAATCTCCCCCCCCCATTTTCTCAATTTGGAGTCCCCCAAAACAGGGGGCATCTTATACATGGGGGCGTGTTATACACAGAAAAGTATGGTATTTATTTATTTATTATTAATAGAATTTATATACCGCCCTATACTTGGGAGTCTCAGGGCGGTTCGCAGAATAATGTTTGGAAGGCAGAGAGAAAGAGGTAGTGAGTGATTTGGGCATCTGGCTTTAAGGAACATAGGAAAGTGCCTTCTGTCAAGAGTTTGGGTGTAACCTTCGACGCCTCCCCTTCCATGGAGGCGCAGGTTGCAGCCACAGCTAAGGCGGCATTTTCCCATCTCCGCCGTATCAAGCAGTTGGTCCCTTACCTTTCTCGCCCTGATCTGGCCACAGTGATCCATGCGACGATCACCTCCAGGCTTGATTATTGTAACTTGCTCTACGCGGGGCTGCCCTTGAAGCTGACCCAGAAACTCCAGCGGGTGCAGAATGCTGCGGCGAGGCTCCTTACAGGGTCCCTGCCACGGGACCACATTCATCCAGTGCTTTACCAGCTGCACTGGCTCCCGGTGGAGTACAGGATCAGATTTAAGGTGCTGGTTTTGACCTTTAAAGCCCTATGCGGCTTAGGACCCTCATACCTACGGGACCGCCTCTCCTGGTATGCCCCACGGAGGACCTTAAGGTCCACATATAACATCATTTTGGAGATCCCGAGCCATAAGGTGGTTAGATTGGCCTCAACTAGGGCCAGGGCCTTTTCAGTACTGGCCCCGACTTGGTGGAACGCTCTCTCACAGGAGACCAGGGCCCTGCGGGATTTGACATCTTTCCACGGGGCCTGCAAGACGGAGCTGTTCCGCCTGGCCTTTGGGCTGGACTCAGTCTAACCCCTATGTTTTCCTCTCTATGGTTTTGATTTGGGCTATTTTAAAATGAGGCTGTATTTTTAAATTTTTAAACTTAAATTGTATCTTAACCTGCATTTTGATTTAATTGGTTTTTTTTCTTTTATGTCTTATTGTAATTTTACTGTGTCAGCCGCCCTGAGCCCGATTTTGATTGGGGAGGGCGGGGTATAAAAATCTATTTATTTATTTTATTTATTTATTATTATTATTACCACCAAGTCGGGCAATTTGTCCATCTAGCTCAATATTGTCTACACTGGCTGGCAGCAGCTCACTAGGGTTTCAGGCAGGCCTCTTTCCCAGCCCTACCTGGAAACACTGGAGTTTGATCCTGGGACCTTCTGCATGCAAAGCAGATGCTCTGTCACCTTATCCACCCCTAATGGGCTCTCCCTTCTGAAACATCTGGAGGGCACCAGGTTGGCAAAGCATTGGGTACTTTCATTGGGCACACACCTCAAGGGCAGAAGCTATGGTTTTCCATACTATGGTTTGTTTTTCTTTTTTACAAAACAAATGTATTTTCTATATCTATATGAGAAAGACAATATATCTTCTCTCTAAATATGTAATTTTTGGGGGGGGGGGAATAGGGCTGCGATGTCTTAAACCACTTCAGCTACTAGGTGAATAGAAAAAAAACACTTTCAAGAAGCTCCCCTAAAATCAGGCAGATCCCACCCCCCATACAAGTTATTCCAGGTATTTCAGGTTGCAAGCACCGTCCTAGGAAAGGCATCCCTGCCTTCACATCTATCAAGGAATGCCTTTCCTCAACAATATACAGTATTTAGGATATGTACTGTACATTCACCATCTAAATTAGGAGCGGGGAACTTTGGATCTCCTAATGTTGGACTCCAATTCCCATCAGACCCAGTCAGCATGCTCAATGGTCAGGAATGGTGTGAGGTTTAGTTCAGCAGCACCCAGAGGGTCCACAGGTTCTGGTCTAAAGGCTCCTTGGAGCTGGGAGCACCATCCAGAAAAAGGAGGCTCACTGTTGTGTCTCTGAACAAGTGCCTGCTCTGGCGTTTAATTTAATCAAACATGGCCAGGGAACCTGCTGCCTTCCAGATGGTGGTGGACTAACAACTCCCATCTGCCCCAGTCAGCGTGGCCAATAGTCCGGGGCAATGGGAGTTGTAGTCCAGCAGCACTTGTAAGTCACATTGGCTATCTGTGATCAAAACACTTTCTTTAAAAAAAATGCTTTTAGCTTCTATCTTTTTTGTAAAAACAACAACAAAAAAACAACCCGCAGATGCAGTCAAATTCAATCAACTAAAAGCTAACCTGATTAATAGAAATGGACATACAGGATATGGATCCCACCCCCGACACACTTCGGAGAAAGAAGCAAAGTCGGGGGCCGGTCATAAAGGGCCCAAGAGCAGGCAAATCACTCACTGCAACCTCTGTCTCACAGAACTGCTGGGAGAAGTCAGGACCTCTGACCATCTAACTTAGCACTGCCTGCACTGACTGGCAGCAGCTTTCCAGGATTTCCAACAGGGAGTCTCTCCCAGGCCTGCCTGGAGAGACCAGGGATTGAAAATGGGGTCTTCTGCATGAAAATCATGTGCTCTCCCACCAAGCCACACAGCTACCCTATGAGCTCAATTTGGGACACAGGTAAAGGATGCAGAAGAACAGGCCCCAGGCTGATGGGAGCTGTGGTCTAAACAAAAACATCTGGTGCTCCTGGGTAACAGCAAATGCTTTTGCCAAAGCAATCATGCAGGCTCCAACTTTTCAAATACTGGTTCTTCTCCTCCCTTCACTCCACTCCTGCCCCAAACAAGCAAACCCCATGGAGATATTTCTGAGCCCTTTTCTATAGGGATTCAGCAACATGGCAGCTGGATCCCCAGCTCAGCCCAGTGGCTTGGTGGGTGGCCTGTGGCAAGTCATTCTCCAGATGTACAGAGAATGGAAAAGCATCCGAAGTTTGGAAGCTTCCCAGGGTCTGGGAAACATGACGATGGCACCGAATGCTTTTTCAGAAGTGTTTTCTCAAGGCGGCCAGTTCCAGATAGGATGCAGAAACCAGACACCGGTGTGAACGGTGGCTCCCCAGAGGCCTACCTCGCAGGGTTGATGGGAAGATCGAGCCGGCAGAAAGGGGGAAAAGTGTACACATGTGCATCTGAGAGTCAAATTAAGTTTGCTTCTGTAAGAGCAACTGTTTACGAGACCTTGAGAATGTTTGAAATATCTGTGAAAGTGCTGCCACTTCCAGTTGTGCTAGAAGATCTAATAAAAACTACACACCCAGAGTGAGATCCAGCTGTCAGCTGTGACCTTTTCTATTATAATTTCAATGTAAATCAAAACTCCCATTGCAAAGAACTGTGGCTCAGCGGGATAACAATTGCTCTGCATGCCGAAGGTTCGATTCTCAGCCTCTCCAAGTGGGGCTGGGGAAAACAGAAGTCCCAGAGGAACAGCTGCCAGCCAGAGTAGACAATACTGAGCAAAGATCTGACTTAAAAGAAGGCAGCTGCTCCCAAGTTCCTAGAAGTGCTGGATTGTGGCTTTCAGGTATTGGTTATACAAGCAGGCATGAGTAGGAAGAAATATATGTTTTTCTTGGCTTTTAACACACACAAACACACACCAAATCGCCAATTTGCTCAACTTTTTGGAACATGCATAATAAGGCCATCCCAGGATTTGTTAGCTCCAAAATTGGTATCCCACAGCTACACTTATTTCTGCAAGACTAATCTATTCATACCACGATCCTGTACTTACTTAGTAAAAAAGACACACAGACAGAATGCCTACAGGACTTTTAAGAGTCAAGGAAGTGTCCTCAGGACGGCTGCCTCAACATTATGCCATTTCAAAAGCAAAGAAATAACCAAAAGGGCATTTATATTTCGCTAAACAGCTTTCAACCCTTTACAACGATATCAGGGCGAGTCAAACATTCAGCGAATCCATTGATCCGGAGAGGATGAAAACTCTTCTGCATTCACACGCAGCTAAAGGGTCAGCGGCTCCGAATCAAGAGACTCCCAAGTTTACTGTAACAGGGAGGGGTAGGGAAAAACACACAACTCCCTTGGATATATATCCCACCACTTTCCGGTCTTACCTCCCAACAAATCCGGGGCACACCATTCCGAGGTAGATTTTTTTAAAAGTCCTCTCGAAGCCTGCTGACGGATCAGAGGTTTTGTTGGCGGGGGTTGCAAAATAAGGCTTAGTGTCAAATCTGCTGTTGCAGGACAGTTGGGTTCTTTTTCCTCCTACTACCCTGAACAAAGCGGCCAAAGAGTCTTGCGAGCAATATTGCAAATCTCTCTCTCTCTGTGCGCGCATGCACACGAGCTCGGAGCCTGTACCTCGGGGTGGGTTGCAAACCCCGTGAACGACGAAGAAGGCAGCGAAGCCCCGGGTCTCTCGGATCGCCTTCACTCCCAGCGCTCCCCGCCTTGAATCCGACGCTAGGCCAGAGTCTCCGCTACTAAGAAGCCGAGCAGCGTCGCGTCACATGGGCTCCAAATAACCTCCCAGCTTCCCGGCCCAGCTCCTCCTCTTAAAGGAGACCAGAGGGCAGGGCGAAGGAGGGGAGGGGCCGGGCGATTGCAAAGGACTGGATCCCAGGGATGCAATGTACTGTACGCACGTTTCCTTCCGCGGGAGTAAAACCCCTATAGGAATCACACGGGTTCATCGCGTCAGTTGAGAATTGCAGCATATGTTGGAACAATCCAAGTTACGGCATATGAAAGGCAGTGCGGTGCACTGGTTAGAATCCCGGGTTCAAATCATAGCTGTCAAGTTTTCCCTTTTCTCGTGAGGAAGCCTATTCAGCATAAGGGAATTTCCCTTTAAAAAAGGGAGAACTTGACAGCTATGGTTCAAATCCGGCCCCCTCGGCCATGAAGCTCACTGGGTAAGACTTTAGGCCGGCTGCTGCCTCTCAGCCTGACCTACCTCACAGGGTTGTTGGGTGGGGATGAAAGGAAGTGGGGACCCATATAGGCCAATTTGAGCTCCTTGGGAGGAAAAGGCGGGATAGAAATGTGATAAATGAGTAAAATAACTAAAGGACACTGAAAGCACTGAAAGCACATGGCTTCCTTAAAAAAATCCCACTGGGAACGGTAGTTTGTTAAGGGTGCTGGGAATTGTAACTCCGAGGAAAACTACAGTTCCCAGGACTAGGAGCTGGGAGGCCTGGGTTCAAAATCCCCCACTCGGCCATGAAGCTCACTGGGTGTGACCTTGGACCAGCCACTGCCTCTCTGCAGGGTTGTTGTGGATATTAAATGGGGGAGAACCATGCCATCCTTCTTGAGCTCCTTGGGAGAAAAGGGTGGGATAAAAATAAACAGAATAAAGGACTCCAGGGGTATATTGGGACTACAACTCCCACCGTCCCTGACTGTCTATTGGGCATGCAAGCCGCTGGTGTACCGTTAGGCGTTCGGGGGCCCGAGCAATATCGGGTGGGCGCCACGCTGTCGATCCCTGGCGTAGGCGATTGTTGCTGTTGTTTTCATGCTATGCAAATAGTTCCAATTGTTTTTTCAGAGATGCAATTGTCGTCGAGGTGTTTTTGTGGCGGAAACAACTGGTCTGAGATGTTCCGTGGGAAACGATTCGCAGAGGAAATTGATAGTAATTAACTGTTTTCTGGGTGCTATTCTTGCGTGGCGAGCTAATTGCTTTGATGAGATGCTCCGTGGGAAACGATTTTTTAAATGAGATCGATAATAATAATCGCCGTAGTCACCGTCGAAGTCATCCGAAATGGCACACCCTTACGTGGGAATACTGTAAAGGTTTTAGGAATGCAGGCGCTCAAAGTAGGTTCACACGGCGCACAGAACTACCGGTAAGCCGGTTTACTCGGGAGTAAGGCCCGCCATCGTGTTTTCGTGGAACTTGCCTCCAAGTTACCAATGCAGATCGGGTTACAGCCTTAAGATCGGATCCAACTAACTTCTACTCAAGAGTAGCCCCGTTGAAATTCATGGCATCGGCTTATTTATTTACTGCATTTATAGCCCACCTTTTCCTCCAAGGAGCTCAAGGTGGTGTATATGGTGTGTGTCCCCCGTTTTATCCCCACAACAACCCTGTGAGGTAGGCTAGGTTGCGAGGCAGCAGCTGGTCCTAGTTCAACGCTCTAACCACTACACCACGCTGCCTCAGGACCATTAATTTCAATGAGTCTACTGAGTATACCAGCTACTTAGTACAATTGCAAATCATGCTTATCTGGGAGTAAACGCCACTGAATTCTATGATGGGCTGTTGAAGATCGAACCCATAAGCTGCAATGCAGTTCAGTGCATGCTTTTCTTGGGGGGAAATTCTTTATAATCAATACAACATTTACGTACAGGTCAGCTATATATAGACAAGGAGGCTGAGATCCAATGATGCACGCCTCCCTGGGAGTAAATCCTATGGAAGTCAATGGCCACTTGATGCTTAGCCATGTTTACTCGGAGGTAAAAGTCTCTCTCCATTCAAATGAGGCTTACTTCCAAGTAAACACCTTAGCTCAGCATTAGCTTTGAACGCAGAAAGTCCCAGGTTCAACATCTCTGTGGGCCAGGAGAAAAAACTGTGGTGGTTCAGGTGCATTCTGCATGTGCTCAGAGGTACGGTAGTCTTTTTGCATTTGCTGGTGCTGAGCTCTGGTACCGAAAAGCAGATCAGAAAGGGGGGTGAGGTAAGGGCACTCTTTTAGTTCTCCTTGGAGAAGACAGAGACAACATAAACCACCTCACAGGGTTGTTGTGAGGATAAAAAGTAGGAAAGGGGGAAGACACAAGTGTTTCACCTTGGGCTCCTTGGAAGAGGAGGAACATAAATGTAATAAATAACTGCACACCTCTGAAAGCTAAGCAAAGCCTCCATATATAGAAGCCGTATATCTCAGAGAACCAGATGCTAGAGCAGTGATGGCGAACCTATGACACACGTGTCAAATGTGACACACAGAGCCCTCACTGCTGGCACGCGCCCCATCAGTCCGTTTGCGCTGTTGTTCCCCCCCCCATTTGTTCTCCTGCTCCTCCTACAGCTTGTCTCCGCTGTAGCTTGTCTCCGCTGTTAAAATCCAGTTGTTGTTGCTGCTGCTGGTAGCCAGAGATTGGTTTTTTAACCCTTTCTGTGCTGTTTTTTTCTGGCGCTTTGGCAGACTATGATTGGGTGTAACAGCGTTCGTTTTTTAACCCGTTCTGTGCTGGGGTTTTTTTGCGCTTTGGCAGACTATGTCGGTGCTGCGTGTTAGTTCCAGTGAATATATTATTCATCATTTATTTCTGTTCTCTTCCCCCCCCCAAAAAGCGCAGTAGCTTTGGGACACCCCCCCCCAAAAGCAAAGCAAGTTTTGCACCGCCCCCCCAAAAACCTCAAACTTTGGCCAGCAGCTCCCCCCAAAAAGCTCAACAACTCTGCGCACTTTGTGATAAATAAGGGGTTTTTGGTTTGGTTTGGTTAAATAATTAGTTTTTGGTTTCTTAAATACAGTTATATATTACAATTATACATTTTTGTTATTTAAACTATAAATATTGCGAAATTATGGTGTTTTTTTTCTCTCGAAGTGACACACCATCCGAGTTATGCTCGGTTTTTTGGCGAATTTTGACACACCAAGCTCAAAAGGTTGCCCATCACTGTGCTAGAGGAACAGTAGGTTTAATACTAGATTTTCAAGTGAGTGCCCATAAGCTGTCAGACAGGGAGACTCAACTCCAGAACATAGAAAAGGAATCAGAGAGTGCCTCTAATTTCATGCAGAGTAAATTTCAGTCATGAATGAGAAACCAGAGGCAGGCCTCTTGCATCCTGAGATTTAGGCTACAATCCATATCACACTGAAAGAGGGTGTCAAGCTCAATAACATTTATTATTGAATAAGCACACCTAGGATTGATTGCTCTTTACAGGGCAGAGCTTCCTGATCACAGAAAGCATAATTTCCAGAGTTTGTCTTGATTTCCAGCACCTTCCTCTGGTAATCGAACCTCTGTTTTTCCATAGATAGTTACATGGTGGCAAACCATTCCCTTGCTACTAAGACTGGAGGTTAATAGTGTGTTGACTGATGTTTCCATCAATAGGAGCTAATGGGTAGGAGATTGTCTCCTGATAACTGGGGATCTCTCTGTTTTGGAATGAGATGCCCATCAGAGCTTGGGGAAAGTGGCAACCCTGTCAGAGAGGAGGGTGCAGGGATATGTGACAATCAGCAATTGAAGTTTGGGAGAGAGCCAAAGACTCTGTGTGCAGGCTTTGGTGACTTGCAAAGTTGTATGTAAAGCAAATTTCACTACAACAACAAAAGCTTTTAAAGTCTCAGCCAAAAGAAAGCAAACCTACATAGCACTGAATTACTTGACATGCAGGAAAGCAAGGAACAGGTGACAGTATTCAGCTCATACCATCCACCCAGCTGTCTGTGCATGTTGATTTGCACAGGCCTATGCAGGTATTGTAAGTGGGACCCAGGTGGTGCTGTGGTTAAACCACTGAGCCTAGGGCTTGCTGATCAGAAAGTCGGCGGTTCGAATCCCTGTGACGGGGTGAGCTCCTGTTGCTTGGTCCCAGCTCCTGACAACCTAGCAGTTCGAAAGCACGTCAAAATGCAAGTAGATAAATAGGAACCGCGGGAAGGTAAACGGCGTTTCCATGTGCTGCTCTGGTTTGCCAGAAGCGGCTTTGTCATGCTGGCCACATGACCTGGAAGCTATACGCCGGCTCCCTCGGCCAATAATGTGAGATGAGCGCGCAACCCCAGAGTCGGTCACGACTGGACCTAATGGTCAGGGGTCCCTTTATGCAGGTATTGAGTTAAAATGTCTTTTTTAGGACTCTAGTCCTCTGCAATCTTGTTTATTCTTAATTCTTTTAAAAGCATGTTTTTTTCTGCTCTTCTGCTAGGGAAGAAAAACGGCTCTCAGCGTGGTTTACAAATATCAGTAATGGCAGCCCGTGAAAAAGGCAAATTCCATGCTAGGGATCATTAGGAAAGGAATAGAAAATAAAAATGACATTTCACAAATCTGTGGTGCAACCGCATTTGGAATACTGTTCACAGTTCTGATCGCCTCAACTCAAAATGGATATTGTAGAGTTGGAAAAGGTTCAGAAATGGGCAAGCAGAATGATTGTGGGTGGGGGTGACCCTCAATGCAGACAACACTGATCCAGCAGGACCAATGGTCTCTCTTGAAGACCTTAGTTTTTTCAAGAGTGGCGCCACCTGGAGATCACAACAGGTAGCGCAGTGCCTCTTGCATCCTTCCCGCTGGGTCACGCCGGCCTGTTGACATCGCTTTACATCACAGTTGGGAGAACTCCCTTCTTCACATCAGCCTTGGACATTCTTTTCCCTTGGTTCCTGTGGTCAGAAGAGTGGATTGCAGGGAGAACATTTAGCTTTTATCTTTGGATGAAGCAGCTGGGGGGCTTCCCAGGCCGTTCTGTTCAAGGAGACAAGAGATTGCTCTGGTTGCACCATGGAAAGGGGATGCATTTGCTGTTCTGCAGTCCGCTAGGGGCATGACATCAGAGAGCATTGCTGTGTTACTGTGACCCTGTGGGTCCTTAGCACTCGGGCACAGATAAGAATAGCAGCTTGCGTGTGGAGGGGAGGAGGCCAGAGTCACTGGGCTGAGGGGGAAACAAAAGCTCATTCGGCCCAGCCCTTTCCTAGAATGCTATCTCAGAACAGCTGGGATCCCTCTGACCTCCCCAATTGCTAGAATAGAGCTCCATCTGCACTATACATTTAAACAGCCATTGGTTCCCCCCCCCGAATTCTGGGATGCTGTTAAAGGTGCTGAGAGTTGACCCCTTTCCCCACCCTCACAAATACAACTCTCAACGTGGTTTAACTATCAAGGAACTCTGGGAGGGGAATATAACTTTCCTAATAACTCCCAGAATCCTTAGCAAACCAGTTCCCACGATTCTTTGAGGGAAGCTGTGACTTTGTAAGGCCTGAAAACCAGCTGACAGGTCACATGACTTAAGCTTTAAGTAGTCATGGCCTCCCCCAAAGAATCCTGGGAAGGTTGGTTGGCCATCTGTCACCTGTGATCTCTGCACTGCAGGATTGGATGACCTTTGGGCATCGCCGCATGAGGAAAAACAGGAAGGTGCCACACACCCCTTCCCAAGCCTTGCTTACTGGGGTTGCATGGTGGCAGCTTCCGGTGAGATCTCTCAGAGCTGCCACAAGATCTTGGTGGAAGCTGCCGCCTAAAAATCTGTGAGTCTATGTGGGGGAATAGAGCTCTCTTAACAACCCTCAGTACCCTGCACCCCTTTTTAAATAGTTTTTATCAATGCACACATAAAATGCATATATTTGCACAATCAGAAAATAAAATAAAATATTCAGTAAAAACACGGGTGATGGAAAAAGCACCCTTAACAAAACACAACTCCCAGAAGCCGTGACTGGGGGAAAGCCAGCAAAGTGAATGCGTTGAGTGAGCTTTTTGTTAGTGGCTTGGGCTACTTAGGCTATTTCAACACCAGCATGGTTCCCTTAAGAGAGGGGCCTTTATCCAGGTTACTAATAGAATCATAGAATTTTAGAATTGGAAGATACCCCCAAGGGTCATCTGCTCCAACCCCCTGCAGCTCCTACTGTCAGAAAGTTCTTCCCAATGTTTAGCCAGAATCTCTATTTTTTTGTCATTTGAATCCATAGGTTTATGCTAAAAACATTTTTGTTTAGGCGAGCTTCTCCAGACACGTAGAATGTTGACGGGTGTTCTAATTGATTTTTATTATTTTCTGAATGTTTTAAATAGGCTAAAGTTTGCATTAAAATGCACATATTTAGTGAAAATAACCCCCAATGAAGCATTAATTTTGGGCAAATCACTTTGCAAAAAAATGTACAGTTGTACCTTGGAACGCCTTGGTACTCGGACATTTTGGCTCCCGAATGCCGCAAACCCAGAAGTGAGTGTTCTGAACGTTCTTTGGAACCCAAATGCCCAAAGGATCTTCTGATTGGCTGCAGGAGCTTCCTGCAGCCAATCAGAAGCTGTACTTTGGTTTCTGAATGTTTTGGAAGTCGAATGGACTTCTGGAATGGATGCCTTTCGACTTCCAAGGTATGACTGTATTTTAGGTGAAATTGCACACGAAAATGATATTTTGAGGAGAAATTCACACGAAAATGTTGACAGATTTTCTTGAGGACTTAAAAAAAAATGCAAATTGCTGTAGAAATGTGAACAGAATTGATTGGAAAAATTGTAAGTTGAGAGAACCAAAACAGACAGATACATCCCTGGATAAGATGTACCCCACCCTATGATCAGTGGAACTGATGAAAGGCAGGATATTAACCAAGGAAACAGGCAGACAAACAAGCAAAGGGATATATTAATGATTCTTTTCCTTTTGAGGCAAAAATATCAAAATATAATGACATTTAAAACATTTTCTCTACTTATTGCAAGGGTGAGACTTTATTTCTTATTTTTTTTATAAAATTAAAAAAGTTTTATTTCCAGTGTTCACTTACAAAAACAACTTTTTAAATGACATAGTAAAAATTAATCCATCTAAGCAATTGTGGAGGGCATTCCTACCCCGTAAGTGTTTAAAAACAGCAGTAGTAGTCAAAGCCGCAGCTGGCTTGCTGCAGGAAATCTGAAGAGCCTCTGTTCAAATCCCCACAGAGCTTGATAGTATTTATAGAAGACACATCTCTTATACTAAAGCAGTAATTCCCAAACTTTGACGTGGAAAAACTGAATTAATCAAAGAGTAATCCCAGGGCAGGTGGCTTCAGAGGAGGTTTCCTGCTGCATTTCTGTATGATATACTGCTGGGGGGGGGGGAGAAAAGGCCAGCCTCCTCTGTAGGTAGGTACACCTGCCACAAGGGGGGGCTGCCTGCCACATCTCTGTATGAGCAGCTGCTCTGAGTCTGCCTCTTTTTCAACCAGACTCCTGAAGAAAGGAACAGAACATGGGCTCCACTAAGAGTGGACAGTGGTTGCTTTTACATACTCTAAAAGCAGCCAATGATGGGAGATGTACTCCCAACAACAATGGGAGAGGGCACAGGTTCCTCCCCACCCCCTGCTCTAGGCAAGAAATTCAGGTCGCATCCACACCACAGTTCTGAAGCACAATTCCAAGTGGTGCAGCAATAAAACTGCAGCATATTTGCAAAGCTGGTATGGTTTCAGATTGGATGGGGGACCGCACATTGAGATTCCTGCCTTGCAAGGGATTGGACTACATGACTCTTGGAATCCCTTCCAACTCTATGATTCCATGGCTTCTCAAAAATCCTGGGTACTGCCATTTGTTAAAGGTGCTGGGAATTGTAGTTCTGATATGTAACCTAGCATTCCCAGGATTCTCTATTTAGAGGGACCATGTGCTGTGTAAATCACAGAGTTGCAGAGTTAGAGGGGACTCTGAGGGTCATCTAGTACAACCCCCTGCAATATACTGTGTTTTCCCAAAAATAAGACATACCCATAAAATAAGCCATAGCAGGATTTCTAAGCATTTATGCAATATAAGCCATACTCCAAAAATAAGACATGGATGCGGCACCTCCTAGCAACAGCTTGTTGCCCTCTGCCATGCCGCGCCGCGCCCAGAGCCCTTCCCGCTGGAATAAGATACCCCCCGAAAATAAGCCATAGTGTGTCTTCTTGAGGAAAATAAATATAAGACAGTGTCTTATTTTCATGGAAACACGGTAGGAATGTATGGTGTGGCTGCGCCACATTTTATGGGAAAATAAGTAGGAACACAAAACAGACTTTGAAAGCCCCTATTTTTTTAAGCCTAGTTTAAAAGAAACTCTTAACAAGAAAAAGTGGAAACTCATGTAACAGCACCACCTTGTGGCAGAATCTAGTCCGTCTTTCCTCTTTTTGCCATTCCCCTTCGATGCTAGGAACTGGCTTTGACATCCACCGCCCTGCAAAGATGAGAAAATCCCCTAGGCTAACACCTCAATGCAGTGTTGAGCTACGTAGGCTCGCCTAAGGACACTGAAATTACCAGGCGTAGGGAAGCTTTCCTCCTCCCTGGATCAGGCTGCAAGCCAGCTTTCACAGGAGGAAACAAGATTTTTATGCAGGAGAACTTGCTCAGCGCAAGGTGAGATCTCAGGTTGTGCAAAAGAAGTTCATGAATTTGCATATCAGCTCCCTTTGCATGAATTATTCAAAAGAGGAGTTGTGGGTATGTGTGTATACCAGCGCAGTGTGTGTGTATTCACACACGCGCGCATACACTATCTTTTATATATTTATAACTATATATGGAGAGAGGCACCGTGGAGCCATTTACCAGTAGCCAAAACCTACAAATTTCCTAAGGCCTATTTAAACAAAGACTTCAACTGTGGATGTTAGGGAATTTGTCAGAGGCAGATCATTTGTAAGAGGAGAGGGGAAAGTGAGGCACACAGCAGTGAAGAGACCTGAGCATGGCAGAAGAAAGAGCCAGGAGGACCTTTCGGCTCTTAAAGCCACCACTCATAAGCTCACAGGTCCAAATCATTAACCGACAGAACTCGCCGCAAGATGTGGGAACAGGCTCCAGCACAGACAGCTTAAAAAACCCCAGACAAAACAGGATTAGACAAATCCCACAGGGTAGAATAGGTCGATCAAGGGCTATGAGCCATGATGTCTAAATGGATCCTCTGCACATGGTGGCAGTGTAGCACATTAGGGACATACCTGAAGGGCCTGTCACATCCTGCTTTTAAGTTTGCGGGCCAATGGTGAAATAAGGCCAGCTGTTGTCAGAAGCAGCAGGTTATCAGACAGGCCTTGGTCTGCAGATCTTTCTTTAAAAAAATAAAAATACACTCTTCATTAACAGACAGTGGAACTCCCTGCCACCAGACAGAATAATTTTCCTGAAGACAGAAGCAGCTGCAACAGCTGCCCAATATCCTGAATGCCAAGACAGGCAAAGGGCGAGGGGGAGCAGGTGAAGGCAGCAGTACCAGGGCATCATCCAAGCAGTGCCTCATAGTCCACGTACCATGCTATCTGGCCAGAGCTGGGGCTGACTCCGGAGACGGGCCATTTCTTGGGTTCGTGCCCCACCCTGCTGACTACCGTCACAATGTCATGCTTGCCCTTCCCCATCACCAGCACCGACACCCGCTTGGCCTTGTTGATGAGCGGCAAGGTGAGGGTCATGCGCTGATGCGGCTTGACGGGGCTCTCGGTAAACACCACGCCCTGGCTCCCCTCCAGGCCCACGGGCGAATGCGGGAAGAGCGAGGCCGTGTGCCCGTCGGCACCCACCCCCAGCAGCACCAGGTCGAAGCTGGAGTTGGTCACCAGGGCGGCAATCTCATTGGCGTAGAGCTCGGGGCCCTTGTCCTCTTCCACGCAGAGCCTCCGGTTGAGGTGCACTGGCATGGGGTGGATGTTGAAGTAGGGGACTCGGACATGGCGGAGCAGCTGGTCATGCAGGGTGCCGAAATTGGACTCCAGGTCGGTGAGAGGGACACAGCGCTCATCCACCAGCCACAGGTGGGTCTGCCTCCATGGGAAGCCATAGTGACGCGTAGCCAACTGCCGGAACAAAGCCAGGGGGCTTGACCCTCCCGAGAGCGCCATGTGGAACTCCCCGGACCTCTGGACGGCACTTGCCGCCGCCGCTTCCATGTCCGACGCCAGCCGGTCGATCAGGTCCTCCGACCAAGCGGTGATCAGCTGGCTTTGCCGAAATCTGGACTGGATGGTCTTGTACTTGTCCGGGGTTTGTTCGTCCCTCGTGTCCATCAGTTCAATGGTCTCTTTCGCCACAAAGGACACTTCCCTGCCCACCATCTCAAAATCCAGGAGATGCTCATTCTCCCGCCCCCCTGGGTACAAACGCGGGGCTTGGCTAGACAACCCATCCAGCAGTGGCGTCCAAAATGCCCAGGATGCCAGCAAGTTCTCTACAGTGATGAAGGACTCTTTCTTGCCAGAGTAGATCCTGGAGATCAGGACTGAGTAGGCATCCCTCTCCACTACGGGGACGTAAACGTAGTAATCAGACAGGGGCTGACCGAAGATGCGCAGCTGGGGGCGGTCGCGGACTTCCTTCCAGCTGCTGTCCGGCATGGTGGGCTTGAAGAGGTTGCGGCTGACCAGGACGGCTGGTGAGTTCAACTCTCCTTGCCCGATGTGGAAGATGATCTGCCTGGGCTTGCACTGGCTGCTCTCGGGGTCCCACATGGTTTCGTTCTGGGCACAGTAGGCCCGGTTCTTGAAGAGGAGGCGTACATAGCTGATCCGTTCATCCAGGACTTTTCCGGAGGCGAGGATGAAAGGGACCCCTTCCCAGCGGAGGCTGTCCAGGTGAACCAGCACACCTGAAACAAAAGATGCAGAAGTGTTGTTATTATTGTTACGTCACAACTGTCTTGGCTGTGAGTCTAGAAGACCTGCTCCCTGACTCAGTGGGCTTTTTCCAACTGGCCTGACTGACTCCAGCTACAAAAACTGAGGCTGCTGAACAGACTCTGGGACTGGCATATAGTTTAGGGCAGGCATCCCCAAACTTCGGCCCTCCAGATGTTTTAGACTACAATTCCCATCTTCCCCGACCACTGGTCCTGTTAGCTAGGGATCATGGGAGTTGTAGTTCAAAACATCTGTAGGGCCGCAGTTTGGGGATGCCTGGTTTAGGGGTTTTTGTTAGGGGGTGGGGTTATTGCTGTTAATTGATATTAATTTTTGGTATCTTTTATTTTAGATACAGAAATTACTGGGGGAATGGAGAAGGGCTTGTGCACCTTTAACAGGGAATTCCACCAAGTGCCGCTTAACAGGCAAGCAGCTATTAAAAGTGCCAGAGCCCTGTCCTCTTTCGCACCCGGGGAAGGTGTTTTCCAACTTTTGCACTTGGCCACCCTTACCCCCACTGGACTTACCTGCGAAGGTTGGAGTCCTGCTGAAGTAGTCCTGCCCCTTCTGAAGCTCCTCCCTCACATGGCTGTTGTATGCCACGTACTGGCCAATGACGGCGCTGGTTATCTCTGGGCTCTGCAGCGACGTGAAAGCCTGCAGCTTGCTCTGGATGATGTCTTCGGAGCTGCTGATATTTGCTGGGAGCTCCATGGCGAGGAACATTAAGATCTCGGTGAGGTGGTTCTGGTGGATGTCGCGGATGACCCCATATTTTTCGTAGAAGCCAGTGCGATCTGAGCACCGGGGGTGGGAACAACAACAACAACAACACATAAATGATGCCCAATTGGCGAGAGAAGCTTGGCAACCCACTGGTTTATTTATGGGAAGGGCTGTAGCTCAGTGGCAGAACTTCTGCTTTGCATGCAGAAGGTTCCAGGTTCAATCCCTGGTATCTCCAGGTAGTTCAACCCCCTGCAATGCAGGAATCTCAACTCAATGGGCCCTCCTTGGATGCAATGATGCCTCAGATTATACTACTCTGCCTAGACCAGTGTTTCCCAACCTTGTGCCTCCAGATGTTTTGGGACTACAACTCCCATCATCCCTAGCTAGCAAGACCAGTGGTCAGGAATGATGGGAATTGTAGTCCGAAAACATCTGGAGGCACAAGGTTGGGAAACACTGGTCCAGACCAAGCTTCCTCAACCCCGGCCCTCCAGATGTTTTTAGCCTACAACTCCCATGATCCCTAGCTAGCAGGACCAGTGGTCAGGGATGATGGGAATTGTAGTTTCCAAACATCTGGAGGGTCGATGTTGAGGAAGCCTAGTGTAGACAATACTGAGCTAGATGGATCTATGACTTCAAATCTTTACCCCAGTGGGTATCTGTTTCGGATTTGTACTGATTTTATTACGTGTTGCTGTTTTAAACTGTTTCTGTATTTATAATTGCTTTGCTAATTGTTTTTAGAATTACAATTGTGGTTAACTCTTTTCATACAAGCGACTGATGTACACATGCTGTTATATTTTAAATTGCATTGAGATGCCACAGTGGAAGCGATTCATAAATGAGATTCATAATAATAACAGCAACAGTTTGTAGACCTACAATAATTAATGGACCCATTAATCATGCCCATTAATGTCAATGGGCCTACTCAGAGTAGGACTAACATTGGAGACAATCCAGTGAGTGATATTCAACTAAGTTTTGGTTAGAGGAGACTCACTCAAATCAACAAGCATGACTAAGTTAGGCCCACTAATTTTAGTGTGTCTTCTCTGAGTAAAACCTATTTAAATACCTTCCAATATTTCTATGCTGCCCAAGAAGAAAAGATTTTTGAGCAGCTAAGATTTTTTTAAAAAAAATGAATTAAATGTAAAAGCATGGCCATCACGACTATATTATTCTTATTCTTATTATTCTTACCCAGTGAGTTTCATGGTTGTGTGGGGATTCGAACCCTGGTCTTCCAGGTGTTAGTCCAACATTCAACCCACTGTTCACAAACCCCATGAATTTATCCAATCCCTTTTTAGAAAAACTAAGTAATAAATATGTTACTATAACAGTGGCTGTGGACATGCCATATATTCAAAGCACACACCCCTCAAAATAATCCTGGGAACTATATATTGTTAAGGGTGTTGGGAATTGTAGCTCACCGAGGGCTTAACTACAGTTCCCAGGATTCTCTTTGGAGGAGGGGGGGGGGCTTCTTGAAATATATGTTGTTTATGCAGCCAAAATTTCCCTACTCCAGCTGAGAACCTAAGCTTCTGCTGTGCATGTTTGCAAAACACAGGCAAGAGCCCTGTTCACACCTGGGCTGCTACTGAGCTCCTCGGGAGGAGGAGCCAAGCAGAAATGAAATGGAACAAGAATAAATTGAAATAAAATCAAAATGTCAGACTGGCTGGAAGGAGCGAGAGGTCCTGCTCAGCCTCATACTGCAGTGCCCTTGAGAGGTTACAGGAAAGGGTTAGCTGCCGGCCTTCCTTTCAGCAGCCCTGGCTGCCTCATATAGGCTGCACACACGCACCATCCCTTGTTTAAAGCATCCTCCTCCAAAGAATTCTGGAACTGTAGTTTACCAATTACAGAGCTACAATTCCCAGCATTTTTAAACTACGGCTCCCGGGACTCAGTGTGTGTTTGTGCTTCAAATGTAGGAAGTAGGAGCCATTCAACTTTATGCAGAGTAGACCCATTGATGTTAACAGACATACCGTAGCTGTTCATTTCAATGAGTCTACGCTGATTAAAACTGAGTGGGCAACCAAAGGGTGGGAGTGGGTTAATAGAATGTAAATGTAGATAGAGATGGATGATATGGAATGGCCTTATACTGGTATGTCATATGGACTTCGCTGTAAGCTTTTGGAAAATCTGGATTGGGGGAAGGGGGGGAGCAATGTTATAAGGGTTTTAAATAATAGCTGATTTAAGAGTTAATATTAGAAGGATGATTCGTTGTTAATAAAAATTATAGGCAGAAGGGAAAATGTTTATAGAATGAATAAAGGGAATTAGAAATATTTGATTTGAAATATTAGATAAAGGTGATTGCAATAGTATATGGAAGAAGGGTTGAAAATAAGAACAAAGGATTGAGAGAATAATATGTAAGATTAGCAAAATTACAATGAATACTGTTTAAACAATATCGTAACAGGGACCCAAGGTGGGGGAGGTTGAGGGAGTCCAAAGGGTGATGATCAAGATTTAAGTTAGAGATTTTGTCTTTGATATTTTTTGTTTTTTGCATTTTTGTTTTTGTATTTTGTATTTTTGTACTGTGTATTTTTGTGTTTTGTATTTCTGTATGTGTGTGTTGGAAAATCTTCAATAAATACATTTTTTTTAAAAAAAATAAAACTGAGTGGGCAACCAGCCATGGTGTGTACACAACAACACCTGGAGATCAATGACTGAGGGTGTGATGCATATGTTGGGGGGGGGAGAGAAGTGGGAGGAAAGAAAGGCAATTTATCTCTAGGAGAACCCCCTCCCTCATTTCCCCTTGGTGCTCAGATGCAGGCAATCTCTCTGCAGATGACAGTGCGACTCTCTACCCTCTTAAAAACTTTGGAACCGAGAACACCCCATCTCCTTCCAACCGGAGGCACATTCATTAACGTAATCAATGCCGCACGCACATTTTGGCACAGGACCTGGGCAATGCAGGCATCACTTCAGCATTTGGGGTGGGGACGGGGACTGGTGGCAGTGGGCTGTCAGCAAATGAAAGATCACCCGTTGGAAGTCTTGCAAGGGGGAGAGAAATAAGGAGACAGCCTGATGGCATTGGGTTAAAGCCAATGCTAGACCTACTCAAGAGTAGACCCACTAAATAACTGCCACGGCTTGCTCAGGTCTGTTCATTCTGACAGGTCTCCTCTGAGTAGGTCTCAGCTGGCGACTATCCCCTTTTTTTCTCAACCAGGATGGATGGAGCAAACGGGAGTTTGCCAAACCACAATAACTTTAAAAAAGAAAAAAAGAAAGAAAAATCACTCAAGTATTTTTTAATAAGGCAATGGCTAACTGGCACGGCACTGCCGCTGCAGGGAGTGAAGCGTGGCCAAGCGGCTGTCCCCAGGACGGAGGCAGGCGGCAGGTGCAACCGGCGCTGCGGAAGTAATGCAGCAGCCACTGCAGCGAAATCGAGCACAGCTGTGTCCTTGAGTTCATGGGGACGTGAGGCCTGGCTTGTCCTGACGGAGCTGAGAACTGGGGTCGCAAGGAACAGGACCACAGCCAGCTTCCAGGATGGGGGAAGCCTTGCAGCCTTCCCCACTCCTCAATAATACTAGAATGGAAGGTGGGGAGGGGGCTTCATTCAATGAGGATTGATTTGCAGCCCAGTGAAAACTGCATTATACTGACTCAGGCGACTTGTACATTGGGCATGAACACAATTATTATTATTTATTATCAGCACCACCAATGTATTAATTTCCCCCTAAACCCCCACCGTCTCAAGGCAATCCACATGTGAGAGACAATTTTCCATAGTGGTTAGAGCGCTGCACTAGGACCTGGACACGAGGGTTCAAATCCTGCAATGAAACTCACTGGGTAACCTTGGGCCCCTCACACTCTCTCAGACTAGCCTACCTCACAGGGTTGTTGTGGGGATGAAACCACTGTCTTGAGGTGATATGCATATCAGGCAATTCAAAACTGCAAATACATCAGATATGACCTTTCAATAGGAAGACAAGAAACTGCCTTGGGCCATTGGTCATCTAGCTCAGTACTGTCTGCACTGACTGGCAGCAGCTGTCCAAGGTTTCAGGTGGGGGTGTTCCCAGACCAACCTGGAGATCGCATTGGGGGTGGAACCAGGGGCCTTCTGCATGCAAAGCAGATGCCCTGTCACAGAGCTGTTGTCCTTCCCCTAAATTAGAAAGTTAAGATTCCAGACCTCATGGCTATTGAAGGGGCTGATTCAAAGAGGGGCAGAGGAAGTTGCCTTAATACCAAGTCAGTCCATGATTTGTGGATGGTCCAGTATAAATCACCACTAATGTGCTATTATCGTGTCCAAAAACGGTTCTGGAAGGGCCCTAATTTTACAGGCTCAACAAAGAGACTTGGTTTTCTGATATAATGCCAGCCAGCATGGCCAGTGGTTACAGATGATGGGAGTTGTAGTCCAGCATCATCTGGAAGACAACAAGATCGCCAGCCCTGCGTCAGAAGACACATTCCAGATCTGTGAAGGGTCCCCTTTCCCAGGGCCATATCTGCATCAGATATTTAAAGCGCCAAAGCATCCTGGCAACTGTAGGGTTTTGTTTTTTTAAGGGTGTTGGTAACTGTAGCTCTGTGAGGGGTCAACAACTAGAATCTTGAACAAATTGCAGTTCACAGGATTCTTTGGGAGAAGCCATTAAAACATAGCTGCCAAGTTATCCCTTTTTTAAAGGGATTTCCCCTTATGCTGAATAGGCTTCCTCGCGAGAAAAGGGAAAACTTGGCAGCTATGATTAAAAGTGGTATAAAAGTGCTTCCACACAACACATTTAAAGTACGTACATGGCTTCTGCCAAAGGATTCTGGGAACTTTAGTTTGTTGAAGGTGTTGGGAACTGTAGCTTTGTCATGGGCAAACTATAGTTCCCAGGATTCAGAGAGAGGGGCCTGTTTTATTCAAATGTGTGAAAGTAACCTCTGGCTCTCGAGCTACCCCTCCAGCGGACTTCAAATCAAGACTCACGTACTCTTCACATCCACTGTCTCCTTCAGGACAATTTCCACCCTTTCAATGTGATGCCGGTTCCAGATCGGATCCAAATGGTATCGGTTCTGGTCTCGGAACGGTAAGATGTGAGCCACAGCCTTTGGAGAGGAAATAATTGAGATGAAAAGGTGGGAAGGGCAGGGGAAGACAGAAGAGATTTTTTTAAAAAAAACAACATCAAAAGCAGAGGGATTAATGTTTAATTGCTTCTGGGGACTTGGCACAAAAGATAAATAAATTACTGTGACAACTACAGAGGCGACGGGAAATTCCACACCACGGGAAATTCCACACCGAGAGCCAGTGTCAGACTAGGACCTGGAAGACCAGGGTTCAAATCCTCACACTTGGCCACGAAGCTCACTGGGTTGTGACCTTGGGCCAGTCATTGCCTCTCAGCCTACCTCACAGGGTTGGTGTAAGGCCTAAATGAGGAGCAGGGGGAGAGCCACGTATGTCACCTTGAGCTCCTTGGAGGAAAAGGTGAGATATAAACGCAAAGAATAAAATGAACAGGTAATAATAGTTTAAATTTTGTGCTGCATGAAGAAAGTCCTTTCTTTTGTTTGTCTTGAATATCCCAAAATTCACCTTCACTGGGTGGCCCCGAATTCTAGGACAATGAGAGAGAGAGGAGGAGGAGGAGGAAAACCTCTTTCTCCATTTTCTCTGCACCGGGCATCGTTTTATGCATCTTACGTTCTTATAAACCACTACTGTGTCCTTAACAATTTTTCAAAGCAAAAAATACCCAAACATATTTCCTCATACATGTGTGTGTGTTGCCCCTTAATATCTGATTCAGCATTGTGCGGGTGGGGTCCTGATATTCAGTCAACCAACAACAAAAAAGCAAGTTAACATTTTTTTAAAATTTACTGTTGCCCTCCCATAGCCAAACATTGGTTGAACTGAAATATTTGGTTGGGGGGTGGGTGCGGTGGAGAGGTACTGACCCCCCCCCCCAAAGCACCCAAAATTAATTCAAAGTTGTATTTAGATTTTATTTTTATTTTGGTGGGAAAGAGGAATGCTGTTAGAGATTTTAAGTCACAGCCCTTCCAATAGTATATAACTTTACCTAACATATAATTCGGATTTTGAGGGGGAGAGGAAATCAAGGTGCTGGAATTTAGTAGAGGAGGGACGAGAGAAAATTGGCAAACGGACAAAATTCTGAAGGTTTCATCTGAAAAAGCCTTTACCTGCAATAAATAAATAAAAATGTACACACACCACACACTTTTGAATTCCCTGTGGGCTCAAAAGTGGCTGAATCAGACAGATGCTGCGAAGATCTAACCCCCTGCCTCCCCAGGGGGGTTGGAGTCGGCGCTGAGGTAAATATTCAAAGGCCAATATTCACATTACTAATGCAAGATGGCTCAGGTTGGAGGGTTTCTTTTTAAGCAGGGGGAGAGCTCTTTCCTGCAAACCAAAAGCACAGCACATGGCCTCAGGGGCTTTCAAAATGGACACCTCAAGGCCCTTCTCAGACATCCAGGGTGCATTTCTTCCTCGAGTGATGGAGACCTTGGCTCCATAGATGCTATTGGAAACAGTCCTGGCTTCCCTCAGGGAATCCTAGGAATTGTAGTATTTAAGGTGCTGAGAGGAGGACCCCCCCACACACACCATTCCCCTCACAGAACTAAAATTCCCAGTTTACTAGGAAGAGGGGCTGATTGTTAAACCATTCTGGGAAGTGTAGTTACGTGAGGTGGGGAAAGCCACAGTTCCCAGGATTCTTTGTGGGGAAGCCATGACAGTTTAAAGTGGCATAATAGTGCTTTAAATGTATGGTGTGGTCGAGGCCTCGAAAAAAGGCAGTCAACCCGTGTTGGGACTATACCCATAGCTGCCAAGTTATCCCTTTTTTAAAGGGATTTTCCATTATGCTGAATAGGCTTCCTCGCGAGAAAAGGGAAAACTTGGCAGCTATGACTATACCAGTTCAGACTGCAGCTGGAGGGCTACATGAAAAAAATGCTCCCATAGAGTGATGTAGGCAAGGGGGGGTGGAAGTCTCCCCCCATGTAGAAAGCTAGCATGTCAGGAGCTTGGCTCTCCTTGACGTGGTAGATATCTGTGTGGAAAGAATACTGTATTTCACCACGTGCTGGTCACCACCATGTAACAGCTGCACACCCCCATTTTGGGAAAGGAAAAATCAGCACAAAAAGATGTGGCCACTATGCAGCAATATGCTGTATGTTTGCCTGGAAAGTCCCCACCTGCAGTCTAGTCCAGACACAGATGGACTACTTCTGTGAGGATTATTCATTCAGACATACATTCAATTTATGGGAATGCTTGCGGCCTGAAACCCCTGGGAGCCGCTGCCAGGCGGGCCTATGGTTTGGCTGGCTGGCTAGGAGAACAAAACAAAAGGCCTGTGTGGTATTATCTGTTTGTGTGGAACATGTTCGACACCTTAAGGATCTTTGTATGAAACTTGGGCTGCATACACACGAGACATTTAAATTGCATTCCATCCCCTCAAAGAATTATGGGAACTGTAGTTTACCTCTCACAGAACTACAATTCCCAGAACCCTTAACAGACAGTTCCCAAGATTCTTTGTGAGTGGGGTGTGTGTGTGTGTGTGCTTTTTATATATATTGTATGAACGCAGACTCAGAATAAGGCAGCTCCCTATGTCCTTGCAGGAAAAAATATATACTGTAAATAAAATTTATAATTGGGAATGAAATTAGAAAAATGCTGATAAAGGTAAAGGTAAAGGTACCCCTGACTGTTAGGTCCAGTCTCGGACGACTCTGGGGTTGCGGTGCTCATCTCGCTCTATAGGCAGAGGGAGCCAGCATTTGTCTGCAGACAGCTTCCGGGTCATGTGGCCGTTTACCTTCCTGCCGGAGTGGTACCTATTTATCTACTTGCACTTTGATATGCTTTCGAACTGCTAGGTGGCAAGGAGCTGGGACCAAACAACGGGAGCTCACCCCGTCGCAGATTCAAACCGTGCTGACCTTCTAATCAGCAAGCCCTAGGCTCAGTGGTTTAGACCGCAGCGCCACCTGCGTTCCAGAAAAATGCTGATACCATGTCTCAAATTTTAGGGTTTAACTGCATTAATACTAGCCTGCGTGATGATAACAAATCCCTGATTACCACTATCCAGAATCTGCTTCCTGATCCAAGGAATAAAAAACCCTCATCCTTCACTGGTGCCACAATGACATATCCCCCCCCACCACCACCACCCATTTTGTTACTGCCTTGGAGCTAAAGACTTTGCCCCCTTGTAAAACAAACAAGCAAATGTAAAAGAGAATTGTGCGTGCTCCACATTCCTTATCAAATTAAAAGCCTCGTTTGGAAAATCTGGTGCTTGGCTGACTCTCTGTTAGCGAGAGTGTGGAGGGCGGTCGGCGAGGTTGATGACTCAGCGAAATTGAGGTTTTCGACCTTGGTTGGGAAATCAGGTGGATACAGCTTTGCTGGTGTGGCCAGTTTACAGCAGTGGTGGGAGCTAATAAAATAACGGGCCATTGTTACTTTTGGTGGGGAAATGCCTTCATCTACAGCAGGAAACTTTTTCAGGCGACCTCCCCCTTGGTGAGTTAAAATAAAAACTAATCTCCAGTGCCCTCTACCCTACTCTATAAAAAACAATATTCAGCATAGCAGTTTGCACAACCCTCTAAGGAAGATAACGGTGCAATAAAATTCAAAACAGCAACGATTAATTGCGCATTTGCTCAAAACCCAGGTAAAACTACTCCGTTTAATTAATTCAACAAAACGAATGGCACCAGCTTTTCAAAGTTTGAGAGTCATTTACACCTCCAGTGCCTCACTGCTTCCCATTTGCTTCTTAGCGCCCCCCCCCCCCACGTAATTCCACCACACATATTGGGAGCACTGCTCTACAGTTTTATTTCATCACTAACGCATAACAACATCCTGTTCTCACAGTGGCCAGCCAGGTGCCCCTAGGTGAAGCCCTCAAGCAGGACCTGAGCACCAGAGCACTTTCCCCACCTGTGATTCCCAGCAACCGGCGTTCAGAAGCATTGCCACCCCTGGCAGTGGAGGGAGAACATGGCTATGGATAGCCCTATCCTTCAGGAATTTGTTTCATCCAAGTTGGTGGCCACCACTACATCTTACAACATTGAGCCCTGTGGGATCAGACCAATGACCCATCCAGCTCAGCATCCTATTCCAACCAGATGCTCCCGCAAGCAGGAGTTGAGTGTGACAGCACTGGTCATTTCCAACAGCTGATATTCAGAGGCACAAGAAGTCCAGCATCCTGTTCTCTAGGTGAGCAAACAGTTGCCCTATCTAGAAGTAGACACACTCCCCATTTGTATTCCTAGCAACTGGCATTCAGGGGCACCCTGCATCCGACAGTGGATGTCAGGGTTAGTAGCCACAGGTGCATGGAACTGAAGCCCACCTTAGTCCAGGGGATGGGGAATTTGTGGCTCTCCAGGTGTTGGACTCCAACTCCCATCAGCCCTGACCAGTAAGGCCAAAGGTCAGGGACGATGGGAGTACAATGACATATGGAGGGCACCACACTGACTACCCCTGCTTTATTGTTTTATTTACAAATCCAATACTTTTGAGGAATTTCACCGCTTTGCGTTACTGCACATGTTGATTCAGTCTTGCCTTTTTCCAGGGGGGGTGTTGGCAGCCTCTGCTTACCTGCCCAAACCACCCTGGGCATGTTTTCCAGAAGACGAAGTTAAGAAAATCTGTTTTAGAACATCTAATTTGCAAGTAGAAGGTCTAAGATTCAATCCCTGGCATCTCCAGGTTAGGCTGAGAATCCTGGAAAGCTGCTCCCAGTCAGAGTGGCCAATACTGAGCTAGATGGTCTAATTTGGGTTAAGGCAGCTTCTTATGTTGCTATGCCTTACGGGAAGCGCTGTAGCTCAGTGGTAGGGCATCTGCCTTGCACACAGAAGGTCCCAGGTTCTATTCCAAGTGCTTCCAGGTAGGGCTGGAAGAGAACCCTGTCCAAAACTCTGCTGCCAGTCTGTGTAGGCAATACTGATCTAGATGGACCAATGGCTTGACTCAGGAAGCAGCTTCCCATGTTTACCAAGTTATATCCCCTCCGGCTTTCACAAGGAGACTCACCTGTTTGCCAAGGTAATGGTCCACCCTGTATATCTCCTCTTCCCGGAAGAAAGTCCTTAGCTCATCAGCCAACTCCTGGGCTGACCTGAGATCATGGCCAAAAGGCTTCTCCAGCACCACCCGTAGCCACCGCCCTGGTGGCGGCCTGCAACTGCTGTTGATGTGCCGGGCAATCTCCGCATAGGCAAACGGCGGCACGGAGAAGTAAAATATCCTGCCTGCTTCTTCCATGCCTTCCTGACTGAGCGTGGTCGTAATTTGCCGGTTTAGGGTGGCGTAGTCTTCTGCTGTTTTGAGCTGGTGATAATCTGTCAGCCTGATGAACTGGTCCTTCAACACAGCACACCTGTTTGGGGGTACGTCTGATGGACAGGCCAGCCTCTTCAGCCGTTCAAAGACCAGCCTCTGCCCTCGCTCAGGCTCTGTCTGAGCGGCCCCATGGAATGTGAAGGTATGCCCATGGCTCACCTCGTCCAGGTACAGCTGGAAGAGTCCTTGCCACAAGTACTTATTGGCAAGGTCTCCTGTGGCACCCAAGAGGACCACCGAGATGTGGCCACGGGACTCTCTTGTCTCAGAAGGGAGGACTCCCCAGAGGAAGATGAGGGTGAAGATGGCTCTGAAAAGCATCATGCGAAACACAGAGAGCTGGAAGGAAAGTTTTAAAAGCTATAATCATTTCCTTTCATTTACCTAACAGAAATTTGCATGCCACTTGTTCATATAAACCTCTAAGCGGTTTACATAAAATAAAAGTTATCCGTAAAAGTCAGAAGTTAAAACAAGTTTGCCTAATGTCACCCCTGAAATACATACATAAATACATACATACATACATACATACATACATACATACATACATACATACATACAGTCAGTTAAAAAATAACTGTCCTTGTCCATTCATAGAATCAGAAGGGACCCTGAGGATCTTCTAGTCCAACCCCCTGCAATGCAGGGATATGCAGCTGTACCTTTTGGGGATCAAACCTGCAATCTTGGCATTATCAGCATCACGCTCAAACCAACTGGGCTATCAATATAACATTAAACTTTAAGGATTGTAGTAGCCAACTCAGTCCTATTCAGAGTAGACTCACTGACATTAATGGACATATGTGATTATTTCCTTGCATTGATATTCCACGGGGGCATACATGGTTCTCCCCCTCCTCATTTAACCCCCCAAACAACCCTGCAAGGTATTTTAGGTTGAGAAGCAGTGATGGGCTCAAGGTCACCCAGCAAGCTCGATGGCCGATTGGGGGATTTGAACTCTGGTCTCCAAGGTTCTAGTTCCAATACTCTAACCACTACAGCACATGGCTCTGGTTTGAGGAATTTTTTCAATGCATTTACTCTGGGTAGAATTAGCTTTACAAACAACCCTAATAATGTATCATCCTCCTGATATGTTTTTTTAATGCACATTCTCCATTCAGCTCTCAATAATCCCTCAACATCTATTATGGCTTTGTAAGCCGCGATTTTAAGATTTTAAAAACAAATACATCTGAAAATAAAACTAGTTATTACAAAAACACCCTTACAACACCAATTCAACCTCATTACAAGCAATCAGACCCCCCTAATCAGGGCACACTGAAATATCCTACAACTTAGGGAAGTGGGGTGAGCTCCTATACCCTTTTTGGCAGCAGTATATAACAACCCAGGTAAGGTATGGGATGTGGATGGCACTGTGGTCTAAACCGCTAAGCTGATCGGAAGGTTGGTGGTTTGAATCCGTGCAATGAGTTGAGCTCCCATTGCTCTGTTCCAGCTTCTGCCAACCTAGCAGTTTGAAAGCACACCAGTAGATAAATAGGTACTCCTGTGACGGGAAGGTAAATGGCGTTTCTGTGTGCTCTGGTTTTCGTCACGGTGTTCTGCTGCGCCAGAAGCGGTTTAGTCATGCTGGCCACATGACCCGGAAAGCAGTCTGTGGACAAACACTGGCTCCCTTGGCCTGAAAGCAAGATGAGCGCTGTACCCCATAGTCACCTTTGACTGGACTTAACCATCCAGGGGTCCTTTACCTTTTACCTATAACAATCCAGGGCCTGCCCGATGTTATGCACTACGATTCCCACCAGCCCAATAGCAGGGGCTGATGGGAGTTGTAGTCCAAAACTTCTGGAGAGCACCAGTTTGGTGAATGCTGGTTTAGGACCAGAATGCAAATTTATTGCCCTTTGCTGATCCTGCCATGCAGACTTACCTAGGCTGTGGAATAAGTCACCTGCAGAGGAACCAGCTTCTTTCTAGTTCTGCTGCCTTTTTGTCTTCTAAACTTGTGAGAAAGAATCTGCAAAACCAGTCTGGCTGCTGTGTTCAGCTGTAGGGTAAACAAAAGACTACAGAGATAAGCAACTCCCAAGTTTTCCTGGTAAAACTAGAACTCTCCTATTCCCAGCAGGGGCGGGGGGAATAGTAATGCGTACCTTCCTCTTTCCTTACACCACCCTGTTTTATGTTCACCGTGGCTAACATCTGTCCCTCTCTGGGTGGATGGGACTGATTGGTTTTATTTGATTAATTAATTACACTGAAATTCATTTGAACAAAAACAATACCCCCACAGTTTAAAATACCATGTTCTTGTTTAGTTGTTTAGTCGTGTCCGACTCTTCGTGACCCCATGGACCAGAGCACACCAGGCACTCCTGTCTTCCACTGCCTCC
This sequence comes from Zootoca vivipara, assembly GCF_965207765.1. Taxonomy (NCBI): domain Eukaryota; kingdom Metazoa; phylum Chordata; class Lepidosauria; order Squamata; family Lacertidae; genus Zootoca; species Zootoca vivipara. The sequence continues at coordinate 13,562,407 of NC_142589.1, forward strand.
CACAGTTTGGTCAGACTCATGTTTGTAGCTTCGAGAACACTGTCCAACCATCTCGTCCTCTGTCATCCCCTTCTCTTTGTGCCCTCAAACCCAGCCTTGTAAATAGCTCTGTACAAGGTTCTAGTCCACAGTACACCTAAGCTAGTCCCTTGAGGCTTGAAAGAGTCAACTCTCAAAAAGCTTCCTTGACTGGTTGCCCAAAGCCAATTATTACTTGCCAGAGAGGAGAGTAGTGATTTGAACCACACTTGATCTTGTGGTGTCAAATGTAATATCTACAAATGTGCAAAGTATGTCCTGATAAGTGTGTGTGTGTGTGTGCCTGCGCACACACAGGTGTGCGCAAGCATTTTTCTTTTGCTGACGAGACCACAAAAACAGAGATGGATCCATTCATCTCTTTGGAGCAGAATCAGCAGCCTGAAACGCTTCTAACACATTCCTCCTCCCACCAGAAAACTCCCCAGTTACACAACACCCATCCAATTGCACAAAATTCACCTAGCTGTTCCAACAATATTTATCTGTTCCCAGTTGTCATGCAAATAAACCCAGACTATTTGAGGGGAGGGGAAGCTGATAGTTTGCTTAACTGCTTCCACGTCAGATTGATCAAACAAGGAAGTGTGTGAGTAGCACTGGACTACTGATTTTCAACCATCATGTGAGCAAAAGCAACTGGAACAGCCTTGTGGGTGTATTACTTGGAATATTATTCCTTGGAATAAAATCCCAGGGATAGGGAATCTTAGGGCCTAATGTGGCTTCCCAAACTGATCTATATCACCTTTGAGGTTCTCCCCAGGCCATGCACCACCCCCCTAGTCCCAGGCCACACTAGATAGATAAACTTTATTTCGGCCATAGGCCCATAATGTACTGCAACCAAAAATAAAACAGTATAAAACCGACATACATAAAAACAATCAGACGAATTAAAAACATAAAAGAATCAGAACAATCAGGCAAAATTAGTCCCTCATACAAGGAACTTATGTACAACATTTTTAAAACGTTTCAAGTAGTTTTGTGGGGCTTTTAGCTATGGTTAAAACGTTAGTGCATCCCAGGCCACACTCTTAACTAGCCCTGCACATTCTAGCTTTTGCCTGTTCTTGAACTGTGACTCTTGCTGGCCTCACGGAGAGGGGTGTTTGTGTGTTTGCATGGCTGGGATGTACCATTCTGCACAAAGGTGGTGCCCATCGGAGGCCTTGAGCCCAGCAAGGCTTTCCCTGGCACTCAGGTAAGACCTCAACCCACTGAAACAACTATAGGATGTTTGGAGTCTCCTCCATGTTCACAGCAGTTTATCATAACTGCCCAAGAAGATTCTGATTGCTGGATAGGACAAAGGTTCATCTAGTCCACCATCCTGTTCTCTCAGTGATCAACCAGATGCCCCAAGTGCGAATCCTGAAAGCAGGACCTCAGTATCACAGCAACTCTCCCAACTTGTGATTCCCAGAATCTGGTACTTGGGAGGCATGACTGTGGAAGTAGGAGAAAGTCACCATAGTTAGTAGTCACTGATAGTCTTAACCCCCATGAATTGGTCTGATTGTTTTTTTAAGCCAGCCAAGAAAAATATGCTGACTAAGAGCATAAGAAGAGCCCTCCTGGATCAGACTAGAGGCTCGTCTTGTCCACCATCCTGCTCTCCCAGGCCCCAATGGGAAGCCTGCAAGCAGGACCTGAGCACAACAACACTCTCCCCACTTGCAATTCGCAGCAACTGTGGTTTAACAACCAACCCCTCTTCCTAGGGAACTCTGGGAACTGTAGCTCAGCAAGGGGAAGAGGAGTCTCTAACCCACCCTTTGCAAACTAGTTCTCAGGATTCTTTGGGAGAAGCCAGTGACTGTTTAAAATGGTATGATACTGCTTTGAATGTATGATGTGGCCTTTGATAGTAATCAGAATAGGACTAAGGAACATTTTCCAAACCAAGGGTCTCATTCTCTCATGGGGCAGCTTCTGACGGCCCCACCTGGGTTGTGGATGCAAACTTGGACAGAACGATGGAGGTGACTCTCAGTTTCTCCTTCTTGCAAACTATAGTTCATTTCTTCTCATTTCCTTATGAGTTTGCATTTTTTTATAAAAAAGATGAGAAATTGGCATTATTATTTTTTTGTTAATTTCCCTTAAGGAACACAAGTTTATATGCAATTTCCCCTAATTTTATGCATTTTTGTATGCTACTTTCACTAATATATTTGTTTATATGTACACTCTCCCCTAGTGGATACATTATGGACACATTCATTGGCTGCAGAGGACTGTTTCAGTTCACTGTAACTGCACATTAGGTAGGTTGCCATTGAAATGCATCCTGAGTCAAATTTCCCCCCATGTTCTTAATTGGCAGTTGTGCAAAAAGTGAGTGGCTTGTACACGCCACACAAAAGGAAAGGCCTCTCCAAACCCTACTTGCAGATGCTGGAGATTGAACATGGAACCTTCTGCATGCAAAGCAAATGTTCTACTATCCAGCATACCAACTTTCTATTCTTTTTAATCTAGGCCAGAGGTGAGAACCTGTGGCCCTCTGTATGCTGTTGGGACTCCATCTCCCATCAGCCCCAGCCAGCGTGGGCAACAGTCAAGGATTATGGGAGTTGTAGGACAGTTTTTTTTAAAAAAAGCAAGAGAGGTAAAGCCACATGTTCCTCAACCCTGATTCAGGTGACACCAACACCACAGGTTTAAATCAGCCATGTGCCACTTTTAACACTCATTACTCCCCTCCCCTCAAAGAACCCTGGGAACTGCAGTTTGTTAAAGGTGCTGACTTCCCAGAACTGCAATTGCCAGCACCCTTAAGGAACTACAGTTCCCAGGACTCTCCGTGACCCTGTAGAATGACCCGGGCAATTCCAGCTCTGTCTTGATTAAATGGCTAGGAGTTTTATTAGAAGCAAACACAAACACAGGCCGAAGCGAGAAAGCTTCCTGATTTGATCACGGTGCACCCCCCTTTTTTTTTGCCATGCTCCACTGCAAGATCAGCTGGTCTGGCGCCGCGGAAGGCCAGATCTGGAGGCGGCTGCCTTGCTTGCCTTTGCAAAGAAACAGTTAAAAATAAACTAAAATCTAGTCTCCTGGGTCTTCCTCCAGCAGGTACAGAACGAACCTTTTTCTCTGAATGGCGCAACGCAACACTTTCAATTTGCAATGGTGCAACCAGGAACCAGTTAGCGGGCGATGGGGGTGGAAGAGGAGTGGACAGATCTGGACCCCCCCCCCCCCACTTCCCATTTTGCTCTAGGTCCAATGCTGATCCAGGGCACTCACCTCCCTCCTACTGACGGCGTGGAGCACCCAAAAGCGAATTTTGGAGCAAACGTGAAGCGCGCTGTTGATCTGGTTTCCTTGGAAGGGCAAGAAGGCTCCTCCTCTTCCAAAAGACAAGCAGGGTGGGTTTTTTTTTATAAAAACGAAAATATTTATGGTTCGCGTTGCACAAGCGCAGGCAGTTGTGATGCGGGAGGGAGAGCTTTAGATGCCTACTCGGAAGTCAGTCCCATTAAGTTCAGTGGGGTTTACTCCCACGTAAATAGGCTCAGGCATGCAGCCAAAACTGTAGCTGGTAACCAAGTGGGGAGGAAGGCGCTTGGGGGGGGCGCGGAACTCTGCTGCCAAGTAACAGACTGCAACACTCCTCAATACTGTGCACGCATTTGCCCCTAAGAGAAAGTAACAACGGGCCTTACTTCTGAGTAGACATCTGTTGGACTGCGTTGGTAAGGCTTTTTCTAAAGCGCGGGGGGGGATTCTTTTTTTTTAGGATCATTTTTTGTTGCAAGGCAGTGTTGACCAATGGTTAGGTGCAATTTTTAATCTTGTTGTTTTTAGACTGCACTTGTGATGTTGTGACCTTCAACACTGCAATCCCATACACACGTGCAGTACTTTACTTGAGAGTAAGGACTATATCTAATGTTGGTGGGTCCATTGGAATGAATAGACACGGTCCATTCATTCCAATAGGCCCTGCTGTTTCGAAAACATTGAAGCTTCAGAATGCAGAAAACAATATTGCCGTTATTTTTTTAAAAAATATGGCTTGCTTCCTCCAAAGTGTCTTGAAGCGATTTCACAACACAATCTGCAAAAACAATGCAAAAGCACACCTGCAAAACAGGGCATTAATAATAATAATAATAATAATAATAATAATAATTCATTACCTTCAACTAGCAGATACCAGGACAGATTATGACAATTTAAAATTCAGAATTAATACAACAGACTACAGTCACAGCAATCAAGGTGGCCCTGAAAACACATGGCTCTGTGGTCAAACACCAGGATAAAAAGCTGTGTTTTATAACAACAATTAAAACAAGTACTGTATGGTATTTGTTTAAGGTATTTATATACTGCTTAACTATTAACATTTCAAAACGGTGGGTGCTGAAAATTACAGAAAGTAAAATCAGCCCTACAAAACAATTACATATACTGTAGAACTAGACCTACTCAGAATAGGCCCCATTGAAGTTAACAAACATGCCTAACTTAGGCTCATTCATTCTTTTATTTCATTTTCTTTTGGGGGGTGGTGTTGGTAGTAAAGGTTTTTCTTTTCTTTTTTAAAAAATCATACAAACAGAGAGAACAGTTTTAACAACAGAAGAAAATTAAAAGGCAAAAACCAAAACCAAAAAACAGGCATGCAGAATAAGCACAGTTGCATGTGGGTTAAAAGAACAAAATCCAAGTAAAGAACATTAATGTTCACTGATTATCAAAGGCTTATTATTATTATTATTATTATTATTCCATTTTTAAAATTTGTATACCACCCTTCATCCGAAGATCACAGGGCAGTTCGCAGCGCCATTCATTTCAATGGGTCTACTCTGAGTAAAATAATGGCTGGCTGCAACCCTGGCTGTGACGAAGTATCCACTCTCCATATTGATCTGTGCAGGGTTTAAATGCCTTGCAGCTTTCACAGCTTAATGAGATGGGCTCCTTTCCATCCCAACCTTCCTTCTCTCTCTCCCTTTGGAAAAGACAAGGACGTTGCACCTGCAATGTCTACCCTGGCTAGTGGAGTAGAGGAGCCAGCCGGCCTGGAACACTCTGCAGCCGGCCGCCAGTTGCTGCAGTGGAGCTGCAATGCTCACACGCACAGCATGTCCGGAGGACACATATCCAATGAGTTAGGAACTGCTGCAGTTACAGAAAGCTTGGGGAACTGCAGAGGTAGGTAGGAAGGAGGGGGTGTGGGCAGAGCTCCCCTGGCGCTCTCCGCTTCCTGATCCTAAGTGAGGGGGGTTTAAATGCTGCTATAATCTCCCCTGCCCCATCTGGTTTCATTCTGCCTACCCTCACCCCAGCAAGAAGGCCCTAGATATACAAATCATTGCTACCAGCGGGACTGCAAATGAAACTTAATGCATGCCGCCAAATAATTAAGCTGAAAGTCGTCACACTCCATGCACGGATCCGTTTTGGGTTGCGGCAGAGCTTGGAGAGGTTGGTTTGTAAGGTGAATTTTCTTCCACCTCCTAAATATTAATAAATAATAATAAAACTGCTTAGAATAATTATAATTAAATAATTGTTGTCGGACATGGCTAAACAACAACAACAAATTAAATAATGCATTGTAACTACAACCCTCCTCCCACAACCCCCTGCATTTGTGGCAGGCCTTAAAATTAGTCATAGGAATCAGAATCAAGCACGACTGGATCAGGCCAATGGCCCATCTAGTCCACCAGCATCCCGTTCCTACAGTGGCCAGCCAGATGCCTGTGGGAAACTCGCAAGCCGGGTTTGAGCACGAGAATACCCTCCTGTCCTGTGGCTTCCAGCAGCTGGTATGCAGAATCATTGCTTCCTTCAACCATCAAGGCAGGTCATAGCTATCATGTCTAGTAGTAGCCATAGGTGGGGAATGACCTGGCTTGCTCCCATCTTTTTAAAGGCCTGGTCCACAAACAGCAGGTGAAGAGTGTGGGTTTCGCTGACTCTCCCTTACCCCAAACTCTTTTTTAAAAAACAAAATAATTGGAAGTTTCTTAACCAATAGAAACTCATTTGAATGGGTAAAAGTGCTAGCTAGCCAAAGAGGAGGAAAGGAAAGAAATGTCCATGGGGCATAGGGAGCTGCTTAATACTGAGTGAGACCATTGGTCGAATTAGCTCAGCATTGTCCCGGCACAGACTGCCAGCAGCTCTCCTGGATTTCAGGTTGAGGGCAATTCCCAGCCACACCTGGAGGTGCTGTAGATTGGATTTGGGGCAGTGGGGCTTTCTGCATGCTAGGCAGCTGCTCTGCCCCATAGCTGTTGGGCACTCCTACCGTATCTCTGTTTTATGGCCCCGTTTCATCATTTGAATGTTGCATTTTTGTATAATACCATTTTGAGATTTTTCAAATATTAAGTGGCTTAGAAATGCTTTTAAGTACTGTAGATCAATGTGTGTATGAACTACTGCTGACACTTAGTTTTATTCTCCTCTGTTGACTTTTGGGGCAGTGCTTTTAAATACACACTATGCATTTGGGATGTTGCCGTGGGCAAAGCCCTGTGAAGGCAGGAAAGATGGGTCATAAATGTTCCAAATTATTATTTGCTTCTCTGCACGCACAAAAGATGTCTTTCAGGTGTAAAGGGTGGCTGGGTACTAATCCTAACTTGCAGTCAAACTGTGATTAATTTGGAGGTGTAGGTAATGTTGATCCTACTCCAAGGAGACGGCACTAAAATTGGTAGGCTGAAGTTACCCATGTCCATTAATTTCCATGGACCCATTCTGAGCAGGACTAACTTAGTAGAACCGCTGCATTAACTGACATGGGCAACTCAGCTCTATGAGTTCCAGTGGGCCTGCTCTGAGTAGGACTTAGTTGGAGACAATTGTTTGTGTTTTAGATGGGGGCCACCAATGTACAGGACTGGGGTTGGTCTAGATGACCACTGAGGTCCCTTCCAACTCTAAAATGACAGGATTCTATGTTTTGCAGAGTAACACAAGCAGACACGAGTGTGTGTGAACACACATAACGTTCCCATGCCCCAAGAACCTTTCTGTGACAACTATCCATCAAAAAGAAGATGTTCAGAATAGCTTTGATGCATTCGTTGACTAGCAACACTCTCTGGCTTCCACGTTTGCAGAAAACTGATGGAGGCAGAATGCTGCCTCTGACGTGGGAGTGGTTTTTGCTTTTCCATAGGAAGATGCAATCCTGCAAAGTAAGTGATTTGATATATTTAATGTCCTCCCCATTGTCCCCCCCCCACTTTCTTGTCTCCTGTCCCTGCTTAAACAGCTTCTCTGAGCTTCCCTGGATGCTATCCGTGCAAGGACTCCTTCCCAGGTCCTGCCTCCTGAGCAGAAGCTTGTAACTTTTTTAACAAGCATCATTCCAGCTAGAGGAAGGCAGAGCTGCAGATCACAGGTCCAGGAGAAGGCAGGTAATGTGTGTGTGTGTGTGTGTGTGTGTGTGTGTGTGTGTGTGTGTGTGAAGTAAGAGTGTTTGATAGCATGACTCTGATGCATCTCAATTTATTTGAATTTACTTTTATTTAAAAATTATATTTCTGTAATATGCCCATGGTCTCCAGCTCAGGGATCAAAACAGTTCCGTTCATTTGCAGAAATCACTCAGTTTCGGGGACCATGGAGATTCCCAGCTGTTCCTTCAACTTTTGATTTGGAGCCGGTTGGAATTATCCTAGGGGATCCATAGAAAGAACAGCTGAATTATATTCCCGTTTCCCTAAAACCACCCTCCAGGTTTCAATATTATTTCTGATTTAAGTTGCTGTGGGTGTGGAGTGGGGATTGCATGTGTCTGCGTGAGGTTTGGGGGGGGGGTTAGATGCTTTGAATTTTTTTAATTTTTTTTTTTTAAATTGCATGTGAAAGAAACCCAAGTCTTCCCTGGGAAGTTGCTTGCGGCCATATCCATTGCATTTTCCCTCCCCCTCCCCCTTCTTTATTCTGATGCAGTCTCGCTGCAGTGGGAACTCTGGGGGGAGGAAGGAAAAACTGCAGAGCTTTTCTCTCTGCCCCTTCCCTTCCCTGCTGCAGAAAGAGTATGCATCAGAGGGCATCCTCTTGCAGCAGAAAGCATTTAGCGTGAGCAGCAGCAGGAGGAGGAGGGATGGACTTCCAAGAATAATCCCTGCCTTGAATTTCATTGCTTCGCCCTTCCTCCTACATTAGCGTTTCTCTGCTGAAATGCTTGGGAGCAGCCTATAACATTGCAGGTTGTGGCTTAGTGCAAAAAGGCCCCAACACTCTCCTTCAAATTATCTGCAGTTGGGTGGTTGAGGGCATCTCTCTCTCTCTCTCTCTCTCTCTCTCTCTCTCTCTCTCTCTCACACACACACACACACACACACACACACACACACACACACACGCCTGCTGTTCAACTCTCTAAACTTGGGAATGGATCCATTATAGAATGGGGCACAGCTCTGCTCAGCTGTCTGGTCTCAGATTTTAACCAGGGTTATCTTTCAGGGTTAGCTTAGCAGGAAAAGCCACAGTGTTTTGGACTTTATTATGAGCCAGGTAGGAGAACCAAGGGGAAAGTAATTGTGGTTTATAAAATTATGGATAGTGTGGCATAACTTGGGAATGTATTTATTATTATTATTATTATTATTAGTAGTAGTAGTAGTAGTAGTAGTAGTAGTAATTGCAATTTTATCTCACCTTTTCCTCCAAGGAGCTTAAAGTGGCGTCCATTGTTTTCGCCTCCTCATTTAATTCCCACAACAACCCTGCGAGGTAGGCAAGGCTGAGAGGCAGTGACTGGCCCAAGGTCACCCAGTGAGCTTCATGTCCGTGGGGATTCGAACAGGTGTCTCCCAGGTACTTGTCTAACACTCTAATCACTACACCATGCTGGCTCTCATTGTAATGACTCTCATTACAGATTCCTGAGTTTAATTCTGCTAAGCTTTTTCCATCACATAAATTAGCCAGGATTATCCCCCAGGGTTATTTTAACTGGAAAGGCTGCTGTGTTTTTGTTTTTGTTTAGTTGGGGGGCAGATAACTTGGGGGGGGTAGATTAAGGTTTATAAAACCCTGTGTTTGGATTTCCTGGGACCATCTGATTGGCGACAGTCAGGAGTCTCATAAAATCCTAGAATTGTGGAGTTGGAAGGGACCATGAGGGTCATCTAGTCCAACCCCCTGCAATGTAGGAAACTTTTGCCCAACATGGGGCTTGAACCCATGACCCTGACGTTAAGAGTCTCATGCTCTGTCAAGTAGGGAGCAGCAGGCTGGATGAGATGGACCCATGGCTTGATGCAGCTGGACACTTTCTTATGTTTAGCCACAACAGGTTCTGGGTGGCAGGTCCTTGCTGAGAAATTCAAAGTTTTGTGCCTGCTCTAACACCTCTTCCTCTTTCCTTGTGCCCCTTCTGCATAGATTAATACATGTTTTGGAAGCTAATTTATTTTAGTTTTTGTTAATTCAGTTATATTTGAGGGAGGGGAGACAGTCTCCAGTGACCCTTGAAGGTCCAGCCACTTTCCATTTTCCAATTTCCACTTTCCACTGACCCAATTGCAGCGATGGATTTGGGGTGGTGCGGGTGCTTCCCCTCCACAGGGTGCTGAGCTGAGGGGGTAAATAATAATAATAACAATACCTATATTTATATTGATGCCTTGCTCTGGATGCCATATTACCAAAGCCCACCCCCGCCTGATTGCTTTCAGAACAAGGAACCTGTAATTAAGAAGGCAGCAGATTCAGGCACCAGAGGAAATTGTTGTCAAAGTGGACCTGGAGTGATTTCTCCCGAAACACAGAGAGTACTAAAGAAGGATTGTGTGTTGGTAGCAGAGCAGAAGGTCCTAGATTCAACCCCCAGCATCTCCAGGTAGGGCTGGGATAAATACCTCTGCCTAAAACTCCAGAGAACAGCTGCCGGTCAGTTTAGACAATAATGGCATAGACGGAGAAATGGTCTGAGTTGGTATAAGACAGGTTTCCTGTATCTTGTGGCACTGGCATAGGCGATGTAAACTTTCCCTTCCAAATTCTTGCAGGTGTGTTTTTACCCCTTGATCAAAGCAGAGGCTGCAGCCCTGCTTGCTGCGCTCACCAACCTCCACCATGCCATTCTCCCTACATTCACCCACTCCCTTGCCGTGTTGTAGGACCTGCCCTCTCTTTTGCTCCCTGGTCCCACCCAGTCCAGGATTGTGATCCTGCACTACAAATCCTCCAGTGGGGCCTGTTTTCTGACTTCATGCAGATCCTTCCGTTGGGGGCTGTGCGATGAAAGCCTTACGTTTTTAATGGACATAGGAGCACGGTAGGTGGGTGTGTATTTTGGCCATTTTGCATTAGGAAAGTAGGGAGCTGCTTTACACTAGGTCAGACTGCTCAACCATCGAGCCCAGTCATGTCTGCTCTGACTGGCAGCAGTTCTCTAGAGTCCCAGGGTATGTTTGCATTTGCGGTTTAAACACAGCAAGGTCATTTTGTACAGTGTTCTTCACATCACAGAGGGGATGGGGATGTCTTAACCCGACGGGCATGAACTTTTTGGTTCCCCACCCCAGGCCACCTTTCTCTGGGAACTCCTACACCTGAAGCTATGATATGAGCAGGCGTACTTATTTGGGCATGCGCAACAGCTGTTGGGATATATTCACATTACCACTTACTCCACATCCAGCTTTCTAGTCAAATTGTAATTTTTTAAAAACTGCATTTATATCCCACCTTTTTCTCCAGATGAGCTCAAGATGAAGTACATGGCTCTCCCTTTCCTCATTTAATTCCCACAACAACCCTGTGAGGCAGGTTAGGCTGAGTGACTGGCCCAAGGTCACCCAGTGAGATTCATGGCTGAGTGGGGATTCGGACCCTGGTCTCCCGGGTTCTAATCCAACACTCTAACCATTACACCACACTAGCTCTGGTTTTTTTAAAAAAAATTAAAAAATGCATCAGTATTTTGTAAAGAAACGGCAGATCGCCTTACCACATATGCACTACCTCAACTGTTTCTATTGGCAGAATTGACACTGTTGCAGGTGCCACGAAATACCCATTCCACATTTGTAAGAAATCAATATTTCAGCATGGCAGCCCCTGCACTTTGGAACTCCTTGCCTAGTGATATCAGGCAGGCAGCTTTATTGTACTCTTTTTCGGCACCTGCTTAAAACGTTTTTGTTTAGACAACTCAGGGGTGGACTTTGACCTTTCAGATTTCAGCAGTGCCCTGTGCAGGGACAAAATGTAGTGCCCCTGTGTCTCCCAGCTTCTGTTCTGCTGAATTCACTCCGTCATAGTTGCAATGTCCTGCAGTGCTCCTATGCTCAGCGTCTAGTGCGGCGGAACCAGTCGTGCTGCCCTAAATCTGCCTCTGGACAAGCCTACCCAGGTGCTTGGAAAGTTGATGTGAATTTTAATCTCTTTTTTTAGTTGTTATTTTAACATTTCTAAAGTCTTAAATTATTGTTGTTGATTTTTCTTAGTGATGATTTTATTGTTTTAACTTTTCCTGAAAACCGAGGCTTTTTTTTTTACAGTCTAGCGGTGTATAATTTTTATTAAATAAACAAGCAAACAAAGAAATAAACAAGCAAACAAAGAAACAAACAAACAGGATTGATATGGATCAATACAAATTGAGTCAATGGGTCCTTTGGATGGTGCTGGACGCTCCTTCACTGGAGGTTTTTAAGCAGAGGTTGGATGGCCATCTGTCATGGATGCTTGAGTTGAGATTCTTGCATTGTGGGGGGTTGGATTGGATGACCCTCAGGGTCCCTTGTGGTCTATGATTCTGTGATATGGATTGCCTTGATTACATGCAGCTTCCAAAAGTAGCAGCAGTGGGAGCGCACTGGATGCAGAGCAAGCAGAAATATGAACATCCACTCAAAGAATCTTCCCCATTACCTGTGCTGTAACCTTTTTAATTAGAGATGCTGAAGGATTGATCCTGGGGCCTTCTGTATGCAGAGCAGGTGTTTGCCCACTGAGCTACAGCCCGTTCCCTGTTCCTTTGGCTTTCTAGGAATACAAATGCATGGAGGATGGATGTACAGGGATGTTCCTCAGCAACTGTGACTTTCAGTCCAGTGCAATAGAAACCACTGAGCTATAGCCATTTGCTTAAGATATAGGAACAGAGGAAGCTGCCTTATGCAGAGTCAGAATTTCAGGTGGGGAGTTTTCCCCATGAGGTTCCCGTCTCCCTACATCCCCCTCCCAGAGCTGGTTTAGCAGTCAGTCCCTCCTTCCCAGAAAACTCTGGGAATTGCAGCTCTGTCAAGGGAATAGGGTTTCCCCTAACAACTCTCAGCACCCTTAATGAACTACAGCTCCCAGGATTCCTTGGGGGAAGCCATGACTGCTTAAAGCAGTACCCCAGTGCTTTCAATGGACATGGCCTCAGACCCGTTCAGAGCAGCCCCCTTGAAATGGATGGACCTCTGCCGGCCATGCCGACCTCCTGAGCAATCCACTGCTCCCTTAATCCTGGAGAGAGCAGAACTCCCTTCATTTTTTTGCTGCAGTTCCGCTGCATCCCCTGCAATAAACTTCTCGGTTTGCGAATCAGTCCCCCCCCCCCCTTAGAGAGGGATTGCCTGTCACGCTGCCATTGCCTTGCTTGGCCACTTCATTTATTTCTGAGTTTATCGATTCTCTCCCCTTCATAACTCAACGTGTGGCACTTTCCCCTGGCTCCGCTACCCAGCACTGCAGCAAACGTGCATTTTTGTAAATCATTCACTCTCCCCCTCCCAGCCCATCTCTGCAAGGCGTGGGCACCTGGTCGGCAAAGGAGGGCAGTAGGCGCAACAAAGAGGGAGCCTTCTTGACTAATTGTGTGCTGTTTGGCTCGAGAAGGACCACAGCTCAGCGTTAGAGCATCTTCCTTGCATGTAGAAGCCCCAGGTTCAATCCACAGTGTCTCCAGGCAAGGTTAGGAAAGACTGTATCCGTGGAGAGCTGCTGCCAGTAGGGCTGGGTGATATAGTGTCCAAAACCAGTTTGATGTTCACATTGTGATAGTTGTTTCATAATATTTGAGCTGGCAATATATCGCGAATCACGGTGTGTGTAATGGCTAGGCGATATCTGGTTTTCAGCATCGCGATAACTCACCAGCTAAACACTGCAATGTTATCGCCAGCTAAATCTCACAATATCACCAGCTAAACATTGCAATCTACCACAATGTCTGAAATAAGGATGGAACTATACAGAGGCGAACAGGACAATGTCCTGGCAACTGCTACTATTTAGGGATCTAAAACGGATAAATGATAATATTATTGTTGTTGTTGTTGTTGTTGTTGTTGTTGTTGTTGTTTAATTGTTTAGTCGTGTCCGACTCTTTGTGACCCCATGGACCAGAACACACCAGGCACTCCTGTCTTCCACTGCCTCCCGCAGTTTGGTCAGACTCATGTTCATAGCTTCGAGAACACACTGTCCAACCATCTCATCCCCTGTCGTCCCCTTCTCCTTGTGCCCTCAATCTTTCCCAACATCAGGGTCTTTTCCAGGGAGTCTTCTCTTCTCATGAGGTGGCCAAAGTATTGGAGCCTCAGCTTCAGGATCTGTCCTTCCAGTGAGCACTCATGGAAGAAACTCCATGGACAAATGACAATATTATCAATCATCAAACACTCAGTTTCATCACCAGGCAAGGCAAAATGCATCCCAACAGGACTTTTGGTTTTGGGCTTGGCTACCAAATGGTGGTATTCAGGACAATCCAAAGTACGTCGATGAGTCATACTGAATACAAATCTGAGACTGCCAGCAGACCTGCTAGGAGGTAGAAGCAGCAGTGGCAGAAACAGCTTGCCATGACTGCCGTATTGGCAGTAGTGGCAACAACCTACAAGACCTTGTGGTGGCCTGCGAGTCCTTGTGACGGTGATGGGAGGGGGCAGCAGTAGCAGCAGCAGCAGCCTGCAAGGCCTTGCAGCAGTGGAACAAACAGTGGCAGGCTGCAAGGCCTTGCGGTGGTGATAGAGTGATGGGAGTAGCAGTAGCAGCAGCGGCCTGCAAGGACTCATGGCAGTGATGGGAGGCAGCGGCAGTAACTGTGGCAGCCTGTGAGTACTTGCAGCAGTGACGGAGATGGTGGCAGTAGTGATGGCGACAGAAAGTGGTGACAGGCAGTGGTGGCGGCCTGCAAGGCATTGTGGCGGTGGCAGCCTGTGAGGCCTCCCAGAGGTGACACAGAGTGACAGCAGCAATGGCACTCTGCAAGCCTTTGCGGTGGCGACGGGATGTGGTGGCATAATGGCAGACTATGAAGCCTCGTGGTGGTGATAGAGAGTGACAGCAGTAGTGGCAGTGGCTTGCGAGGGACTTGCGGCAGCAGGGCTGGCCCTACAGCAAGGCTGGGTGGTGCAGGGCGCCAGGGCGCCGGGCCACCAGGGGGGCGCCGCGCTGCGCCCGCCAGACAGCCGCGCCGGGATGGGAAACGGGGCAGGGGGGGGCGCCGCCAGAGGGATCTTTGCACCACAGTGCCAGATATGCTTAAGACGGCCCTGTGCGGCAGTGCTGGGAGATGGTGGCATTAGCGACAGCAGCCTGCGAGGCCTTTTGGTGACAACAGGAAATGGCAGCAATAGCAGTGGTAGCCTGCAAGGCCTCATGGCAACACAAGCAATGGGGTTTGCGAGGCCTCGCTATGGTGGCAAGAAGTGGCAGCAGCCAGCAGGTCCTCCTGGCGGTAGTGGGAAGTGGTGACAGAAGCTGTGGCAGCCTGCCTCAGCAAAGCCTTCAGGCCACCTCTGCTTCTGCCACCGTCTCCTGCTGCCACTGCAAGACCTTGCAGGCCACTAGTACTGCTGCCACCACGATAAGGCCTCGCAGTCTGCTGCTGCTTTTGCCGCCTAGCAGGCCTGCTGACAGTCTGGCAGTCCAGATTATTTGTATTCACTATGACTCATCGCTGTACTTTGGATTGGCTTGAATACCACCATTTGGTAGCCAAGCTCCAAACCAAAAATCTCATTTGGATGCATTTTGCCTTGCCTGCTGCTGAAAGTGACCATGAGGTGATTGATAATATCATTTATCAGTTTTAGACCCTTAAGTAGTAGCAGTTGCCAGGACATTGTCCTGTTCGCCTCTGTGTAGTTCCTTCCTTATTTCAGACACGTGATATATCAATGTATTGTGATGTTTAGCTGGTGATATATTTTGATATTGGAAACCAGTTATCACCCAGCCCTAATGTAGAGCTGGAAGCGAACTGGACGGTGATCTAGTCCAACCCCCTGTAATGTTGTTGTGGTTATTGTTGTTGTTGTTGTTCAGAGGTTGGCAACCTCTAGCCTGTGGGCTTAACCAGGCACCTGTCGAACCTGGGCTGCAGGTAGAAGGGGGTATACTAGGGCTCTGGATCCAGTTTCCCACCTCTGTTGTGCAACTTCATTATTATTATTTTAAAAAATAAGTTGCCCCAAGCATTGCTCTTGCAATTGGAGGAAGTGTTTTCAAACTATATCAGAAAAGAAAGGGACAAAAAGTGGAGTACTGAGCAATCTCAAAGCAGTTTACAAAAAGAAAAGAAAAATAACATTGTCAGTAATAAAAGTGTTAAAAGAACTGTTTAAAACATTTTAAAAATAAGATTCAGATGGCACAAAAAGGAATACAGTACAGTGAAGGTGACTGTCTACCTGGTGTCAATAGGCAGGGAGTGCTGTGGGTGCTGCCACACTAAAAGACCAATTTCTTAAAAATGCAGAATGGGTATTATGGTAAGGTGATCTTGCAGGTAAACTGGTCCATGCCAAGTCTGTTGCAGCAAACAACTACTGTAATTTAAAGAAATTCAGAGGCATAAGCATTTTCATGAGTAAGCTGTCTTTTTACGAAACAGAATACGTCGGGCTGAGGTGGAGAGAAAATCAAATTATTTAAGTGCTGGTGTTGCAGTCCAGGTGTTTAAACACCTGGAAATCAAAGCCCCCCCCCCGCTGCTGTCAACACCCCAGATAACAGCAACCCGAAACCTCTTGCTGTTGGAGGTTGCTGATTACCACTGCTCCAAAGCTTTGTCCCGTTTGTGCTGCAGCCATTGGTGCGGTGCTTTAAAGTGCTTTTAAATCCTGTTTCTTTTCCCCAGTTTCTTCCAGCTGACTGCATCTCCGCAGAATCCAGAGTAACTATACGAGTGGGGTGTTTGGGAGATGATGTATACCGGGGGGAGATGCTGACTATTTAAGATTTGAGGAGTGGGGGCCACCATGTGAATTTTTTTGGAGGTAGGGATATCCCACAGTCTGTGCATAGATGGTGTTGATTTTCACAGCGATTTCATTTTCTTTTACCAAAATATTTTGGTAAAAAAAATTTTATTTCATTTTAAAATGCAGAGAGAATGGTTACAATGAAAGATAAAAAATAAAAGATGAGAAGCAAAACTGAAATAGGCACGTAGAATAAGTACAGTTGCACGTGGGTTAAAATTGCAAATTCCAAGTATAGAATATTAGCATCGTCTGATTATCAAGTATAGTTGCAGACTTTGGTTGTTTCATTTCTAGAAGGACGTCTGTGCTAATTGTTTGGAAGGGGGGAAACCCTGGCAAAGAGTCTTGTGGCACCTTAAAAAGATGAACAATTAAAAAACAAAAAAGAGTAGCTAAACAAAGGCTGACTATTTAGCTGGCCCTGTTTGCGGCGTCTCACCAGCCAGCCCACCTCTGGGAAGAGCTTAATTGTCTTTAGCTCTATTCCCAGGTGCCCTGGCAAATTCTGCCTCCACCCACCCGCTTTGCAAAACTGCATGAGGCTGAGTGATGGAGCAATAGCATTCCAGTGGCCTTCTGCAGCCAACGGCTGCACAGTTGTGAGAGCTGATGATTTGGCATGTTGTATGGAGTGGGGAAAGCAAGCAGGATGTGCTGCAATAACTGCATAGGATTTCCATGTGCCCTTGTCCCCTCTCTTGTCATGCAAGACAATCGGCTTGATTCAGTCGGTAGCAGGTTCAGGTGGCACTTCCTCGCACTTATGGAACTCCCTGCTACAAGATTGCGGCAGCTTGTTTGAGCAACTTGAAGGTGTAAAGAGGCTGGAATAAATTTATGAAGGACTAACAACTTGTACCCAGTGTTGTTTGGGAATTCTAAGAAACAACCCCCCCCCCCCCATGTTTCAGTGGTTAAAATCAAGGCAATTTCGAAAGGTTCAGGGTTCCATCCAATGATAGTCCTGCTCAGAACAGGCATCTTGAAATTAATAGAAATAAATAATCAAGGTCCATTCTTCTCTGAGTAGAACTTGATTGGATACAACCCCCAGCATCTTGATTCAAAATAGCATCCAATTGTATCTAAACAGACAAAAACCTGTTCCTTGCTCCCGCAGAAACACAGGGACAGAAGCAGAGCCTGCTGGGTGAGGCCAGTGACCCATCTAGTCCAGCATCCTGTTCTCACAGTGGCCATCCCTATGCCCCAAATGGGAAGCCCACGAGCAGGACCCAAAGACAAAATCACTCTCCCCTCCTATGGTTTTCAGGAATTGGTATTCAGAAGCATTGCTGCCTCTGATTATGGAGTCAGAGCATAGCTATTGTGGCTAGTAGCCATTATCCTCCATGAATCTGTGTAATCTTCTAAAACAATCCAAGTTGGTAGCCATCATTGCCTCCTGTGGCAGTGAGTTCCATAGTTCAATTCTCCTCTGTGTGAAGAAGTCCTTTATCTGTCCTGAATCTTCCAGAGTTCAACTTCCCTGGATGTCTTAAAGGTCTAGTGTTCTGAGAGAGAGGTAGAAAAACTTTTGTCTATCCACTTTCTCCATGCCATGCTTAATTTTATAAACTTCCATCATGTCACCTTTTCTCTAAACTGAAAAGTCCCAAATGCTGCAGCCTTTTCTTCTTAGGGTAGTTACTCCATCCCTTCGATTGTTTGTTGTCTCAGGATCCGTCATGCAAACTGTGGTGTCCAAATGCAAAGCGAGCAAACAGCTTTCCCAAAAATGTAGTAGCTGTGATTTACAAAAGCTAAGTAGACCCTCCAGTTACAGAGGCAGTGTATCTCAGAATTCCAGGGCTCTTGGCTTCCTGCCCTGCTCTTATAGGTAAATTGGAAGGTGGAGTAGATGGGGCTTTAGTGTTATCTAGTAAGGCAGGAGTGTGGAGACTTTTTCAACCCAAGGGTTGCGTGCTAGTGGTGGGTGGCGTCAGAGGCAAACATTGGCCAATCAACGGGTGTAAACTTTATTACTTTTGTACCATAGGGACGCGGGTGGCGCTGTGAGTTAAACCACTGAGCCTAGGACTTGCCGATCAAAAGGTTGGCGGTTCGAATCCCCACGATGGGGTGAGCTCCTGTTGCTCAGTCCCAACTCCTGCCAACCTAGCAGTTCAAAAGCACATCAAAGTGCAAGTAGCGGGAAGGTAAACAGCGTTTCCGTGTGCTGCTCTGGTTCGCTTGAACTTTTGAGGAATTCCTGATCTCCTAACCATAATTAGGAGAGTGGGCTGCATTAGAGTCAGGTTTGCAAACCCTAGTTCAAACTAACCATGTTGAGGGGAGGGTGAGTAAATAAATATCTGGCCTGTCAGGCCAAAAAGGTTTCCCCGCCTTGGTTGTACACAGCAAAGTGATTGTTATCCCTCACCATTGGCTTTGATGGCTAGGACTGGTGTATCCTCACAACAACCCTGTGAGGTACGTTAGGTTGAGAGGCCTTGACTGGCCTGAGCTTTGTAGCCAAGTGGGGATTTGAACCCTGGTCTGGTTCTGGCACTCTACCTACTGCACCAGTAATGTGGAGGAGAGAAGGTTCTGGAATGCCCTTAATGGGGAGACAACCTCTTTCTCCTTCTCCCTGCCTCACCCAGTGATGATCCCCGACTTACCAGCCTCTGATGTGGGCTTTGGACATGAGAGTCTCCTGTTGGCGTCTAAACGCAGGTTGGGTTTGCCAAGGAGGGTGCTCAAGCGGCCTCCCCTGAGACTGTTCTGATGTGCCAAGTCTGCGCCGTAACATTTGGGAGTACAGCCTGCTGGAAGAAAAGGTGTGTGTTGATAAACTGATGGGTGTTGGAGGATAGAAAACACGGTGAGATCATTCAAGGCTTGAAAGCAGCAGTGGGTTGGTAGGGTGCAAGGCAGGGAGGCTAACAGTAGGTAGCACCAGAGGCAATGTCAGGCTGAGCCAATTGATTCTAGTTTTGCCTCCATGATGAGTTCAGGGGCAACACTGACACTTAGGAGGAGGAGGAAGTGGACAGCCAGAGCCTGGGCCACCCCCTAGACTGCTTGTAAATAAGAAGGCAGACATAGATTAGTAGGGGCAGTGTCTCCATTCACCCAGGTGGACCAGCCTCTGCAGCCCGAATGACTATACGCTAAAATTGGTCCAGAGCAGTGAGAGGAGGCTTCTTCTTGGATATTCTACCAGCACTGACTATGTGTGTGTGTGGACATTGTGATTCAAAGTGTGAGCTGGAACTCTGTCTCCTGAGCCAAAACCTCAGCTCCATCACAAGGAGGCCACTGGGCAGCTCTAGGCAAGTCCACAAGCCTCAGCTTTCTCTGTTTCACAAGGGGCAAGCAAAAGAAAGTGCATCGTTAAACTGTGGAACTCCCTTGTGCAGGAGGCAGCAATGGCCACCAACTTGCACCATCTCTCATGGTCCTTTACTACAGACAATGTACACATCATACAATTAAAGCACATGAGCTTCCTCCAATGAATTCTGGGGGTTGTAGTTAACCCCCGCCCACAGTTCAACAATGCCCAACACACTTAAACTACAGTTCCCATAATTCCTTGGGTGGTTGTGTGCATACTGTGTAAATGCATGTTGTGGGTGCACAGCCAATGTCATCCCCCAGCCTCAGTTGCCCTGCTTTGTAAAATGGGCATAAAGAGAGAGCTGCTTCACAGGCTATTTGTAAAGGGGAGAAAATACTGCAGTTGCCAATCCCTGTTATGTTGACAGCACCTTTCATCAGCATTCCTGAAACATAACTATTTTGAGTGGGTGCTTTTTATTATTATTTTTTAAAGGAGCAAAATCCAATATGTGTCAACTGCAACTGTTTTTCATGCCTAGGGGCCTGCTTCAACTCCATGAGAAAGGTAAAGGGGTAGCTGTATTAAAGGTCGGCTGATGGCGTATGACTATCCGAAAGACTCCCGTGGTGTTTGTACAGTTTTACAATTACTGGCAAGCTAATCTCCCCTTGCTTCTCCCTTTTTTCTATTTCGAGGGCTTGGCTGGGAGCCCAGTGTGATCAGAGTTTTTGCGGAAATCAAGGGCCGGAATAAAATGATGCAACCGTGGAGGTTTCCATGGGCAGCGAGCTGGCTTTGGTTTGCAAAACACACATCCTCGTGCAGCACAGGATGTGGGAGACCAGAAAGTTCACCGAGCAAATAATTTGTTCTTAACCCCACTGGTTTACGGACTTGAGTTCCGGGGGACTCCTGTGGTTCCTCCGAATAGGGCTGGCGGCAGGGGTCAGAATGATTGGGCATCCGCCAGTGCCCACAGCCTTTGAAGGGGCGGCCTTGGCTGAACCTCAGAACATCCTGGCTCTGCCAATGCTTAACCTTGCTATCACTGCCTGTTTTACCTGGCCTTTTGTTGGAGTCACCGTTGTAGCACAATGGTTAAAACACTGATCTATGAACTGGGAAGTTCCAGGTTTGAGTGTTGCCTGCCTCTGCCTAGCCAAGCCATTCTCTGCACCACCATTGGCTCTCACTACTTGCCCCCCAACCCAATCTGTAGTATGGAGAAGAACAATATTGAATTTCCTGATGGGCTAATTTCTCTTTATTGTTGACCCGCCAAATACTTTGCGTACGCAAAGGCAAATTTTTGCAAAGTCAGGAACCGCTGTCCTGAGAGGCAGAGGTTTGCATACTGGCCCCTGAGAAGGACACACAAGGACTTTGTAAGTTCCCAGTAAGATCTTGCAACTTTCCCAGAGCTGGGTGCACAAGTAAGGAAAAAATAAATAAATGGAGAGCAGGGAACGATGGACTTCCCCCGCTCTCCATTTACTTACTTACTTATTCATTCCTCCCTCCCACATGCCATCGTGTACATAAACTGAGTGTAAGTTCTGGGCCCACTGTATTTGCAAAAAAATTCTCTACCGCCCAGCTAATTAAAAAATGATTGCAGCAGAGTATAGCATGAAATCATGAATTATTATAATTATATCCCGCCTTTTCCCTACACTGGGACTCAAGGCAGCTTATACAAATTAAAACAACTGAAGTAAACTACAAAAAGCTAAAAACAGATAAAAGACAATAAGTTAAAAAGTAATTGAACTCAAACAATTAAATCAATATAAAAAACAATTCTATTAAAATACAGATAGTAAAAACAGAACAACACTATTTATTTTTTAAAAAAGTCAGTTCCCAAAAGCCTGCAGGAATATAACCTGCCAGTGGAAGGACAGCAAGGAAGAGGTCAATTTATCTTCTCTAGGAAGGGAGTTCCAAAGTTGTCTGGGAGCAGCCACTGAGAAGGCCCTATCTTCACTAAGCATGGTCGAGAGTGATATCAGAGCCTGGGCAGGTTCTTCTTGGAGAATATGGTCCTTCAGATAGCTTGGGCTTAAGCTTTGCAGAGTCTGAAATTTGCCTCTGCCTAGTCAAGCCATTCTCCCTCTCTCTACTCCCTTCTCCCCCAATCTGCAATATGGATAATAACAATCTTGCACTCATTGATGGGCTCATTTATTTAGTGCATTTATTTATTAATGCGTTGGGGGGGGGGGACTGTATACTGCCAAAGTTAAGAAAAAGGACATCATGGCAGTGAACAGTGTGAAATAAAGAATAGAAGAATAAAATTGCTTTCATAAAACAAGTAAGAAAATCCATCAGCAGATCAGTTTTATACATCTGCATAGCTGGATTGCTCCTCAGGGGGGAAAGCCTGGGTGGTTAGGTGAGCTCTAAGCTGATGCATAAATGCCAGTGTTGTAGGTACGTCTCTGATGCTTTCCCTCCACTGTTGGAGGCAGTATGCCTTTGAATACCAGTTGCTGGGAATCACAGGTAAGAAGAATTTCTGTTGCAATCATATCCAGCTTTCAAACTTTAAGGATGCTGGGCTTAGATAGGTGACTGGCCTGATCCAGCAGGGCTCTTGATAAAGGTAATGGGACCCCTAACCATTAGGTCCAGTCGTGACCGACTCTGGGGTTGCGGCACTCATTTTGCGTTATTGGCCGAGGGAGCCAGCGTACAGCTTCCAGGTCATGTGGCCAGCATGACAAAGCTGCTTCTGGCGAACCAGAGCAGCACACGGAAACGCCATTTCCCTTCCCGCTGTAGTGGTACCTATTTATCTACTTGCACTTTGACGTGCTTTCGATCTGCTAGGTTGGCAGGAGCTGGGACCGAGCAACGGGAGCTCACCCCGTCGTGGGGATTCGAACCGCCGACCTTCTGATCAGCAAGCCCTAAGCTCTGTGGTTTAACCCACAGCGCCACCTGCATCCCAGGGCGCTTGATACCAGATATTTAAACTATGGAATTCATGGCCGCAAGATGTGATGACCACCAATTTAGATGGCTTCAAAAGAAAATAGGCAACTTCATGGAGGGCAATGCCTGCTAGCTGCAACGCTTGCATTCTACCTCCATTTGCCATAGGGAGCAATGCTTCTGAATACCAGTTGCTGGAAGCTGCAGGAGGGGAGAGGGCTCTTGTGCTCGGGTCCTGCTAGTGGGCTCCCTATTGAGGCATCTGGGTGGCCACTATGAGAACAGGATTCTGGGTTACGTGGGGCTTTGGCCTGATAAAATGGGGGAGAAGCTTGTAAGGATGGCATCATGGTGGAGACTTCCATTCCGCTCACATTTGAATGCATACCTTTCCTGAGCCAATTTCTGAAACTGAGGTTGCAATGAAGTTCTCTGGCCAAAATAAAATAAGTGTGGATCCAGAGGAAAACGTACACAAAGTGTGTAGGGGGGAAGTAGCATACAATACGCATTGCATTAGGGGTACTTGCTTGCAAAAGAACATGTATATTTGTGTGCAGATTGTGTGCAGAAATTGCGTGCAGGCTTAAAATTTTTTTTCAAAGGGTTGCAGAAATGAAGCAAACTGGATTTTAGATTGGAAAAGGGGGGGACTGAGAGAAAATGACAGATTTGTTCATCTTTAGTAAGTCAGAAGAGCCCTGAAGCAGGATCAGTCCAGTGGCCCATCTATATAATCCTGTGCTCTCAGTGGCCACCCAGATGCCCCAAAGAGAAGCCTGCAAGCAATGGTATCAGGTTTTCGGATGCGTGCCTAGACCTGCAATTCTACTCATTGAAGGTGTCTTGGCAAGGACTCTGTAATGCAAGGTTTACACTGCTTTCAGACTTCACAGTGGCTTGGGGTCCATGCTTCACCAGGTATGGTGTGTGACTTTAAGCCACTCCCTTAACAGATGGGATGTGTATGGTTATCTCAACCAAACTCTGTGCTTTTTCAAGGGTGTGCTTAGGACATTGTCCAGGAGGGGGAGCTGTCTGCTCACCAGGTATGGAAAGCACCTTAGGCCCCCTTGAAATTCATGGTCACAACAAATTTAGATCCATTTATTTCAAGGGGGTACAACTTAGTTGGATAAAACTCTGGTTTTTATGTGTACCGAAACACTAAGCAAACCAAAACACAGTTATGCACTTCTCACTGCAATTCTCCGACTGTGCAAAAATGCATATATTAGAGGAAAGTGTGCCTTAAAATGCATATAATCATGCAGATTAATACAGAAATATGCATTATGGTAGGGGAATTCTGGACTTCTTCATGCAATGCATATGGAACTCACTGCCACAGGAGACAGTGATGGACACCAACTTGGATGACTTTAAAAGGGGACTGGACAAATTCATAGAGGCGGTGGCTAGCAATGGCTACTAACTACGATGACTGTGCTCTGCCTTCAACATGACTGTCGTAGACAGTCATGCTTCTGAATACCAGTTACTGGAAACCACAGTGGGTGGGAGTGCTTGGGTTTTGCTTGCTCACAGGCTTCCCATTGGGGTATCAGGTTGGCCCTGTGAGAACCGGATGCTGGACTAGATGG
Source organism: Zootoca vivipara (assembly GCF_965207765.1). Classification (NCBI taxonomy): domain Eukaryota; kingdom Metazoa; phylum Chordata; class Lepidosauria; order Squamata; family Lacertidae; genus Zootoca; species Zootoca vivipara. The sequence goes on from NC_142589.1 coordinate 13,586,490, forward strand.
GCCATTGGTCTGATCCAGCCAGCTCTTTTTATGTTCTTATCCTCAGATGTATTCTGTCCTCTCTATTTAATGCAGATTTACCCTTTCTGGAGAATATTCTGTAAGTTTCTTGTTTGTTTTTTGGTTTGTTTTTTTTAAAACTGCTACCGAAGACCAGTTTACAATATCAAGCCCCCACCTCAGCTAGAAGTTAGACCTGGCCTCCTTTAGTTACTTCCGGGCTGGATATCTGCACTGACCTCTATGTGGGGTTGCTGCAGCCTTTGAAAACAGCCTGCAAAAAAAGCACCAACTCATTCAAAACCAGGCAGCCAGACTTTTATCAGGTGCTGAAGAACTGGAGCACATAATTGCTCCAGCCTCGTTCCAGCTGCATTGGTTATCCATCGGTTATCCAATTGTAGGTTCAATTTAAAGTGCTGGCCATTGATTGATTGATTGATTGTTCGTACCTTCTTTCCCCACCCTCCGCCACCCAAGGAGCTGAAGGTGCTTCTCCCCTTCCTCATTTGATGCCCACAAGTACATCCATTGGCTTGCATTTAATGTAGTTCTAATTAACTTGTTTTAAAAGGCAATTAGACAAATTCATGGAGGAGAAGGCTGTCAACTCAAGTGGGAGAGCTCAATTGGTGGAGCATGAGACTCTTAATCTCAGGGTTGTGTTTGAGAGCCCCACTTTGGGCAAAAGATTCCTGCATTCCTCCTGGTCCCTTCCAACTCTAGAATTCTGTGATTCTGTGATGTGCTACCAGTCACAATGGCTATGTTGCACTTCTGCTGTTAGAGGCATTATCCTTCTGACTAGAGCCAGTGTGGTGTAGTGGTTAGAGTGTTGGACTAGGGCCTGGAAGACCAGGGTTCAAATCCCCATTCAGCCATGAAGCTCACTGGGTGCGAACATGGGCCAATCACTGCCTCTCAGCCTAACCGACCTCACAGAGTTGTTGTGGAGATTAAATGAGGACGAGGGAGAGCCATGTACACCACCTGGGGGAGGGAAAGGTGGAAGAAAAATGCAAAAAATAACCAGTAAATTAATAAATGCCAGTAGCTGGGAATTTCAAGTGGGCAGAGTGCAGAGTGGGAAGTTCAAGTGGGCAGAATGTTATTGGGCTCCTTTCCAGCTTACAGGCTTCCTACAGGCATCTGGGTGGCCACTCTGAGAATAGGATGCTGGTTGGAGTGTGGAGCTGATAATGCCAAGGTTGCAGGTTCGATCCTCGTATATGCCAGCTGCAGGGCCGGCTCTAGGGGAAGGCTGGGTGGTGCGGGGCGCCAGGGCGCTGGGTCGTCAGGGGGGTGCCGCACTGCAGAGCTGCACAGCGCTCACCCACGGGGGAAACGGGGCGGGGCGGGGGCGCCAGAGCGATCTCTGCACCACGGCGCCCGGGCGCCCGACATGCTTAAGATGGCCCTGGCCAGCTGCATAGTTCTGCATTGCAGGGGGTTGGACTAGATAATCCTCAGATTCCCTTCCAACTCTACAATTCTGTGACAAGGTGAGCAGTTGGCCTGATCCAGTAGGGCTCTTCTACTGTTTGTACAAGGATTTACACTTAAGCAACGGAACACGCCCCCTCTTCCCATACCACACAACCAGTATGTGTGTTCTGGGGGGTTCTCCCATCTCTCTAGAGCAGATTTGGGGAGGATTGCGGGGTGGATTGGCGGGCAGGTAGAGTTCTGTTGCACAGGACAGACAAAAGAAATGACTTCTTCATTCAGTGCATACCGGTAGTTAAGCTATGGAACTCACTTCCACAGGAGGCAGTGATGGCCACCAACCTAAATGACTTTAAAAGAGGACTAAACAAATGAATGGAGGAGATGGCTGTCAAGGGCTACTAGTCAAAATGGCTATGCTCTGCCTACATCGTTGGAGGAGGCACTGCTTCTGAATACCGGTTGCTTGAAACCACAGGAGGGGAGAATGAGCCAAGGCTCAAATCCTGCTTGCGTACTTCCCTTTGGGGCATCTGGTCAGCCACTGTGAGAACAGGATGTTGGACTAGATGGGCCATTGGCCGGATCCAGCAGGACTCTTCTTACGCTCTTAAGCAGGTCATGACCATTAACCTCAGTGGGTCTGCCCTGAGTAGGACTAGCAGTGGATACAACCGAGTAACAACAATCAGGTTCTCCCAGAGGAAATCTGGACCTGAGTGCATATTGTTTTGGTTTGCAAGGGGTTAGGTGGGGTGGGCTTAGCAGCCGAGTGAAAAATAAGGCTCAGTCATGGACAGCTCATCTCGTCGCGGCTTCCCCTTCCTAACCACAACCACCTTCCTTCCTCGCTCTCCCGTGGCCTGAGTAGCCTCTGAGTAACCAGTGAGCACACTCTTGAACGTTGATCAAGGCCGTATGGTTGAGGTGACTCACAGAAGGATGGGAAACGGGGCTTCGGAAACCCTTTGTTACACGGACCTCTTCCGCCCGAAGTGGGGCTGTCAACATCCATCTACAGATGGCAAGTCCCAGATGCCTCTCTTCACCCCCCCTCCCCTTCCCCTTCTTTCGGCGGCGTTGCCACAACGCTGCTCAAAATGGCAGCATGTCAGAGCGTGATGTGGCTCTTAATTACTTGATAGAAATGACAAAGAATATGAAAGGGTGTCATTGCATATCCACACCTTCTTTGCAAGCAAAACATCCCCCTTTCAACCCCTGGCATCTCCAGGTAGGGCTGGAAGACACATTCCCTCCCCCCAAAATCCTCCCTGACTGAACCCACACAGAGCTGCAGCCAGTCAGTGTAGAGAGCACCCAGCTTGACAGAGCAGCTGTTTGACTCAGTATAAAGTACAGTGGTAACTCGGTTTACGAACCATCGAAACCCGGAAGTAAGTAACCCGAGGTTTCCGAGGCCCATGAAGGCCTCCACGGAGGCATCGGAGCGTCCGCGACTGGGACGCAGCCACGGAAGCGCTCCGATGGCTTCACGGATGTCTCTTTTGTAAGGATTCCTGCTATGTGACTAGCATATGCATCCCATAAAATTAAGGCCCTGGACCACCTAATAATAATAATAATAATAATAATAATAAATTTATTATTTATACCCCGCCCATCTGGCTGGGTTTCCCCAGCCACTCTGGGCAGCTTCCAACAGAAAAATGAAATAAAATAATCTATTAAACATTAAAAAATATTAGTCATGTCTAAGTCCCATCAAAAGAATAAGTGCGTAGCTTGAGTTGCTTTAGTGGCACATGAATCCCACCTAACATTAGTTGGATTGCAGCTTTAACAATCTACTTCATATTTATTGTTTTGATTCATATGCAGATTTTACTCAGTTTACTGAGCAAATCTATGCACGTGTCGGTTCATATGCAAGACCCACTGAGTTCAATAGGAGAAGGGATGACGGGCAATTGAATTAGGTTTGAACCCCACCTAATTTAGCCTTTCCACCGCAATACACGAACTGAAACCCAGCCGCCCTTTGAAATTTGCCCTTCTCCAAACTTCGCAATGCATTGTAGCCAAGCAATGTGTACAAAATTGCAGATACTGGAGTATAAGTGTGCATAAGGGATATAGTATGCATATGTGAAAAATAGCATGCAGAAATTAAGGAAATCTGCTGGGGGGGGAGAGTATATTAGGCAAAATTGCATATAGGAGATGTATTAGGAGGAAATTTATGGCAGAATGCTGATGAATTTTCATGTGGACTTTTTTAAAAAAATGTATGTGGAAATATGGCAAATAATTTAAGAGTGGAAAAATAAGAAACTGAAATGGACAGATTTCATAGAGTCATAGAGTTGTAGAGTTGTAAAGGGACCCCGAGGGTCATCTAGTCCAACCCCCTATATGTAAGCACATATAGGATTGCAACTGCAATGAGCCAATTGAAACCCATGCAATGAACCAAATGCTGTTTGTTCAATGGTATGATTGGCCTTGTTCCCACCCCATTGCAATGCAATCTTTCCCGGGAGAATTCTGCAGTCAGGAACACTTTTTCTAACGGTTATTATTATTATTATTACTACTACTACTACTTTAAAAGTTGCCCTATGGAGACTCTGTCCTTAATGTCTAGCCTAAGCTATTCCTTCCCTTTTGCCTCTGAGGCTCTTGGCTGTTTATCGTCCTGCCTCCTTCTGAGGCTGTGGATAAATCCCTTCCTTCATTTAGCCTTTTACCTCTGTGTTATTTATAGAACTTCTGATCATCTCTGTCTGCTTTCTCGCTCGCTCCCACAGCCTTTGCGTTGCCATAATGCATCTCAGTGTCCCTGTCTGTGTTTCCCAGGTCTTATGACTGCAGTTACCTGGAGCTTGTCTCTATGTGTGTCTGTCTTAAAAGTCTTTCTAGGCCTTTTCAGCTTCTTGTTCTGTGCATTTGGCCATTGATCTGTGTCGGCTGTATGCAGAACCTCAGGCACGCAGGCTGAATGTGGCCCTCAGGACCTCTCCACCAGGCCCCTGGCACTTCTAGTCATGGCACACTGCTCACTGGCTCACCTTAGAACTACTTTGTGACTTGCGCTAAATCAACAGGACTTCACTTAGTCATGACTGGTTTTCATTTCAACGAAAGATAAGCACAACTACTGTAGCTTAGTTAGACTCATAGAATACAGTGGAACCTTGGGTTGCGAACGTGATCCGTGCGGGAGGCACGTTCACAACCCGCAGTGCTGCATCTGTGCACGCACGTGATGTGATTTGGCGCTTCTGCACATGCGCAGAGTGTGATTTAGTGCTTCTGCGCATGCACGAGTGCCGAAACCTGGAAGTAACCCATTCCAGTACTTCCGGGTTCGGTGCGTCCGTAACCTGAAAACGCGCAACCCGCAGCGATCGCAACCCGAGGTATGACTGTAATAGAATTATAGAGTTGAAAGGGACCCTGAGGATCCTCTAGTCCAACCCCCTGCAAAGCAGGACTATGCAGCTGTCACATACAGGTATCAAACCTGCAGCCTCAGCATTATCAGCACCATGCTCTAACCAACTGAGCTATCCAGGTTAAGAATATGCCATGAGTATTGACTGACAATTGCACGATCTATTTAGGGCTGCAGTGCTCGAGGATAAGGCTATCAGTGGCTACTAGTTATGATGGCTGTACTAGCTAGGGATGATGGCAATTGTAGTCCAAAAGAAGCTGGAGACCCAGGTTTGGGAAAATCCTAGGTTTAATTAACCCATTAAATAACTTTTTTTTTAAAAAAAATGATGCCCTTGATTAAACATATAGCAGGTTGGTTGTTGCTCTGCAAACTTGTGGATAGTGGAGACCATCTTAGAAGTGGCATTTCCATTGTCCCCCCAACAAAGACAGAATGCCTTTTTCAACACATCTTAGAAGAGGCTTTTCCCTACTCTCTTACACCCAGATGGTAATGCCTTGTCAAAGCTGATGCCTATTGCAATGTGGGTAACCACCCCTGAGTAGAAAGACATGGTGTCTTTGTGCTCTTCAGAATGATTGTTTTGTTCATCAGCTGAGATATGCAGTTGCGTTCAATTAATTAACCAAGTTAAAGCCCACCCACTTAAGATTTCTTCAATTGGGTTGCAGCCCCGATTCCAATATTGCGTTGGTTTTGGGAACACCTTCTGTTTTAATTAATTTAAAATGTGGTTCTTACATGTAAATCATGATCTGCCTCTTTAGAATGCAGATGACATCAGTGTTGTTTTAAATTGCTTCAGTGTGTTTTCAGAAAATGCACTTTTAGTTCCAGGCTCACTCCTCAAATCATTATAAAATCCTGTATAAACTTCAAGTTTCTAGTCCTTAGTGTTTATTCAAAGCTCTTCCCTTCTCTGCACTTAATGCTTCCTGACCCCTCTTTCTGAGGGTGTGCCCTCTAAGAGTAATAGTCCTGTTTCTGGGTAAGCTTTCTGTTTATATGGGAAGAGATGCATGCAGTATTGCAATGTAGCGCAGATGCATTTTGCTTGTGACACCCTCGCCCCCATCAGAGATTACTCAGATTGCTTATCGGAGCCATTTGTGTGGGTTTCATTAATCCCTCTGTTATCTTATTTTTGTGGAATCTGTCTGTCTACGGAGACAAAGGAGGAGTTCGCCTTCAGGGGTGAAGTCAAAGTGCTGGAAGTTTGCAGCGCTTGCTATGGCTGTGTTGTTGTTTAGTCGTTTAGTCGTGTCCGACTCTTCGTGACCCCATGGACCATAGCACGCCAGGCACTCCTGTCTTGCACTGCCTCTCGCAGTTTGGTCAAAACTCATGTTTGTAGCTTTTTTATATGCCTGTTGTCTTTGTCCATGGAGTTTTCTTGGCAGTATACTGGAGTGGCTTGCCAGTTCCTTCTCCAGGTGGATCACGTTTAGTCAAAACTCTCCACTATGACCTGTCCATCTTGGGTGGCCCTGCATGGCATAGCTCATAGCTTCTCTGAGTTATTCAAGCCCCTTCGCCACGACAAGGCATTGATCCATGAAGGGGATCAGCTATGGCTGTAGTAGAGACTAATAATAATAATAATAATAATTTATTTATACCCCGCCCATCTGTCTGGGTTTCCCCAGCCACTCTGGGCGGCTTCCAACAGAAATATTAAAATACATTAAAATATATTAAAAGACTGATAGTGGAGAGACTTTCTGTTTCAGCTGGGGCAGCTGAAGGTGTCCGGTTGAATGCAGCAGGTGTAGGAACATAGGAAGCTGGCTTATACCGACTCAATCTAGCTCAATATAGTTAACACTGACCGGCAGAGGCTCCCCAGGGTTTCAGGCAGTGTTTTCTCCCAGCCTTACTTGGAGGTGCCATGGGGGGGGGGTCGAAGCTGGGACCACGCGCATGCAAAGCAGTTTGCTATGGCCAGTCACTTCTGCTCTTACTGATTTCAGTAACCAGAATGAAATGGGTTTAGTCTTAAAGTCTATTATTATTATTTTGATTTGTTGGCCACCCTTCATCATAAGGCCCCAGGGCAGGTAACAGCAACTTAAAGTTCAATATTAAAACAGTTTAAAACAAGTTACAGTTCTAGGCATAGGGTGTGTACTGAAAATGCTATCTCAGGTGTCAAGGGCCTGAGATGGTGTCTTTAGCATGTGATGGAAATGATCCAATGAAGGTGCTGGATGCACTCCTGTGGGGAGGGAATTTCACAGCTTCTGGTTTGCCAATGACAGTGCCCACTCACCACCCCCACCCCAACTTCTGGGGTGGTATAACTACCACGAGAGCCCCTTCTGCCAATAGTAAAACCTAAGAGGGTCTGTAAGGAATGAGGCGGTCTTTCAGATATTGGGGACCCAAGTCGTTTAGGGCTTTAAACACTAACATGAGAACCTTCAATCAAGCTGGCATCATAGAATCATAGAGTTTGAAGAGACCACAAGGGCCATCCAGTCCAACCCCCTGCCAAACAGGAAACACCATCAAAGCTTTCCTGACATATGGCCGTCAAGCCTCCAATTAAAGACCTCCAAAGAAGGAGACTCCACCACACTTCTTGGCAGCAAATCCCACTGCCAAACAGCTCTTACTGTCAGGAAGTTCTTCCTAATGTTTAGGTGGAATCTTCTTTCTTGTAGTTTGAATCCATTGCTCCGTGTCCGTTTCTCTGGAGCAGCAGAAAACAACCTTTCTCCCTCCTCTATATGACATCCTTTTATATATTTGAACATGGCTATCATATCACCCCTTAACCTTCTCTTCTCCAGGCTAAACATACCCAGCTCCCTAAGCTGTTCCTCATAAGGCATCGTTTCCAGGCCTTTGACCATTTTGGTTGCCCTCCTCTGGACACTTTCCAGCTTTTCAGTATCCTTCTTGAACTATGGTGCCCAGAACTGGACACAGTACTCCAAGTGAGGTCTGACCAGAGCAGAATACAGTGGTACTATTACTTCCCTTGATCTAGATGCTATACTCCTATTGATGCAGCCAAGAATTGCATTGGCTTTTTTGGCTGCTGCATCACACTGTTGACTCATGTCAAGTTTGTGGTCTACCAAGACTCCTAGATCCTTTTCACATGTACTGCTCTCATGTGAAAAGGATCTAGGAGTCCTGATAGACCACAAACTTGACATCCACTGCATCTGTTTTAAAACTGGGGTTCTATTAGTTTTAAACTGAACCCCGGGCAGTAATCTGTTTGCTGCTTTTGGGGATTAGGATTGCTTAGCTCTGGAAATAGGTGATCTGGAAAGAAATGTTCCAGGCAAACCACTCTACTGCTAAACAGCACGGGTTGTCTCCAACGTTAGAGTCGACCCGTTGAAATGAATGCACAGGGCGAAACTTAGGTCTTTGAATTTCAGTGGGTCTATTATGAGCAAAATCTATGCAACTAGGAATGGAAGAAGAATTAGATTTTGTTGGCATTTGAAGGGGAAATCCCCCAGTTTGCACGTCTCGAACCGAAACAGCTATCTGTTGAAATTCGTCCTTCTCTGAATTTTGTGATGATCCCATTCTCCAACCTAGCAGTATGTACAAAAATGCATCTGTGGGTGGTTGTTGGGCATATAAATGCCTACATTACTGAAAATGACACAGACTTCCTTTGAAGTTCACACTTCTCTGAATTTTGCAATGTGGTTCTTGAGGCAAATAATGTGTACAAAAATGCATTATATTAGGGTAAGTGGCTTGCATAAATGTGTATATTATCAAAACCGCATACAAAGAAATGCATCAGCCCTAAAATGCTGATGAATTTTTATGCAGATTTTTTTATTTTAAAAACCCCCAGTAATTCACAGTTTGCTGTGGAAATGTGGGGACCTGAATTTAAGATTGGAAGAATGAGATGCTTAGAGGACCAAAATAGATTCTATTCCCTAGATCTAGCCCCAACACCTCTTTTTCCTCCTCCTCCTTGAAGAAACAGATAAGAGGCTGGGAAGAATTTCAGTCCATTGGCCCAAACTTAGTTGTATTAAGCATGGGCATTATTGTCATGAGGTGGCTGAGACCCTGGGGTCACTGGCTCTTTCCTTCCTTTTCAAAACTTAATTTTATATATTAAGGGGTGGAAAACACCTCTGCATATAGTTTATTATATGCACAGTGCAAACTGCAGTAGTGGCGAAACCCTGATCACCCACATGTTAACCCCCCACCAGGCATCTACACAAAGAAATTAGCATATGAAATGTCTTGGGCCCTGAGTCTTAGCAAAACTTCCACCGTTTGTTTGTGTGTGTGTGTTTAAAGTCCTAAAGGCTCTTTTGGAAGAAAGGGTAAGATTTTAATGATAATAAATAATAATGGTGACAATAATGGTGATGATGAAATTGTCTGGCTGGTTTAGCATCATTTTTTGCAATCACTTTTGCTGTTGATTCAATGCATTAAAACATTCCTAAATAGTAGTGTGTAACTTATTGACAAATACGCGATCTCAAACAGACGGTTTTGCATTCACACACCATTAAGACGAATGACTTTGCACCTCTAATTGTTTCAAAAGGAATTTGTTCAATTGATAGTTATTTGCACACACCTGCCTGTTACTAAATACATCCCTCAATAAAGAGGATGGGTCTCATAAATCCTGTGTTCTACTTATTCCAGTGGGTGGCGGATCTCAGGGCCAGGGTCCAGGTGTGTCTCTCTGGGCTCCTCTGTCTGGCCCTCCAAAGCCCCCCCCCCAGGCAACAGTCCTAACCAACCTTGCCTTGCATCTTCCTTGAGTGCTTTTGCCTCACTGGAAATGTGTCCTTGAATTCTGCCGTTTGCTTCCTTGGGTGGAGGAAAGAGAGGAGTGTGTGAGTGTGCGCAGAAAGTAGCCTGTGGTACAAAGGTAAAATTTATTTCCATTGCTCCACCCACTTTTGGCTCCACCCCCACTGGCATGTGGCCCCTGGGAGGTTGCCCAGAAAGGAACGTGCCCCCCCCCCCCCGGCTGAAAAAGGTTTCCCCATCTCCGACTTATTCCAAGGTAGAAAAAACAAGCTCTGCTTTTCAAGGAACCTGCTGCCTTTCGCACTGACTTCTCCCTCAGACCTGAGGCCAGGCGGATACTGGCTCTGAACGGGGTGATTCTCGGTGGCCAAACTGATGCCCCAAAAGGGAAGCCCACAAGCAAGACCTGAGTGTGAGAGTAACTCTCCCCACTTGTGATTTTCAGCAACTGACAGCTTAATGCAATGCATTCTCAAACATGGTTTGGCTACTCTTCAGAAGAATTTACAGAACATTTCTGAATATAAGAGAACACCTTCTTTTACTGAATATAAGAGAACATATTCTTCTGCTCCGGAGAGTCAATTGGCAAACGACCTGAATCAGTTTTATAGCAAAGTCAAGCATTATCAACTAGAGCAAGTCACTCGGCGCCAGAGGCACCAACAACCACCTCAACCTGTTCTGAAGTCACTACAGGGACAGAAGGCAAAAGCTCCAGGTGCAGTCGGAGTGGCTCCTCTTTGCTTGAAATAGTATTTAACAGATATTTTGTATAAAGTACGTTTGCATTGTAAAATTAGCCAAAGCAAATTCCAAGTATGTAAGTACTTGGTGAATAAATTACTATTCTATAAGCTTGCCCTCCCATATGTTCTCTCTTCACAACAACCCTTGGAGGTATACCACAGCTGGCCCAAGGTCACTGGATGCTCTTCGTGGCCGAGTGAGGATTTGAACCCAGGCCTTCCCTGTCTCAGTCTGACACTTTAACCATTACATCACAACTCACTTACATTCAGGCTGCTCTCCGTGGTGGTCTTTTTTTCACAAGGACCAAAGTCTAACAGAATCAGTGCTGGTGGCCCAGTCCTCTTTTTGTAAGACTGGGTGAAAATACCTTTGCATTTTTAGGCCCCAATTTTCCTTTGCTTGCTCTCTCTGAATTGGGACCCTTAAAAAACACCAGGACACACATTTAACTAGTGAGTGCAGTCTGCAGGTAGCCAGGTATTCTGGAATCCAAGTTCCCACCTCTCAACGGGACTCTGTTGTAGAAGCTTCCCTTTTTTAACCTTGGTGATACTTCTCAGGCTGTGGACACACCATTCATTTAAAGCACATTTTCCCTGACTTCCCAAAGAATCCCAGGAATAGACATTTACCCCTCACAGATCTACAGTTCCCAGCACCCTTAACAAATGACAGTTCCCAGGGTTCTTTGAGAGGAGGAAGAGATGTGCTTTAAATGTATTTTAAATGTATGGTGTGTCTGCAGCCTAAGTCTCTGTCAAAATCTGTTAAAAGGGGGGGGGCTAACTTTGCAGGGCCGTTGTGCAAAGGGACTAACAGAAGCCTTAAGCAACCACAGTAGTTCTTTACAGGACAGAGTTGCACAAAGCAGGTTTCATGCGCAGCTTGATGCCGCTAAAAGGTGTGCAGTCAGCTGGGAATGTCTCCTCTGCATGCCCTGCTTGGGGTATGCTGTGTGTGTGTGTGTGTGTGTGCGTGTGTGTCTGTTTGCACTGGAGCACTGCAGTGTTCTTTCCTTTGCACGTCCTCCTCCGTCCCGGCGCGAGGCCATGCCATGCGCAGGTGATGCGCGTGCAACCGAGACAGCCGTTCAAACTGTGGTCCCAGGGAGCATCCCCGCACACTTAACAAATACCTCTCCTCTGCTAGAATGAGAGAGGGAAGAAGAAGAACAGGGAAAGGAGGGGGGGTTGTCCAGATGACCTTGCTGATGCTCTCATGCGCCCTTGAGCCTGCGACCGCCAATCGCACTCCTTTTAATTAATTAATTTCCCCCACCTCACCTCCCCCACCGCCTTTATTCCCATGCCTGCCTTTGGGGCTTCTCGGAGAGGGTGCCTTCCCCTTTAAGAGTCTCCTGAACATGCTGATATGCAGAACTCCTGCAGCTCTGTGTTGCGGCACTGTGGGGGGAAGTCTGCTGAGCTGAGCAGTTTGCTCTGCCAGAGATCCCGAACAATGTCATTGTGTGCGAGAGGGAGAAGAAGACACTGCAGTCAACTTTCAAGCCAGCTAAGCTGGCTAGCCGACTTCTCTCCATCCATCCATCTATCCACCCAAGGCTTGCCTCTCCTTTGGACGCTTGGACAGCAAGGTAAGTGACCTTTCTCTCCCTTTTAAATTCTACCTTTCTCCAGGTGTTAAGAAATAAAAATGAGGTAGCAAAGGTGATCTGTATGACCCTCTCTTTCTCTAAAAGAGGAGGAAATGCAAATCCTTGTGTCTGGTTTGACTTCGGGTTCCATCCTCAGTCTCTGAAAGCTGGGGAAATCTCATCTTGCGCCTCTGCATGGAACTATTTCGGACCCACTTTGAAAAGCCGAAATCCTTTGGGATTTCAAAGTCAGTCCTTACAGCTCAGCGCCTGGATTTCTGCAAGTGCTTTGGCTTAAGTGGCTTGTGGATTGAACTAATTATATTTTACTTCTCTTCCCCATCCCCACAATATTTCTATCCTGCCCCATTTGAGTTTTGAATTTAAATTTCATTAGGCAGACTAATGAATATATATTTACAGATTCAGAGAGAGAGAGAGAGAGTGTGTGTGTGTGTGTGTTTAGTGAGCTTGGGATGGACTGGAATTAGCTGAAGGCTGCAAAGCTCTATTGCATGCTTACCTGGGAGTAACTTGCATTAAAGTGTGTGGGACTTATTCCTGGGTAAAATTTATGATCTAGAAGAGAGTTGATATTGTCATCCTCACTACTTCTGGAAAATGTTCACTGGAATGTATCCGACTAAGTCCTACTCAGAGTAGCCCAATTGAAACTTAATATCATAAGTTCATCATGCATCCAGTCATTTCACTGAGCTTGCTCTTGAGTAGAATTAATGTGGTAGATGACCCACTAGGTGTAAATGGAATTTCCATTTTCTAAATTATTTTTGAATTATGGTTTAGAAGGGGATCTCTTGTTGTTTCAAAGTGCTACCTAGGTTCTGCATTTAAATTTTGTAGATGTTACACACACACACACACACACACACACACACACACACACACACTCCCCTCTGGCAAGCGATGTCGGCTCATCTTCTGGAGTGTTTGATTACTGCAGGGAAAAATTAGTGTCAGGATAAGTTACGATGACACTCAGGACTCCATTAGCTTTTGAGATTTATGGCTGGTTAAAAGCTCATTGGGTGACACTGCTTTTCGTTTTGTTTTCAAGACTTCCAGGAAAATAATTTTCGGTCCTCTCTCCACAGAGCCAGTTGGGAGGCTCGTTCTTGCAGCTCTCAAAAAATACCTCAGACAGGACCAGTCTCTTTATTGCTGCACTCCATGTTTTAGTCTTGAACTCTCTGTTGCCGTGCACATAGCCACGAGGGTACAAATTCATGGTTGCCCACAATAGAGGCCTTTTTAGGACACAGTCTACAGCTGGAGGTCCCTATGACCAAGAGGGCTAGAAACTTGAATAGGCTTTCATTTCTCTTTCTTTCTTTCTTTCTTTCTTTCTTTCTTTCTTTCTTTCTTTCTTTCTTTCTTTCTTTCTTTCTTTCTTTCTCTCTTGGGAGCCTCATGGCTTTCCATGCAGAGGAAAAAATTATGAGAGAGTTGAGAGAATTGGCAGGCGCTCAGGTTTTGAGAGTTTGGCTCCGCGGGAGAGATCTGCTATGGTACCACACTACCATACTCTCCGTGGGAGAGATCTGCTACCATACTACCAGGAAGCAAACCCCACTGAACTCAATGGCCCCTTATTTCTGGATTCAATACTTCAATACTTTTCCGTGCAGAAACCTAGTTAATATTGATGGCTTATCAGCCCACGTAATGTACATGCACCAACTGCACTTTTGCCGCAGTTCTAAAAAGTATTGAGTTGTCTCCAGCGTTGGCCCTACTCAGAGTAGACCCATTGAAATGACTCCACACTAGTAACTTGGGTCCATTAATTTTAAGACTTAGACCCGCCAGATGGGTGGGGTATAAATAATAAATTATTATTATTATTATAGGACTTAGTTGGATACCATCATCAGATAGGGACGGCGGGGGATCCCAATTACTTAAGCAGACCTTGGTCAGTGACTGTGTGTGTGTGTGTGTGTGTGTGTGTGTGTGTGTGTGTGTGAAATCTGGAATAATGGGCTTTCATTAACAATGCTTCTGAATCTGAGCATCACCCAGAGACTGAAACTGGAGGAAATAGGTAGCAGAAAGAAGGCAGCAGGTATATCTTGAATCTTTTATTCGTGTGCATTGCAGTGGGTTCCCCCCCCCTTCTTCTTTAGGTTTAGCAAGAATGATGGGCACCAGCTTGAAAGTGTGATTTTTGTATTGCCGTTTGGAGCAAGTTTTAGGGCGAGGAGAAGAGGCAGGAAGGTTGTGTGCTGGGGAGATGGTAGTGTTTGTGGTAAAGTTGGGGGGGATATCAGTAACAGAAGCAGATGGACTAGCTAGCTTACATGGGTTGAACGTGGCTGCCTAGGCTCGTGGTTTGTGATGTCATCGCTGCAGTATTCTGTCCTCGCCTGCCAATTTGGCTTTTCCGAATCACTCAAGTGTCTATGCCATGGGTGACTGCAAAAAAACTCACCTTCCGTGGCTGTGAGGAAGGCCTCTTCTACTCATCGTCAAACACTCTTCAAGCCATGTATGGTGGGGCAGACAGAATGGACGATGAGCATGGCTGGATCAGGCCAAAGTTTTTCCAACTGTGGAGCAGTCTCTAAGAAGTAGGCTATGAAGAGAACGTATTTCTTCTTCAGAGGTACACTGTCATGGAAGATGGAGGTTCTATCTAAAAGCCATGGAGCTGTTCCCCACAAAAGCATCGTGCAGCAGAGAATTCCACAGACTGTGTACAAAAAAATATTGTCTTCTGTGAATTGTCAACCAATCAGCTTAACTGGATGAGCCCCCAGTAGTATTACGGTATTACGCCCACCCAGCCCCAAAAAAGTATATTGTTTAGGTGCAATCTCAGCGCACCTCTCTATTCATGCGCTTCAGCCCCAGTCAAAAGTGTGCATTTGCCCAGGATAAGTGCAATCATCCCATTTTCTGAACCTTGTGCCTCCCACAGATGAGTGCAACACTATTCGAGGGCCTGTGTAACTCCAAACTTGCATAGTTAGGTGGCTAACAACTACCGGTATTTGACTGTATTCATTCTCGAGAAGCTGCACTGCACGAACGTATTTTTTTAAGAATGATCAAATGCTTCCAAAGAAAGTGCTTCTCCTTTGGGAATCGACAGTGCTTGAAATGCATGTCTTATTCCAAGTTAACTGTCAATATGCGTTAGGATTTTTGCTTTTTATATACTACCCTTAAAACTGCGACTAGTCTTTGAAAGTCATCGTCAATGTCTTGCATCCATTTCAGTTATATACTCTCTAAGCTCACTGAAATCAATGCACTTACTCATCAAAGCCATATCCATTAATGGCAATGAGTCTACTTTTGAGTAGGGCCAGCACTGGATGCAACACGTTATGGTTAGACTATATTGTGCTTTCAAAGCATCTTCCACACGTTCGGCCCAATCCAGCAACAGGCATCCATGCACACAGTTGGTCTACTATGTGTGCCGCCAATGCAGACGTCAATGTGCATTGAAAGCTCATTCCCACATGCACCAAAATACTTGGCCAAGGCCTGATGAACCAATTGAAGAGTTTTCTGATGGGCATTGCCATGTACGGTACTTATTCCTCCCTGCCTCCAGAGCCACCGGTAGCCGGGTGCTACTAATTTGCCCAGGGCTAGATCTGCCCTCAGACCATTTTATCAGCAATCCTTACAGCAACCCTGCAAGGTAGTATTTTTCGCGAATCTTCCACCTTCAAAAGGTGTGTGTATTTCAGAAGCTCACTGAGAATGAGAGAAGGTTGCAGTCTTGAAAAGTTTCTAGATTCAGGTAGGTAGCCGTGTTGGTCTGACGTAGTCAAAATAAATAAAAATAATAATAAATTGTCCAGTGGCACCTTAAAGACCAACTAAGTTTGTTCTGGGTATAAGCTTTCATGTGCATGCACACTTCTTCAGATACACTGAAACAGAAGTCACCAGACCCTTATATATAGTGGGAGGGTGGGGGTTTTCTCAGGATGGTAGTAGGAGACGGGTGATTGACTTAATGGGTATGGCAAACCTGTTGATGACTGCAATTAGTCCTACAGGAAAAAGCAAGGGGTAGTATGCAGATGACCAAAAATAGTTTTAGCATATGTAATGAGATAAGAATCCAATATCTATTCAGACCAGGTCTCTCCATAGTTTTCAGTGTAGTAGCAAGTTGTAATTCAGCAACTTCTCTGAAAAGTTTCTGCATGAGTTTATGACCGGGTTGGGCTTTAAGCGTTTATTATATATTTTTATTCATTGCATTTGGTCTTCCCTGTCCTCATCTAATCCCCACAACAACCCTGTGAGGTAGGCTGGGCTGAGAGGCAGTGATTGGCCCAAGTGAGCTTCATGGCAAATAGGGAGATTTGAGCCCCGGTCTCCCAGGTCCTCGTCTAACACTCTAACCCAGGCATCCCCAAACTGTGGCCCTCCAGATGTTTTGGCCTACAGCTCCCATGATCCCTAGCTAACAGGACCAGTGGTTGGGGAAGATGGGAATTGTAGTCCAAAACATCTGGAGGGCCAAAATCTGGGGGTGCCTGCTCTAACCCATAGCTGTCAAGTTCTCCCTTTTTTAAAAGGGAAATTCCCTTATGCTGAATAGGCTTCCTCGTGAGAAAAGGGAAAACTTGACAGCTATGCTCTAACCTGGCGATAAAGACTTGTATCTTCTGCCTCCTTTCCCCTCTGATGAAGAATGCTGTGTGAACTCAAAGCTTGCATGCTCCCACACTGCTAGTAGAAAGATAAGCTGAGTGAAAGATTCACTGCTATGACGGCTGCTTGCTTCCTGGCGAACTGAATGGGGAGGGAAGTCTTAGCAAATGATTCTGCCTGGGCTTGCCTGGACTTGTTCAGCCGCTTCACACTTCAAGACATCCAGTTGCAGATCCCAACCTCAGAAGCTCCATCCTGGTGCACCAACGTTTTGAAAACTCTCCAGAGTTTCCCTTTCATTCCAAGTATGCTAACTTTCCAAGTCTGTGCAGGTAGGATATATATATTTTGCAAAATTCATGATCTGCAATGCACGTGTGTGTGTGTGTGTGTGTGTGTGTGTGTGTGTGTGTGTGTACTAACTCAGTACAGGAATACAGTGCAATAAGTACAATGCATTCATCAAATATTGTTTGGCTTCTGGAATGGGGAGTGGGGTAGGGAGCAGTTAGAGAAAAGGCTAGGAAGCTCTCTGCACATATACATAGGATATTATGAATTACCTGGTGCAAGAGGTCACCCAGGCTGCAAAAATACCAGGGCGCAGCGGAGCTGACTACACTACAGGAGCGGCTGTCGTGGGGGGGGGGGAAGCAGTGCCGTGAAGCCCTCCTCCCAACAGTGTGGCACTATTTAACATGTGACACCCTTGTTGAAACATCTGCAGTGGCTGCCCATCTGCTACCAAGCCAGTTTCAAGGTCTCTGCATTGATTGACAAAGCAGCTTAGGTCCAGGGTACTGCAAGGGTCTCTTGAGAGCCCTTATATCCCAGCTCCATCATTGAGATCATCTGCAGGGGGGTTGTTGGTGAAGTTCATTTAGCGGTGGCAGAGAACTGAGCCTTTGATGTCATCTTCCCAGCCCTGTGGAATGCTCTGCCTTCTGTCCCAGCTCTGAAAACTTTTCTGTTCCTTCAGGCTTATGCAGGGAAGGAAGAATGCATCTTTCCACAACAGTTAGCTTATTTCAACTTTTAAAATATGGGTGTTTTTTTTATTGCTATAAACCGTATTTTGTTTTTGTTTATGAATGGCAGAATATATTCTTGCCATTTGCTCTAATTTTATTTTGTTTACAAATATCATTCAATGTTACTGTTTTAAATGGAGAATCCTGGGAACTGTAGTTTGTTCAGGGTGCTGGGAACTGTAGCTCTCATGAGGTCAGCACTCTTTACACAACGGCGGTTCCCAGCATTCTCCATGACTGTTAAAGTGGTATAATAGGCCACATCCACACCGTACATTTAGTGAGCTAAGTTTTTCTCAAAGTTAACGAGTTGAAATTAAGGGACAGAAGTTAGTTATGTCCATCAACTTCAGTGGGACTACTCTGAACAGGACTGGTATTGGCTACAACCCTACATGTGCTGCCTCTGAGCTGCAGTCCCCACCTCCCCCCAATTTAGCTGGCCCTGAGGATTTCTTGGAATGCATAAAAAAGCCAAAACACTGGTTTTCACACAGTATCATTAAAGGAAGGAGGGGCAGAAGTCTTGAAATAATCTTTGGCAAGTGGGTAATTATGTGCCCTTTACTGATGGTCTTATATTTATAGATGGGTTTTGTATAGATTGGGATGGCCGAGCCTGTCAATATCAGTTTCTCATTTTTCCAAATGTAAGTTAAAGGATGCATTTTGCATCAGCTATTCCACCCCCTTAAATCCTCATGAAAATTTGCCACTGTTCCCTTTAGATACATATTCTGTGTGTGCAATTTTGCCTAAAAGATGCATTCCTCTGAATGATTCCCCCAATACATGCATTTGTTGTTGTTGGAGAACCACACTACAAAAGTCAACATTATGTGAATGGGGAAGGGTGGCTTCATTGCAATTCACACATTGTTTTGGGAACAAATTAGGTCATTTTGCATTAAAATTGTGAACTGCACTGAATTGTTCCTGTGTCCCTATATATAGAAGGGAGATTTGATAAATAAAACCTGACTATTATTATATATTAAGCCACACAGAATGAGATCAACGTTTGTCCTGAATTCAAAGGAGCCACGTAAAGTGAAACGTGTGTGTGTGTGTGTGTGTCTGGACAATGTATTCCTAAAGTCGCATTGAGCTCAGTAAGACTTGCTCCTAGGTAACTGTCTATGGGATTGCAACCCAAAGCCCCATCTGCACTATGCATTTAAAGCAGTATTATACCACTTTTTAAACCCCCAAAGAATCCTGGGAGTTGTGGTTTGTTATGAGTGCTGAGAATTGTTAGGAGGACCCAATTCCTCTAACAGACCTACAATTCCCAGAGCTTTGATTGGCTGAAAAAAACACCCCCTGATTAATTAGGTGGCAGACACATTTTTTAAAAAATGCATATGTGATATTTAATACAGGTACGTACAAACACTGCAGATGACAAGCATCATTTTAGAAGAGGTGTTCCCTTCTGTGTGGAAGAGAATTGGCGACAGGAAGATGAGAATGCCTCTTTTGACATGGTCCTGGCGACAACACTTTGCTGCAGCGTTCTGAAATAACCTTGGAAGTGGTCAAGTCATCCGAATTCTGCTGCTGCTGAGATGTGGCAAAATCACCTGCTTTCTCTGGGTGACTAGAAGGAGAGCCAGAGCAGGCACTCGCACGGAGAGGCAACAGGAAGCCCCTCTAGTTGGGTGGCCTCACACAGAAGCCTGAAATGTTGTTAGTTCATGTCTCACAACATACTCATGCCGACTTGCCCTAGCACAAGGTTTAAGAATGACTAAGCTAGTTAGGTAGCCTTTTCCTTTTTGAGAGAGTTGCATAATTATTGTGGCTTTTATAGGCCCTTGTCAAACTGGGTCGTTCAGCCTGCTGTTTGTTCCCGGGGCCTGTGACTCAGAACTGAAGCTGTGTGTGTTTTAAGGGTGTGTGAGTTGCCCTTTGCTTGATCCCATCTCTTAGCCTCTGTCCTCCTTCCCCACACCCTGCCCTTCGCTGTGAATACAAGTCAACCCACCTGGTTAAGCCAGTGCAAGGATTACAGCTCCTAAAAAAACAGGGGCAGGGCCTGAGTGACAGATGGGTGGCTATTACAGCCAAGAAGTTTTGATCTCTTTCAAATACCTTTCTTTCCTTCCCCCTTGTCTTTTGTTGAGGGAGTGTATATTTGCCCACTGGTTAGTTTTGGGTTAATATTTTTGCTTTGTTTCAACAAAAGGCTCACAAAAAGTGAGCAGAGGTAGGATGGCCATCTGTCATGGATGCTTTAGTTGAGATTCCTGCATTGCAGGGGGTTGGACTAGAGGACCCGTGGGGTCCCTTCCAACTCTTCCATTCTGTGATTCTGTCATTCTAAGGTGATTTACAGAATTAAAGGGTTGTGTCTGAATAGGTTCTGCTCAGGGTAGACCCAATTTTCCCCAAATTTGCACCAAAGCCAGAATGGGGACTCGCGCAGAGATGCAGTGGGCAGCCTCCCCTAGAGTGATTTATTATTTGCCATCTGTGGGTTGTTTCCAACTGAGCCCCATTCAGAGTAGACCCATTGAAATTAATGGACCTAAGTTGGTCATGGTCATTAACCTCACATTGTGTACTCCAGGCATAGGGAAACTCGGCCTTCCAGATGTTTTGGGACTACAACTCCCATCATCCCTAGCTAACAGGACCAGTGGTCAGGGATGGTGGGAGTTGTAGTCCCCAAACATCTGGAGGGCTGAGTTTGCTTATGCCTGGTCTCCTCTGAGTAGATCTAGCACTGGAGACAACCCAATGATCATGAATAAATTGGGCCTGTCATTTGTCAGTGGGTCTTCTCTGAGAAAAATTTAGTTGGATACAACCCCCTAAGATAGGCACGTTCAATAACTTCAGTAGGTCTACTCTGAATTGGACCAGCTTTGGATACAACCAACTAATGAACTCAAGTTAGTAATGTACATTGACTTCAGTGGCCCTACACAGAGTTGGACTGGCATTAGTCACACACCTTTATTTGTAAAAACATAACACAGCAGGTGCTGTAACCTTCCAACAGTTTGATTTCACCCCCAAAGGTTCACTCCTCCATTGTCTCCTGCGACAGACGGGTGCCAACCAATAAGGATAATCTTAAAATAATAATTTTAGGGAACCAGTGTAGTGTAATGGTCACAGTATAGGTCTATGAGCTGGGAGACCAGCAGGTTCTGGTTACCATTCAACCACGAAGCTCAGTGGGTGATGTTGGACCAGCCACTGCCTCTCAGCCTAACCTACCTCACAGAGCTGTTGTGAGGATAAAATGGAGTGGGGTAGAACTCTATACACCACCTTGAGCTCCTTGGGGGAAAGGTAGGATGTAAACATTTAAAATCAAACCAGAAACTAAAATGACATAAGGTCATAAGGACTAGCAACTTGGGTTTGTTTTTGTTTTTCAAAATTGAGATTCCCCAGGAAGTGAAACTCAACACTTGGTTGCACTTATCCTGCTCTTGCTCTTAGCCCTGGACTGGGTGTCTCAGTTCTTTGAATGTCCCAAGATAGGCAGGTCCAAAAGAGAGAGAGAGAAATTGTAAGAATGGACTGGAAGGGCAACCACGGAGGGCAAAGGGGTGAAGCGTCACTCTGTTTTGCTTCAAAACTTTCTGCATTCAGCTTTATGGATGACTCATGCAGGAACTCTTTCTCTTTCTCTCTGTTTCCTTTTTTCCCTCTGGTTTTGCTTTTCAGAAAGCCGAAGTCTGGCCAAGACGTCTCACGTTTCCTCCTTGGACTCTCCCTCGTCCATCCAGCTGCAGGGATGGCAGTGGGCAGGTGAGGTCAGTGGGTCAATGAAACTTTGGAGTTCCCTGTCCTCCCACAAGGAAGTGTGGCTTTTTGGAACAATGTGAGTTTGTCTCTGTGTATTTCAACACTAGGTTAAAGTACTGACTGCAGGGGTGGGGGTGGGGGCGGGGCGGGGGCTCCACCCTTGGACAGGGAGGAGACTGGCTCCTTCTGCTGCCCAGCTGATATCCTCAGCAGTCGTCCTGTTGACAACCGAACAGGATGCTAGTCCTGAAGGTTTTCGTGGAACAGGTAAATTGACTACTTTTCTGTTTCTTTCAACCTTCTTTCAACCTCCTAATGCCACGTCAGCTTTAATTCTATGGTGGGGGAAAAACTGTGTCCCAATCCAAGTCTATTCCAACACTGGAAGCTGCCTTCTAACTTGGCTTTACCTACACTGACCGGCAGCAGCTCTCCAGGAGCCTCTTCCATCCCTACATGGAATGCCAGGGATTGAACCCAAGACTTTCTGCTGCTCTGCCTTCACTTAAGACGCAGGAGCATAGGAAGCTGTCTTATACTGAGCCAGACGCATTGGTCCATCAAGCTCAGTATTGCCTACACTGACTGGAAGCAGTTCTCCAGGGCTTCAGGCAGGAGTCTCTCCCAGCCCTACCGGGAGAAACCAGGAATTGAACCTGGGACTTCCTGCATGCAAAGCAGATGCTCAGCCACTGAGCTATGGCATTTCCTGTAAACGTAAAATAAGATTCTGGTCCTCATGATTCGAAATTAAAGACTGATTTAAATAAGAACAAAGGAAGCTGCCTTGTGCCAAGTCAAGACCATTGGTCCAGATATTGTCTGCACTGACTGGCAACAGCTTCCCTGAGGTTTCAGGCAGGGCCTATATTCTCAGCCTTAGTGGGAGATGCTGGGGGTTGAACCTGGGAACTTCTGCATGCAAGGCAGATGCTCTGTAAAAATATTCTAGTCCTCCTGTTTCTATATAGAGAGCTGAGTTTCCATTATGGGATGGCATGATGGTTTTGCCCTAGGGTGAGGTGGGATCAGATGTTGGCAGGGGCATTTTTTCCCTTCCCTGTGCGCAGCAGCCTGGCCCCCAAACCCTGCCCCCTTGCGCATTCCTTTTCAAAGCTCCAGATTGGCGTTCTCCTG
This sequence comes from Zootoca vivipara, assembly GCF_965207765.1. NCBI lineage: Eukaryota > Metazoa > Chordata > Lepidosauria > Squamata > Lacertidae > Zootoca > Zootoca vivipara. Next base: position 13,609,048 of record NC_142589.1, read on the forward strand.
CCAGCCTTCTGCACCAGCCGAGTTCCCCCTTTTCCTGCTGGCGTGGCTGCTCGCCTGCGTCAAGACGAATCCTGTGAGTCTCCGATGATTCATGGGTGCACCCTCTGTAACCCCACAGTGCTTTCTTCCAGAGTGTTCTGTTTGGGGAGAAACAGGGTGGAGCTGGGAAATGCAACCCTACGGCAGTCTGAATGATTGAGGGCAGGAGCATGAACGTGGCTCGGTGGCATCATGGAATCATAGAACTGCAGAGTTAGGAGGGACCCCAAATGGTAATCTAGTCCAACCTCCTGCAATAGAGGGCACTTCCTAGAGCAGCCTTTGCCAGCCTCGTGACCTCCAGACATTTTGGACTACAGCTCCCATGAGCCTCTGCTAGCACAGCCGACGGGAGCTGGAGGGCACCAGGTTGGCGAAGGGCTGCTCTGCAATCATGCCTAAGTGCAGAGGTCTCCCATTGTCTTGTAGATCTGTGCTTTCCCATGCAAAATGCAAGCTTCTAGGCCTTAATATCACAATGGCTGTCCTTTACAGCGGCAGAGCATCCGCATTTTGTGCAAAAGGCCCCAGGTAAGGTTGGCAGCAGGCCCAGGTAGGAGTGGAAATGACCCCTGCCTGAAAATCCTGGAGGGCTGCTGCCAGTCAGAGTAGGCAATGCTTACTAGGTGAACCAATTGTCTGACTCGGAAGAAGGCAGCTTCCTGTGCTCCTTTGTGCCCTCCAGATGTTTTGGACCACAACTCCCAGCTGAAGAGCACCAGATTGGTAAAGTCTTACATCTTTCTTTGCTTTGCTTTGAAGGTCAAAATATTGGCTAGGGGCAGAGGGAGAAATCTAGGTACAGTAAGCATTTTAACATGAGCCCTACCTAATTTGCACATCTTGAAAACATTTTTAAACTGAAATGCAGCTGTCCTTCGAAACTCATGCCTTCCCAAATTTTGGGATGCGGTTTTCTGAACAAACCGTACTAAAATGCATATATTGGTGCATGGAAACATGCAGAGTAGTGAAAATAATATACAAAAATGCATGATAATAGAGGAAATTGCTTGCAGAAATTTGGAGAAACGTGCTTTAAAATGGGGGTGGATTTTTAGCCGTTTCTATTTATTTAATACTGTATTTTATTTTGTTTAGACTCAATGAAGTAAACAAACTTTTTCATATACTTACACTATTACAGCAGGTTGAAAGCAGCATAAAGTTCAACAATATCATTAAACTTATTCCAAAAATCCCACCCATTTTTCCAAAAACCTACTAGGTTGATTTATGTGTGTTCTTTTCTAATAGGTTAACTTGACTTAATCATTGTTGCTATAGATCTGACTTTTCCAAACCATTTGCATACAGGGGGAGATATACTTTAGTCTTACATTTTGTTAACCGATGTGGAAGTGTGACAAACTGAATGCAAGATTGGAAAAATGAGAAACTGAGATGAATGGAAATTGACAGACTGGTCCACACCTAAGCTTGACCCAGAATCCTTTTTGGTGGTGCAAGGGATTCTGGGATGTACATAGCTCAGGTGGGGCCAGCCATGACCCACTGAAGATCAATGGACTCATGGGTCAGCTTTGAGAATGACTAATGTGGAATACCATCCAAACTAAAGAACTGACAACCGACTTCCCTTTTAATAGGATTCTATTGATTGGTTTCTGTAAAATATTTATAACTTGCCCTTCATCAATGCAGATGCAGAACACAGAATAGCCAGCCAAATAATAAAAATCGCAATAATCTGTATTATAAAACAGACCACGAAACTGAAAGCAAAACAGGAGAGAAAAAAAATATCACAACAGTTTATTGAGAGAGCGTACCTGAGCTTAACTTTTTATTTATTTATTTAGGTGACTTAGAGCCCGCCCTTCAGTCAAATCAATCTAAGATTGGAAAGCAACATAAGAATATTTACAATACATAATAACATAAAACAATCTGGGGGGGGAATCAAACCAAAGTAGGAGGCGTTTGGCTACCTTAAGAGAGGAAGTAGTGGGCAGATTAGGGGATTCCCTCCTGGAAAGGGCCATGCGGGTTGGGGCTGATGGGAGTTGGAGTCCCACAAGATCTTGAGGGCCACAGGTTCCCCATCCCTAATAGTAGAGCCGGCCTGGCTGGAGGGAGAAGGAATATCCTAAGGACAGCAGAAGAGCCCTGCTGGATTGGGTGAAAAGGACCACCTAGCCTAGCATCCTGTACTCACAGTGGCCAACCAGATGCCCCAGTGAAGCCCACAAGCAGGACCTGAGTGCGGCAGGAACTCTCCCTACTTGTGTGCTTTAAACGTGTGGTGTGTATGCAGCCTGTATCAAGCTGTATTAAGCCTGTAACATAGCTAAGCCAAAAGGATGCCCTTGGCCGAGGCCCTGCCAAAATCTAGGTGCTTGGTTGTGGGATCAAGCTTCTAGTCCTCTTTGAGCAAACCTTTTTTCCCCTCTTCTTCTTTTCTTCCCAGGGCTTTTAACCTCAAGAAAGAAGGTGAGGTGGAGAGGCTGGTGTCCTTCCCTGTGTCTGCCTTACCGGCCAGCTCTCTGTGAGTGCTTCTCTGGCAGTGTCTTAGCTGGTTGTTGTGTGCAATGATGGAGGAAGCAATCAGCAAGAATACTGCTGCAGAAGTGCTACACACTTTCATGCCTGCTGAGCGTTTCCTCCTGCAGAGCCAAAGCGAAAGGACTCCTATTCCTGGAAACGGCATGGGCCTCTGTTCATTCCACACATACTCTGGACAGCTTCTGGGAAACCAGGAGGACTTCAGAAGCTACAGAAAGCACCCAGGTTCAGGGAGAGGAGGGTAGGGGGTTGTTAGGCGCACCCCAGACCCTGAGTGAGGTTTTAGGACCCAAACATGAGACCTAGGGGCTTCCCCCCTGGCAGTCATGGGAGGTGGGGGTTAATTGGGAGAGGGAAACAGAGGAGGGCAGACCCCACCCCGAGTTTCTGTGCTGTAATTCAAGGCCAACTCCTCCCAAGCTGAAGCTTGCACTCTTCTTAATAATTTTGTTAGTACAATTTTGTCGTTTTAATTTTACAATTAAAGGCACTCTCGCCTACCTGGAGATTCAAGCCCTCCGACTGCAAGCTGCACATGCCTCCTCCGCGCTGGAAGGAGTGCCGGAAATAGTGTTTACACACAGAACACATGCACTCCAGCCCACTGCAGCGTCTGCAGGACCATGAACTGGCCCAAGCCACAATAACTTTGCCGGCCCCTATCCTAAATCATGGCTCCACCCCCACACCTCTCCACAGGCCACACCTGATCTGCACCTGATCTCCTTTGCCTGGATGTTATAAACCTCTACTGCACAGATGGGCCATATGGCTCCTGTACAAAGGTAAGTCTCATGTGTTGCCATACATACGCACAGCTTGACTTAGACCACACCCACTCCTGAAATGTGGCCCCTTGAAGCTTACCCATGAAAGAATGTGGCCCACTGAAAAAGGCCCCCTACTCCTGCACTAAAAGTTGGGCTTTAGAAGTTGCTTATGTATGATCCCAAAGTGATTTTTTTAAAAAATAAAATACAATAAAATCAAAGTACATGCTTCTCTTCTTGCTTTTGCTACCTTGGAAGCTTAAGTTGAAAGACCTAGGGACGTGTGGGTGAGAAATATGATCCCACCCACATTTAAAAGGCGAACCCACCTAATTTGCTGTTCCCAAAATAACCTGCGACCTGAGAAACAGCCCTCCTTCAAAATTCACACATTTTGTGTCTACAAAAACTCAGGGTGCATAAAAAGGCATATGTTTGAGAAATGTACAAAGATGCATTATTATTTCATTAAGATTCCAGGGCAGGTTATAACATTAAAACAATATTTTCTGGTTGCAGATATTGGGGGAAATGTGCACCCTGGGCAAATTTGCATCTTAAGAATGTGTATCTTGGGAGAAATTTGCTTTGAAGAGTTTTCATGAGGACTTTAAAAAACACACACACACCACAAACTAATATAGAAATGTGGAGAATTGAAGACTGAGGAAATGAGACGCCTAGAGGAACCAAAACAGACAGATCTGCCAGTCTCTAGACACACAGGTGACACTTGTATGTCACCCTCGTGTGCTCTTTCTCAAAGTCATTTCACTCCTCCACCTCTCAACACTTGGGCTCCAAGCCTGAGAGATCTTGACTAGCCAGGATTAAAAAGCAAGAATGCTTCACAGATCTCCACGACAAGAGAGTCCTTCTACATTCCACCAAGAGTAAATCCATCGGACTGAAAGTAATACTGGCACCAGCCTAAAGGTGAGACTCTGGTTTTATTTTCTTTTTTTAGGGGCTCGGTCTAAACCTGCAAACACTGTTTCCACCTGCCCACTCTACAATCCCAGTGCTGTGTTTCCAACAGAGGACAGTTGGGTGTTGATGCTGAACTCATGAGCTAAATACACGAATGTACTCATTTTAACCCATTGTTTTCCCTCACCCCATGTCTGGTTTTCGGTGGTATACTGGTCCTGTGCATAGAAGTTCACTTCTACCTACCTACCTACCTATATCTATTTAGACGACTTCTCTTCCATTTGATTGCCTGAAGACGTTCTCAAAGCAGTTTACCAAAATTTGCTGTATCATTCAAAAACATCATTCAAAATTATATATCCCCTTTCAACGCATATAGGTCTTGAAGCAGCTTAAAACAATTGCACCAAACAACATTTTATAGCCTAAATTAAAACATCAAAGAATAAAACACTGCAACAGCATTCACAGTGCAAAGAAGCCTGAAATAAGACAGTGTTAACCTGGCAGCTGAAACTCAGCAAAGTTTGTGTTTGCCCGAGTTCTAGTGGCAGCGAGTTCCACAGAGATGGGCCCCCTACATTGAAGGCATGTCTCCTCATTGACCTGAGGTATGCTTCTCAACTAGTGGACCACTAGTAGTGCTCCCTCAGATGATCGCAGTGATCAACCCTGGGATGTCTGAGGCAATGCATACATTAAGGCAGTGGTGGGGCTGGTCCGAAAGGACAAATGGGGCAGTGCCCCACCAAGGCAGCCCACAGAGACCTGCCTTCTTACAACCAGCCCAGGGGGTGGCAATGCCTGCTGCCTCCCTCAGTTGCAGGGAGAAGGATGGACACAATGTTAGAATCGGCTCTGCCACTCATGGGCTCTGGCACCACCTACTGTTGGGCTCCCTGCCTTCCATCCCACCAGACCCAATAAGCCCCAGCTCATATGGTCTAAGGCAGAGGTTTTTAACCTTTTCGAGTCCACGGCTCCCTTGACCAGCTACGTTCTTTCTGTGGCACCCCTGTGGGGCTCAGGAGCCCAGTTATGTCACCCCTTGCCTGCAGAGCTGGCAGCCTCTCACCCTTTTTCAGACACCCTCCCTTGTGGAGGGTTCCCTCAGCCTCCTCTCCTCTCCCCTTGGGAGTCCTCTGAGCAGCTGCTGCCGCCATCCCTGGTCTCTGAGCAAAGCCCCCGCCCCGCCCCAAAGAGAAGTGCCTCCCAGAGGCATGATTCACCTGCGGAGCTTATAGCCAGCTGTGCAAGCCTTGGGGAGGCAGGAATGTGAGAGGGCATCAGAGGAGGGAGGTAACAAAAGAGGGTTGGAAGCCAGTGTTGCCCATGGCACCCCTGACCACCATTCAAGGCACCCCAGGGTGCCATGGCACACTGGTTGAAAACCACTGGTAGATTATTCATGTCTACCCTTGTTCTTGATCTTCCCCAGTGCTGCTCTTTTGTCTTCGTGCTGTTTTGAAAGGAAAAAAACCCTAAAAGTATTTAAATTGCATTCCTCTTGTACAAACCTTTTGAAAATAGAAAATATGTATTTTCAGTTCATTCATCGGTAAAATATGCATTGCGCGCACACATTTTTTAAACGTGAGGTGCATATTTTTGTAATGCACCAAAACTGACTTGCAAAAATCCAGAGGGGTGAGTAATCTGCATGGGAGTTGCATTTTGATCTACAGGCAATCTAGACACTGATCCCCCCCCCCTGCAAAAAAAAATATTTCCTGCAAAAAGTGGACTGAAGAAATTCTTCCCCATTCATAATTTGTAGCAACCTGTTTTGTAAAAACCCAGCAGGTAAGCTGTCTCAAGGTGTAAAATTAAGCATGTATCTGCAGATCAAGCTGTTGTTAAAGGCATAGTAACAGAGGCTGGCTGAAAAGTTGGCAACCGTACTCCCAAAGATAACTCTCTTAAAAAAAACAAAAAAAACTTGTACTGCTTGATATCTGACTTACCTAAGTGTTCTTGCTGACTGGAAAGAAATGTCTCTTGCAGCCAGTGGGACTGATCAGATTAAATGTCAGGGACAGGATAGCAGGCAAGGCAAACATTTCTCATTGTGGAAGGGTATCAGAGGACGCACCAGTCAGGAAGCTAGATGAAAACTTTGTTATCTCTTAGACAATGGTAGAAACTCCCGATTCCACCCAATTATGACTAAATTCAGCGCCACCAAGCAACTAGATCAGCAGTGGGGAATGCCAGACTCAAAATACAGCTCTCCAGGACCACAGGACTCACTTCCCCTAGGCTACACCCCCTTCCTTGGCCACACCTCCTGTTTGCTCTTTTTTGCACCTTCCTGGACTGCTTTCGTGACCCCATGGACCAGACTGCTTTTACCTGTCAGTTAATGTGTAACTGGTCTCTGATCCAGCTTCATTAACTACAAACCCCAAAATCTGAAACCTGAGCCAAAGTTTTGCAGCCGTTTTGTAGGATTTGGTAGCACAAACCCCACATTTTGTATGTCCCCCCCCCAAATTGAGTAACTGATACTCAAATTGGGGTCCTAGGTATCCCCCCCAAAACCCCAAAATTTGGACGTTCATAGTTAATGAAACTCTCCCACTGTGCCTCTTCCTGGTCTGAGGAGAGGACAGAGAGAGGTGTGTAAATGTGTGTGGAGACAGGCTATCTTGCAAAGGTAAACAAAATAAAATTAACAAAGGTAAAATTAACATTCGTTGGTATTTTTGCCTCTGGCCAAAAAGTCTGCCCCCTCCCTTCATCATTGCCTTGTGGCCCGCAGAAGGTCACACAGAATAGAATGCGGCCCTAGGGAGGGAAAAAGTTCCCCACCATGGGACTACACCATAAAAAAAACTATCTGCACATCTCACTCCCCCTTTTGTTTGAAGAACCTAAAACAAATCAATACTGATTAAATTTTAGTTGGGTAATCTGTCACTTATCTCGAAATGAGGGGTGGGGAACAACCAGCCTGCAATCTGGATGCACCCCCACCCACATGGCCTCACCATCTTGCCGATAACATCTTACCTCCTCCACGCCGTGCTCCTCCCCCATGAAAAGAATTCATCTGCTAAAAGGCTTCTTTCAATCCTAATTGTGACACAGGAGGTGGCAGTTTTTCAGGGGAGAGAGTCGCAGCTGGGGAGGGAAGGGTTAACTTATTGCAGTGTCTAGGGAAATTATTAGGATTCCACTGTAAGTATCTGTCCTGGTTGGGATCTCAATTACCCCAGGAACTCACTTAATTGCCTTAAATAGGCTACTCCCTATCTGCTCCCCACCACTCCAAACTACAATCTGGAGAGAAGTTAAGAACACAAAAAAAGCCCTGCTGGCTCAGGCCAATGGCCCATCTTGTCCAGAATTCTGTTCTCACACTGGAGAATCAAATGCCTGTAAGAAGCAGGCAGGCAGGAATCTTAGCACAACAGTAACACTGGCCTTCCTTACAGGTTTGTTGTAAGGTTCAGCATAATATACTGTAATGACGATTGCTCTGGCATATGTTTGCATCCTGGGACAATGCTGACATCTAGAGGTCGAAGTCGAGAATGCATGCTCTGAAATACAGTCGAGACAATGCTCGACTTCTATTCAGAAGCGAGTCAGTACCATTGATTTCCACTGAGCCATGTTGTTGTTCAGTCGTGTCCGACTCTTCGTGACCCCATGGACCAGAGCACGCCAGGCACTCCTGTCTTCTGAGGCTTACTTCTGCGGAAGCAGGTATAATAGGACTGCAGCCTCCGATAGAGACCGTATATTAAAATAACGTAATAATAATTAATACAGCGAATAATAAAAAGACTGTGAAATTAAGTAAATAATGACTGTATATTAATACAAATAAATTAAGAAAACATATAATATAGTTCACATGGTTAAGATAGGACGGTCCTGGTGCTGCTGTCTTAGAGGAGGGCGCTCTGTGCATGCTCAGAAACTCAGCTTCTGGGGGGAAAGGGGCTTGGCCACTTCAAGAGGAAGGCATCTGCCGGCACAGCCTCCTTCATCCAGTCCGCCGTCTACGGCGCTCCGAAGCAAGGCAGGGAAGCGAAAGGAGGAGCCAGCCAGCAGCCCCCAGCCTGGGTGGGAGGGGACGCGGCGTCGAGGCCTCCGCCCGGGGCTTGAAGAGCAGCAGGGCGAGACGGAGCCGAGAGCCGGAGCCGTCGCTTGCTCTGCTTTCTGCCTCTGGGCGCCTCAGCCGGAGTCCGCAGCCGGCTCCTCCCCCCGCGCTTTGTTTCCCTTTCCTTTGAACTCCCGAGGCGCACCCGAGCTCTCCCCCGCGTCCTTCTCCTTTCACTTTCCCAGGTCCCTCTCGCTCGCTCTCGCTCTCTTTCCGCCACCCCTGCAAAGACACCCCTCCCCTCCTCTCTCTTCCCTTAACTTTCTCCCTCCGTAACTTGCGCCCCTTCCTTCCTCGCCTCCCACTGCGCGTTCTTCCTTTCTCTTAACTCCTTTCCTCTCCTGCCCTGATTTGCCCTGCTGAGATACCCACACACACACCGCCCCACTCCGACCCCTTGCCTCTGCGGCCAGGCCAGCCTCTCCTTCCGCCATGCCCCACGGCGCTCTGCGGACGGAGTTGTACCCCTTCGAGAGGGTGGTGGTACTGGTTTCGTGCGCCCTCTCCTTCCTAGGGTCTAGCCTTTTGGTGGGCACCCACGCCCTGTGGCCCGAGCTGCGGACGCGGCCCCGGCAGCTCCTGCTTTACCTCTCCTTGGCGGACCTCCTCTCGGCCGCCTCCTACTTCTACGGGGCCCTGAAGGACTTCGGCTCGTCCACGTGGGACTGCGTGGCCCAGGGCGCCGTGTCCACCTTCTCCAACACCAGCTCCTTCTTCTGGACGATGGCCATTGCGTTGTACCTCTACATCAGCATCGTTCAGGGATCGCCTACGGGGACCAGCCTCCTCTGCTTCTTCCACGTGGTGAGGTTCGTGGTCTTCTTCCCCGTCTCTTCATCTTCCCTGTCCTCGGGGACTCCCCTTACGGGTCACTGCAAAAAACAATCAAGGAAAACAAGGGCCCTGGAAGTTTTAAATTGAGGAAACTTTCTGATGCGAATTAAGGAAGCTTGTTTTAGGGGACCTTCACCCGGGGTGAAGCAAATAAATTTGGGAGCCAAATGCATGATCAAATCTGGCATAGTTTATCTTCCGTGTATTTAGTAAACTACTGCCCTTGCCTAATAATTGTAACTGCGACTGGCAAACCAATTCATTGATACGAACACATTTTTTTGCAGAAAAATACAGCACAGGACTTTCATTGCTGCCCAGTCTTGGTGTCCAAAGATGAAATATGCAAGCTTCTCTGGGCAGAGACTCGCCTCTTTTATGTAGATCATGGGGTGTCCCTCCACAGTGTGGTGTAGTAATTAGAGTGACAGACTTGGACTTTGGGAGAATCATAGAATTGTAGAGTTGGAAGGGACCCCTAGGATCATTCTTGTCCAACCCCCCTTCAATGCAGGAATTTGCAGGTTGCCTGTAAGGGGATCGAACCTGCAAACTTAACATTGTCAGCACCATGCTCTAACCAACAAGGTTCAAATCCCTGCTCAGCCATGAAGCTTACTGGGACAGTCCTTCACGCTCAGGCTGTTTGGCTTCAGCTGGTAGACCTCAAGGTTCTTGCTAAAATAAGAAAAAAGCAGATCCCACAACCACAAGCCTGTAGTCTGCTCCCCTCTAGCACCGAGGCCTCTCCATCTCCCTTCACATACACTAAGCTGGACCAATGGTTCATCCAGCTCAGTGTTGTTTACACTGATCGGCAACAGCTCTCCAGGGTTGTGGGCAGAGATTCTAGGATCCATCCCTTCCCCCTACTCTCTTATCTCGCCTACTGATGGAACTCAGATTGTCAATTCCTTGAAAAACCGGGTGGGGTGAGAATGTGATCAATAGGTGAGCTAGCAAGAGAGCTTGGGAGGGATCAGCAAAAAGAAACAGCAGCTTTAATTCACTTGCTGGGGCTTCCCCTGCCTCCCTCTGTGAGCTGATTTGCCAAGTCAAAGAAAAGCCTTTATTATGCCATGTGAGATAGGCAGTGGTCACATGCCAGCCTCCAAGCTGCGAGGAGTGACCACAGTGACCCTTTGACGCTCAGGCCTGCCAGCTGCTCAGCATTTGTTTAATAGGTTTTTTTTCTTTTTACCCATCCCCCCACGCTGGTATCTTTTCAATTAATTAAACTCCCAACTTTGTCAAGCTGGTACCCTCCAGATGTTTTGGATTATGACAACCCTGATGAGAGTTGCAGTCCTAAACATCTGGAGGGCAGCAGATTGGTGAAGGCTACTTACATCCATTTCAGCAGCTGCCCACTCGCCATAGGCGACAAGGAATTCCACAGAGGCGAGTGAGCAGGTCGCTTCCTCTCCACCCAGCACAGAAACTCAGCAGATTGGAAGAGACAGAGAGCGCCTCCCTGCTCTCTGAGCCCCCAGCAAGCTAGTAAAATATTTTGCGGGCTAATAATTTTTGTGGGCTTATTTACAAGGCTGCTTTTGTATAGCACCAGCTTGGGGCGGTGGGGGGGGGGACTTCTTAAGGCAGCTTACAATGCAAAACCTTAAAATGAAATAATAAGCAATTAATCGAATAAACAGTGCTGCACTAAAACTGCAGCACAGGATATTATCCTAGGAGAGATGCACAAACCATTGTTGCAGTCTCATGCCCATTTACTTGGAGAGAGATTCGTAGCTCTGGTAGAGTACCTGCTTTGCATGCAAAAGGTTCCAGGTTCAATCCCTGGCATCTCCAAGTAGGAGTCAAAAAGGGGACCTTTTTTTGGCCCAAGGGTTGCCCTCCCTTATGGGTGATCTTCTGGGGGGCCCATGCCAGTGGTAGGTGGGGGTCAGAGGCAAAAGTGGGCGGAGTAGCGGCTGCAGCTCCTCCTGTTGCGCAATACAGGTTTCTCCGCATATCCCTCTCTCTACTCATCCTAGCAAGCAAGATGGGTTTTCATTATTCTTAGGCTGGATGGATCAAAGGTGGAAGCTTTGCGTGCTCAATCGTTCTCCGGACCTCAGGAGGAAAACCTGTTATGCGCTTGTCCCGGCAAGAAATTGAACTCTGCCCATCCTAGTGCTGACATGCCGTTTGGCATGTTTGACTCCTCTCTCTCTCTCTCTCTCTCTCCTCTTGAGAACTTGGCCATCATGAGAACAGAGCTTGGGTGTGGCTTGAAATTACCTTTGCTTGTCTCCCAGGATAACCTATCTCCTAGGTAGGCGAGGCCTGTCGATTCGAGTACAGAAGCTTCTCTTTCCCGTCCAAACCAGACGATTTCACCTGACCTATATCCAGAGGTAGCAGAACATTGGCAGCAAGTTTTTGCAAAGTTAGATAGCATTTTGGGTGGCTCAGATTTTGTCTTTGGGACCGTAGAGTGCAACATACCAAGTTCCACACTCAATTTTGCCCTCTGCGCATGCTTTTTGCGCTCTACAGCGAGATCCATCAGTAGGAACCTATAACACTGGCTTTTGGCCCAGCCAGACTCCATACATACCAATCATTTTAAGCACGATTCCCTACCCAAAGAATTCTGGGTATATGATAGCCTGTGTGGTGTGGTGTGGTGGTTAGAGTGTCAGATTAGAGCCCGGGAGATGAGGGTTCGAATCCCTACTCTCTGCCATGAATTAAACTCAGGAATCTGTAATGAGAGCCATTACAATGAGAGCCAGCATGGTGTAGTGGTTAGAGTGTCAGACAAGTACCTGGGAGACACGGGTTCGAATCCCCACGGACATGAAGCTCACTGGGTGACCTTGGGCCTCTCATTGCCCCCTCAGCCTCACCTTGAGCGCCTTGGAGGAAAACGGGGGCTATAAAGTCTGGTGTGCCTCTGGGAGGTGCGTTGCTGCTGTTGTGGCCGCTGGGTGCTGAGCAGAACAGTGACTCATGCAGAAACACGGCAGGTAGACTCATTGGAGTTAAGGTTTCCTTAATATGGAACATTTGGGAAGGAGGCTAAAGGTGAAATCAGGGTTCTTGGCATGATGAGCTCCTTGGAGGGGGGGAAAAGGGGGGGTTGCCTTTGTTTGTCTGTTGGAAACACTCAAAGCGTTTGGGTGCTTGTATTGGAGCGCCTTCCCCATCGGTGGTGTTTATCAAGTGCGTAAGAGGCTTTTTTTTTTTTTTGAAACTCTTTAGGACTGGCAGTGAGATTTGGAATGAAATACTAGACCGTCGGGCTGGTCACCTGCAAGGGGACATCAACAAGCGGTCAGCCTCTTAGCTCATGACTAGGGCATATTTATAGCTCGCTGGGGGAGGAGGGTGCCTTTCAGAAAGCCAGCTGATTCTTAGGCAGCCAGGCACAACTTTATACTCATTATTTAATTGCATATTCATGACCCACACTTTCATAACATATGCCAAAGGTGGCTTATGTGACTGAAATGCTTTTATCTGTGTTTTAATTTGTGTAAGCGGCTTTGAGTCCCCAGTCTGGGGCAGAAAGGCGGGATATAATAATTTTCTTTGTTTCATTGAGTTTATACACTACTTGATTGTAAAAACAAAACAAAAAATAGAATCATCACCAAGAAAAATTAAGACCAATAAGGCTTTTGAAAAGTTAACTGGCACCTGCTTTCTAAACATATAGGCAAGCTTTTCTAAACAAAAATGTGTTTAGCAGGTGCTGAAAACAGTACGTTGATGGCATCTGCCTGATATCAATAATATGATAAAATCAATCAATATCTGTAAAATGTAAATTTAAAAACATGGATAAGACTGCAATAGGTCAAAGAGAAAAATTCATATTGTAAACACCTGTCTAGAAAGTAGAGTTTGACAAAGTCATCCCAAGAGAAGGCAGGGGTGGTTGCTGTCAAACCTCAAGCAGCAGGGAGTTCCACAGGGTAGGGCTTGCCACATGAAAGCCTTTGTCCCTGGCGAATGCCAACCTAATCTCACAGGTGTGAGAGGAACTACCAGAAATGCCCCATCAGAAGATACACCAGTGATCAAGGTGGAGTATAAGGGATCAGGTGGTTACTTTGAAGGCAAGGCATTTAAGGCTTTCTGAATTAACTCAACAGCCTTGATCTTAGAGCGGTAGCAAATCGGGAGTGTTTTGAGCATCCTGGGAAGACTTGAGTGGAAAGTGATAGTATTATCCACCTGGCCTGTTTGTTTGGGAATTGGCCAGCTCGCAGTCACTTGATTTGGCTGCAGGTAGCATGCATTACAGATGTAAACCAGTCTTGCAATCTGTTTAACAGTTTTGATGCCAGACCAGGGCATGGTGGGAATTGCAGGTTGATGAGGGATTACGAACATAGGAAGCTGAAATCCCAGAGAGCTGTTGCCAGTCAGTATCAACAATACTGAGCTACCGTAACTTAGTGGCTGGGGCTACCCAGTTAGATGGGCAGAATTATTATGGCTATGGTCATTCTAGTATATGGCAGATTCTATGTCTTAAGAAAAAGGCTGCAGCTTAGTGTTAGAGCACCTGCTTTGCATGCAGAAGGTCCCAGGTTCCACTGCCGGCATCTCTAATGAAACCCTGGAGTTTTGGACCAATGGTACAACTTAGTATAAGGCAGCTTCCTCCGTCTTAAGGGAAGGGCTTTAGCTCAGTGGTAGAGCACCTGCCTTGCATGTAGAAGGTTCTGGGTTCAATTCCCGGCAGGGCTGGGAGATACAGTACCCCTGTTTGAAACCCTGAAGTGCTGCTGCTAGTCAGTGTAGACACTACTGAGCTAGATGGAACCTAAATGTGCAGCGTTAGCCAACAGATTTAGAATAGACCACACACACACACACACACACACACACACACACACACACACACACTTCTTTCCCATGCTTTGGGATAAAATGCCTTCTCATCAGTTGGTCAGTCACATCTCGGGTCAACTGGCTGAAGTCCGGCTTGCTGAAGTCAATGTTTGTGTCTCACTAAAGTTGCAGTGTAACGCCTTTGCACAATTGAGCAAACAGGCTTGTCCTCTCATAAACTCTGTCCTAGTTCTGGAATGGTAGGGCAGTATATCCGGATGATAAGGAAAGGGGAGGCAGGAAATTAAGAGGCAACTTCCTTAACCCTTGAGAGTGAATTCTGGAGTTGAAGGCGTCGCAGATTGAGATGCAATTGTGTCTGCTTAGAGCACCACCTGGAATGAGTATCTCCACGGCCCAGACTGGTTCCTTGAGATCTTCTGCAGGCAGATCAGGTTGTGGCTTGTCATCTCTAAAGATTTGGAAGGTGGTGCTCCATGACTGTGGCATCTGGTGCTCCATGAGAGTGGTAGGGCAGAGGACAAGGGTGTGTGTTGGACTTCCTTTTCTTGCAATGAGGAGAAATTGATATGAACCTTCCTAATTCAGCCTCAGTGGATTGCTGTGCAAACCGACACGTGGCTATCCTTCAAAATCTAGTCACTATCCATGAATTTTTTTGACACAGTTCCTGAACTGGAACCAAAAAAATGGCCGCGCCCTGGTGGCTAATTATTCCCCCTCTCTGCCTGCAGCTGGGGAGTGCCGCTTGTCATCACCGTGCTGGCCGTGATTCTGAAGAAGATCGGTTACGACGCCTCCGATGTCTCTGTGGGCTGGTGCTGGATCAACATCGAGGCGGAGGATCGGATCCTGTGGATGCTCCTCGCAGGGAAGCTGTGGGAGATCCTGGCCTACGTGACTCTCCCGGTCTTCTACATCCTCATAAAGAAACACATCAACCGAGCGGTAGGTATTCCTTTTTTTCCAGGTAGGGGAAGACTAATTGTCTAGGGGTGAGCATCAATTTCCTCTAGGATTTGAGTGGACATTTGGGGCCTAAGGGCTATGCTTTCTTGTCGTCATCATTGCCGCATCCAGCAGGGATGTTGACACACCATTGGAGGCCGCAGGGGCACCGTGTGGGGAGTCAGGGATGGGTCAAGGCTCGGAGCTGATTGCAGGAGGAGCTTTGCGCCTGAGACTTTGGACTAGGATTCCCAGAGGAACATCTCAGACCAACAGGGCCTATAGATCCAGAACCTGGACCCCTCATATTCTCCTGAGAAATCGGGTGCCTCCCGACATTAATTTCATTTCATTTATTAGGCTTAGAGGGGAGCAGAACTGAAGCACATGACTTCACTGCTAGATGCAGCCTTTTACGCTGCACGATGTCATCGCAGTCCCTAAGTCTCCAAACCTACAAAAATAGTTTTGCAGTTGGAATGCCCATGTTGTTATGCTCAATTTGCAATAAGTGTTTATCCCCCTTGGTAGGTGTGTTTTGTTTTGTTTGTTTGTTTGTTTCTGGCTTTTCCTGGTAGTGGAGCATAATTTTCTGGCAACAGAAATAATTCCAGATTCTTTTGCCATTCCATCCTCCTCTGCAGGGGGCCCCGACAGCTGCCCTAGTCGCGTCTGGCTAAAACCAAGTTTGTGTGTTGGAACAGGTGTTGGCAGAGGGGCGCTCTTTTAACCAGATCTGCCCCAGGCTGCCGCATTCCACGCCAGACGTTCCAAGCCAGCGTCTTTCCCTTTGCTTATCTGTATTTGAGCACGAATGACTATCTTAGATATCCCTGAGCCACCTTCAAAACTGCTTAGGGGGTTCCCCGCTAAGTCCTGCTCAGATCTGACCCATTGACATTAAGGGACCTGGGGTGTGTGTGTGTGTGTA
Organism: Zootoca vivipara; assembly: GCF_965207765.1. NCBI lineage: Eukaryota > Metazoa > Chordata > Lepidosauria > Squamata > Lacertidae > Zootoca > Zootoca vivipara. Next base: position 13,624,952 of record NC_142589.1, read on the forward strand.
GTGGTTAGAGTGTTTGGCTAGGACCTGAGAGAGTATGGTTTGAATCCCCATTCAGCCATGAAACTCACTGGGTGACCCTGCCTCTCAGCCTAACCTACCTTGCTGGGTTGTGAGAATGAAATGAGGAGGAGAGAACCATATATTCTGCTTGAACTCCTTGGAGGAAAGGAGGTATATAATAGAAGGAAGGAAGGAAGGAAGGAAGGAAGGAAGGAAGGAAGGAAGTAAGTTTGGTGGGTCTGTTCTGAGTAGGATTTAGTTAGATACAAACCCACTGAGGTCAAAAAGTAAGCAGGTCTCTGGCTGGTGCTATGCATATGTGCAAAGTGTCCCTCATTCAGAGTTTTACCTCTGCCACTAACTCCAGTCAATCAATCAATCAATCAATCAATCAATCAATCAATTAATTATAGCAACCCTTAAGCAGACCACAGTTTCTCATCCCACAACGCCCATCTGCAAAGAAGCCTAACTGATTCTGACCAACCTCACAAGGCTGTTGTAACAATTACTGAGATAATGTTCAAAGCAATTCATATGGCCCATGGGGCAGGGAATATTTCCAGACTGAGGGCCACATTCCATTCTGGGCAACCTTCCAGGGGCCATGTGCCATGGCTAGTGTCTAGGGTTGTTATATTTTGGCAAAATCACAAAAAAAAGAAGTTGTTGAGCTATTTTAAAGGGAAATCGCCAAATACGATATTGCCGACATGGGTTGCCATACATCCAGATTTTACTGGACATTCTGCCTATTTCTGCCCAGGCACTGCTTCCGACTGCAACATTCTGGCTACGTCTGGGAAATTCCAGACATATGGGAACCTTACTGGTGTCAAAGGTGGGTGGAGAAATGAACACGGATTTTACCTTTTGCACATTGGGCTACTTTCTACACACTCTTCTTGCACGCCCCTCTCTCTATCCAAGCGAGCAAGAGGCATGATCAGAGTTCAACAGCACATCCCTGAATCGGGGTTGGCGTGATGTGTGGCGAGGGCCTGGCAGGGAGACTCGGGGGGCCGCAGTCAGCCTCTGGATTTTGAGGTTCCCCACCCTTGAGACAGATGCTAAATTGACCCTGCCCCCACCCACGCTTTCCCCTCGCTCCTCACGGTGGTCTTCCCTTTCCCAAAGCATGCTGCGCTGTCAGAGTACCGCCCTATCCTGTCGAGGACCCCAGCTTTGCTACCGAGGACTTCCATAGCGGATAAGAAGCTGATCCTGATCCCAGTGATATTCATCTTCCTCCGAATCTGGAGCACCATCCGGTTCGTCTTGACGCTTTGCGGCTCCCCTGCAGTCCAGAACCCGATGCTGGTGGTCCTTCACGTAAGTATCTTAGCTGTAAGGCAGGTGGGAGGTCCTGGAATCTGGTCACTTCATCCTAGAGGTTCCCAAAAGGTCTATGAGGCAGACTTTCATTTATTTATTTTTATTGTGACATTAATATTTATTTTTATTGTTACAGGTAGGTAGCCGTGTTGATCTGAGCCAAAGCAAAATAGAAAAATTCCTTCAGTAGCACCTTAAAGACCAACTAAGTTTTTATTTTGGTATGAGCTTTCGTGTGCATGCACACTTAAGCTCATACCAAAATAAAAACTTAGTTGGCCTTTAAGGTGCTACTGAAGGAATTTTTCTATTTTTATTGTGACATTCAAACTTTTCTTCCAAGGACCTCAAGGCAATGTTTGCAGTTCTTCCCCTGCAGTACCTAATTTTATCTCCACAACAATCCTGCGAGGTGGGTCAGGCTGAGAGGTTATTTAGTAGCCAAAGGGCACTCGATTAGCTTCAGGGCTGAGTCGTCGTCATCATCATCATCATCATCATCATCATCTTTATATCCCACCCTTTTGGCTGGGTTTCCCCAGCCACTCTGGGCAGCTCCCAACAGAATCTTAAAAATGTGATATAACATCAAACATTCAAAACTTCCCTAAACAGGGCTGCCTTCAGATGTCTTCTAAAAGTCAGATACTTGTTTATTTCCTTGACATCTGATGGGAGGGCATTCCACAGGGTGGGCGCCACTACAGAGAAGGCCCTCTGCCTGGTTCCCTGTAACCTCACATCTCGCAATGAGGGAACTGCCAGAAGGCTGAATGATGGGGGTGGAGACGCTCCTTCAGGTATACCGGGCTGAGGCCATTTAGGGTTTTAAAGGTCAGCACCAACACTTTGAATTGTGCTTGGAAATGTCCTGGGAGCCAATGTAGGACTTTCAGAACCTGTGTTATATGGTCACAGTGGCCACAGTGTGAAGATTTGAACTCTGGTCTCTTGGACCTCTATCTTTTTCTCCCCTGCAGCACACGCCTTTCAGTATTTTGGAAAGCATTGTGTAATGGATTATTATTATTATTACTTATTTGTAGCCCACCCATCTGATGGGTTGCCCCAGCCACTCTGGGTGACTTCCAGCATATATAAAACACAGTACAACATTAAACCTTAAAAAGCTTCCCTATACAGGGCTGCCTTCAGATGTTTCCTAAATGTTATAGAATTACTCATCTCCTTAACATCTGATGGATAAATAAATGCACAGCTTGATATTCATTTGCATTAGCCACTGGTCTCTGCATCTTGAGTCCAAAATGCAAACGTGTGTAAACTACTAAGGCAGGAACAGAAAAATTAAAATTAAAAAAATGCTAATGCAATTTTAGGCTGTGTCAACAGAAATAGCTATTGATTAATGTGGTGGTCTTGCAAACCAGTGTACAAATTTGGGGAAGAGATAATAAAGGAAATTCCTGATATAATAGGTGCACCACTGCCTTTAAGCCCCAGACTCTGCCTTCTATCAATTTTTGATGGGTCAAATGCAGACTTCATATGTAAACTACTTTTTCTATTAATAGCTGCTCATTTGACCAAATCACAGGACTGGGAGTTGTTGTTGAGGTTTGTTTGTTTATTTGTTTGAAGATATATGTCCATAAAGTAATGCTTATTCTCACTTCTGAGACACTGACTTATGAAACTTACTTGGGGTGCAGCTAAATCTGTGGATCTTGCCCCCATTGGTTACTTTTATGGTTCGTGAATCATAGAGATGGCAAGTTCTGATGGAATATGCCTTTATTTGGTGTTCACATTATTTGTTTTGTAGTCTTCTTGTGTTGGGTTGTATCTTGTGTAGTTGACTTCTGATGGCATAGCAGAATTGGCCGCATAGAGTCATAGAATTGGAAAGGACCTCAAGTTTCATCTAGTCCAACCCCCTGCAATGCAGGAATCTCAACCCAAGGTCTCCCATCCAATTTGAAACCACATCGGACCCTGCTTAGTTTTGCAATTGTGCTAGCAGTTTTATTGCTGCACCACTGGGAGGCTATAAGCCACATTCTAGATTTATAAGAATTCAAATGTTTTAGTATGGCAGCACCTGCACTTTGGAACTCCCTGCCTATTGATATCAGGCAAGCTGCCTTCGCCGTATTCTTTTTTTTTTTTTGGTGCCTGCTAAAAACATTTTGGTTTAGACAGGCCTACGCAGATTTTTAGAAGGTTCCTGTGAGTCTTAATCTGTTTTTAGTCCATTTTAAGCTTCCAAATGCCTTAAATTATTGCTTGGTGATAATTTTATCGTTTTATCTTTTCTGTGTTTGTGTAAACCATTTTGAGGATGTATTTTTACAGTCAAGCGGTGTTTACAATTTATGAAATGACGGCTGAGCTTTTCCATGAACTGCCTGCTTATATGAACCCAGCGGCTTCATATAATATCTATATAGAGCCGCTGGGAGAGATCGTCAGGGGGGTTGGGCTGGGTGTTCATCAGTATGCAGATGACACCCAGCTCTACCTCTCTTTTAAATCAGAACCAGTGTAGGCGGTGAATGTCTTGTGTGAGTGCCTGGAGGCGGCTGGAGGATGAATGGCGGCTAACAAATTGAGGTGAATCCTGACAAGACAGAAGTACTGTTTTGGGGGGACGGGGTGGGTGAGTGTGGGGGACTCCCTGGTCCTGAATGGGGTAACTGTGCCCCTGAAGGACCAGGTGCGCATCCTGGGATTCATTTTGGAATCACAGCTGTCCATGGAGGTGCAGGTTAATTCTGTATCCAGGGCGGCTGTCTACCAGCTCCATCTGGTACGCAGGCTGAGACCCTACCTGCCCCACGGACTGTCTCGCCAGAGTGGTGCATGCTCTGGTTATCTCCCACTTGGACTACTGCAATGCGCTGTATGTGGGGCTACCTTTGAAGGTGACCCGGAAACTGCAATTAATCCAGAATGCGGCAGCTAGACTGGTGACTGGGAGCGGCCGCCGGGACCACATAACACCAGTCCTGACTCCTGAGAGATCTGCATTGGCTCCCAGTACATTTCCGAGCACAATTCAAAGTGTTGGTGCTGACCTTTAAAGCCCTAAACGGCCTCGGTCCTGTATACCTGAAGGAGCGTCTCCACCCCCATCGTTCAGCCCGGACACAGAGATCCAGTGCTGAGGGCCTTCTGGCGGTTCCCTCATTGCGAGAAGTGAGGTTACAGGGAACCAGACAGAGGGCCTTCTCGGTAGTGGCGCCCGCCCTGTGGAACGCCCTCCCATCAGATGTTAAGGAAATAAGCTGCTATCCTATTTTGAAAACACATCTGAAGGCAGCCCTGTTTAGGGAAGTTTTTAATATTTAATGCTGTATTATTTTTAACACTCGATTGGGAGCCACCCAGAGTAGCTGGGAAAACTCAGCCAGATGAGTGGGGTATAAATAATAAATTATTATTATTATTATTATTTTCTCCCTCCCAAGGGCATCGGTAACACATTCCAAGGTGGTGCCAACTGCATTATGTTTGTCCTTTGCACGCGGGTCGTCCGGAACAAGCTGCTTTCCTCCTTGTGCTGCTGGAGATCCAGTAGCCCAGAGCATTCCCTGCTGAGCCCAGAGAGCCGCTCCCAGGGCCCTGATTCGGCCACCAAGGACTGGGGGGATGTGCGAGAAAGCGATCGAGCAAAAGCGGAATTCTCGAGCACCTGAGGCCTCCAAGGAACGCCCCTGTTTCAATGGAAGATGGGGCCTTGCCATGTCAGGATTTTATCTGTGAGTGTTTTCAGCTTTTGAGGGCTTCTGGCAAAGATTTGGGGTTGCACCCAACTTGAAGGGGAACCACTGAAATGAATGTACCTTAGTTAGCTGTGCTCATTTGTGGCAGTGAGTCTACTCTTGAGTCAAACCTACAACCCTCGGCCAGGTATTTCACAGCCAAAATGAGGAATTGAGGCTGCCTCCACGCTGGGAATTTACTGTGGACTAGCTGTGCTTTGTTCACTCACATTTTGTGGGGCGTCTGCACAGTTTCATGAGCAAAACGTATCCTGTTTCCCTTGTTTGGCTTCTCTCCCTCCCCCCAAACCTGCAACAGAAACCCAACTTTTTAAAAATGCAGCGGAATTTCCCCTGACGGCGCTGCTATTCTGGCCAATCACATTGCTGTAGCCGTTTTCGAGGTTGTGCCCTCTAGCCACTTCCTTCTCTATGGTCTGCCACTAGGGTTGCCAGACTCAATAGCGGACAGGACTTCTGTGCCTTTAATTGCCCTGTTCTCTTTTGAGTCTGGAAACCTTAAAGAGAAACCAGCAGACCCTTTGCTTGGAAATTAAACAAAGGGTCTGCTGGTTTCTCTTTAAGGTTTCCAGACTCAAAAGAGAGCAGGGCAATTAAAGGCACAGAAGTCCTGTCCTCTATTGAGTCTGGCAACCCTATCTGCCCAGGGAGGCTGAGAATGTCCCCTGCCTGAAGACTCTGTAGAAGGTGCCCCTCAGGGTAGGTGGAAATGGAAGGGATATTTCACTGACTCTTTCGTTTGTTTGTTTTGCTGTCTGGGCAGGTAACAGAAATGCCTCCAAGTGCCTACAGAGGGAGCTACTTGCCTGAGAAAAAAGTAGCCAAAGTTTTCACGGGTCTGCGGTAAGGGGGCTCTTATGAAGAATGGGCCCCTTTCTGGAATCCAGTTCCTTAGCTGGCTGACTTTTCACTTCTCTCTCTCTTTTTTGATCGTGGGGGTGTTGCGAAGATACTTCCCAGCTTCCACTTTTAATTCTTCTCCTCTAAGGCTTGTTTTAGTGCTTTCGTTTTCTTTTAAGAGACTTGGAGAATTCTCAAATCTTTAGCAAGAGCTTCTTTTCAGGAAGGGATTTGACCGTTGCAAATTCACTCCAAAGAGAGGAAGTGCTCCAGATTTTAGGTTTTGCATGGTTGGGTGATTTACAGCAGCTGGTGTGTTCCCAGCACCCTCCAGGTGTTTTGGACTGACTACAACTCCCATCAGCCCCAGCCAGCATGCCAGAACATTGGCTCTCCCACGCAAAGAGGTGGGTTTTTCTTTCAAAGTGTGCTCGCTTCAGAAATTTCCTACAGGACAAAGAAGAGAGGAAGAGTCTGCGATTCGCTGTGGAGCTTTCCTGTGCAAATAGATTTGACCCGTGAGACTCCCTGGACTTTTATCTTTCCAGAGGACTGTGAACACTGTTTAAAAAGACCGTGTTTCCTGTTGGAATTGTCATAATTATGCTCTGGAGTTTTGTGTGGGTTTTTTTTGGGGGGGTTGTTTTTTTTTAATATATAAAACAAGTAGACCGAGACTAACTTTGAGCTGCTACCTTAAGTTTTTCGGTTTTTCTTCCCCCCCCCCTTTTTTAAAGAAATGAATAAAGTAGCTACCAGTAGTTTAAGAACTACGAATCCTTTGTTTGTTTGTTTGTTTGTTTGTTTGTTTGTTTGTTGTTGCTGTTGTTTTAATTTCGATTCATGCATCTCTTCCCATGAGGCATCCCGGAGCGATTTGCGATAGAAAACATATTTAAAAACATTTATATAGATAGTTTAAATTTTTTTTATATTTTTTAAAAAACAAGTTTAAAGCAACAAAAGCCCATATATAAAATCAAATTTCAAAACCAAGACAGGATCTTTATCTGCTGGGATAAAGATTTAGAAGGCTCCTTGAAAGAGGAATATTTAGCAGGAACTCATTTAGCTAGAGCTGGCATGAGTCTGAATGCCAGGTGCTGGGAACCACTCTGGCCGGGAGGGTACTCTTGGACTCATAACCTGCTTGTGGGCATCCCATAATAGGCATCTGGTTGGCCACTGTGAAGACCGAGTGCTGGTCTAGGTGCGTTCTGTTATGGTGGCAACAATTCTGATATGCTCCTACATTGGCCAACTTTATTGGGCCTTCCAACTGTCAACAGCTGCTTTCCCCGGAATCTTCCAGCTTCCTTCCTCTGATTGGCTCTTGCCATACCGCCTGCCTTTTGATGACCTCCTTTCAAGGGAAAACAGAGCTTGGCTGATTTCCCCCTGCTCTACTTGCCAGGGCAAAAAGCTGCGGTAAGTTTATGTGCCTCTGCAGGAACGCACCGGGTGTGTGGGGTGACTCCCTATGGAGGGGCTTCACCACTACCCACTTCTGGGACTCTTGATCCAATTGACCGCCCTGAGAGAGAACGGCTGAAGTTCCAGCTTTCGACTTTGCTTCCATCTGGGAGTAGGGGAACCAGCCCCCCTCCAGATGTTGTGGGACTACAACTACTACCGTCTCTACCAACAGCTGGGATGGATGGCAATTGGGAGTCCAACAATGTTTGGAAGTTCCCTCATCCCCATTTTAATCTGTTTTGCGGCCAGAGCAGCCACTCATGCAGAGACATGGCAGGGAGTCTCCTTTTCAGATGGTGCTCCTGCGGGCTTTTCAGGTATTGATGGACTACAAATCCCACCATCCCTGATCCCTAATCAGTCTTAATAAAAGTGTTTGGGAGATTGTAGCTCTGGAAGGGTTGTCTCCTAACAACTCTCAGCACCCTTACCAAACTGCAGCACCCAGGACAACAATTGTTGATTTCAGAAAACTTTTTTAAAGAAAGTTTTTATTAAATACTTTGTGTTACAAAACAAATAAACAGGGAAAAGCACGTCTGTGTCCCCACTATCAATTCAGAGTCCTTTTCACAGTTCTTTTATATGTAGAGGTAGACCCTTTTGTCGTAGACATCTTGTAGTTGGGGAGGGAGAGAGATGGGTTTTTTGTTATGATGATGATATAAGAATAATAATTAATAATAATTTATTATTTATACCCCGCCCATCTGGCTGGGTTTCCCCAGCCGCTCTGGGCAGCTCCCAACAGAATATAATAATAAAAAAGCGATAAAATATCAAACATTACAAACTTCCCTAAACAGGGCTGCCTTCAGATGTCTTCTAAATGTCAGATAGTTGTTTGTTTCCTTGACATCTGATGGGAGGGTGTTCCACAGGGCAGGCGCCACTACAGAGAAGGCCCTCTGCCTGGTTCCCTGTAACCTCACTTCTCGCAATGAGGGAACCGCCAGAACGCCCTCAGCACTGGATCTCTGTGTCCGGGCTGAACGATGGGGGTGGAGACGCTCCTTCAGGTATACTGGGCCGAGGCCGTTTTGTTCTTTTGTTCTGTTGCATAGTGTTAGTGTAGGGATTTGTGTCAGCATCACACAGGTAGGTCCTTTGTTACAAACAAGCTGCACTGCAATCATCTGAATGCAAACCAACCAAGCTCTGGATCCCTTAATCTCTTGCAATGTCAATAAAAACAAACAGCAAACTGTGTAAATAAAGCATTGCAAAAACACACGGTTGCATGTAAAAATGTTACATTAATACAGAGTTACCAATATATAGAAGTCAACATCGGTTCATTTTCCTTCCGACACACCCTCCCTCTCAGAGTCTGTGTTTTCTCCCCAGGGTCCAAACAAACTCTCAGCTCACCCACAAAAGTCTCACAACCAAAAGAGTTCCTGGAAACAGTAAATGTCGCCTTAAGTCTCTCATTGTAGGATGGCTTTTTATGAGCAGGCCCATGTTACCTCCCTAGGGTGCTACAGCTGTGTCCCATTCAGCTGCCCTCTCCCCACTCAGTTCCAGGTACAACAGGTTTGTTGATTTTCCAAGGGGGTCCAGAGGATGGGGAAATGCCCCCCTTCCACTCACAGCTCTTCACCCTCTGTCCTCTCCTCCCACTCCTCTAGTTGAACGCCCAAATTCTTCTTTCTCCTTACAGCTCCCTGCCTATTTTTCACGCATACCCAAGGAACTATGGAAACTTCGAATCCCCCAGTTGCCAAACACAGGAAAAAGGTGAGTTCCGATACATTCTGGCTCCCCCAGTGAGATTCAAATCAAAATCAGCCACAAATAGAAGTTCTAAAGCTGGGCAAAGCAAACGGGGCTACAACTCCCCACTGTCCCTCTTCATTGGCCATGCTGGCTGGGACTGATGCAAGTTCGAGTCCAGCGACAACTGGAGGCCGCCATCTTAGACAGTCAGTGTGGTACAGTGGTGAGAGTGTCCAAGGAAGACCTGGGAGACTAAGGTTCAAATCCCCACTTGGCCATGAAGCTAAGAAGAAGAGACCACCCAAGCAGCCACTTATGCAGAGATGCAGCAGGTGGCCTCCTACCTTGATGGTGTCCCAGCTCCCAGGCACATTTAGTCCAGGGATGGGCAGCCTGTGGATTTCCATATGTTGTTGGACTACAAACTCCCATCATCCCTGACCGTTGGCTGGGCTGTTTTGGGCAGATGGAATTTGAAATCCAACCAGATCTGGAGAACTGGAAGCATGGTTTGTTTCTGCCTTTACAGTCGCCTCTGCTTCCTTGGGGACCCAGGTGGCGCTGTGGTTAAACCACTGAGCCTAGGGCTTGCTGATCAGAAGGTCGGCGGTTCGAATCCCTGTGATGGGGTGAGCTCCCGTTGCTCGGTCCCAGCTCCTGCCAACCTAGCAGTTCGAAAGCACGTCAAAATGCAAGTAGATAAATAGGAACCGCTACAGCGGGAAGGTAAACGGTGTTTCCATGTGCTGCTCTGGTTTGCCAGAAGCGGCTCTGTCATGCTGGCCACATGACCTGGAAGCTATACGCCGGCTCCCTCGACCAATAATGCGAGATGAGCGCGCAACCCCAGAGTCGGTCACGACTGGACCTAATGGTCAGGGGTCCCTTTACCTTTACCTTTACCTGCTTCCTTGCAGTTGGATTTATCCCTAATAGTTAGTTAGTTAGTTAGTTAGTTAGTTAGTTAGTTACCGCCCATCTAACTGGACGGCCATTCTGGGTGGCTTCCAACAAATTAAAAAGTGAGGCATCAAACATTAAAAACTTTCCTATAAAGGGACAGCCTTCAGATGTCTTCTAAAAGTCAGATAGTTTTTTCTTTCCTTGACATCTGATGGGAGGCATGACTACTGAGAAGTCCCTCTGTCTGGTTCCATGTAACCTCACTTTTCTCAGTGAGGGAACTGCCGGAAGGTCCTCGGAGCTGGACCTCAGCTGAATGATGGGGGTGGAGACTCGTCCTTCAGGTATGCAGGGCCAAAGCCATTCAGGGCTTTAAAGGTCAGCACCAACCCTTTGAATTGTGCTCAGAAACGTTTCCCAGGAAGGGGAGGGCTCTTCACCGATAGGGGAGGTGCTGGAGTCACCCCAATGGCTTGCGAAGTTGTGCTCAGGGTTACTGGTGCTGTGGGATGTAGCACTCACCTGAAACACACACACACCGGTCCTACAATTGCATGCAAATTGCTGCCTCCCAGCCTGTCCGGACTGTAGGTCCTGCTCACTGAATCAGGACAACTGTGCCTGCAAATTCTGCCTCCTAACATGGCCTGGGGATCGTGGCAGGCCACATTTGGCCACTGGCTGAGAGAGGCAGTGACGGGCCCAAGTTTGCCCCAGTAAACGTCAAAGCTGAGCAGGGGATTCAAATCCTGGTATCCCAAGACCTAGACCGATATGCTAACCACTACACCGCACTCTCTCTTGAGTGTCTGGCCATGCTTCATTTTATGGGTAGGGCTGGGTTTTCACTAGTAGGTGTCTCTAACACACATGCACAGTGTACAACCAGCAACACTGTCTACTGTTCTTTCCTATAGAGACTGACACCCGGACTTCTAATTGCTACAATGATTCCCTGCATTGGATCTTTGCAATTGGGATACACCTACTGGGTTGTCCTCAACCCAGAGACGGTAAGCCAGCCCTATCATATGTGGGACTACTTAGAATCATAGAACTGTAAGAGTTGGAAGGGAACCCCAAGAGTCATCTAGTCCAACCCCCTGCAATGCAGGGATCTACATAGGGCAGGAGTGGGTCAATGCATTTGCTTGGAAAAGCCGTAGCTCAGCAGCGGAGGATCTGCTTTGCATGCAGGAGTCTCCTGGTTCAAAACCCATAACAGCCCCAAGCAGGGCTGGGAAAGATCAGAACCTGAAACCTCAAAGAGCAGCTGCCAGTCAGTGCAGACACTACTAGGCTAGATGGGGGGGGGGATGCTTCTGCTGGTTCTACCAGGGACTTAGGTGGTGTCATGGGCTGTTTGGACACAGAGGATTGGTGGAGGGCACCAGCTGGGGAGCCCCCAATGGAAGAAAGTGGTGGATGACAAAGAATGGTCAGAGGAAGAAGACTGGGAAAAGGAGGTATCAGAAGCTGAAGAGGTATGGTAGCATGGTTCAGTGAGCAGGGGGAGTCTGTGGGCCATAGCTCAGTACAGTGGAACCTCAGTTTATGAACACCTCGGTTTACGAATTTTCAGTTTATGAACGCCGCGGACCCATCTGGAACGGATTAATTCACTTTCCATTACTTTCAATGGGAAAGTTCGCTTCAGTTTATGAACGCTTCAGTTTAAGTACTCCGTGGACCGTCTGGAGCAGATTAATCTACTTTCCATTACTTTCAATGGGAAAGTTCGCTTCAATTTATGAACGTTTCAGTTTATGAACAGACTTCCGGAACCAATTGTGTTCATAAACCGAGGTACCACTGTATTAGAGGGCAAATGTTGCATGTGGGGTGGTCCCAGGGGCAATCCAAAGCATTTCTAGTAACTGGTTTTTTTCTGAGGGAGAGGGAACTCTGGCAGCAGGTGATGGCAAAGACCTCTGCTTCTCTGGGAAACTGCTGCCATTCAGAGTACAGTGGTGCCTTGGTTCTCAAACTTAATCCGTTCCAGAAGTCCGTTCCAAAACCGAAGCATTCCAAAACCATTAGAAAGTAATGCAAAATGGATTAATCGGTTCCAGACTTTTAAAAACAACCCCCAAAACAGCAATTTAACATGAATTTTGCTATCTCGTGAGACCATTGATCCATAGAATGAAAACAATAAACAATGCACTGCAGTCACACAATCAATCAATCAATCAGTAGCTGAACTGGGTTCCACACAGTCACAAAAACAAAACGAAAAGAGCTGCAAAAACAAAAATTCAAAATGAATAGCAAAAACAGACAAACCTCATCGTAACGCTCAAAACGGAAGTGTGGCACTCAAATCAGAAGCGTAACACTCAAAACAGAGCATGTTCGGCTTCCGAAAAAAAGTTCGCAAACTTGAACGCTTACATCCGGGTTTGCAATGTTTGGGTTCCAAGTTGTTTGAGTACCAAGGCGTTTGAGAACCAAGGTCCCACTGTAGGTGTTACTGAGCTGGATGAACAAATGTTCCTGGGTGGTATAAGTTAGTTTCCTGTGTCTCAGATCCTGTGTGCTCGTCCCACTCTCTTTCATCTGATGTCTCTCTTCCATCTTAGGTCTCACATATAATTTCCAACATAACGGATGAGACCACAAGGATGGACATCAGAATCAAAGAGCCTCCGAATGGCCAGGTGGCCTTTAATGCTATGATCTTCCCAATTGGAGGCCTCATTGGGTCGCTGATGCTCGGCACCATGGTGGATAACTGCGGCAGGTACAGAGAGAATAGGGTGATGGAGAACAGTAGGCACAGCAAGAGGTGTTGGGGGTGGGGACCCACATCCCCCACTGACCTCTAGTAAAGCTATGTGTTGGGTCATTGCCTTAGAAACCTGGGAAAACACAGCACAAAGCAATACGGAGAAATAAATAAACGCGGCTCACATGGCTCATATGCGGTTATATAGAACTTGTATAAAAGAAATATAGCCTTTACATAATATGTGCAATACCCAAAACCATGCTCAATATGGGACGTCTCAAAACCAAATTTCCATCCAAATGTTCCTTCATTCAATACAGAGAACAGAATCTCTGCAAATATACTTGTTGCTAAAGGATAATCCGCAGGCAGGATAGAATCATAGAACTATAGAGCTGGAAGGGACCCCAAGAGTCATCCAACCCCCAACCCCAACCCCATGCAGGAATATACATAGAGCAGGGTTGGGAAAGTTGTAGCTCAGCGGCAGAGAATCCGCTTTGCATGCAGGAGTTTCTTGCTCTCAATCACTCAAACCACAGTGGTAGTGCCCCAGCTGTGTGAAATCCCTTGTGGGGCTCAGAAGACAACAGAATCACGGGGTGAAAAATCTCTGTTTCAAACGTCTTCCTGTGGTCGGCCTGGAATGGAGTGATAAGACGGGAAAACCCCTGCTGAAGGAGATACATTGGCTCCATACACTTGCTCATTCTATAAGGGCTGATGGCACGTGGTGGAATACACATGTCCTATTTTTTACATTTTGTCTTTGGGAAGTTCTACTATATATAGTAATTGCTTAGAAACATAGGGAGCTGCCTCGGGCTGTTTCAGACTGTTGGTCCATCTGAATCAGCAGACAATCAGTATTGTCTACACTGACTGACAGCAGCACTTCAGGGCCTTGTGACAACTCCGCAGCTGCCCTCCCTCCTCTACTCTTTTTGTTGCTCGGGGCCTGCTCATTGGCATCTCCTCCTCACCCCCTTTTTGCTGTCTTTTCAGGAGACGTTCCTTGATGCTTAATAATGCTGTGGCTGCCGTCGCCTGTGGATTAATGGGTGGCTCCAATGCAGGGAAATTCCAGGACTTTGGCATTTTTGCTCGCTTCCTCGTCGGGGTATCTTCAGGTGGGGGAAAAAAGTGCCCCGCATGTAGTCTTTGAATTGCCTTTTAACAAAACCAAGCCAAACAAAAGCAGAAAGCTGCCTTGAACCCATGTCTGTGGGTGGAAGCTTTGGCTCCTGAACCCAGATGACTAGGCTGCTTATCAGCAGTAAAAAGTTAGGGAGCCGTGCACAAAGTTAATCCTACTCAGAGTAGACCCATTGAAAATAATAGGCATGACTAACTTAGGGCTGAGTTGGGTCCCATTTGCAATGTACGTTAAAAGCAGTATCATACCACTTTAAATCCCCAATAGGGGATTCTGTTTCAACTTTTAAATGCCTTCTGAGAATTTTTCTATTTTGCCAGATTTAGGCAGGCAATTAAGAATATATCTTTCCATAATAGTTAGTTGACAGTCTCAGATTTTAAAGTTTTAAGGTGTTGTTGTTATATAGTACGATTGCATCTGGCGCAGGGGTGATGTTCTGGGGATCACATTTGCACAAAAAAACATGTACTCAAACCACTCCCTTTGGAACCAGCCCCATGCATCCATCCTTACTTTCCAAGCAGGGCAGAGAGCTTTTGAGCCCTCCGCGTTGCTTACTGGTCTCTCTCTTGGGCTCTGGGATGCTGTCATCAGATCTCGTGGGACGGGTTCCCACAAATCTTGCAAGGGCACCCCAGAGCCTGGTAAACAAGACGGAGAGCTGAAAAGCTCTTTCTGCACTGGGAGAATCTGGTGCCAAAAGAGCTTTTAAGCTTTCCTGGGAGCTGTTTTGAGGGCGGTCTGCTCCCATCTCCTTTCCTTCTTTCCCCGCCATAATAATAATAATAGTAATAATAATAATAATAACAATAATTTATTATTATTTATACCCCTCTGGGCGGCTTCCAACACAATGTTAAAAACACGATAAAACATCAAACATTAAAAACTTCCCTAAACAGGGTTGCCTTCAGATGCCTTCTAAAAGTCAGATAGTTGTTTATTTCTTTGACATTTGATGGGAGGGCGTTCCACAGGGCGGGTGCCACTACAGAGAAGGCCCTCTGCGTGGTTCCCTGCAGGATAATTTTTTTCCCATTTGTCTCTCCAGCTTTGACCCGTGCAACTTCTCGTTTTCTTGCTGTGGATCATTTTTATTTATTTATTTTACTTCCCCCCCCCCTGTTTAGTGCTCCTACAAAAAAAAAAGGTGATGAAGTGATATAGGTGCAAAATTTGTGCGTGTCCCTGCTTGTTTGTGATGGTTCCAATCACAACTTTATTTTCTGTCTTTAATAATAAGTATTCAATAATACACATTGGAAGGATACCGTTTCCTTTTGCGTATGCCAAATGATTGGGAGGCATAATGGCAAAGGTTTGCTCAGAGCAAACCCACTGAAATTAACAGAGTTAGTTGTGTGCATTAGTCTGTTCACAGCAGGATTAATAGTGGTTGCAGCCGTATGCCACAAATGATGATGTAACGCCATGGAAGAGGTCCCTCTGCCAATTGTGCCTGTGACCCTTTGATTATCATTTAACCAGGCTTGTTTTCCACTATGATCCCGTTATATGTTGGCGAACTCGCCCCCGTAAGCCTGAGGGGGGCCTTCACGATTATGTACATACTGTTCTTCACCGTGGGTATCCTCTTGGCTCAGATCCTCAGCAATCCCAACATCCTTGGGAACAAGAAACGTAAGTTGGAGAAAAGAGGTCGGGGTCAGGGATGCGGGTGACGCTGTGGTCTAAACCAGTGCTCCCCAACCTTTTTTTATCGCCGCGGACCAGTCAACGTTTGATAATTTTACCGCGGCCCACTGAGGAGGGGACGTTGATTGTTTATATTTTATTTAGATTGTTTTGATTTAATAATTTTAATTTAATTGTATTTAAACATACCTTCAAAATAAAATACGGTTACACCAAAAAATGAATATAAAGTGATTTAACATTTTAACTCACTAGAACGCTAAATGAATGAGAACCCTGAGCTTGTTTCTTTGCAACGAGATGGTTCCATCTGGGGGTAATAGGAGACAGTGACACCCGAAGTGTGTTGCTTATGTCCCGTTTATTCCGTTGTTTTGTTTTGGTTGCTGTCAATGCAGAAAACCCCGCTTCACACAGGTAGGTTGTCGGAAATGGCAATAGGGATTTAAGTGTTGGGGTAGCCTATCTCCGCCCCGGGATAGAGCAAGCGGCGGGTGGGAAGAGGCTGTGCCTCCCCTCCGGGGCTGCCTTCCTTCCTTCCTTCCTTCCTTCCTTCCTTCCTTCCTTCCTTCCTTCCTTCCTTCCTTCCTTCCTTCCGTGAGTTCCTCCAGTTTAAAGCAAGCAAAGCGAGAGCATGGCTCAGCCCCGGATAAGCTGTCGCTTTTGCCCCCATCCCACCCACCTCTGTCCACCATAGAAACTGCCCACCCTGAAACTACCCACCCCTGAAAACTTCCCAGAATCTGCCCCCTTTCCCCCTTAATTCCTCCCTCAATATGCACCCTCCCCTGAGCCCTCCCTGTAAGAGACTCAAGTATATACGGTAATTTAATTTAATGTTCCTTGGGCGGCCCGGTACCATTTGATTCACGGACCGGTACCGGTCCATGGTCCGGTGGTTAAGGACCCCTGGTCTAAAACACTGAGCCAATTGGACTTGCCAATCAGAAGGTTGGCGATTCGAATCTGTGCGATGGGGTGAGCTCCCTTTGCTCTGTCCCAGCTTCTGCCAACCTGGCAGTTTGAAAGTATGCCAGTGCAAGTAGATAAGTAGGTACCACTGTGTCGGGAAGGTAAACGGCATTTCTGTGCGCTCTGGCTTTCATCACGGTGTTCCGATGCGCCAGAAGCGGTTTAGTCATGCTGGCCACATGACCCAGAAAGCTGTCTGTGGACAAACGCTGGCTCCCTCGGCCTGAAAGCGAGATGAGTGCCGCAACCCCATAGTCGCCTTGGACTGGGCTTAACCGTCCAGGGGTCCTTTACCTTTTACATCCTTTCACATGTAGGCAAACTAGGCATGGCATCCCACTTCATAATTAAGATGAGCCAATTTTAAACATCTTTTAAATCTCACCATGTATCATTTCTCCTAATACCCTTGCTTTCTTGCAAGTCCACCGCATATAGATATATAAAATCCATCTACATTCTTTACACTTTCAGCAATTGTTAGGAACCTTCTTATATATTTTAGATAATTTGTTAAAATGAGTATACCAAAAAAGAAGCCAGAAGCATTTTTCTGCGAGGGGCATAAATCCCAAAAGAAAATGTTAAAGTTGTTTATGTATGTAACAACAACAGCTTTATGTGCAGAAATGGAAGGAAGGAAGAAGTTCCCAGCAAAGAAGAATGAATAAGTGAGATAATGGACTATGCAGAACTGGCAAAATTAACAGCAAAACTAAGAGAATCTCACGATGATTGTTTTATGGAAGTATGGTGAACTCACGAGCGGGATGTAGGCTATGAGCAACAGAAGTAATTAGATTATAATATAGAAGATAGGGTGCAGCAAAAGTGGAGAAACCACAACTCGATGGGAAGTGGGTTGGGAAGTAAAAAAAATAATAAGAGAAAAGATGAAATTTTGTTTTGATTGTATATGTTTAAAATGTTGAAACTTAATAAAACGTAATTGGGGGGGGGGACCCATAACAAGAGCCTTCTGGAGCAGGCCAGTTGCCACCGATAGCCCTTTCCTCCACGAGCTTATCCCATGCTCTTTAAAAGCCATCTAAGTTGGTTGCATAGCTGTCAAGCTTTCCCTTTTCTCGTGAGGAAGCCTATTCAGCATAAGGCAATTTCCCTTAAAAAAGGGAGAACTTGATAGCTATATTTGGTGGCCACCCTGGGCTCTTGCGGGAGTGAGCTCCACAGTTCAGCTCTGTTGCTGCATGAAGCATCCCCTTCTTTACTCTGCCCTGAATCTTCCAGCATTCAGTTTTGTGAGATGTGTCTTGGTCCTAGCGTTAGGAGAGGGGGGGGGAAAGTGCTCCCCTCTCCCCTGCCTCCACTCTATGCTTCACTTTGTGAACGTACCTTGCCGCGACTTATTCACCTGTCTCGTTTTCTTAGATCTGCCAGTGATGCTGGGCCTGACCGGGATAGTTGCTTTCTTCAACATCCCGCTCCTGTTCCTGTGCCCTGACAGTCCTCGTTACCTGTTGATTCAGAAGAACAACGAAGAAAAAGCGAGGAGAGGTAGGCTGGCCTTGTAGCTTTGTATGCAAGAGGCCCCCAGGCCCAATCCCTGGTTCCCAGTGGCAGAGCTTCATGCTCCGGCACCGGGGGCGGAGAGCAGGCGGGGGTGTGGTGCACGTCCTGGGGGCGTGGTGCCCAGCGCTGGGGGGGCAGCCCCAATGGCACCCCACCAGGATCGTGGTGCCAGGGGCGGTGCGCTCCCCCTGCCCTCCTCTTCCTCCGCCAGTGCTGATGTCTCCAGGTAAGGCTGCGAGGAGGTGGGAAGTGATATCGGGATTGACAGGGAGGCGTTTGCACCTCCCGCCCGTCAAAGCTTGCTTGGGCTGTGACTGATGTCAGACCCTCCAAGTGTCCTTATTTTCCAGTCCCTGGGTTACAGAAGCCTGGGACTGGAAACTGACTGGTTTCTGATTTGATCCTGGAATGTCCCACTTTCTCATAGGACGTCCCTATTTATCGTCAGATAAATATTGGAGGGTATGGTAGGGTGTCCCTATTTTCATCGGAGAAATGTTGGAAGGTTATGGAGTCACACAACCCTCGAGCGAAGGAGATAAGTAGCTATACAACCTTTAGAAGACACCTGAAGGCAGTTTTATTACCGTATGTTTTTATCTATGTCGGAAGTCTCCCAGAGCAGCTGGGACAACCCAGTCAGATGGGTGGGGTATAAATAATAAAAGTATTATTATGGAAGAAGGTGTCTCTATTTTCATCGGAGAAATGTTGGAGGGTATGTGATGTTTAAGCCCTAGTCTGGACTGTGCGTAGTGCTTGAACATTCTTTCTTCCTCAGATATTCTCTCTTTCTTTCTCTCCCCCCTCCCCCCTCTCCCTCACCACCCAGCCTTGAGAATGCTCAGGAACAAGGTTGACGTGGAAAATGAGATCGAGGAGCTCCAAAAGGAGGCGAAGTATGAGATACACGAAAAGAGCATGACGATATATTCGCTTCTAAAAAACCATAGTCTCCGTCGCCAAGTCATCACCGTCGTCATCTTGCTGGGGGGCCAGCAATTTTCCGGCATAATTGGGGTGAGGAAGCCAACATTCCAAGTGGCTCAGGAGCTGTGAGAGAAGAAGGGATGAGGAACCTTTCTCTGCCGGGAGGGGGCATGTTCCCTTCCCAGAAAGTGCCCAAGGGTCACATGATGTTGGTGAAACTCTTTGGCTCCTGTAATGTGGGGAGAGGGAGACCCCCTATTTTTTTCAACTGGTGAATGAAGGAAGGAAAGGGCTAAGGAAAGGAAGACCAGAAGGAAAGAGGACTGAGGCTTTTACGTCCTTCAGCAGTGAAATGATATAGTAAAGCTGGACCCACAGTTGTGGCCAAAATTGGCAAATTTCAGGGAAGCCAGATAATCTCCAGGGGAGAAGTGATATTCTTTAATGGTTCATAATGGATATATTTCTCAAAGCTCCTCTCGAACCATTGAGGAATTTCACTTATGTTTGTCAGAAAAACATCCTCTGAGAAGTTTTGCTCTACAATCAGCATTCAGAGGCTGTAACACCAGGTTGCTGATTCGTGTGTGTGTGTGCACCCACTTCCACACAAGGAATTCCAGAACATTCTCCCAGGTGAAGCAGGTGGGGAACTGAATCCAGCAATTTTGACACCCCCAGCTCTCGCAGGCCAAGTTTGACAGGGTGGGGGCAATTGCCTCATGTCACGTGAGGCAACCCTGTGTTGCCGTTTGTAGCCAGGCATTTTAACTGAATTCCGGTTTTGTCGTTTTAACCGATTTTTATTTTGTTACCATGTACACCTCTGAGGAAAGGATGAAATTAAATGTGAGTGTATTGCCTAGAATAGAATGCATAAATACATATCCTCCTTCATTGGAGGCATTGAAACAGAGCTTGAATGGCCACTTGCCATGGGTTTGTTAGCCGCGATTCCTCCAATTCTTTGGCTTTATGATTCTAAAATACATTAAGGGCAACTCTCGTCAGCGAAGGGTTGTTTGGGGTGGTTTCTATTTGATTTCATTTTGCTTTTTCCTCTTTCCGGAAAATTCCCGGTAGCCGGCAGCTTCTTCCCCAGCTGATGTCTTTGTTTGCTGTGATCTGCTTGCAGTGCTACTTCTACTTAGAGAAAATCTACAGGTCGCTTCTAAGCGAAGAGAGCCATATATTTTATATGAATTTGAGTGTGACGTCTTGGCTCTTGGTCGTGGCCTCCATAATGGTAAGCCATCCCCTCCCTCTCTCCTTCCCTTTCAAATCTGCAAACTCAATCCCAGAGAGACCTGCATTTGGCCTATAGTTTCCCCACCCTACCACTTAAAGAGAGCGAGGTTACACGATGTTTTGGCTACAACTCCCATGGTCCCTAGCTAACAGGACCAGTGGTCAGGGATGATGGGAATTGTAGTCCAAAACATCTGGAGGGCCGAAGTTTGGGGATGCTTGGTCAAGCAGTATGTAAATTTTCTTAAATAAACTATAAACACTTGTAAGAAATCGATCTCTTAGCATGGCAGCACCTATGCTACTGACGTTTTCTCTCGATTTTAGTAATATTTTGGATTGTTTTTTTTTAAAAAAACATGTTTTATTGATAATTTTTAATATTTCCTGGGAACTAAGAGGCTTCATGACAATCAAGTAGGATATAATTTTTGTTAAATGAATACACACAGGTATTTGCATGCATTTAGGAAGTTTGTCTTGAGGAAGACTGCCCAGTTCCTTACTTGTTTGGAGAGAGGGAGTGGGGAGATTTTTGGATTTAAAATGTTCCCATATTGTCAGCTCGTTATGCGAACACTAGCCTAATGAATGATTTCCTGGGAATGCCTTACGTCCAGTAAGCAGGACCTGCGTGTAAAATCAATAAAACAGCTGTAGCTCTGCAACACGAAGCTGTTGGCATGTGATCAAAGGCTTCCTTTCTCTCTCACCCCCCCCCCCGCCTTCATATTCCCTAGATATGTTTAGTTGACTATGTGGGGCGGAGGTTTCTCCTACTTCTGGGATTTCTGATCTGTAGCGTTGCCTGTGTCCTGCTAACCTTGACCCTCGAACTTCAGGTGAGTAAATCGTGACGGGCAGAATGCGGAGCTGAACGTCGCTCATTAAAATTAGCTATTCTGCTTTGTTTAGGCCATTATTATAATTCTAAATATTATTATTGTGGTGGTGGTGATGATGATGATGATGATAATAATAATAATACGCATTCTAACCTGACCTTCACTATAAACAACTCAGGCCCTCAATACCTGAGAGACCTCTTCCTTCCCAGAATCCTCTTGGATTCTGAGATTTCAGAAGCGCTCTTGATAGTTCCTCCACCCTCAGAGCTGCAGGGTGGTGGTAGCGGCGGCCGAGGAGAGAGCTTTCTCTACGGTGGCCCCTAAGTTGCGTGTGGAGACCCTTTAACCTAGGCCTAGAAATAAATTTAGTAGAAATTGGAGTTCTTGGTAAAGTCCAGAAATAAACAGTAAATTGCAAGAACTCAGGCCAGAAGAAAAATGTATTTCAAATATATCTTCACAAGGTTTTCTTTGTGTGATGAAGAGTTCAAACAGGAATCAATCCCATGATGAGTTCAAATATTTGAACTCTTCATCACACAAATAAAACCTTGTGAAGATATATTTGAAATACATTTTTCTTCTGGCCTGAGTTCTTGCAATTTACATGCTTCTTCTTCTTCTTTGGCGTTCACTCACAGCCGAATAAGATGAACACGTTTTTAACAGAGAGTCTGTAAGTGACTGTGGAGGCCAATTCTGGGTCCGCACATCCTTCCACAAGTGGGGACATAGGTTTCCGGGTGGGAGTTGATCATGCACAGCTTCACAAAGTAAGGTTTGCTGGAAATACAGCTGGTCCCCCTAGAAAACAAGAGATATCGATGCTGATCACATTTTTACTTTTATAAACTTGTTATATAATTCCTGTTATACCATAAGTGTGGATTGTGTTACTGATGTCTCTGACCCCTCTCTTTATCTCTGCTTTGAGGTTTCATGCCTGTTTTCCATGATGATTTTGTACTAAGTTTGATTTTATTTTCATTATTGCATTTATATGCCACCTTTTTTCTTCAAGGAGTTCCTGCTTCTTCCTCCCTCCTTATAGACTAGGTTTGAGAGGCAGTGACTTTGTCCAAGTTCACCCAGCAAGCTTCATGGTCAATTGGGGGATTTGAACCCTGGTCTCCCAGGTCCTAAGGATGACACTCTAACCCATGCATCCCCAAACTTTGGCCCTCCAGATGTTTTGGACTACAATTCCCATCATCCCTGACCACTGGTCCTGTTAGCTAGGGATCATGGGAGTTGTAGGCCAAAACATCTGGAGGGCCAAAGTTTGGGGATGCCTGCTCTAACCACTAAACCACACTGGCACTCTGATTTTGCATTTTAATAAAATTGTGGCTGTGTTGGCTGCCCTGGGATCCTCTGAGAGAAGAGCAGGATATCAATTCAATAAATAATAAGGTCCCAGCTATGGATGCGGGAGAAAACTCCATTCAGTTTGCTTTCAAGGGGAAATCTAACCAATCTGTGCTTTCCATAGCAATTCACAAATGGAGGCAAAATTCACCCTGCAAAGGAGTTCAAAGAATGTACTCAGAGACATGTATATGGGAAGTTATGTGTGTGTACAAAGATTCCTATATTGTCCAAGTCAAAGGGTATGGTGATTCCCCACCCCTGCTTTAAAACGAGAGGCAACCGCGCTCATGCACAACTCTCTTTCTCCAACAGATCATGGAGTCACGGGTTATTTACTTAAGCGCTGTTTTCATCATTGCCATGCTCACTGGATACATGCTTGGGCCAGGTAAGTGCTCAAGCGACACACAAAACTTATTTGAGGTGGGTGAAGAACACGGGCCTTTTCTGCGGCGGTTCCCCAGGGCCAGGGCGGGAGAGTGCTAGAGCCCTGTCTAGTCATGTTGTATGGGATCAATTCCAATCTGTTACCTCCGAGGATGTGGACAGGCTGCTTGGACGAGTGAAACCGACCACCTGTCTCCTTGATCCTTGCCCATCCTGGCTAATAAAAGCGAGCCGGGAAGGGCTGGGCGATGGGCTCCGCAGGGTGACGAATGCTTCCCTCTACGAGGGAGCCTCCCCAGACCCACTGAAAGAGGCGGTCATTAAACCGCTTCTTAAAAAAACCACATAACACCGGTCCTGAGAGATCTACACTGGCTCCCAGTACGTTTCCGAGCACAATTCAAAGTGTTGGTACTGACCTTTAAAGCCCTAAACAGCCTCGGTCCTGTATACCTGAAGGAGCGTCTCCACCCCCACCATTCAGCCCGGACACTGAGATCCAGCACCGAGGGCCTTCTGGCGGTTCCCTCATTGCGAGAAGTGAGGTTACAGGGAACCAGACAGAGGGCCTTCTCGGTAGTGGCACCCGTCCTGTGGAACGCCCTCCCAGCAGATGTCAAGGCAATAAGTAACTATTTTACTTTTAGAAGACAACTGAAGGCGGCCCTCTGTTTTTAATGTTTAATGCTGTACTGTTCTAATATTCGGTTGGAAGCCGCCCAGAGTGGCTGGGGAAACCCAGCCAGATGGGCGGGGTATAAATAATGATGATAATAATAATAATAATAATAATAATAATAATTACTATTATTATTATTATTCCCCATTTGTGGAATGCTCTCCCCGGGGAGACTCACCTGGTGCCTTCATTACATATCTTTAGGTGCCAAGCAAAAACGTCTCTCTTCGATCAGGCCTTTGGCTGATTAAACAACCTATGGCCTTTTAAATGTGGGTTTTTTTGGGGGGGAGGGGAGTTATAAGTTTGTTTTTGTTTTATTAGTGTTTTGCGTTCTCATGTTGCATTTTTGTGTTGTGACCTTTGGATGAAGGGTGGTATGGAAATTTAATTAATTAAGATGGAAAAGACATAGATCCAGCACTCGAAGGGAGTTATAGCTCCAAATATCTGGAGGGCCCTATCTGTACTGTACGTTGAAAGGAGTTTTGTATCACTTTAAACAGTCATGGCTTCCCCCCCCCCACCAACGAATTCTGGGAACTGTGGAGTGGTTAGGAGACCCCCTGTCCCCTTTGCAGAGCCACAATTCCCAGAGTTCCCTAGGAAGAGGGTGTGACTGTTAAATCACTCTGGGAGGAGGGAGCCAAATTCAACATCTACTTTGTTCTGCCCTCCCAGCTATAATCACCTACTTGGTCACTCTCGAGATCTTCCTCCAGTCATCGCGGGCCACAGCCTTCACGTTGGGCGGAATAGTGAACTGGGTCACCCGCTGTATTGCTGCGGTGATCATCCTTAGGCTAGAGGTGAGTGGTTCTGCCAGGGCCCTTTTAGCGAGAAATAAAAGGGGCGGGGCGCGTGTTTTGGGGGCGGGGTGGGCAGCCGTGATGGCACCCCTGGGATTGCGCCGCTTGGGGTGGCCCGCCCCACCGCCCCTATCTTCCTACGCCCCTGCCTACACCCCGCAGGGCAGGACAACAAGCCACTGCAATTGGTAGGCCAGGTGAAGTTCCTGAACTGAGGACTCTGGCTGTTCTGCTTTTGCGTACTCAACGAAACAGCCATTCCTGGAGGTCCTGGATCGGCATCCGGACACCGTGCAGGCGCCATTAAATGGAAACTGAACCCTGGAAGGACAAAATCCCTATGGGTGGGCGCTTCCACAGTCCGGGTGTCAGGTCCACGTGTCTGTTCTGGGTGGGGTGGCACCCACCGTGAAAGCGGAGGTCAGCAGCCTTTCCCATCCCGAGGGCCGCATTTCCTTCTGGGGGCCACATGAGATGGGCAGGGCCAGCGGCACAAGGAGGGGGGTGGGAAGCAACACATGCAGATTTCCTCTTTGCACGCTTGGTTACAACTCACAAACTGTGGCGGAAATGACCGGAGCTGAAATGGAGACTGGAAAAATGAGGAGCCCACCGGGACACATTGGTCAACCCCTGCTTACCTCCCCCTGTTCCCTCCCCCTTTTGTCTTTCCAACTCCAGCCGCTCACTGGGCCTTACAATCTCCTGATCCTTTGGCCTCTCTGCATGGTGACCTTTATTTATATTTCCGCGGTGGTTCCGGAAACTGCAGGCATGACCTTTCTTGAAATCCGCCAGTCCATGGAATTCCAAGCCAATGAGGATAAGGAACAGAGAGATAGAGAGTCAGATAGTTAGAAACTCAGAAGGCATTGATGCTGTGCTTAATTGTTATTTTTTAAGATACAACCGTCCAAAGAGATCCCCTTCATGCTGCCCCTCAGTCGTCTCAGCTCTGTTAACACGTACGGCCGTTTTCCTTTCAGTCCGGAAGAGCAACCCAGGATGTTTTCCCCTTCCCTGTGTGCACTTTTCTATTGTTCTACCACAAATGTTGTTTCTTTATTAAATTACGAATGGCGAGCACAATCGGTCCAGAGCCAAATGTGTGAAATGACTCTCGAGCCCACAAAATCACGACCGCCGGCAATGGGGCCTGCATTGTGGTCGGTTTCCTTCAATTCACCACACCCGTCGTGCTGTTTGAGACAGCTTTACTTGGTCATAACAGCCGCGGCCTCTGGGGAACCCACAAAAGTGGATTCCCCAGGCCTATAAATCACAAAGAGGAAGGGTAACATCACAGGCAGGTGCTTGAGGAAGAAGAAGGCTGCAGATTCATCTATCGGCGCCTGCAAATTCCTTTGCACTTCTCCATGGATATCAGCCTGGATATCTCAGCTGGTTAATGCCAAGGTTGCAGGATCGATCCACGTATGGGACAACTGCATATTGGTTGGACTAGATCATGGCTTCCCAAACTTTGGTCTCTAGCTGTTTTGGGACTACAACTCCCATTATCCTTAGCTAACAGGACCAGTGGTCAGGGATGATGGGAAGTGTAGTCCCCAAACCGTTGGAGACCCAAATTTGGGAAACACTGGACTAGAAGATCCTTGTGGTCCCTTCCAACTCTACAGTTCTATGATCTCGGGTCTTTTCCAACAGCCTGCATCCTCCTCCTTTTGCTGTCTATGTATCTTCAGTGTGTTATGTCACTTTGTTTTCCAACACAGCCTGGCGGGTCAGAGCTGCCTGCCTGTCCCTGGCATTGTTGTGGGTTGCCTGGGCAGAGGTGGGCATGGGTCTGTGGCAATGCAGTGGGTGGGAGTACCAGATTGGTTCCACTAGTGCTCCCAGCATCTCCAGCACCCCACTGATTTGTCATATTGCCAAGACGGACAGAACTCAATAAAAAGCTTGTACAGTACATACCCACTCGTCTCTGGTAACAAAGGTTCGACTCCAGGTAACCAGACCTGATCCAATATAAATGGGATTCCTTCTCTATTCCCCCCCACCAATGCTTTGGGTGAACCAGATACCTTTAAATGATTAGCATTTATGGGCAGGCTTGCTAGCTAAAAGGTTTGTGTGGTCACCTTCAACTTTTAGTAAGCTGATTTGCAAGGCTGGAGTTGCACCATGGGAACAAGCGTCATTGAAATTTGGTCTGTAGGAGATCTGGGTTTGAACTTAGGGCATCAAAAGCCTGGGTAGCAGAGAAGAACAAAAGGTGGTCCTGGGTTAAAATCCCAATTGAAGTCTAGATTTGCCAAGTGTAGCCACACACCCCTCAGCCTATGTTCCTGATTGCTGAGACGGACATTGATCACAGTGGTGGCTGCCCAGTTACAGTGAGGGTGGGGCACCAACAATTTGAGTCTGCGCTCAGCCAGCCCCCATCTGACTACTTTGTTACTTGCTACTGGTTGAGGGGTACAGTGGTACCTCGGTTTATGAACACAATTGGTTCCGGAAGTCTGTTCATAAACTGAAGCGTTCATAAACTGAAGCGAACTTTCCCATTGAAAGTAATGGAAAGTGAATTAATCCGTTTCAGATGGGTCCGCGGCGTTCATAAACCGAAAACTCGTAAACCGAGGTGTTCATAAACCGAGGTTCCACTGTATTGGCACCAGTAGCGTAGTGGCAAACTGAGAAGTGCAGGGCCCCTTCTTAATTGTCACAGCCTTGCCCCTTCTAAGATTATACAACTTCCTAATATTATACAGTAATTTTATAGTTGCACAGTAATAATAATAATAATATGAGATGCATTGCAAAAATAAATGCAGATCTTTGTGTGTTGCCATTCAGCTACATACAGTACACTATTTCCTGTGCGCATACATGGGCAAACGTTGCGTCAGTTCAGATCTTCATGTGCTGCTATTCAGCTAGATCTACCACTTTCTGTACACAGAAATGGGCAAACGATTTGGAGTGCTCTGATGCCTTCTTTCCGGAGTGGTTCCATTGTGCAGAACAGCACTTGCAATGCATTGTTCTCTCGGAACCAAAGCGCCTTGTTTTCTGAGTGCTCCTAAATGCTCAGCTTTGGCACATGCAGAATTCCAGAGTGACCCTAGGAGCCAATCCTCAGTGGCCAAGTCGACTCTCTTCACTCAGATTGGCTCCAAAGATCACAAAGGGAGAGAAGACTTCTTTTCAGGGGCTAGCAAGCTTCCATGCCATGCTGATCGGGCAGCTGTAGGACTCTGGAGGCAAGGTCCCTGTTGTGTGGGTGCCCCTGCCTGTCAGTTCCTTGTAGAATTCAGCAGGGAGGAGGAGGAGGAGCAGGAAAATGGGGACAACTCTAGAATTGTTTGGCTCTACCTTTCATTGGCTCTGACTCCAGTTACCGTTTGGGCTCCCTGCCTTCCACTCCACCTTCCAACACTGTCTGACCACGTGGGCAAGACTGTCAGATGTGGTTGGAATCTGTTGTGCACAGAGCTCTCTGTTTAGGGTGCCATTGAAGCCTTCAGCCTTCCTTTTGTACTGCTGGGTGGGGGCTATTACTCGGAACAGCACTGTTCTATCCCCGCCTCCTTCCTGCCGTCATTGGCTCTCACCTCTGCTGCCAACTGCCAACAGCTTCCCATGGAACTTCCTGGCGCCGTTCTCCCGATTGGATCTCGCAATGCTGTTGGATTTCCTGGTGCCTGTTTTCAAGGGAAAATAGGGACTGGCTGATGTCATTCTCTACTCACCTGTATGGAAAAGCTGTGGTCAGTCTGCATCCTCACTGCCTATTTATCCCTGAATGTGCCTGTGGAAATTACTCTCCATCGGCGTCATAGGAACATGGGAAGATGCCTTACACAGAATCAGATCAATGGTCCATTTAGCTCCAGGTTTCAGGCAGGTGACATTCCCAGTCCAACAAGGATATGCCCTAGGATTCAACCTGGGACCGTCTGTAAGCAAATCCCTTAAGACAGGGATGAAACAGCTCAGCCCCTTGGGCCAAATC
Source organism: Zootoca vivipara (assembly GCF_965207765.1). Lineage (NCBI taxonomy): Eukaryota > Metazoa > Chordata > Lepidosauria > Squamata > Lacertidae > Zootoca > Zootoca vivipara. Next base: position 13,653,270 of record NC_142589.1, read on the forward strand.
TGGCCCTCCGAGCCTCTGTATCTGGCCCTCAGAATTCTCCCCAAGCCACCACCCACCCTGGCCTTCCCTTCACACCCTTAGTACTTTTGCCTGATTGGAATGTATCCTTGAACTCTTGTTCACCTGGATAGAGGAGAGAGAGGGGTGTCCTTGTATGTAGAAACTAGCCTACTTGGCAAAGGTAAAGTTCACATTAATTGCTCCACCCACTTTTGACCCTGACTCCGCCCACCACCCAGGCAGTTATCCAGAAATGAAGGTGACCATTGTGTGTGTGTGTGGGGGGGGGGTGGATTCAGATATAGGAAATGGCAGGGACTGGCAGGATGCTGACAAAGGTGCACTGGGGGAAAAGGGGCTGGAGTCTGGCTTGGGAGAGCGAGGCAGTAATTTGTGGGGACCTGTACTAGCCAGGAAGCAAGAATCTGTACAAGCAGGGGAAGCTTCGGAGCGGGAGGAAGAGGTAAGCGAAGGGCTGGGTTCTTCCCCACCCTCCTCTGCATCACTGTCTCCCAGAAACAGGAGCGGGCTGAAGTGAGAAGAGCAGAGGCAGCTTCCACACAGGCGTAGTCTCTGGCTACGTGCACGTAGCTCGTTGGGGGAAGGTACATAACTGGTGGAGGGGGAGTTGTCCCCAGTTGCTGCAACTGCTCCATAGATCATGGACCTGGGAATGGCTGCCTAGGCTGGTGTGCATAGGTCTCCAGAGCTGTAGAAGCGACTCTTGAGTGTTATCTTTGACTATAAAGAGTTAACTCTCGGCCATGTCCATTCCTTAGCTGGGAAGCGCTCTGGACAGGAACATAGGAAGCTGCTTTGCTTTCTACTGAATCACACCACTGGGCCATCTAGATCTGCGTTGTCTGCACCGTCTGGCAGTGGCTCTCCAGAGCTTCAGGCAGGGGTCCCTCCCAGCCAAGCCTGCAAATGCTGGAGGTTGAACCTGGGACCTTCTAGATGGGATTCAGATGCCCTACTATGGAGCTACAGCCCTGTAGTCAGGTTTTGCAACTCTCCATGCAATCCATTAATTCATGTATTTGGCTCCCGGCCTTCAGCCTTACCAGTCCAAATGGGCTCCAGCCACCCCTTTTTGACTACTTGGCAAAGCTCCTGGCTTTGCTTAAATATCCCAAGTGTGAATTTGAGATTTTTCACCGCATATGTGTGATGGCCACTGGACTAAGATGCTGGTGGTCAAAGAAGAGGTCCAAGTTATTATCCATGCCCTCCTTATGAACTTCCTGGAGGTGGCTTGCTAGTGGATGCTGGACCAGATGGGCCTTTGTTTCCACACTTTTATTCTTTTACTCAACAACCTCCTAATAATATCCCCCTGCTTCTCCATCCTATAAACCAGGGGTCAGCAACCTTTGTCAATTGTGGGCCAGTCCACTGTCCCTCAGACCATGTGGTGTGCCGGACTATATATTTTTTTGGGGGGTGAACGAATTCCTATGCCCCACAAATAACCCAGAGATGCATTTTAAATAAAAGGACACATTTACATTCTACTCATGTAAAAACACGCTGATTCCTGGACCGTCCACGGGCTGGATTGAGAAGGTGATTGGGCCGCATCCGGCTCACGGGCCTTAGGTTGCCTACCCCTGCTATAAAACATTCTCTGTTCAAAAGCATTGCAGAGCCTTTCCTCTGGAGCACTGAAGGGGAGGCTAAACAAACCAACAAACAAATCCTATCGTCAACACAAATGACCCTGTGAATCTGGAGAGTGAGAATCAATAACACATAGAGCAATTCTATAGACTAGGAAGGGATCCCCAAGGATCACCTAACCCAGTCCCCTGCATGGCATGCTCTTGTCTTGTGTATTACACTTTTTATTGTGATGTATTCAATTTATTATTATTATTTTTATCAAACTCTTGTTATGGAAATTGCCAGGGTGGATGGGTTTTATGCTTCTTCACTCATTTCAGATCAGAATGCAACCAGCTCTTCCAGAGTTGCTATTGTATTTACTGCAGCATGTAAATCTTGCCTGGGGCTGATTTATTTATTTATTTTAAGCAAACTTATAGTTTTGTTTTCTATGCCTGGCATTCTAAATCATGAAACAGTTATTAGTAATTTTATTGCTGTACCCTTCTGTTTGGTTTGGCATTGTTTTATAGATCTGCACAGTTTCTTTTCTGAATATTGCTCACATCGACTGTTAATTCCTCTTCCACAGCTGAGCCCTGGTTTCTGAGCCCTGCTTCAGAGAGAATGGAAGGAGAAGGGGAAGACAAACCCACTGAAAGGGTGAGTTGGGAGAGTGCTCTATCCAGTTGTATTTATAAATCATTGGCCATCTAAAGTAGGGTTGCTATACATCCGGGATTCCAATGACTGAATCAGTGTCCGGGGGGAGGGGGGATTTTGGGTAATCAGCAAAATGTCTGAAACTTTCCCAAAGCTCAACAATTTTTTGTGTTCGGATTTGTATTTCTTGAAATATGGCAACCCTATCTACTGTAAAGCAGAGAAGGGGAACATCTGCCACACTCTAGATCAGGGGTCTGCTCAGCCCAAGGTCAAGAAGAGCCGATAAGGTGGCAACACAGAAACCACAGTGGTTATGAGATCAGGTTACATGACGCAGTAGTGATGTGGGTGACTTGGGATGAAGTGGGTGGAACCCTTAATTGGGAGCACCGCCATGGCTAGGACAGGGACTCTTTGTTCTCTCACTGTGATCATTAAAGTTTCTAACTGGTAAGAATACTCATTTCCTTTGTTCTACTTATTTACTGCCAAGGGTGGTGGGGAGGAAGCCGATTCCTTGAAGCCTGACACCATATTTCAAAAAGTGAAAATCCGGACATAAAAGTTGTGGAGCTTTTTTTGTCAAAGCTGCGGAGCTTTCTTTGCAAAATCTCGAAACAAAAATGATGTTTTTGAGCTATTTTTAAGGAAGTTCACCAAAAACTACACTTCCGACATGGTTTGCCATATGTCCAGATTTTCCCAGACTTTTCTGCATTTTTTTGCTGTTACAGATGGCCGAATCCCAGCTATATCTGGGAAATTCTGGACGTTTGGCAACCCTAAATTCTAGCAAGATCGAATTTTCATTATCGTCGAGACCAGCAAGGCCTGTTTTCAAGCAAACGTGTCATGCATCAGGATCTAACAAATATTTATGGAGGTTGGACCCTGTATGCTAAAATTCACAGTTTCTGCTGCTCTGTTCCAATAGAAACTGACAAGACTCCTAGTGTTAGCTGCAATGACTGCTGGTTTTGGATCGTCTTTTCAATATGGCTACAACGTCTTTGTGATCAACTACGCAGCAGAGGTATGGTCTGTTATTATTTGTTCAGAGTATTTGCACGCTATTCTTTTAGGGCTCCCAGAGTGGCTTGCGTGCAGTTGATTAGAACAAAACAATCCCTGCCTGCAGGCTTACAATATAAATTCACAACATGCAAGGGAAAAGGACAGGGAGGGAAGGGCGTGGGGAAATAAAATTCAGGCACCAATTATTCCATGGGAGTTCATCTAATGACCAGTGGGCACAGCAGTGGCGTAGCATTGGCTGCCAGCGCCCGGGACCTCGTGGGAGAGGGAGGGAGGGGAATGGCATGCACATTCAACTGCCTAACAATCTCCTGCCTACCAGGAGATTGTAGTCACTGAGATAAGAAAAGAAGAATAGTTTGCCTGGGGAGGTCACTTCCTGGTTCGCATGGGGAAGCGACAGGAGCACACAGCTGTATTGAGGCAGCACCAGGTGTCAAAATTTTGCACCCCTAACAATTTTGCCCCCGGGGCAACCACCCCTTCCCCTCCCCCCCCCCCGCTACACTGTGTCACAGTTCAGGGGCAGGGGGATGGAGCTGAGCTTTGGAGCAAAGCTGAAGGAGTGAGCTTAGCTTCCCATCTCTCCCACTGGTAGAATGGCTGAGGGAGAGGAGGCACAACAGCCCTGCAGTGTGGGCAACTCCTTACAGAGGGTCAGTGCAAATGTTCTACCTTTCCCTATTTAGCACCAACATTTCCGGTATTTGTTCCGTCATTTTGTGGAAGATGGGGGTGGGATGGGACCTTGGACCGCTTGCACACAATAAGTTTAATAAAAAGCAGAGAGACAGAAGGTTCAGGTGAGTAACATGGTCCATCAATACGCTAATCCACACCTAAACATGTTTTCTCCCTTCATGGTGGAAAGATCCGCACTATATATTTACTGCACATTTAAAGGACATGACTTCCCCCAAAGAATCCTGGGAACTGTTGTTCTCCCCTTTTGCAGAGCTACAGTTTCCAGAACCCTTAACCAACTACAGTTCCAAGGATGCTTTGGGGAAAGCCATGTGCTTCAAACGGGGGTTGAGAGAGAGTGTGTTTGCAAACAAGGATATTGAACGAGAACCACAAACACGGTAGTCAGGGCTGCCTTGCCCCTCCTGGTCAGATCTGCATGGCCCCCAAACCATGGTTTACTGTGGCTTAATGTGCAGGAAGACCCTGATGCTGACTGTTACACTCTCCTCTCTCCTAGTTCATTAAAAGCTTTTACAACGAGACCTACCGATGGAGGAATCACATCAGCATAGACCACAGCTTGCTCCTGTTCCAGTGGGGGCTGACGGTTTCATTCTTCCCAGTCGGAGGCATGGTTGGGTCTCTTTTGGTGGCTCCCCTGGCAGATAACTGTGGCAGGTACAGTGATAACTCAACCCTGGAGATGGAGGTTAATTGGGAGAGAAAAGGAAGGAGCGAAGGAGGACAGATACCCCCCAATGAGAATCTGTCAATAACTCGCAGTCTTGCAGAAACTGAAGTGTACAAGCGACACACATAGTCTTCTTAGTCTCTCTATTTTGCTTGCCTTCTTGCCGCCTGGAGATTCAAGCTTTCCCTCGACCACCTGGAGGGGGATGGGCCGATCCTGAAGATCTGGCAATCCTAGTGAATGGACTTCTTATCCCAGGGCCTATGAAAGCACTGTGGGGAGGGTGTTGGACGGGAAAGGCTGTGTGGCTTCTCCTGACCCAAATCTCCCTTTTACAGGAAAAGAATCTACATCAAAGCATAGGAAGCTGTCTTATGCTCAATGAGGCCATTGGCCTATCTAGTATTGCCAACACTGACTGGCAGCAGCTCTGCAGGCTTTCAAACAGGGGAGATTCCTAGCCCTACCTGGACATGCCAGGGATTGAACCTGGGAGGTTCTGCTTGCAAAGCAGGTGCTCATACTGCTGAGCTTTGCCCTTCCTTTAAGGCAAATGAACCTAGGGAGCTACCTTATGCTGAGTCAGGCCATCGGTCCACCTATCTCAGTGTATTGTCTACACTGACTGGCAGCAGCTCCCCAGCCCAGCGTGTTTTATGCTAGTGTTCTTTGACCTTGGTCCCCCAAAGTCATTGGAATACAACTCCCATCATTCCCAAGCCAGTTTAATCAATGGTCAAAGAAGACCGACCTGCACTGACTGGCAGCAGCTCTCTGAGGGAATCAGAACAGGGGCGTTCCTAGTCCTATGTGGAGATGCTAGGGAGCAAACCTCCTTGGCCTTTCCAGCAATTAACGAAACCAGGACAAAGTACCAGTAATTAAATTGTAATAGCAGTAACAGTAGCCTAGCAGGATTCCAGTTGCAATTTCCTCTCCCTGATGCTTTCCATCTGCTTTTATACATCCCTCAGTATCCACCCTGCACTTTCCCTCCTGCCTTTTCAGAAAACGTACTTTGCAGGTGAATAATATTTTGGCCATCATCTCTGCTGTTCTCATGGGCTGCTCCAGAGCAATGAACTCCTTTGAGTTCATCATCTTTTCACGTTTGGTTATTGGAATATGTGCAGGTGAGTCGGAGGCAGGATGTGTTGTTAAATATATATGCTTGGGGATGCACGTCCTTTGACCTGGGCCTCTCCAGGCATCCTGTATATCGTGCATTCACAATTATTGTGATCATGATGGTATTGGGGTGGTATTGGCTTGTTTACAATACCGTTTCGCGCCTGCAAATGCTTTGGGGTGTGTGTGGCTGCTTTGCTTCCAATAGACAGCTGTATAGTGGTCCGTGGTCATAGGGGCAGGAAAAGAATCATAGCTGGAAGGGGGCCCCAGGGGTCATCTAGTCCAACCCCCCGCAACGCAGGAATCTCAAGTAAAGCATCTGTAACGAATTAGCATTCAACCTCTGCTTTCAAAACCTCCAAGGAAGGAGAGCCCACAACCTCTCAAGTGTATATTGCATAGGTTTTCCCAGCTAAGTTATACTCCTAGGAGACCCATTGAAATTTAAAAAATCCAGTGAGCCGTGTCCATTCACTTCAATGGGTTGTTGGTCCAAGACGAGTCCTACTCAGAGTCGACCCACTGAAGATAATGGGCATGGCTCACTTAGGTTCATTAGTACCTAATGAGATCATATTACCCCATATATGCCCACTTGATCACTTTGACCTGCAGAACTGGCACTGTTATAGGTTTCATACTCATTCTGCATTTGCCAAGCAATTGATATACTGTGGCAACACCTATACTTTGGAACTCCTTGCCTATTGATATCAGGTGGACACTTTTTGGCATGTGTGTTTCTCTGTGGCTTTTAGCATATTGTTGATTTAAATCCTTTTTTTTTAAGTTTATAAACGGTTGGTTTTAACTGATAATTTCACTGTTCTATTATTATTATTTTTGTAATAGTAGTAGTAGTAACAACAACAACAACAACAACAACAACAACAACAAAAACAACAATTTATTTATACCCTGCCCATCTGGCTGGGCTTCCCCAGCCTCTCTGGGCGGCTCCCCACAGGTTAAAAACAGAATAAAACTTCAAACATAAAAAACTTCCCTAAACAGGGAACTGTTTAACTACTTTAAGGTGGGGTTTTTTTAAGTATTATATAATTTTTGTGAAATAATTAAATAAATTCCAACAGGTCTACTTTGAACAACACTCTGTGTCTTTTAACTTTTTGCACACAGTTTGTATTGTATGTTTTTATGTATTTTTGTTGTAAACCACTTATGTATATATTAATGAAATAACGGCCCCTAAATATTTTCAGAAATGAAAAGAAGTTAAAACACCTGCTTGGCTACGGCCCAATGAGTCTTGTTATAGAACTGGGGGATACAGACCCTGCGTGTGTGCCAGTGGGACCCCATGGGCTCTTGCCACAGCTTGGCAGAGAGAGGGGCAGGGAACCCTGCTTTCGTAACAGTCTGCTCTGAGTAGGACTTTGCATTGCCTGCCAGCCCAGGAATATGTTCAGATGCTTCTGCACGTAGCCTATGCACATTCAATTGTCTTTTTTGTTGACCATGCCAACAGGGATCTCCTTCAGCGTGGTTCCCATGTACCTCACAGAGATTGCCCCCGAGAACCTGCGAGGAGCCATAGCCATCACTGGCCATTTCTTTATCATCTTTGGTAGCCTGATGGCTCGCATATTTGGGCTTGACAAACTCCTAGGGACCCAAGAAGGTAAGTCTGAGAGGTGCCCCCTTTTGGCCTCTTGACACAGAGGCGGCTCACAGTTCTTCAAGGGTCAACCTTTTAGCCATGCCCACTCTGGACACGCCCACAAAATTTGAATGTGAGCATGGCCGACCCATTTAATTTTTAAACCCACCTACCCACTCACACACACCTGGCATCCTGTCCAGACATGTAGTTATTGACATGTGGTTTAACAACCAATCTGCCTCCATAGGGAACTCTGGGGACAGTAGCTCTGTGAGGGGGAATAGGGGCCTCCGAGCAACTCTCAGCCCCCTTTGCAAACTACAGCTCCCAGAAGTCTTTGGGGGAAGCCATGAGGGTTTAAAGTGGTATCATAGCACTTTAAATGTATGGTGTGGATTTGGATCTTGTGTGCAACATGGTGTTATATGGGAAAAAAAACCTGCTCCTTTTTCCTTATGGGGTATTCCGGTATAGAGTCCTTAAGTGGGTTCTCTATTGGTAGGAGAAAATAACAGAGGAAGCAAAGTGGCTAGTAAGCCTGATCTTTATTCAAGGAACTGTTGCAACAGGGTCCCCACTTTTGAAATTGCCCACCCTGTAGCCCAAGACCACCCCCCTAAAACATCATACATACATCACAGAAGGAGGTGGTCTCCAGCAGAAATCCTGCCTGCCAGGATACCTGGTGATGGTCGCTGATTGCATTACCTGGGCAGCCTGGGCATTCTTTTGTGATGGTTAATACTTTAGTTCCTGAATCCAGGGGTCACAGGCTCACCCTATTCATACGCAAATATGCCCTAAAGACAGGATTTGCAAGCAAAAAGACCAGGGGTCCCCAAACTAAGGCCCGGGGGCCGGATGAGGCCCAATCAACTTCTAAATCCGGCATGCGGACTGTCCAGGAATCAGCATATTTTTACATGAGTAGAATGTGTCCTTTTATTTAAAATGCATCTCTGGGTTATTTGTAGGGCATAGGAATTCGTTCATATTTTTTCCCAAAATATAGTCCCCCACAAGGTCTGAGGGACAGTGGACCAGCCCCCTGCTGAAATATTTGCTGACCCCTGAAAAAGACTTTCCTCATTTGCCTCCCTTAGAGCAGAGGAATATTTGAGGTCACTGAGAGTCAAAATGGCTTCAGGATTGCTTTCCTGTATTATTTCAGACACATGGTTCATATATTTAGATATGTGTGCATTTATGGATATTTATTCTGTATTGGAGACCTTGAAATTCTTATAACAATGGTCTTGAGATTTATGTCTTGCTCCTACAACGCTTGGTTTATATTATTTGGTTATTCCTATGCAGTCATTGTTTGCTTTTTCTTTGTTATTGTTTATAACTAAAAGACAATAAAAATGATTTTAAAAAAGAAAGAAATTCCTTCAGTAGCACCTTAAAGACCAACTACTGGTAAGTTTTTATTTTGGTATGAGCTTTCGTGTGCATGCACACCTCTTCAGATACAGTAGAAGTGTGCATGCACACGAAAGCTCATACCAAAATAAAAACTTAGTTGGTCTTTAAGGTGCTACTGAAGGAATTTTTTTATTTTAAAAAAAGAAATTCACACTGAGGTGGCGGTGGGGGGCAACACAAACCTCGGAGCGGGGCAGATACTGCCTGTGCTCTATGGATTAGCCACCTAGCTGTGCCAACACATTCCATGCCTCTTACCATCTGTGTGCAGGGTGGCCGTTCCTGCTGAGCCTCACTGGGGTTCCGGCATTGTTTCAGCTCATCTTCCTGCCATTCTTCCCCGAAAGTCCTCGGTACCTCCTGATTCAGAGGCATGATGAAAAAGCAGCCAGAGAAGGTAGAAACTTGAATGGAAAAAAACATTGGATGTGGTTATTATCATTAGTCTTCATGCTCCAAACCTTTAAGCCCAGGGTTGTATGCCACTGTGGCGTTCACACAGAGCTCCCGGTCGTTCCACAGACTATTGACCCTGTGCCACCACATCTGTTCTTTTCCACTGCCACCAACCAGGTTTCCCCAGTAATATATTCAGACTCAGACAGGTTGTAACGTATTAACAAAGATTCCAGTTTATTGTGAACACAAACAAGTTTTAAATACTTTGAAACACTGTACAGTGGTACCTCGACTTACGAATTTAATCTGTTCCGAACGGACCTTTGTAAGTCGAAAAATTCGTAAGTCGAAGCCAATGGGGATTTTTTTTAAAAAAAATTCGTAAGTCGAAAAAATCCTATCTAAACCGCATCCAAAATGGCGGATGGAACTCTGTTTGTAACTCGAAACATTCATAAGTCGAGTCATTCGTAAGTCGAGGTACCACTGTAATCCGATTCACTCTCTCTGTCTCTCCTCTGCCTCTAACTCACTCTGACTCCTATGCCTCCCACCCACAAGAAACCAACCAAACTGTCTCTCTATTTCCAACTGTCTTCCCCACTGTCTAAATCTCTGAGCCTTTTTAAAAGCAGGTAGGCTCCACCTCTGGGCTTTTCTATTGGTCTACCTATTAACCTTTTCTCTCCCCCTGTACAGACATTTCCAAAAGAACGGGCAAACGTCACAGTCACTGTTTTCACGTTCTGTGTGAAGTAGCTTAATAAGAGCCTGCTGGGTCAGGTCAATGGCCCATCTAGGTCAGCATTCTGTTCTCACAGTGGCCAACAAGATGCCTCAATGAGAAGCCCACAAGCTGGACCTGAGCACAAGAGCCCTCTCCCCTCCTGTGGTTTCCAGTAACTGAGATTCAGAAGCATTCCTGCCTCCAACCATGGAGGCAGAACACAACCATCAAAACTAGTAGCCGTTGATACTATAGCCTTCCTCTCCATGAATTTGCCCAATGCCACACGTAGTTGTAGCACGAGAGAATTCGAGGGTGCTTCCTTCTGGACTCCTGCTACTTTGCAAGAGGGATTTCTCATCCTTGAACAGTTTTGCACATTGAAAGTGATTTTAAAATGCTCTTTTGCCTAGGACAACAATTCTTCTTCCACTTCTTCTTCTTCTTCTTCTTCTTCTTCTTCTTCTTCTTCTTCTTCTTCTTCTTCTTCTTCTTCTTCTTCTTCTTCTTCTTCTTCTTCTTCTTCTTCTTCTCTTCCTTCCTTCCTTCCTTCCTTCCTTCCTTCCTTCCTTCCTTCCTTCCTTCCTTCCTTCCTTCCTTCCTTCCTTCCTTCCTTCCTTCCTTCCTTTCTTTCTTTCTTTCTTTCTTTCTTTCTTTCTTTCTTTCTTTTAAATCACTTTTGGTAGTTTGGAAAGTGATGGGAGAAGGTATGGAATGAACGAATGGTTATAGGGAAATTGTAAAAACAACCCAAAAGCAAACCAGAGAATGCTCCTTGTCATATAACCACCCCGTAAACATATCTGAAAGTATGTTAAACATAGACTGATTTTATACCATAGTCTAATCTCTGCATAAACTGGCTATGTTCTACTGGGTTTATATGGCACGTGATCGATCTGAAAGGGGTTTTTAATAGATACTGTACAAGTCTCTCCTCGCCCTGTTTCCTCTTCCCTTTTTGAGGATTCCCTGGTTTAAGTTCTACCTACTGAGCCCTTGGTGAGCTGGGCAAATCCCTAGGTAAATCCCTCAGATTTAACTGACATATCTCTGGCTCAGCTGAGTTGAAAGACCTAGGCTGGCAGAGCCCCAACTGGGCCTGAGCTCAACCGGAAAAGTCGAAGGTTCAACAAATTCAAAATCTCATCCTGGCTGATCATGTATTTGCATTGCTTTGCTAGAGCTTTTGTTTATTTTGTTTTGTTAAGTGGAACCTTCCTGTACTGTATGTTGAACACATGACATGGAAGAGGAGAGGACAGAGGGTGAGGAAACAGCTGTGAGTGGGAGCTCTCTTCCCATACTTTGGACCCCCTTTGGACTGCTGTCATTTCCAGGAACTCTTCTCATTGTGAGACGGAGAGTTTGTTTGGACAGTGGGATGAATGCTCAATAGATAGGCTGTTTGCATGCTCAACCTCTTGCAGGCACACCAGAAAGACCTGTCTACCCCGGAAACCATGGAGGCTAGTCCATTAAGTCAAGTGGGTCACTGCCCCACCAAGGTCAGCCAGCTCCCGCTTGCCTGCTTCCTTATTTACAGCTTTACTTACCATTAGCTCTAGCGCCACCAGCCATTTGCTCTGGCACCCCCTACTGTTGACCTCCCTGACCTCTGCCATATCAGTTCCAGCGGGCACCAGCCTCCACTGCTGGAAGAGGCTGTGTGTACAGACTGGGGGTGGGGGGCGCTAAGAACCCTCCAAATGCTGCCAAGCCGAGATAGGTGGTCTGTGGCACTAGTAAGCCAGTCGTCTCCTTCCACACAGCCTTGGTGAAGCTAAGGGGCTGCGACAACGTGGAGGATGAAATTGAAGAGCTCCACGAGGAGGACCTCTCCGAGGAATTGGAAAAGGATATGGACATCTTTACGATGTATCACTTCAATGACATATGGGGCCACCTCGTCTCTGCCGTCGTCTTGATGGGCGGGCAGCAGCTCACCGGCATTAATGCGGTAGGGCAATCTCCCTGAGGAGAACGGGCCTTTTCGGTGGTGGCTCCTGCGTGTGAGATGCTTTCCCCAAGGAGGCCTGCCTGGCGCCATCGCTGGCTGCTTTGAGGCACAAGGCAAAAATGTTTGCAGCCAGGCGTTTGGCCTTTAGCTTGGAGAACTGTATATATTGTGGCCTCCTCTAGTGGGTGGGATATTGAGCAGTGAAAAATCCCTCTCCTCACTGGCTCTCTGTGGAGAACGGAAATTAAGACTGAAAAAATGGCAGAAACTGAAAAGGACAGATTTGTCTATATCCTGATAGGGGGTCATCATTCAGCTAAGAATGTCTGTTTCTCCTTTCAGGCCAGCTATTATATGGAGATACTCTACATGTCTATGGGGTTAGAAAAGAAAATTGTCGGGTATATCAGCATAACGATATACATTTCGCTTATGTTCATAACTCTCCTGGTGGTAAGATTCTCTCTCATTTCAACATCAACGCCAACATGGTGAGCTCCAGATGTTGTGGACTACAACTCCCATAATCCCTAAGCATTGGTCACACAGGCTGGGGCTGATGGGAGTTGTAGTCCAAAATGTCTAGAAGGCACCATGTTGGTCTCCCCTGATATGAATGTTTAGCTCCTCCCTGTAATGCTTCTACTCTTGGTCTGCTCCAAAGGCCACCACTTTTATAGTGTGCTTTTGTGTTAAGCTGGCCGAGTTGTTCGGTTTCCTCCAGACAAACCACAAGTCCCGGTTTGCATGGAATGCAAAGACAAACCATAGCTTTGCTCACAGCAGGAGGATTAGAGAAGGGGCAAAACAGCTGCCATCACCTCTCCAGAGATCTGGGTGGAATCGAGACACATGTAAAAAACGCTGTGGAAATGCTTTTGAAAAAAGTTTTGAAAAATATATTGGATTTGTCATAGCTCACCTTTGCCATCTAGTGCCACATTTTTATAATGCACTTTACAACACAGTTTAAACATTTTATTTGCAGCTGTATAGCTGAGTCCCTGGTTTGGCTTAGGGTTAAGTAAAAACAGAACTTCCGCCTCTGGGCCCATCCAGGCTGTTGCTAATTTCGGGTGGGTTTCAGGTGGACTCAATCCCCAATTGCATCTCCAGGTAGGGATGGGAATGTACTCTGCCAGAAACTCTGGAGAGCTGCTGCCAGCCAGCGTAGACAATACTGAGTTCAATTGGCTAATGGGCTTCACTCAATATAAGGTAGTTTCTTATGTTCCTATGTCTGTAGGGCTATAGTTCAAGGGTAGAGCATCTGCTTTGCAGGCAGAAGGTCCTAGGTTTGATCCCCAGCATCTCTACTTAAGGCTGGGGAAGACACCCTGGCTGAAACCCTGCAAAACTACTGCCAGTCAGTGCAGACATTGCTGAGCTAGATGGATGCAATGGTCTGACTTAGCACAAGGGAGCTTCTTAGGTTCCTAATCACATACTAGCCAATTCACATCGAGCAGCAAGAGGTGATTGGGAGGTTTAGCGCAACAAACCCTCTTCCCAAAAATGCTGGAAGCAACAAGGAAATACACTGGAATTATCTAATCTCCCTGTAAGCTAATAAACATGGTCACCCATTAAATAACTGACATCTCCTCATCTCCCTGCAAATAAATCAGAATGGATGCGTAATAGACAGGCCACCTCGAAGCGCCCTTCCTCTCTCTTTCTAACTTCCCTGCTTTTTTGTATCCGTTAGATCCGTTTTGCTGACTCTTCGGGGCACAGAAATCTCCTACTCAGTGGCTTGGGGATCTGCAGCATCACCTGCGTCCTCTTAGCCATGGCAATTGAATTACAGGTCTGTATTGCAAGTCCACAAACTCTTGATGTCTGACTCTAAGCACCCACCAATGGAGTGCCCTCAGTTCTTGGGATAATGATAATGGTAATGGTAATTTATCTATTGCATTTGTTAGTCTTTTTTGTTTGCAGAAAGTAAAGTCCCAAAGGGACTCAATGTAACACAAGAATGAAAGCCAACATAAAACTGAAATAAAATAAAAGCTGAAAGCATTCCTATGCATGAAACAAAGGAGGCCACAATATCCCAAACTCCCCGGGCCTGGCTGAAAAGAAACATTCTTGCCTGGTGCCCCAAAGTAGTCAGTGACGGTGCTAGGTGAACTTCCCTGGGAAGAGAGCATTTCCTAAGCAGGTGCCACCACTGAAAAGGCCGTTCTCCTGTTGCCACTCTCTGGATACGGCACATGGAGAAGGGTCTCAAATGATGAATGATGCTGATTTTGTGTAGTGGATGGTGCATTAATGGAAATTAAGGGAATGGTAGCGCTATTTGGGGAAGCTCAGAAGTTTCTGGCACCAAACTGCAATTCCAGGAATTGCTTGCAGGAGGTGATGACAATTGAACTGGTATAAAACTGAGGAGTTTTGCAGGACAGAGCAGATAGGCTGTTAATTAAACCATGTTGTCGTTTTGATTTTTCTTCCTCCCTTCCCCCCAAAGGAGCCCAGGGTAAAACATGCAACAATGATTAATTTTTTTAATTTTTAAAAAATGCAACTCAAAGCAGTTTTAAAATACTCTAAAACCAGTCAAAACCCTTTTTATGTACAGTATAAAAAGAACAGTTAAAAACACTCTTGGCTAGTGATCATAGGGTTGCCAGGAGCAGTGTCTTTCAGCCATCAAATGCCTAGGTTAAACAAGAGTGTTATTAAATTCCTGAAAGTAAGTAATGAAGGGAGAGGGTGAGAGACGCACCACACCAGGGAAGACATTCCACAGTCAAGGAGCCACCACTGAAAAGGCCCTGTTATGTGTCAATTCCAACCGGGTAGTCCCCAGAGGCACCACCACCAACAGGGCTTCACCTGCTGTTCTTAGGGTTTGAGATGGTTGATACTGGGGAGAAGAAAGCACCACTGAGTTCAATGGAGCTCATGCCCAGGCATAGGAACACAGTCACGGTCCTATTAAATAGGGTTTTCTGATGATGATGCTTGCAGTAGTGGAGTGTCAATGACATTGCAACTACAGCACTTTCTCTGCCTGAACTGTGAGTCCCTTTCTCTAACAGAAGACCATCTGGTGGATGTCATACGTCAGCTCATCTTTTGTTACCCTCTTCCTCATTGGACAGTCCATCGGGCCAGGTAAGCTCTCTGATGAAGATGATTTATGAGCAGAGCTGTCTTTCCCATTGGTCTTAGTGGTTCGTTGCGCCAGGGCGCCGGCCTCTCAGGGGTGCCCTAGAGAGTGGGGGAGCTGCGCTCTTAAAACAAGGCATGCTTTCCCATAGCCGCGGGAGACTCAATTTACACTCAACAGGAAGTGGAACATGTTCTGCTTCCAAGGCAAAGTTCACCAACCAAAACACCTACTTCCGGGTTTGCAGCGTTCTTAATCCAAGTTGTTCATAAACTAAGCTGTTCTTAAACCGAGGTACCACTGTACTGACATAGTCGGACAAAGATATACTCAGTAAAAATATATTCAATGCTACACAGACACACCCCAAACAGCTGTGTAAGTGTGTTGCCAAACATCATCATAAGGGTTATATCCAACATTTGTGCTATGGATCCGTTGAAGCTAGCAGACGTGGCTAACTTCAGTTCGCTAATTTCAGTAGGTCTTTTCTGAGTAGGATTTCACTGGCTACAACCCTAAGTCTTTACCTGGGCCGCATTCCCAACCATATACTTAAAGCAGCATCATATCACATCAAACAGTCATGGCTTCCCCCAAAGAATTCTGGGAGCTGTAATTTGTTATGGGTGTTGAGAGTTGTTGGGAGAACCCTCTACACCCCTTACAGAGTTCTCTGAGAAGAGGGGTTGGTTGTTAAACTGGTCTGAAAATTTCAGCTGGGGTGGTGGTGGAATAGGGGCCTCCTAGCAACTCTCTGCACCTTTAACAAATGGCAGCTCCCATAATTCTCTGGAGGAAGCCACGACCGTTCAAAGTGGCATCGTAGCGCTTTAAATATATGGCCAGGATGTTCAGGGCTCCTTGAGGAAGCACAAGAGATGAGTAGCATAGATAAACTTCCCTGTTTAGGGAAGTTTTTAATGACTGATGTTTTAATGTACTTTTAATATTCTGTTAGAAGCCAACCAGAGTGGCTGGGGAAACCCAGCCAGATGGGCAGGGTATACATTTAAAAATATTATTATTATTATTATCATCATCAGTGAAAATGAAAATGGGGCATTCTTTCTCTCCCGGCCCAGATCCAGTTCCAGTGGTGATCATAGCAGAGCTGTTCCTTCAGTCATCCCGCTCCACTGCCTTCATGGCTGGGGGCTGTGTTCACTGGTTCTGCAAATTTGTTATCGGAATCGTGTTCCTTCAGACGGAGGTAAGTGGGTTTGGCTAATACATCCAAGGTTCTCTTAGAGGAGTCCCATGTCATCGAACCTGAGCTTCCACAGACTCCACCTCCCATAAGGCACCATTGGCAGCAGCAGCGGCAGTGTTCTATATGCTTATGATAACATTTTATTCTCCTGCTAATTGTGCTGTTTTAAATGTGCATTTGATACTTGACTTCCTTTAGTAATGTTTTCTTTTGAAATGTTTGTGTGTGTTAACTTTGCTGCGTTAAATGTGCATTCTGTAGCTGGCCTCCTTTGCAATTAAGATAAAGATTTCCAAAATTTCTCAAAATTGATAATTACATAACGACTATGTTTCATGGATTGGCTTCCCAACCACCCACCCACCCATTGTTTTTATTTGAACCCTTTTCTGCTGTGTTACATAACAAACTCTTATCTATTACAAATAAAAAATCCCTCTAGTACAATTATTTTATGGTTTTTCGTCCGCTGCTCATATCTCAAATCCTCCCTGCAATTTCATTTGGCTATGATGCTTTTTCAAATAGGCCTCCACTCATCTATTAAAAAGTTCATCATTTCGCTCTCTTGGTTTTGCTGTCAGCTTTGCCATTTCTGCATAGTCCGTTATTTTCAGAAGCCATTCCTCCTTCAGAGACTGGTTTTCTGAAGCACCTACCCCCTCCATTCAACGTTGCTCTAGCTGTGTTGAACAAGGGTGCTTCAGAGAGCAGTTTGCCAAACTGCTCTGAGAAGTGCCTCCAATCCCTGGCCTGTTAAACAGCTTGCAAGGGCTGCCTGCCACCCATACCGCTTGCTTGCTCGCTTGCTTGCCTGCCTATTATGCTTGAGTTGGTGTGGCTGCTACTTTCTGTAGCTTGATGACATTCTCTTACACACATGCCCAAGTCCTCTCTCTCTCTCTCTCTCTCTGCTTTTCTCTCTTTTTTTCTCTCCAGATGCACATTGAGCCTTACAGCTTTCTCCTCTTTTGGCCTCTCTGCGTAGCCACCTTAATTTATGCCTTCAAGCAGATCCCAGAAACCAGCGGCCAGACCTTCCTGGATATCAGGAGGACCGAGGCAATCCGAATGACCAGGACCCTCCTGCTCATGCAAATCGCAGAGGACTAGAAACTTGGGAGACGGTCCTTGCAGCGATTTGGAGATATTCTGTTCGGTTGGCCCTTTGGTGATAGCAGCAGTTTCCCTTCTGGTCTGACTGAACAGCCTGGACTTTATTCCTTCTTTTTCCTACACTGGACTCTGACTGCCACCACCTCTCACTATTGGCTTATGCACCTACCTGAAGGGTCATAGGCTACCTATCCATGTTTTAAAAAGTCTTAATAAAAGCTGCATCAGCCACTCATGCAGAGACACAGCAGGGAACTTCATTTCTGGATGATGCGTCCAGCTCTCAGGCTCCTGTAGTCCATGTATGGGGGACCAGATGTCTCCAGATGTTGCTGAACTATGACTCTCATCACCCCTGACCACTAGTCATGCTGGCTGGGGCTGATGGGAGTTGGACTCCTACATCAGGAGTCCCCCATCCCTCCCACAACATCACAAGTTCCCCATCCCTCCTCTAACAGATATAGAGTTATGTCCAATGGCCACCCTACTCAGAGTAGGCCCATTGAAACTAATGAACTTGGTTTCCTCAATGTCTTTTTTAAAAGAAAAAAAACTGTCTAACCTCAGGCTATTTTTCTATTGGTGCTTATTGCTCAGCCTTAATTATCATTATTACATTTTTGTTGATAATAACACATGCTGTATAAACTGAAGTATAATAATAATAATAAATCCACGTGTGCTGTATATCCCTGTTTCCAGGAAGACTGTGTGTTTCTTTTCATAGAATCATAGAATTGTAGAGTTGGAAGGGACCCTGAGGATCATCTAGTCCAACCCCAAATATGCAACTGTCGCATACAGGGATCAAACTTGCAACCTTGGTGTTATCAGCACCACACTCTAACCAAGTGAGCTATCTAGGTTCTAACAACCACAAAATTACAATCCTGCCTGTTTCTCGAAGGAGCTGAAGGCAGCATCCATAGTTATTTCCCCCACCCATTTTGCCCTCACGACAACCCTGTGAAGTAGGTTAGGCTGAGAGATGGTCCCAAGGCCATCCCAATGAGCTCCCGCGTACTCTTTGCTCCGAGAAGCCACAATGATGCCTTTGCCTCAAAGGCCTGAGGTAAAAGTGTCCCAAAGGTTTCTTAAATTCAGTCATGAGGCCTGCGGAGGAGATCCAATTGAGACTATGGCTGTATTCCAAAGAGGTGGGGGAGGGCAGCAAGGATGGAGGTAGAGTTAGATGGCCCAGGAGAAGGCATTTGTGAGGTGAGGGATGCGGAATTGGGGCGTAAGGGAATGTTGGAGCTTACGGAAGTGACCAGGGATCGAAAGTGTCAGGAGCTGGATTCTCGGGAAGGTTCCCGCGGGTTGCCAATCAGAAGGTTGCCGGTTTGAATCCCCGCAACAGAGTGAGCTCCTGTTGCTCTGTCCCAGCTCCTGACAACCTAGCAGTTCGAAAGGACACCAATGCAAGTAGATAAATAGGCATCGCTGTGGTGGGAAGGTAAACGGCGTTTCAGTGCGCTCTGGTTTCCATCACGGTGTTATGTTGCACCAGAAGCGGTTTAGTCATGCTGGCCACATGACCTGGAAAACTGTCTGTGGACAAACGCCGGCTCCCTCAGCCTGAAAGCGAGATGAGCGCCACAACCCCATAGTAGCCTTTGACTGGGCTTAACCGTCCAGGGGTCCTTTACTTTTTTACCTTGCTAACAGCAACCTGCTAGATCAGGCCAATGGCCCCTCTCGTTCAGCATCCTGTTCCCACAGTGGCTAACCAAAATCCCTGTGAGAAACCGGCAAGTAGGACCCGAGTGCAAGAGCATCCTACTGTGGCTCCCAACAACTGGACTTTTGAAGCACCACAGCCTCCAACTATGGAAACAGAGTACAGCCATCTTGGCTAGTAGCCATTGATAGCCTTGTCCTCCATGAATTTGTCTAGACCTCTTATAACAGCCATCCAGGTTTGTGGCCATCACTGCCTCCTATGGCAGGGAGTTCCACAGGTTAACTGCACACTGCATGAAGCCTTTCTTTTCTCTGTTCCAAATCTTCCAACACTCAGCTTCGTTGGGTGGACCTGGGTTCTAGTGTTATGTGAGGGGGAGGGGGGGAAACCTTTTCTATATCCGCTTTCTCCATATCATAATGCGTAGTTCTATACATCTCTTGTCAGGTCACCTCTTTTTTATTCTCTAAAGTAACAAACCCACAAATGTAATGTTTCCTCCCATAAGCACTACACAAATGCTGAACACTTGAAAGCCCCATACTAATGATTATATTACCCTTTAAAATCCTCCGGGATTTAATGTGAACTTTGGGGAATTCTAGCAAAAAGAAGAGTAGCTCCAGGCAATGAAACAGCTCCATTCCATTCCTACCAGGATGAACTTCTTATATCTTCAACCATCATGTGAAGTAAATCGATATATTTAATATTGTATTTAATTGTTGTAGCCGCTTTGAGACTCCTTAGGGTAGTAATAGAGCGGGATATCAAATCCAAACTCCTCCTCTTCTTCTTCTAAACTGAGAGTGTGTGGCTTTCCTAAGGCCATTTAGTGTGCTTGTGTTAAAGGTGGTTTTAAATCAGGATTTGCTGATGGTCCCTTACCCTGGTTTCTTGCAGAGAGGATACATAATCCTGTTAATACTCTGCAGGCAACCTCTGAGCAGCTTGCTACCCCAGCTGTATTACTCAGGTTGGAAATCATTCAGATCTGATATGCTCTGACATGAACGTCCTTTATTGGGCCTTCCAACTGTCAACAGCTTCCCCTGGAATGTTCCAGCTCCCATCCCCTGATTGGCTCTTGCAACACCGTGAACCTTCCGAATGACTTGTTTCAATGGGAAATAGAGCCTGGCTGCCTGTTCCGCCGTTCACCAGTTCCGAAAGCTTGGGCTAGTCTGCATGTCCTTCGCCTCTCTTCCCCCTACCCAGCCTAAGAAGCAAGGATGACTGCCAACAACCTAGAACTGGAGAACCAGTTAGACGTTCCAAATGTTGGATTTGAACCTGGACTTGAACCCTCGGCTGCCACCTTGGCCGATCCTCGGGTATGATAGGAGATGTACACCAATGAGATATTCAGTGGGACAAGGTTATCTCTGCATACAAACTCAACAGGGAGGACAGGGGAGGATGAACTGTAAGTGACATCCCATAAGAAGAGTCCGCTGGATCGGGTCAAAGGCCCATCTAGTCCAGCATCCTGTTCTCGCCATAGCCAACCAGTTGCCCCAGTGGGAAGCCCACAAGCAGGACCTGAGTGCAGCAGCAACTCACCCTACTTGTGGTTCCCAGGCACTCCCAGGCATACTACCTCCAACAGAGGAGATAGAACATAGCCATTGTGGTTAGTAGCCATAGTTAAACTCCGGAATTCACTGTCACAAGCTGTACAATGGCCACCAACTTGGATGCTTTACACTCCGATGGCAAATTGATGGGGGATAAGGCTATCAGTGCTTTTTGGCCTTGATGGTGTCCAGGTATTGTCAGGGACTGGACTGAGGAGGAATAGTAGGGGCCAACCCCCCTTCTCCTGAACCTTCCCGAGATCAGGAGGACAGTATAGATTTAGAACAGTGGTTTGCAGAAGGCTCAGAGGCTGCAGAAGGGAAATATTGGGAGAGGAACAGCAGGAAGAAGCGCCAGGGCAGAGACAGCTGACAGACTCAGTGTCTTTGGAAAGCCTTCCTGAGCCCCCCTCTTCCAGGACTAGGCGGGCATTGAGAGTAGTAGAACAGAAAACTCAGAGGCAGAAAGCTCAGTTCAGCCGTCACAGGGATGACGGAGGGGGTTGGACTTTACTCGGAGCAACACCATTATTTAATAGAGACTGCAATCCTTTGTCTCTCTCTCTCTGTGAATACTGAATAAATTACATGGTAAGAACTCTTCTTGTTTATCTGCTTTTTGCCTGCCACCGGAGGAGGGATCGGCTTCCCTGAAGCCTGACAGGTATTTTAATCGCTGGTTTTAATTCTGTTGTGGCGCCCTTTAATTTATTTTAACCAGTGTGTATTTCTTACTCTGTATCTTATAACTGAACTTTTAAAATGTTGTAAGCTGCTTTGAATCCCTACTTGGGAGAAAGGCAGGATATAATACATTTATACATTATAATATTTTACCTTATAATATATTCAATAACGGTAACAACAACAACAACAACAACAACAACAACAACATTCGTTTGTTTGTTTGTTTATATGCCACCCAACCAACACTCTGGGTGGCTTCCAACAACTTAAACAACTTAGTTGTTTATTTCCTTGACATCTGACGGTAGGGCGTTCCACAGGTCGGGCACAACTACCAAGAAGGCAACAACAACAAAAGAAAGCGAGAGAAATCGGGTCCTCCCTAACAAGAGGGCACATGTTGCGGTGGGACCTGGCAACCAGTGTTGTGGGTGGGAACGTTTGGATAGCCGCAACACCCTATTGGTGGTCCCTCCATCTGGGGAGCAATTGGGCAAGAGGGATGCCAGTCAACACGATTAAGGGACCTCTATTTAAGCCGATGCACGTGTCCCTGAGCTTCCTCTTTGGGGCTCTGTGCATCGGAACACCTGCCCACCTCTCTCCTCTCCCCCTTGCGCTTGACCTTGCTATGCCGTCGTGTGTCGGCTGTCGTTGGGACAGGGGCACGGCAGGAATTTTCCCCACTTGGCTGATTGGCTGGTGCCACTTGGGTTTCGCCTGTTGAGTAGCAAATCGTCACAACTTGTAAGGTTGCGGATAGGATCTGGTTCAGGTGGATAGGGGTGGCAGGATGCCTAGCCATCCTTATGCACCCGAGGCTGACCTATGGTTGGTGCCCAGGGTCAGCGCTGCCTGCAAGGGTGCATGGAGCTAGTCGAACCAGAGCCTATGCAACCACTCATTTGATTGTAATCAATAAAGTTGTGGCCTAAATTCTGCTAAAAACCAAACCTAAAATTTGAGTCTTGTCTGAATTTATTTCCGGGGGGTGGTTAAAAGGTCTCCACACGCAAACTGAAAGTAGCAAATTCACCCATGCCTTCTTGCAAGGCTGATGCTATGTTCTAAAGTAATTTGCAGCAGTTGATAACTTTTTCCTCTCCCCCAGGTAAGCCAGACACTTACTGAGCAGCGAATATCCATATCAAGCATTTCAGAAAGGAGAAAAAAGTCCCAAGGATCCCGAAAATGGGTAAGTTCAGAGAGTTTGTTCACCCTGCGAGGTTTTGTTAAACAAACTGATGTCTGTTTGTTTCTAGACTGCAAACAGGTCTGGCAGGAAATCCCATCAAATGTATTTTATTTATTTATTTATTTATTTATTTATTTGGGGGGGGGATGTTAATACAAAAATTCTTTTAAGACTTAGAGGCTAAATGGGTTACATAGTAAAATGCAGTTAAAATGAGCAAAATGTTTCAAACCAAATATGCCTAATTTGCTGGTCTACGACCGTAATAAAGATATTATTATTATTATTATTATTATTATTATTATTATTATCATGCCTAACTAAATCCTTTTGTCTGGGTCAGGTTGCTGTCTAAAATGAAATAGCGAGGGTGCCTGCCTCATACAATATTATTGCTAAAACTTGTTAGAAACAAAGGAGAATAATTGAGGAAATAAAGTAGCAGAGCAGGGTGTAAGAGGAGAAAATGCTTCTGGGTCTCTTTCACTGAGACCAGCAGGACATTTTTAAAATACAGTCGTACCTTGGCTCCCAAACGCCTGAGGAGTTGAACGTTCTGACTCCCGAACGATCGAAAACTGGAAGTGAGTGTTCCAGTTTTTGAACATTCTTTTGGAAGCCGAACGTCTGGTGGGGCTTCCGCGGCTTCTGATTGGCTGCAGGAGCTTTGTGCAGCCAATCAGAAGCCGTGCTTTGGTTCCCGAACATTTCAGAAGTCGAACGGACTTCCAGAACGGATTCTGTTCGACTTCCAAGGTACGACTGTACATGCATCTCAGATCAGATGCATATATAAGCGGCTCCCCACTTTTGCAGCAGTTGCATTCTGATGCCCCATGCACATAACTGAAAATTGCATAAGTGGGGAACACCCTCCAAACACCCTTTAAATGCCCTCTCTGACACTCTCTATCCAATCCAGATTTTAAAAAAATGCCGTACCGCAATATATCCGCAATTGGAATTGGAGCTCTGGAGCTGGCTGGGTGCTGGAGGATGTGTGCTACATCTCCAGTCTCTTCTCCACCCTCACAGAAGTCCCCTTCGGGCTCTGGGGAGGGTCTGCTTGTGACTCTCCAGCTTTCTCACTCCATTTCCTGGTATGAATTAAAATTACTTAATTATTTCCCAGAGCTGCACAAGTGAGGAGTCCCCTGTATTCTTTTCCCTGTACACTTTCTCTACATCCCGCGTAAAGATCATGGGGCACCTGTGTTGGAACCTGGTGACATTTATTTGTATGAAGTCCTCTTACAACCTTCAAGCATAAACGCTTGCAATGTCAGCATTTAATAATGCTTTCTGGAATATTATAATAGGCAGTGCCTTTTTTCAGGGGATAGATACTCAAGGGTACTGGCACCTCTCTCTCTCTTTTTTTTGTTACAGTAAGTGCTACACTTTTTAACAACTTCATGGCGAGTCCCGGCACCTCTTTTTCTAGGGGGAAAAGCACTGCTAATTGGATTAAAGATTTAAATGTACTACTGGGTACAAACTGCCCATGGATCCTCTAATCCACCACGCCAGAAATTAATGGTAGAAATGTAAGAGCCTCCTGGATCAAGCCGCTGACACATCTAGTCACATATTCTTTAATTAATTCTAATTATTAGTTTGCTTTTTCCTCCCTTTTTAAAGTACTTATTAATGTCTGTAAATAATGACAAGAAAGGGGGAAAAATTGGGCATGCAAACAAAAGAAAAGAACAGGAAAACATACTGCAAGAAACCAGTGTTTTTGCAATACAGCACGCCTTTATTTTATTTACAAATGAAGACACGCATGACTGTACGAGGCATCCTGTTTATCCCAAGGTGTGGATTTTTGTGAAAGTATGTTTATGTTGACATGTATTCTTTGTCTTTAAATTTCTGTTGGAGTACTAGCAGTTGGGAAGCAAGGGAAACAATGATGTCGACTTTTCATTCCTTCATTTGTATGTGAATTCCTTAGCTTATGGAAATGTTTCCTTGCAGGAAGAACCCACATCTAGCCTTTGCCACTTAGAGATGTTTGTGCTGCTGAAATGTCTGGCCCGGATCCTTGCTTTTTGGATTTCTCTGCTAGACCAAACCAGGACAGAATCAGACCACTCTTTTATTACATGCTTAAGTTTATTTTTCTGAAGTTCTACATGTATTCAACAAACCATCAATTTTAAAGGATCTATTAATGCTTCGCCCTCTACACTCAAAGGCCTCTGCTTCTGCTCCTTCCCATAGGCGCTGACAAGGCAGCTTATGCTGGTTACATTACTTACTTCCTCTGGATCATCTCTACAATATGGTTACAATCTCTGGGTAGCCAGCCATCCATCTACGGTAAGATCAGACATGTGGTGGTCTAGGATTGCAGAGGGTCAAAGATCTGTTACTATTTCTGCAGCAGGGACCCTGTGTCATCTGAAACAGCATGAAACAGGAGCTTTTTAGCCTCCTGTCAAACAGCAAGCCAGCAGCAAATTCTTTATTAGTAAAAACACAATCTGCACAGCATTGGCTGAGTGTCAGGCCTAGTGAGCACAGCAGCTCATCTCTGGTAGGTCTCATCCCATCAAATCCTTGCCTCTCCACAGCCATCTAAGTCCCATCCTCTCCAGGGCTTTCCCCACGCAATCAGAGACTACTCCTGCATGCAACCTGCTGCTGCTCCACCCATTTTAGCCCTCTTCTGGTTCTGGGAGACAAGCAGGGAGGGGAGGTTGTCGCAGCAGGAGGGAGAGACACACACGGCTCTTCACCAACCTGGCTCTTAGCCTCTCCCCTCCCACTTGCTGATTTCAGCTTCTGCCTCTGATTCCAGACTTCTCTCCGCAATCAGGTCAGAGGGAGTCAGCCTCAGAAAGGCTGCTGCTTAGGGTGATATGAAGGGTCAATTGTGCAAGGCCACCTACACCTCGTCGGTAGCAATTCCATCTTCTGCATTTCCGCTACAGTGCCAATTTGCCCTCAAATTTAAAACCCAGCCAGCGAAAATTCTGTGGGCGAATGGGCATTTGGGCAGCACCCAAAATGCCGACTCTGTGTCACATTTGCCCACGTCATGCGTCCTAGGTCCCATGAGATTCTGCTTCACAGCAGGAGTGAGCAGGGGAGGCGCCTCGGGAAGCTGCGCCACCTCCAAAGGGAGGGAGCAAGTGCTTCAACCCAACTGAGAAGGCAGCTGCAGTAACAAGTTTGACGGAAAAGGGGGTGGCTGACATTCCCCACACCATGGAGCCAGCAGCCTGGAGGAACCCATGGGGCAGCTAACAGTCCATCACTGACTTGCTGCGGAGTGATATCAGATAAAGCCTCTGCAGCTGGGGCACACTAACAGGCCCGAAAAGGGGGCAGCTAACAGCCTGCTAATGCCATGAAACTTGGTAACCCTGTAATGCCAACAGCCCTGGGATGCTAATAGGCCAGGGGTGGTGGTGAAGGAGGAGGAGGAAGGACCAAGCTTGGGAAGGGGAACCTAACGCCACTCCCCCCGATGGTTCAGCAGGCAGTCCTAACTTTTACCTCTTCCCAGGCACTTGGGTTCTTTGGCCTCTTGGGTGGCCAACGCTGTACCTTTCACAAGGAGATCTGACAAAGAACTGAGCCAGGAGTGGAGGCCGGCTGCAATTTTACTCTCAAGAAGTGGACCGGAGTGTAGCTTGCTGGCCCTGTCCAGCCTGCCCCCTGAGTGGTGCCAACCACACAATTGGCCAATTTTATGGCAGGCTACAATCCCAACTTTTCGGCTGGCATGAAGAGGACCCAAATGGGGTTGCACCAGCCAGGAAAATCACCCAAGCGCTAGTCTCCCATCAGATCATGCTGCGGTTTGATACTCCACATTTCAGCAGCATACTCCATGGTTCATTTTGAGCAGGCATCCCCAAACTTTGGCCCTCCAGATGTTTTGGACTACAATTCCCATCTTCCCCGACCACTGGTCCTGTTAGCTAGGGATCATGGGAGTTGTAAGTCAAAACATCTGGAGGGCCGCAGTTTGGGGATGCCTGATTTTGAGGCTTGCTCAGGCTGCTTTTGTACTGTAAGCTTTGTGAGCATGCTAAAGCAGGGTTTCCCACCCTTGGGTCTCCGGCTGCTGTCTGACTATAACTCCCAACATCCATCACTAGCAGAACCAGTGGTCAGGGATGATGGGAATTGTAGTCCCAAAACAGCTGGAGGGCCGAGTTTGGCCATGCCTGTTCTAGAGCCTCCACTCCCATTAGGTGAAATAGGAATGAGCAAAACACAAGGCAACTGTGTGAGCCATCCTCATCCCTGGAAATAATGAGCTAAAGGCATTCCAGTGACAGTGAAGAAGATTAGCTTGGGAGCTGGTTACGAACAGTACCATCCGAACGCTTCACAATTCCATGGGTTTTCTGCATCTCCATGGTGGGGGCCCCTCAGCCTTCAGGGAACCGGCTTCCTCCCCACCCCCTTGGCAGCAGCTGAGCAGAAGAAAGGAAAATGAGTCTTCTTACCAGTTAGAAACTTTAATGACCACATCGAGAGAACAAAGAATCCATTTCCTAGGAATGGCGGTACTCCCAAGGAAGAGTCCCACCCCCTTACCTCCCTAGTCACCCACGTCACTACTGCTTCGTGTAACCTGATCTCATAACCACCGTGCTATAACCACTGTGCTTTCTGTTCTGCCACTTTCTCAGTTCTTCTTGACCTTGGGGAGAGCAGAGGAATGTTTTCCAGAGACAGTGATTTTGTTACCCCTCTCTCTCCTTGTGTTTCTTCTCCTAGCTGTTCCTTATCCAATATTTCCCAGCTTCTGCCTTCTGAACCATGTCCCTCTGCAAACCACTGTTCCAAATCTATACTGTCCTCCTGCTCCTGGGAAGTTTCAGGATCCTGATCAGGGGAGGGGGAGGGGGATTGCTCCTCACTAAGGTCCCTGACACTATTACAGGAAGGAGTTGAGCGCATAGCAGAACCTTCTTTGTGGGCAAATAAAGCCCATTAAAGGGCTCTGCTCCCCCAGTGCAACCATTCTTATCTATTCCTCCCTTTCCTAGCTCATATCAAACTTTGACAATAGCTCATATGGACAGAGGAGGAAGCAGATCAGCGAAGAAGAAGAAGAATATCTTGATTTCCTCTACACTTTCACCATTGCAATCTATTCCCTTGGAGGCCTGATTGGGTCCCTTCTGGTCAGTTTCATGGTGGACAGATACGGCAGGTAAAGAGAGAATATGTTTATGGGGCTATGGCACAGGGGTGGGTCCTTTTAGGCTTTGCAGGACAGATGCTTCTCTGGTTCTAGCCTTGGAGCTGCTTACCTGTCAGTCGCCAAATGTCACAACACCATTAGGTGATTGGGTGCTTTGAAGTCCCAATATCAGGACTTCAAAGCATCACACAGGAGCCCATGGTGGTGCTCTGAAGTGCCCAAGGCTTCCGTTTTAACAAAGCTGATGGGTGGTAGAACCAATGTCTTATTTCCCTTGCCAATGCCGCTTTAAGGCTCCTCCCCATGTCATTGGCAGCCATGT
Organism: Zootoca vivipara; assembly: GCF_965207765.1. Lineage (NCBI taxonomy): Eukaryota > Metazoa > Chordata > Lepidosauria > Squamata > Lacertidae > Zootoca > Zootoca vivipara. The sequence goes on from NC_142589.1 coordinate 13,681,314, forward strand.
CTCTATCTGCCCCACACCTGATGTTACATATGAGGTCAAGCAAAGACAAGTGGGTGTGGTTTGAGGGAAACAGCCTCATAGGCCAAGTCTGGCCTGTGGGCTGGAGATTCCCTGCCCCTGTGTAGTGGGATAGGAGGTGTTTATTAGGGGATATTGTGGGGGGGATGCAAACAGATGTGAAAATGTGGAGAGCTGAAAAAACAGGAAATGGAAATAAACAGATTTGCCCAATCCTAGCCAAGATGCAAAAGCAAATTGCTATTCCATGTGAAGTTGGCTGCTGAAGTCTCAGATGTCAAGGAGAGGGTTGAATGGGGTTTACAATAGTTGGGGATTTCCGGGAGCTCTCCTGCCTTGCATAGTTCCTTGGATCCCTCCCATAACTAGTAAGAATAGACCAAATTGCCAACCCAAAGACCCTACTGCAATTCAACAGCTCCTCTCCTATTTGTTTGATGCTACTGTACATGTATTGCCACCCTCTACCTCTCCTACCCCTTTTCACTGTCTTTTCAGGAAAGGGGCCTTGGTAATAAATAACATTATGTCTATATTCTCTGCTGCCTTCATGGGATGTTCTGCCGTGATACATGCCTATGAGTACACCATATTTTCACGCTTGGTCACTGGAATATGCTCAGGTGAGAGAGGGCCCTGGGCTTAGTGGTTTTAGCAAAGCCACTTTAAACAATGCAAGGGGTATTATCAGGGTTCAATTCCAGCCAGGCAGGAAGCACTAGAGGAGGGTTTAAAGCTGGGCTGGTGAAGGGTGTGCCCTGGGGAGGGGGGGTGCATCTTGGGGAGAGTCCTGAAGGCCAGGTAGAGAGGCTTGGATGTTGCATTTGGTCCCCAGCCCAAAGATTCCTTGCCTCGCCTTCAAATATTTATTGATTATTGCAATGTCTATCCCCCCCAAAAAAAGGTAGCAATTTAAATGCACGTTACATCATGGACCTATCTCCGCTAGCTGACGTGCAGGGGCACAGAATGCCACTCTGCAGAATGCCACCCAATGCTGGGGTGAATATCAATTGGCCACCTCCACCCAGCTGGAGAACCTCCCATGTTCCTTGAAAATGTTGCTGTGTCTCAGCATATATATATATAATCTCTGTGCTGTTAATCGTCCCTTTATCTACCTTCTAACAAGGACTGTTCTCCTGCATCGTCCCACTATACCTTGGAGAGATATCCCCTAAAAACTTGAGGGGGTCCATTATGACGGTTCCTATGATCTTTGTCACCGTTGGCATCATGGTCTCACAGATCCTTAGTCTTAAAGAGATCCTCGGGACTGAGAAAGGTAACTTTGGCAGGTCATCACAAGGGATGTTGGAAAGTTTCAGCAGAAACGGGAAAAGAAGCAGGACTTGTTGTGGGTGCTGCTGGCCAGGATGGCGATGATCTGCCTCCACAGTTCCAAATACCTGTTGCTGGAAGCCACAGGAGGGGAGAGGGCTTGAATCCTGCTTGTGGGTTTCTCACAGGCATCTGGTTGGTCACTCTGAGATGAGGATGCTGGACTAGATGGGCCATTGGCCTGATCCAGCAGAGGTCTTATAATCTTATGTTTATGTGGTGATGAGGATGATAATGATGATGATGATGATTAGGGGAGCCAACTTGGGCCCCAGATTATGGGTGCCCAGCGTGTGTGAAGTCATGATGTCAGGTTGTAATGTGACGTCATGATGTCACGCCTGTCCCCAGGCCTCAGAACATGATTTGTGGTGGTACCGGAAGTCAGGTTCCAAGACCTCAGAAGACCTCAGAAAGCCCCCCAATTTCTGTTGCCACTGGAAGTCAGGTTCCGAGGTCTCAGAAGGCGGAGATGCTGTCCGAGGCCTTGCAGGACCTCAGAAGTTGTTGGGGGGTTGCGGTGTGGGTGCTGAGCACCCACAACAATTTTTTTGTGGGTACTGAGGCATCCAGAGCCCCCCATACTTGGCACCCCTGATGATAATAATTTTATTATTTATAGGCCACCCATCCGACTGGGTTGCCCCAGCCACTCTGGGCGGCTCCCAACAAAGTATTAAAAGCACAATAAAACATCAGTGATGTTTGCTTATCCATCCCATGACTGGAATGGAAATCAACCAATCTGGCCAACAGGATACTTATTGTTGTCGTGGCTTTCTATTTGCAAATGATGCATCGTGGATTATGGTCCATCCATGTCAGGCTGCTGGTTGTCCAGGAATGTACAAAGACAAGGGAATGTTTCTTACTGTCCTATTTTTATTCAGTATTTACAGAGAGAGGTTATAGAACCCAGCCTCTTGGATAATGGTGTTGTCCCGAGTGAATCTCTGCCCAGTCTCTCCCACTTCCTCATTTGTCACTTCTACGGGTGCTGCTATGTGCCCTCTGTCTTTGAGCTCTTTGCTCTCCTACTTTCAAGGCTCGCTGGGTTCTGGGAGAGGGTGGGTCTAGAATGCTTTCAAAAGACACTGTGTCTGTCAGCTGTCGCCCCTGCTGTTGCTGCTTCCTCCTCATCCTCCTTCTCTCCCATTTCTCCATTGGAGAAATGTAAAGTACTACACTTGGGCAAAAAAAAAATGAAAGGCACAAGTACAGGATGAGTGACACGTGGCTTGAGAGCAGTACATGTGAAAAGGATCTAGGGGTCTTGGTAGACCACAAACTTGATATGAGTCAGCAGTGTGATCATGTAGCAGCTAAAAAAGCCAGTGCAATTCTGGGCTGCATCAATAGGAGTATAGCATCTAGATCAAGGGAAGTAATAGTACCACTGTATTCTGCTCTGGTCAGACCTCACCTGGAGTACTGTGTCCAGTTCTGGGCACCACAGTTCAAGAAGTATACTGACAAGCTGGAACGTGTCCAGAGGAGGGCAACCAAAATGGTCAAAGGCCTGGAAATGATGCCTTATGAGGAACAGCTTAGGGAGCTGGGCATGTTTAGCCTGGAGAAGAGAAGGTTAAGGGGTGATATGATAGCCATGTTCAAATATATTAAAGGATGCCATATAGAGGAGGGGAAAAGGTTGTTTTCTGTTGCTCCAGAGAAGCGGACACGGAGCAATGGATTCAAACTACAAGAAAGAAGATTCCACCTAAACATTAGGAAGAACTTCCTGACAGTAAGAGATGTTCGAGAGTGGAATTTGCTGCCAAGGAGTGTGGTGGAGTCTCCTTCTTTGGAGGTCTTTAAGCGGAGGCTTGACAGCCATCTGTCAGGAATGCTTTGATGGTGTTTCCTGCTTGGCAGGGGGTTGGACTGGTTGGCCCTTGTGGTCTCTTCCAACTCTATGATTTCCCAACTTTCCCCCTCATCTGCCTCAAACCCCTGCTGTAAATCTAAACTGTCTTCCTCTTCTCTGGAAGGGTCAGGCTGGGGAGGCGGTTTCCACCCTTCCTTCTCTGCCCAGTCCTTGACAATCCATGCCGCAATTTGCATCAAGTTTCCTTGGCACCAAAACGAACAAAATGTAGTAGCGTAAGGGCAACGTAATTTGCGGCATTAATTGCACAAATGCCGTGGGTTACATAACTCCCACACAGTGGACAGTGAGAGGGAAAATATCATTTTTGGCAGAAGACAAACTGCAGCAGAAAGGAAACAGTGCCGCTTGAGTTGGAAAGAGAGTGGAAAGGAAAGTGATGCCTTCTCTCACCCCTAGTCATAACTGCATCTTCTTGTACAGGTTGGCCGCTATTGCTGTGCTTCACTGGAATCCTGGCAGTGTTTCAAGTCATCATCTTGCCCAGCTTCCCCGAAAGCCCAAGGTTTCTCCTGATTCAGAGGAATGATGAGGCAAAAGCCAGGCAAGGTACAATCGCCTTGAGCTGCACAGGAACATTACGGCATGGGGACCCTACATAGATGCCTGTGGGAGTCTCTGAGCAAAGGCTAAGTGCTTCCTCAGACCTTCCCAGGAGACACGAGGGGTGGAGGAAGATAGGAAGCTTCTCCCAGTCCCACCAAGAGATGCCAGGGACTGAAACTTTAACCTTCTGCATGCAAAGCTGTGGCCAGAGCTGGGCACCCTGCCTGCCCTGCCATCGGCACTGATTTCAGGCAAGATTGCCTCCATCTGGGGTGAGATCTCGCCTAAAATCACAAGAGATCTTGTGGAGTGCGCAAGATCTCACACGATTTGGGGTCAAACCCCCCCAATCAGTGCAATCTTGCCTGAAATGAGCGCTGGTGGCAGCGGCACTTCTCTGCCGATGGCAGAGGTGGCAGGCTGCATGGAGGTGGCAGAGCAGGTGGGGGCAGCGGCAGCAGCAGGGCAGGGGGGCAACACATAGGAAGCTGCCTTATACTGAGTCTGACCATTGGCCCATCTAGCTCAGTAAGAAGAGGCGTTGTCCACACTGACTGGCAGCAGCTCTCCAAGCAGGGGTCATCGTCCCCTGCCAATCCCTACTTGGAGATGCCAGGGATTGAACCTGGGACATACAAAGCTCTACCACTATTCTTCTGCAGTGTTGTTTCTTCATCTCTTCCTGCCCTGGTGGCTCAACATAAATCCTTTCCCCGCTCCCGTCCAGTCTTGCAGAGGCTGAGATGCAAGGATGATGTGGAAAGTGAGCTCGAGGAGCTCCACCAGGAGAACGTCTCGGTAAGGGCGGAGAAGGAGATGAATGCGGTGAAGCTGCTGTGCAACCAAGCAATGCGTTGGCAAATCATCTCCGTGGTCATCCTCATGAGTGGCCAACAGCTCACAGGTGTCAATGCGGTAAGAGAGGCAGCTTCCCAGTTGGGTTAGAAGGCTGAGCGAGTATTAATAGTCATCCGAAAAACCACTCATGCAGAGATGCAGCAGGGAACCTCCTTTTCTGTGTGGTGATCCCAGCTCCCAGAAGACTCTGGTCCATGTCTAGGGCACCTGTGAACTCCCAGTGGTTGCTGAACTACAGCTCCCATAATCCCTAGCTATTGACCAGGATTGTGGGGGCTGATGGGAGTTGCAGTTGAGTAACATCCTGAGGGCAAAAGTTTCCCCATCCCTGGACTAAAGGCTCCTGGGAGCTGAGAACATCTCCCAGGAAAAAAGGGGTTCCCTGCTGTGTCACTGTATGAGTGGCTGCTTTGGCTTGCAAGAAAGGCAAGCCATAGGTGGCTCAATAGAGTTACATAAAATTATGCAATGTGTGCAAAAAGTAGATAGAAGTTTTTGTCCACCTCTCATCTACAGATGGATGAGAAATTTGATTTGGCCTTCATTTCAATGCGGACTTGCCTGATTCATACTTTCTGAAGCAATATCAGAACCAAAAGACAGCCCTCCATCAAAATCTACACTCCTTTGAATTTTGCAATGCAATTCTCTGTTGTACTAACTAACATGTCCAAAAGTGCATACAGTAGGATTTAAGTGTGCATTAAGGTGCCTCTATTGGTGAAAATAACACAAAAATATGTATTATATTAAAAGTGCCTTGCAGGTATGTGCATTTTAGGGGAAACTGTATCCAAAAATATGTTTAACTGGGAGAAAAATGCACTAAAATGCTGATGAATTTTTAGGAGGACTTGTGGGGGGGGGAGCATGCTGGTGAAGAATAAATGTGTAGAACTGGAACTCCAAGTTGGAAAAATGAGAAACCAGGAGAAACCAAAATGGACAGATTCAGCCATTCCTAACTACAAGCACTGGTGGGATTTTGACTACAGCTCCCACAATCCTCCCTGATTCTTGGGCCACGCTGGCTGGGGCTGATGGGAGCTGTAGTCTAGCAACATCTGGAGGGCCCCAGGCCTCCTCGTGCACACATGGGTTAATGACATGTTGCAGTCTACCATCCTGTTCTCACAGCGGCCAACCAGATCCCTCTGGGAAACCCGCAAGCAGGTCCCATGCCCAAGAGCCCTCTCTTTTCCTGTGGTTTGCAGCAGCTGGTATTCAGAAGGATTGCTGCCTCCAACTGTGGAGGCAGGGCAGAGCAATCATGGTGAGCAGCCATTGAAAGCCATGATTTTGTCCCATCTTCTGCCATAGTTCTGGTTTGCTTCCAGGTGTTCTATTACTCAGAGAGAATCTATGCAACTTTGAGGATCAAGAAGCAGGAAGCCCGGTATATCACTGTGTTGTCAAGTATTTTCCTCACAGTCTCGCTGATGATCGTGGTAAGTCCCAATCTGTTTCAAACGGTGTTAAAATTGCGCTGTTGTCACTTCAAAGAATCCCGGGGGGAACTTTCTGCACATGCCCGCATAGGACATCTGCATATGCTCCAAATGTCCCTATTTTCCAGGGACAGTCCTGAATTTACAGGAGCTGCCCTGGTTTTCCTTAGGACGTCCCTATTTTCATCAGAGAAATATTGGAGGGTAAGGTAAAGGTAACGGACCCCTGGACAGTTAAGCCCCATCAAAGGTGACTATGAGGTACGGAGCTCATCTCACTTTTCAGGCCCAGGGAGCCGGCGTTTGTCCACAGGCAGCTTTCTGGGTCACGTGGCCAGCATGACGAAACTGCTTCTGGTGCAACGGGACACCGAGACAAGCAAACCAGAGCAGCACACGGAAACGCCGTTTACCTTCCCGTCACAGCACTACCTATTTATGTACTTACACTTTGATGTGCTTTCAAACGGCTAAGTTGGCAGAAGCTGGGACAGAGCAACAGGAGCTCGCCCTGTCAGGCGGATTCGAACCGCCAACCTTCTTATCAACAAGCCCAAGAGGCTCAGTGGTTTAGACCACAGCGCCACCCGCGTTGGAGGGTATATGGAGTTATGGGACCCCTGGGCCATCCAAAGGCAGCCCTGTATATGGAAGTTACACCTGTTGATTCCTGGTGGGCTCATTTTATTCTCTTTCTCATTTCTGCATGCAAACTCTCCCTTTTCTCTCTGTTCTTATACCCTCTAGGTTTATACAGTAGATTCTGTGGGGCGAAGGATCCTCCTCCTCACTGGATTTGGGATATGCAGCATCCTCTGCATTCTGTTAACCATGACCCTTGAACTTCAGGTTTGCTGCTCAAAACCTGGTGTGATTTAGCGAGTGTCACCCAGCAAGGGAAGAGCTGTAGCTCCATCACAGAGCACCTGCTTGGCATGCAGAAGGTCCCAGGTTCAGTCCACAGCAGCATCTGAAACCCTGAAGAACCGCTGCTGGTCAGTGTAGACCAGGGTTTGCCAAACTTGGGTCTCCAGCTGTTTTTGGTCTACAGTTCCCACCATCCCCTGACCACTGGTCCTGCTAGCTAGGTATGATGGGAGTTGTAGTCCAAAAAGAGCTGGAGACCCAAGTTTGGGAAACCCTGGTGTAGACCAAACTGAGCCAGATGGAGCATTGGTCTCCTTCAGGATAAGGCAGCTGAAAATCCACTCAGATTTGGTGTCAGGTGGAAGAGCGGGAAGGAATGTTGTTGGCAGGTCTTTGCTGCAAAAATGTACCGGTATCTGGCTCTTGAATTCCCAGTGCATTCCCAAACCTTGATGCTCTGCAGCAAGTGCCTTGGAACATAACCCCCACATAAATGCTGAGTTGCCTGTATCTTAATCCAGGGGTGGGGTCCCTCAGGCTAGGGGGGGGGCGCAAATGCGGCCCTCTGGCTCTCTTTGCCTGGCCCTCAGAACTTTCACTAGGTACTTTCTGACACTGAGAGCTGTTCAACAGTAGAACAGAATCTTTCTTGCAAAGTGGCGGGCTCTCCTTCCCGGGAGGCTTTTAAAGGTTGGATGGCCACCAGTCAAGGCTTCTTTAGTTGTGATTCCTGCATTGCAAGGGGTTGGACTAGATGGCCGGGGGGGACCCGTCCAACTCTATAACCCCTTGCTCCACACACTTTTGCCTCTGTCCCACCTGCCACTGATTTGTGGTTTGGAAGGGAATGTGGCCCTCAATCTGAGAAACACTCCTCCCTCCTGCTTTAAAGCAAGGCGTGCCAGGCACTCTCATTCATACATGTCTGAAGCACGCTCAACTTTCTTCAACAGGACACCATGCCATGGATGAATTACATCACTTCAGTCTTTTTCCTCCTCTTGATCTTTGGGCACGTCCTTGGGCCAGGTAAGGACTCAGGTGACCTACAGAGTTCCTTCAAAGAGGCAAACAGAGCAGGCCGCTTATTTTATTTCTCTTTAAGTGTTTTTTTTTTAATAAAAAAATATTTATTGAAAAACAAAGAGTACATAATTACAAGTGCACAGAGTAAGATTAGACATAAAAAGAAGAAAAAATGGTACTCATGTAGAAAACAAAACTAATAATGATGATGATGGAGATAATAATATTCTATACATTACAGAAGAAAAAAAGAAAAAGAAAATTGTTATTGTAGTTAACCAGACCTTAACCTAATACAGTGGTACCTTGGGTTACAAACACTTTGGGTTACGGTACATTAAATGTGCATTAAAAGTATGGCCTTTGTGAAGGAACATTTTACAATTAGATCTTATCATGGTAATGTATTCTGTATGTACTTATTTTGGTTCTTTTTATTGTGTGAGCATGTCTGTGGCCTGCTTGGTCAACGAGCAAGAAATCTGGATTCATTTTGAAATATCTATATGCCGCTTTTGTAGGGAAAGCCCATCCAAAGCGGTTTACAACAATGTAAAGAAACTACTACATTAAAAAAATACCATGACACAATAAATATTACAGAAAATAAAAAGTAACGCAGAGTCAGAATTTCCATAACAATTTAACTGAGTTTTACTCAGAGTAGAGCCTTTGAAATTCATGAACCATTAGTCATACCCATTAACTGAACACGACAGCTATGTTCCACTTCCACCCTGCAAGGCAGGATATCTGTGAATGCCAGCTGCTGGGAATCACAGGTGAGCAGAGTGCAGCCGAGCCCATTTCCTGCTTCCAGGCTTCCCATCGCAGGTGTTTGGTGGGTCACTGTCCAAACAGGATACTGAACTAGCAGACCTCTTATTACGTTCTTGACTTCAGTAGGTCTGCTCCAGAGTAGGTATAGCACTGAATGCAGCCCATACCATCCTAGCGTCCGCCCAGCAAACAGGACAAAAAGTTAGTCCTGAGCATAACTCCCTATTTCTAATGCTCACCCACAGTGTCCAAATACGTCACATCCACATCATAGAATGCATTTACCTCAAGAGCTGAGGCCCTACCTGCCTGAGCACTGTCTCACCAGAGTGGTACATTCTCTGGTTATCTCCTGCTTTTTTTAAAAAAAATATTTTATTGATTTTGCATAATAAAGAGAACATACATAAAAAATACATAACCAATTTTCCACCTACTTCTGTCCACCCTCCACGGGCCCTCTCCTCCCACAAGAGGATCCCCGAAAAGCGGGCAGTCGACAGTGGTTCATTTTATGATTGAATTTCTACCCACCCCTCCCTCCCACTCCCGGAACCCCCCTCTGCCACCAAGAGACTCCAGGTTGGCAGGAGAGATGAAAGTGAGTATCCATCCCACCATCTATCCACACTTAATCCCCCCTCAAAAGGAATAAAAAACAAAAACTAGAAAAAAAAGAAGAAAGAAAGAAAATACATAAAAAATAATAATTACTAACTAATCATTTTCCATAAACATTGTTTATATATAGGCTTCCCCGATCTCCCCCCTATCTGATTTTCATTTTAAATCTCATTTAACAGTTTTCTTATCATTTTCCTCATTCTATTTCAACCTTCCAATCATATATTCATATACCATCCAAAGTCTTTATTAACTTCTCTTTTATTCCCATTTCTCACACCCTCCCTCCCCCAACCCCCAGGACTCCCCCTGCCACGAAGAGTCCCAGAGGGCGAAAGGAGGCAAGGGGATGATTCTTTTTCCAATTGGGTCCCTCCCCTCCCCCTGCCCCCCCCAGCCCTGAAGCCCCCCCTGCCACCAGAAGCTCCTGGTTATCTCCTGCTTGACTACTGCAATGTGCTCTGTGTGGGGCTACCTTTGAAGGTGACTCGGAAACAACAACTAATCCAAAATGCAGCAGTTAGACTGGTGACTGGGAGTGACCGCCAGGACCATATAACACCGGTCCTAAAGGATCTACACAGGCTCCCAGTACATTTCTGAGCACAATTCAAAGTGTTGGTGTTGTTCTAGCCCTAAACAGCCTCGGCCCAGTATACCTGAAGAAGCATCTCCAGCTCCATTGTCCAGCCCGGACACTGAGATCCAACTCTTGACGGCCTTATGACAGTTCCCTCACTGCAAGATGTGAAGCTACAGGGCACCGGCAGAGGCAGCCACCCTGTGGAACGCCCTCCCATCAGATGTAAAACAGATAACCACTTGACTTTTAGAAGACATCTGAAGGCAGCCCTGTTTAGGGAAGTTTTTAATGGTTGATGTTTTGTTGTGTTTTTAATATTTTGTTGAGAGCTGCCCTGAGTGGCTGGGACAACCCAATCAGAAATAATAATAATAATAATAATAATAATAATAATAATAATAATAATAATAATAATAATGGCGGCAATGGCTCCCCTGCAAAAAGAATCCTGGAAACTGTGCCCTCAGTGAGCTACCATACTTAGCAAACTATGGTGGGAGTTTTCCAGGGAACTTTGCTACTATTTCCCACCCAGTGATCTATACTTATGGTTTATAACCTTAAGGAAGGAAGGGTTAAGGAACAATTTTCATAACGTAATGGACACATTAAGTTTTTCTCGTCACGTGAATAACGCGTTATAAAAATGTGACACTCGAGGACTCTGCAGAGCAACCAGGACCTGGCAATAGGAAAACTGCATTGTTAAAAGGAAGCAACGTTTTTAATTTACCAGTATGCCCTGTGACGTTTTAGAACTATATATCGTTCTAATAATGTTTAAAAGGTCAGTGTAGATCCACCCAAGGTTTGAACTAGGCCCTTGTGAGCCCTTAACTGCACGGCACCAGTTCCTTTCGAATCACTGTGGATGAATGAGTGAGTCCATGAAAAACAGCCTTGAATTCTTTCTTCCCCGCCCAGGTCCCATACCCAACATGATCATACTGGAGCTGTTCCTCCAGCCATCCCGCTCCGTTGCCTTCATGCTTGGGGGCTTTGTGCACTGGTTCATGCACTTCATTATGGGGATGATATTCATTCAGATAGAGGTGAGTTGTTTAGATGAGAAGAGGGGGTGGTCTGAACTGGTTCGGGAGCACAGGAAGATGCCTTCCACTGAGTCACACCATTGGTCCATCTAACTCACCCAGGTGAGGATCTTTTGGCCTGCCAGGTGTTGTTGAAGGTCTTCCCTTATAGGCTCGTCAAACCAGAGTCCGCACATCTTCCAGAAACTGCAAATGATGTCGATTTTTAACATGAAACTACCTGGAAGTGGACAGAATATTTCTTACCTATATATTGCATTTATATCCCACCTATCCCAGCATGCCTGGGTCTCCCCCTCATCTTTCCATTTCATCCTCACAAAAACCCTACGAGGTAGCTTAGGCTGAGGGTTCATGACAGGCCTAAAGTCACCCAGTGAGCCCCATGGAGCAGTGGAGATTTGAACCCCGGTCTTTCCCAGCTCCTGGTTCGACACTATAACCACTCCACCCCACTGGCTGTGTACCAGCGGTGGGGAAATACTGGCCCACAAGATGTTGCTAAAATAAGTCCTACTCCAGGGAGAGCTGCTGAAATTAATGGACCTTAGTTAGCCATGTCCATTCACCTCAATGGGTCTACTTCGAGTAGGACTATCTGTATATTTGTTGTTGCTGGCATCTCGAGAGACAATGGAGTGGAGGTGAAGTCAAACTGCTGCATTAGTAGCACCAAAGTGACCTCTCTGGGGTGCAAGCCTGGGTAGAGTGTATGGAGCTCCTGGGCTGCTGAGATGGCAAGGCACACACACACACACACACACACACACACACACACACACACCTCAGCCTCAATGACGTGGTCCAAAGGAAAGCAAAGTAATATGCCAGGCACCAGCTTGGCTCCAGGAGTTGCCAGAAGGAGGCGTACAAGGCACCATCCAACCATCTTAGAGACTCCACTTGGGATTTGTGTAGGGTTTTCTCCTTAGCCTTTTCTTCTCCTGAAGATATCCCACAAGGCAGCAGAGGTTTAGGATAACAGTTTTCCTTCTCCCAAATGGGTTGCCTTCCCAGGTGTGCGAGTCCTATCTGCTCCTCACCGGAAGTTGGGTTCAGTGGGCTTTCCGAGGTCTTGCGAGGTCTCGGAACCTGATTGCCACCACAAATCAGTTTCCGAGGCCGGGGGGGGGGTGCCTGCATGACGTCATGACCAGTGGTGGGGAAATACTGGCCCGCAATACCTGGCATCATGACTTCACGCATGCTGGGCACCCATAATCAGGGGCCCGTTGGCTCCCATCATCATCATCACATAAACATAAGATTATAAGAAGACCTCTGTTGGATCAGGCCAATGGCCCATCTAGTCTAGCATCCTCATCTCACAGTGGCCAACCAGATGCCTGTTATATATTGTGGTCATGCCCACCTCCATTCCCACCCCTACCCCTCTCATTTTCTCATTTTCTCATTTCGACATTCCTTTCTAGACACGGATTGGTTCCTACACCTTCCTCCTCTTCTGGCCTCTCTGCGTATTCAGCTTCATTTACACCTTCAAGGTTATCCCAGAAACCAACGGCAAGACCTTTCTGGAGATCAAGAAGTACATGTCAGCCATGGCCAAGAAGGTGAAGGTCCAGGTCCAGGTCCCAATGCGGCGGATGTCAAAGGTATTTTTAATCTTTTGCTGGAAGCCGCTCACTGTGGCTGGGGAAACCCAGCCAGATGGGCGGGGTATAAATAATGTTGTTGTTGTTGTTGTTGTTGTTGTTGTTATTGTTATTATTATTACAGGACAGGGACAGAAGGCGGTCGACACACCACAGCATCAGAAGCGACAGTGTCAAAAGCGACAACGTCAGAAGGGAGAGCGTCAGAAGGGAGAGCCTCAGAAGGGAGAGAAGCAGGAGGGAGAGCAGCAGACGGGAAAGCGACAGACGACGGGAGAGCAGCGACAGACGACGGGAGAGCAGCACCAGACGGGATAGCGAGAAACACAAAGAAAGCCCCAAAAGAAAACGAAGACCGACTGTCACTAATTAATGCTGCCTGCCCTTCGTTGGTATACAAATGACGGTTGCTTCCCTTCCTATCCAAAGCCTACTCTTTTTCTGTTCAGACTTTTCTACTCTCCTACCATGAATTACTGCTATTATTATATTACCAAATACACACCTAGTTGTAGAGTCAGTTATATATATATATATATTTATATGTATATAAAATCACATTAGAAACAGGTAACAAAAGACAATCATTTGCAAACACCCTAGTGCAATATTTTATACAGCAATCCCTCACTTTACTCAGGGGTTCGGTTCCAAGGGTTTCATGTACACATGACAATCAAATCTAATCCTTGGAGCTGCCCCACTCCTCCAGCAAAGCAGAGAGCTTAAAAGGTCATTTTGCACCGGGTCCACTCAGGGTTACCTGGCACAAAAAGAGCTTTTAAGCCCTCTGACTTCCTTGCGGGGTAAGGCCCTCTCAGTACGCTGGCTATGGAAGGCTAGGGGTGCTCGCATGAGACCTCACGAGGAACTCGCATTGCTCCGCAATATCTCGTAAGAACATCCCAGAGCTTTCCAGAGTTGGTGTGCCCAGTGGGTCTTGCCCAGCAAGCTTAAAAGCACTTTTCAGACCAGGTGGCCCCGAATAGACCTGGCACAAACAGAGCTTTTAAACTCTTCACTCTGCTTGGGACTTCCCTTGTGCAATTTCAACCTCCCAGGATTGAACTCACGTGTAAAATGAGCAGTTACTCTTTTCCATATCTACTTCTCCTACAGTACTATTGTTCTATCTCATTCAAGGATTAAAAGGTATTAAAGAACAATTATAAGGAGGTATATTATCGCACACCGAGTATTACTCATTGCTGTTTTGTTCTAAGTCGGTGTCAGGTTCCCATCTCAAAACACAACGTCTCTTACTTGAGAGTTAAGGGGAGATCTTTATATAGGATAACAGCAGTATTGGCTCAACAGTCAAGCACTGGGTCTGGAAGTCAGGATTCTGAGGTAGTCAAGATCCCAAGGTGAGTGGGCATGGCAAGAGGTTCATAACTGAAGAGACACTACAAAGATGTCCCAACAGTTGATGTGCTCTTCCCGCCAAGCTCTTAAAGACAAGGCAGAGTGAGCTCATTCACAATACTCTCTTGCCCAATGTTCTGGGTGGGTGAGTCCCCAGGTTAGACAATGCCGCTATCATTATTATTACCTTTATAGCCCACATTTCCTCCAATTGTGGTGTACACAATTCTACCTCTCTTCACAACAACCCCATGAGGTAGGTCAGGCTGAGAGATGGTGACTGACCCAAGGTCACCTAGTAAGCTTCATAGTCAGCTGGGGGTTTGAACCCATGTCTCCCAAGTTCTAGTCCAACACTCTAACACCAGCCTGGCTCTCTGGTCATCAGTCTCCAACTCTGCCTCCAGCCCTACCTCTGCCTCCAGCCCCTTCCCCTCGCTGGTCAAGAGGGGCAGGGGAGAGAGCCAACAGTTCTGCTCCCCCCCTTGTACCTAACACAGGGACCTTCCTCCACCATCCCTAGGTGCCAATCTTACAGCCCGCCCACCTGCTCCTCCTTCTTCCTCCCATCTTGGGCTGCCAAACCAGGCCAGATTCCAGGGCTTGCCAAGGATATTTTGACACCTGAGGCAAACCACAAAATGGTGGGGGGCACCTCCCAACCAGGGCTAAAGGGGTGAGGGAAGATCTAATATCAGGAACAAGGACGAAATAAAGATCTGTATCAAAAGCAAGGGTGGGAAGAGACGAGCAGTGCCTCCTTATTCGCCAAGATGCCTCTGTAGTGGTGGCATTGGGGGGCTGCTGGCTTCCAATGAGCAGGCTGGGGCTGTTGCTCTCCCCATGGCAATGGCAGCAGGCAAGGCATTAGTTGGAGGCTGAATCTGCTGTCCCTGTGAATGCTGCCTCCTAAAGCGGTTGCCTCAACTTGCCTCGTGGTTGGGCCAGCCCTGCCAAATCCTTACAGAACTGAGGGGCCCACAACAGTAAGCCTTGTCATTTACGTAATTTCCCAGTTCCCACCCACCCAATCTACTGTAGCTGGAAGATTTTTGTTTTTCCAGAACTGGGCCATGCATCAACATTATCTTGCCCCAATCAGCACATTGTATTGGGAGCTCTTAGCTTCCTGTTTGCAATGTACAAAGGAAGGGTCGTTTTGAGATTTCCTGTGACTGCATCCGGGAGAACTGCCTTAAAAAAAATGTGTCTGTCGGGGAAAATTTGCCCCAAACCCCTGATGAATCTTTGTGAGGGTTTTAAAAATCAGAAACCAGTTTAATGCCCACAACAACCCTGTGAGGTAGGTTAGGCTAGGAGGCAGAGCCCAGTCCAAGGTCACACTCAATGAGCTTCATGTGGTCAAGAGCAGGGGATCCGAACCCTGGTCACCTATGCCCTAGTGACCTAGTCCAACTTCCCAACCACTACGCCATGCTGGCTCTTTCAGTGGGTCTACTCTGAGTAGGGCTCGGCTAGCGACAACCCAATAATAACAATCTTGCATGTGGCTGAGTTAAGGCTGCCTGGCATGCTCACTGCTCAGCTGCTCAACCAAGATGGGATCCTGCTTTACCTAATTCAATCACCTGGCCTTCCAACTGCCAACAGCTCCTCCAAATGGAATCTTTCAGCGTCTTTCCTCTGATTGGCTCTTCCAATACTGCCTGCCCTTTGATACCATTCTTTCAAGAGAAAACAGGGTGGGGCTGATTTTACCCATCTACTTCCAAGAACAGAAAGGTGAGGTAAGTTTCTGTGCCTTCCAGGGGGTGAGTTGGCTCCCTACAGACAGACTTCACCGCTACCCACTTCTGGGACTGTTGACCCAATGGATTACCTTGGAGGACAACTGCTTTGGTTTTCCCTCCATCATTTCTGACTTGGTTTAAATCTGGGGGTAGGAAACTTGTCGCCCCTCCCCCAGGTGTGGTTGGACCACGACTCCCACCCCTGCTTCCTGTTGGCCATGCTGGCTGGGCCTGATGGGAGTTGAAGTCCAAGAACAGATGGAGCCCACAGGCTCCCTGTCCCTGCCTTAATCAGTTGTAATAAAAAGCCAGAACAGGCACTCATGCAGAGACTGAGGAGGAAGCCTCCTTGTCTGGGTGGTGCTCTCAGCTCCCAGGAGTCTGCCTCTCTGTGTTCGTGATTTCTTTAAACATTCAGGAGACAACTCACAGGCTTTAAGTATGTCCCTGCCACGAGCATTCACTACCACAAGACGTACCTCTAGCTTTTTAGACTTTTTTTGTTTCCCACCTTGGGACTGAAAATATTCAGTGAAAAGTGGGCTATAAACACCACTATTAAGTAAGTAAGTAAGTAGGTAAGTGAATAAATACATGCATTTTGCAGGAGGGTTTCCAGCACATAGCAGAAATTTATTTATTTTATAAAAAAATAAATGAGGGGTGAAATTAAGTTTAAAAAGTTTGAAGAATTGCCAAGTATGTTAATAAACTGGTTGCCATATTATCAACTAAATGAATTGTTTAAAACAGATTAAAAGTTGGGTTTTGGGAACCAAACATCCCAATTGGAGAGAGACCTGCTAGATAGTAATACTAAGGTAATTTCAGAAACGTATAAGATGCGCAAGCAAAAGATGAGCAAGTGAAATCTTCTATGATACACTGGGCAATGGATAGCAAAGTGCAAAGAAAAAGAAGGTACCTTTTTCCATATGTGGTGGACTTGTAAGAAGGTAAAAGCCTACTGGGAAATGATATACAATGAGCTGGAAAAAATCTTTAAGATAACTTTTTATAAGAAACCAGAGGCTTTTGTTTTAGGGATTAGAGATACCTAAACAATATAAAAACTTTATATGTGACCACAGCTGCTCGTATGATATTTGTCCAAAGATGGAAAGAAAACAACGTCCCAACCAAAGAAGAATGGCAGCAAAAAACTATTGGAATATGTAGAAATGGCGAAACTCACCGGAAGAATAAGAAATCAATACGACAGAGTCTTTGATTTAGAGTGGAAATTGTTTATTGAATATTTTATAAATTATTGCAAACAGATACAACCATTAGCAGGTTTAATGTAAAGACGTGCAGTGTGATAAAACTAATTTCGAGTATATGGGTTAACTAATAATTAGGCTTAAGCTGGGAGTTGCAGTAAAGATACTACAAATATAAGAAACCGCAGAAAGGGGAGGAGGGAGGCTGAAATGGGGTGTTGAAATTTGATGTAAATCTTTTTTGTTTGATGGAAAATGGAAAATGATACACACACACACACACACACACACACGAGAAAAGTGGGATATAAACGCAATAAATTAAACCGATAAATCAAAGTGAACTCTCAGCAAAAACTGGTGATTGGCATACATTTAAAGGGGACTGTAGCTTGTAAAGGGTTCAGGGAACTGTAGGTCCATGAGGGGCAAACTATAGTTCCCATTATCTTTTGGCGGAAGCCATGGGGTTTAAATGCATGGTGTGTACCATAATCAAACCTCTGCAAAAACAAATCGGGAGGGATGCCCAATAAACAGGCTGTCAGGAGGAGCTGTCAGTGGACCATTTAGTCAGGTACAGTATAGGCAAACTCCGGCCCTCCAGATGTTTCGGAACTACAATTCCCATCATCCCTAGCTAACAGAACCAGTGGGCAGGGATGATGGGAATTGTTGTCTCAAAACATCTGGAGGGCCGGAGTTTGCCTATGCCTGGTTTAGCTATTCTTATGTTCTTAAAGAAATTGCAAGACTCAATAACCACCCGACAAAATGTCCCTCTTCTTCCCACCACAGCTGAGACTCAATTATGAAAGCTACCCGAAGAAGCATTGATAGCAAGACAGTGCCGGAAGTAAAGCCCGTAATCCCCAAATGGGTGAGTTTGGACATGGCCGGCTCTGCTGTCCAGCAGGGTGAGAAATGGGAAGGCAGGAAGTGACGTCAAAACAGTGCTGATGAGCTCCGCCAGTGTCTGCTCCATCACAGAATCATTGAATCGTAGAGCTGGAAGGGACCCTGCGGACCATCTAGTAGTCCAACAACCTGCAATGCAGGAATATGCAGCTGTCCCACATGGGGATCAAACTTGCAACCTTGGCATTATCCCCACCATGCTCTAACCCATCCAATGTGACCTAAGAGGCCATTTTTAAGATTCAACCCTCCCACATCAAACAAGCGACATCACACAACCAGAATACTGATTGCTGGGGAGCGTTCTGCTGTTGCACCCAGGTCTTGCTGCATTCTTTTCTAGATGGTGCTGCCGGCTCCCAGAAGCCTTTAGTCCAGCAATAGGGGGACCTGTGGGCCTTCTAAATACTGCTGAACCGCAGCTCCCACTATCCCTGACTACGGACCATGCTGGCTGGGGCTGATGGGAAATGGAGTCCAGCAATACCTGGAGGGCGACAGGTTATATCATCTTGTACCATAAACACTCCTCCTATGAGCAGAACTCTGCCCAAACTGTCTTTAAGATCCAAGCCATTTGTCTTTCATTAACTATGTTCTATGCATCGATGAATGCTTTGCCTGACAGCTGCTCTGCTGCTTTGATTTCCTGCAGGAGGTGTCGAATTCGCTTTTACGAACAGCGCTGGTCACCACCTTGGGATCTATCCAACATGGTTACATCCTCTGGTTGGTCTATTCCCCAATGCTGGTAAGATGACCCTGCGGCACAGGTGGTTTCTTACAACAGGGGCTTCTGACTAAGCTTCTGGGAGTCAGCAAATGATGGAACAGTAGAGTAGGAAGGGACCCAGGTGGCGCTGTGGGTTAAATCACAGAGTCTAGGGCTTGCTGATCAGAAGGTCAGCGGTTCGAATCCCTGCAACGGGGTGAGCTCCCGTTGCTTGGTCCCAGCTCCTGCCCACCTAGCAGTTCGAAAGCACATCAAAGTGCAAGTAGATGAATAGGGACCGCTCTGGCGGGAAGGTAAATGGCGTTTCCGTGCGCTGCTCTGGTTCGCCAGAAGCAGCTTTGTCATGCTGGCTACATGACCCGGAAGCTGTCTGCAGACAAACGCCGGCTCCCTCGGCCTATAGAGCGAGATGAGCGCCACAATCCCAGAGTGGGACACGACTGGACCTGATGGTCAGGGGCCCCTTTACCTTTACCTTTAGAGTAGGAAGAGGCCCCCAACGGTCATCTAGCTGAACCCCCTGCAATCCAGGAATCACAGCTAAAGTCATCAGAGATATTTTCAGGTTGTATCTAGGGGTGGAGAGAAATAGAATAGAATAGAATAGAATAGAATAGAATAGAATAGAATAGTAATTTATTCGCCAAGTACTTACATACTTGGAATTTGCTTTGGCTAATTTTACAATGCAAACGTACTTTATACAAAATATCTGTTAAATACTATTTCAAGCAAAGAGGAGCCACTCCGACTGCGCCTGGAGCTTTTGCCTTCTGTCCCTGTAGTGACTTCAGAACAGGTTGAGGTGGTTGTTGATGCCTCTGGCGCCGAGTGAATTGCTCTAGTTGATAATGCTTGACTTTGCTATAAAACTGATTCAGGTCGTTTGCCAATTTTTGACTCTCCGGAGCAGAAGAATATGTTCTCTTATATTCAGTAAAAGAAGTAAAAATATTTCAAAAGAAATTGGAAATAGTTTGTGTTTTAAGGGCACATCTATCTAGAACACACTCTCCAGAACAAGTTGCCAACTGGAACGCCCGTCAAAATTCGCACTTCTCGGAATGTTGTGGTGCAATGCTTCAGCTAGTGTATACAAAGAAATAAAAAGTCTATATTAGTGCAGATAAATGCATATATATTAGTTAAAATAAGATAGGCTTGCCACCAAGTTCTACTCAGCGTAGAGCCATAGGGGTCGGTCTCCTAACAACTCTCAGCATCCTTAACAAATGAAATCATCTGGTGACGATGGAGCCTTAGTCTCTTGCAGCAAAAACTCGAAAGAGTCTGATGGGACTTTAAAACAGGTGTGGAGGATCTTTCTTCAGCCCAAGGCTCACATTCCCTTCTGAGCAACCATTGGTAGATGCCTTTGGAGGACAAGGCTGGAGGAAGAGCCATTTACAGAAAGAAGAAAACAATGAAATGCTTAGGGTTTTGTTTTGTTTTTTTACAAAGTTGAAATCAACTATTTAAAACCTTTTTTAAAAAAAATGAAAATTAAAATCAGCAGTAAGCTGAAAACTGGATTCAAACAGACACCAACGCTCTATGTGTCTGTATAGGCTCTCTTAAAAGAAAACATTTTTAGCAGCCGCCGAAAAGAATACAGTGAAGGCGCCTGCTTGATATCAAGAGGCAGGGAGTTCCAAAGTGCAAATGCTGACACTCTAATAAGAGAGAAGTTCTACATTATGTGGCACCTGCAAGGGTGCCAGTTCCTTTCGATTAGGATGTGTTGTGGATACACTAACCCTGCCCATGATTTGATTTCCTCTCTTAGACCATGGAAGACATGGCTAAAGCTAAGAAGAATCCAGAAAACTATCAGTATATGCTCTTCGAGGCAGGCCTTGTCATCAGTTTGTTCCCTATTGGAGGCCTTCTTGGAGCACTCATGGCAGGAGCTATGGTGGATGAATACGGAAGGTATATGTAGATGACCTGGTGGTTAATGAACTTCCAGTCCTAACTTTGGACGTGGGGCAGATGGGCAGGGGAGTGGGTCTTCTGCTGAGCCCCGTCTCCCCAGCTGAGGCTCGATTTAACTTCTGGCTGAGGAGGTTCAACCTGTAGAAAGGCACCCCACATTTTTACAAAATATATTCAGCCAGCCAAAGTCATGCCATCGTTTGGGTGGCATTCAACAAAGCTTTTACTCAGAGCAGATCCATTCAAATTACTGAGCCGGACTCAGCAAGCCCCCCCCCCTGGTTTCAGTGGGTCATCTCTGAGCAAACCTCAGCCAATGACTGCCCTTAGATTTTAATCAGAAATGCAAGGAATCTTGCAAAAGACGTATTGCCATTGAAATGGCTGGTGTGGATGAGACACCGTATCAAGGGAAAGGAAAGACGTATCCAGCCTCTGCTTGATGGTTTCCCTTGTCCTGTGGACTTTCTCCATGCTAATAGGGCTGCGTACGCACCATGTATTTGAAGCACAAGGCTTTCCCCAAAGAAACCCAAAGACTGCAGTCTACTTTCCACAGAGCTACACTTCCTGGCACCCTTAACAAGCTACTATTCCCAGGATTCTTTGGATTACAGGAACCACTGTTTAGAAAGTGCCCAAGTTTTTATTTTTATTTTCCTATTTCCTCCATATCCCTTTTCCTTCCGTGACTTTTGTTGTTGTTGTTGTTGTTGTTGTTGTTGTTGTTGTTGTTGTTGTTGTTGTTGTTGTGAGGGGTCTTTTTAGATTGTAAGCCTGCAGATAGCGACTGGCTGCCTTGCTTTGGTTTTACTAAGCCTCCCTGGGATCCCTTTTGGTGTAAAATTAAGCTAAATATATGATCAGAATTAAATAAGTCTTGAAAATAAGTAGCCGGGTTGCCAGGTTATGTGGCTTTATGATCCTGACTAATTCCCCTCCCCTCTCTGGTCCTGCACCCACCCTGTCCCTGGACGATTCTTCTGGGATGAACAAGTTACGCAGGTGTATCTTTGATTGAGCTAGGATTAGAGATTTAACGCTGGCGAAGCCAGGAATCAGCCCGCTGAGACCCACAACCTCCTAAACTGCTCCTCCTAGCAGATCTTGCTTCCCCCAAAGGATGCTGGGAACTCTTCCAATCATTCCACATGTTCATTGGCAACCCCCCAGTCATTCCCTTCCTTTCCCCACTCTTTCCAGGAAAGGTGCCTTGCTGATCAATTGCTTCTGCTCTATGGTGTCCTCTATGTTTATGGTTTGCGCCGCTGTGGTGAACACCTCCCTGTTCACGATGATTTCACACTTCCTCATTGGAATAACCATAGGTGAGTCGGGCTACTTCCTGGATTTAGCGAGGGTGTGGGGTTAAGAGAAAATTCCCTGTTCTGAAATCTGAGTTGGGAAGGAACCAGTGCTTGCAATTCAAAGACGTCCTATGCACATCTCAAATGTAGAACCTCACCACCACCACCTCCATCTCCATACACTGCTTTGGGGAGCCTCCAGCCCATGGGCCAAACCTGGCCCACCAGCAGGGACGTAGATAACAATAATGATACCGTAGCAATTATAAATATTTTTTTAATTTTCTAAAATCATTTTTATTAATTTTCCAATAAAAATAGCCAATTAACATATCCATAATCATAATCCAATTAAAAACAATAAACTAAAAAAAACATTAAATTACAGTCCAAATTATTAATTATTAATTTTTCCCCATAGTCTGGACCTCTTGAAATATATCTCCAATATCTTCGTTCCTGCCTTCTTCTTGTTATTCTCATATTTTCCACATTCTGATCTTAACACTTTAAAGTTCTCCGTCCCTGGCTATGCGATTCTCAATCATATCAAAAATAATATATCTTTCCATCCATCGAATACAGCTTTATTTGTAAATATGTATTTTTCCAACTATTTGCCAGCTCAGCTTTACCTGACTTCATTCCAATCTTCCAATCCGGGCTGTTGTCCAAGTCTATTGTTTAGAGTTTAATGACACAGCAACTCCCATGTTGTTAAGTTATTCCAATCCGGACTGTTGTCCAAGCCTGTCGTTTTATGTTACACATACTGTTTGCAATATTGCAATGTAAATGAACTGTATTCCACAGATATGTCATTTGGCAATCGATCAGCTTTCAGAGACCACACAATCCCCCCCTTCTGGGCCCTAGAGGGGGGCTGCTAGGCATCCATTTAGCCTTCTCTCTCGCTTATAATGAAGAAATTCTGCAAACAGATGCTCTGTATGTTATCCCAAATTATTGTCTCAAGTCACTACAAAGTCAGCCAACAAGCATCTCTCACTTCCCTCGAAAAAGGGAGGAACTCTCATTTTTCTGTGCTGTGTCATATTAACAAGCACCATCTTGTTTCTTCTTTTATCTTTATCCAGTCTTTCAATTCTAAGTAAAGCTGCGCAATTGAATACTTAATCTATATAAACAAATTTATATAAATGAAAAAGTAAATATCCCTTTGTACATAACCAAAAATCTCCAAGTAAAATAAAAAAAATTCCTTCAGTAGCACCTTAAAGACCAACTAAGTTTTTATTTTGGTATGAGCTTTCGTGTGCATGCACACTTCTTCAGATTCTTGGTATCTGAAGAAGTGTGCATGCACACGAAAGCTCATACCAAAATAAAAACTTAGTTGGTCTTTAAGGTGCTACTGAAGGAATTTTTTTATTTTACTTCGACCCAGACCAACACGGCTACCTACCTGTAACCAAAAATCTCCAAATGTGCTTGACTGATTGCCTTGAAATTTTGACACAGCGTTGTATGCAAATATGCGAGTGTTTGCATATACTTAGATTATATAGATGTCACACCTGTGACAGGTAAAAACATGATTTTGTGTAAAAATAGCGTCAACTGTTGGACATCAAAGCAACAGATGCTATAGTACATTCTTCACTCCCAGGATGCCACGGGGAACGCAGTGGCGTCGTTCCGACGCGAGCAGCAGAGGGGGCTGGGAGCGGGTGGCCAGCAGCTCCTTCTGGGAGAGCGGGGCGGGATCCTCTCCCTCCGCCACTGGCGCCTCGGCTCTCCCCGCCACCCTCGACATGTCCGCCTTCGCTAAGGACCTGCAGCTGGACCGCCTGCCCCCTCACCCGCTGGAATCCGCCGGGGGAACCGGGCAGACCATCCCCAACATGTCCATATGGTATGCAAGGGGGAGAGAGAGAGGGCTCGGCGTGGAGGGTGACATCACGCGGGGGGAATATGACGTCACCTGCCAGGGCAACAGAGGGAGGGGTGTCATTATGTCATGCATCTGTCCTGGGAAACAGGGGCCCTGACAGAGCCACAGCAACGCGTGGCTGGGTACAGCTAGTTATAAATAAAAGTCCATCTGTACTTTTTGAAAAAAATAGGTTTCTTAATGAGGCTTGGCGTAGAAAAACAATTGTAGGTATTGAGAAGAGAAAAAGAACATACCGATTACCTCTGTAATCCAAACACCATGATGAGAATCTCTTTGAAGTCCGAGCTTAAACACCAGGGACTGTGCCATTCTGCAGGTTTTTTCTCAGTCTTCTTCGGTCCAGACTATGTCTGTTTATTGTCCAAATCTAATTATTTTATCAAACAGATATTTCCAGCTTTGAGAGTGGCTTCGGAGAGTGCCAGCTATTTTGTGCTCTGGGACCCAGTGTCCTGCCGCTTGCACCTTGATGCAAGCTGACAATCTCAGACAATCTGCGGGTTTACGAGACAGTCCTCCCCCACCCTGGGGAGTATGCCAGGGCTAATTACCCCCATATCAGCCCTGAATTACTGGCACGGCTGAGGTCCGATCGTATGGGAGTCAGCCATTTCTTACCGCCGGAAACAAGAAGCCCCACAATTATAAATATTTTTTAAAAGACCATTTAGAAAGAGCAACAGCCCACACATCAGCTAGATTTGGATCCAAGACAGACACCAGCTACTGAAATAGCAGGTGCCAAAAAGGCAATAGAGAAGCCTGATACGCAGGGGGAGGGAGTTCCAGAGGCTACATGCCGCCAAACTAAAGGCCTGATTCTGGCCATCATGTGGAACGGACCTCCTGGTAGGATGGCATCTGCAGGATGCCCTCTCTTGCAGAACACAATGACTGGTCGGGTAAGTGGGAGATGTTTATATGCTTCTATGGCTGTCACATGCCTACTGTGAATAATCCCTTGATTTATCCCCTAACCAGGCATCTTCTCCATCGTGATCCCATTGTACCTCATAGAGATCTCCCCATTGAACATGAGGGGAGCCATTGGCATGCTGCCTCACCTCTTTCTAGGTGTAGGTTTGCTCCTGGCTCAGATACTCTCTTTTCGTGACATGTTGGGGAACAAAGAAGGTAAATCAGAGAGGAGCACCCCTTAGCCTAAAGGTCATAGTAGAATGGTAGAGGTGGAAGGTATCCCCAGGGGTCATCTAGTCCGACACCCTGCAATGCTGGAAAGAGTCCCCAACAGATGACTCAACTCCCAATGAAGAAGAGCCCGCCACCTTCTGAGGGAGACAGTTCCACGACCCCTCCAGTTCCATGTGGTGCTCACAAGCACCAGTGGACCCCCACTAGTACCTCCTATGGTGCCCACAAAAAGTCTTACATGTGCCCACTTGGATCCCAGGATCGGACACCCAGCGACCCATTCAGTTTTGAACAGAGGAGAATTACAGTGGTATTTTGGTTCTCAAACTTAATCCGTTCTGGAAGTGCGTTCCAAAACCAAGGCACGCTTTCCCATAGAAAGCAATGCAAAATGGATTGATCTGTTCCAGACTTTTGAAAACAACCCCTAAACACGAATTTTACTATCTAACGCATAGGTGCCAACTCCCAGATTGTGGCACCGGAAGTCGCGCTGCAGCCATTTTGGAACTGGGCAGAGTGGCACTGGAAGTCGCTTCTACGCATGCTCTGCCCATTTCCAAAAGGGCTGCAGCGCCAGAAATCGCTTCTGCGCGTGTCCAGAGACTGCAGACATGCACAGAAGGAGCCTCCCCAGGTCGGTAAGAATCCGGGGGATTTGCGGGGTTTTTAAAAAATCCGGGCTGCCAGCGGGAAACGGCTGGAAAAACGGGGGTTTCCCGGGGAATACGGGAGACTTGGCAGCTATGATCTAACGAGACCATTGATCCACAAAATGAAAGCAATAAACAATGTACTGCAGGCCCACACACAATCAATCAATCAGTAGCTGAACTGGGTTCCACAGTCACAAAAACAAAAAAAGAGCCACAAAAACAAAAGCGCAAAATAAATAGCAAAAACAAACAGACCTTAGCATAACAATCAAAACGGAAGTGTGGCACTCAAAATCAGTGTAACGGAGCATGTTTGGCTTCCAAAAAAAGTTCGCAAACCAGAACACTTACTTCCGGGTTTGCAGTGTTTGGGTTCTAAGTTGTTTCAGTACCAAGGTGTTTGAGAACCAAGGTGTACCACTGTACAGAGACCTCTGTGAGCAAGCATAGTGATGGCGGAGACAGGTGCCTCTCCCTGCCCATTGATGTGGGGCACACCCATGGTTATGTCTGTTTAGTTTAGTTTTTTCTTTTAAATGTGGCCGCCATAACGCCATGCCCCCACAACAGCCATTTCCCCACATCCCCACGGCAGCCATTTTGTATTATACCCCCACAGCAGCTATTTTGGGTCATGCCACGCCTTCCCTCATGACAGCCAATGGCTAGCACCAACGGCACTTCCCCCAAAGGTGCCCACTGACCCAGAAAGGCCGTTAGCGTCGGGGAATTCTGATGTGCCATCTGAGCTGATACCTTTCAAGAGCCAGGGTGGCGTGGGAGTTAAGAGTGTTGGGCTAGGACCTGGGAGGTCAGGGTTCAAATCCCAGCTCAGACCTTGGGCCATTCCCAATCTCTCAGCCTACCCTTCCTCACAGGGTTGTTGTGAGGATAAGATGGGGAGGGGGGAGAGAACCACGTACACCACCTTGAACTCCTTGGAGGAAAGGTAGGGTGTAAATGTATTAAATAAAATTAATTGTTCCTTCTTGCGCAGATCGGCCAATACTGACAAGTGTCCCTGGAATACTGGCATTATTTCAGACCATTGTCGTTCCTTCCTTCCCCGAAAGCCCCAGGTATCTACTGATTCAGAAAAATGATGAAGAAAGCACCATGCTAGGTAACCATATACATGAGGGGTCGTAACATTCAAAGTCTTATTAGTGTTTACCTGAGAAGACAGTCTTAATTACAACTGCTAACACCTAGTGCTTTTCTGGCTGAAACATGGTGTTGTATGTTTGGTGGGGTGAGTCTGGGTGGCCTCTTAGGCAACACTCCAAATCCGTCATTCTTGGTTCTCAAAGAGAGAACAGCTGAAATCATTGTACTGAATCAAACCATTGGTCCATCTAGCTCAGTACTGCTTAAACTGACTGGCAGCAGCTCTCTGGGGTTTCAGGCAGGGATCTCATCTAACCCTTCCCAGCGGGCCTTTTCAGTGGTGGCTCCCCTCTTGTGGAGTACTCCAGTGTCTTCTTTCAAGGTGACCTCAGTTGTGTTTGTGGGATGTAATCCATTGGTGCAGTCAAATGCAACATTCCTTATTTCCCTAAAGTGGGCACAGGCAGAGGGACATCCAGTCCTGTTCCGCTGGCCTGGAGCATCCTCCTGGGATGATGTGACCTGGGAGATGGGCGTGGCTCTGCCTGACTCCATAAAAGAGCTGAGTCATGCAGCCATTTTCTCAATCTTGATTACTTGCTTCATTTGCTCTCTTGCTTGCTGCTCTCTTGTTGTCATGCAGTCATTTTGTTATCTTAATGTTATTTTTTGCTGTCTGCTGGCTCTCAACCAGCTGTGAACAACAACAAGCAACATAAAAAAATTCCTTCAGTAGCACCTTAAAGACCAACTAAGTTTTTATTTTGGTATGAGCTTTCGTGTGCATGCACACTTCTTCAGATACAGTGAAATAGAAGTCCCCAGGCACTTATGTAGAGAAGGGGTGGGGATGGGGAGGGGAGGGGAGGGGGTATCACTCAGAAGGGTGGTGGAAGTGGGTGATTGACTGACTGATAGCTGTTGATGACCGAAAACGACTGCAAATGGTTTTGCATGAAAAAGCAAGGGTTGAGATGGCTGAAGATCGCTTATCATGTATAATGAGATAAGAATCCGATATCTCTGTTCAAACCAGGTCCCTCCATGGTTTTGAGCTTGGTGATAAGTTGTAAATTTAATTGCTCATCTTCTATCATTGTGTATGCCATCAAATGCCAACAGTGCCCTTCAGCTCTCTATATTGGACAAACAGGCCAAACCCTACGCCAAAGGATAAATGGACATAAATCTGACATCAGGAACCAGAAGACAGAAAAACCAGTAGGAGAACACTTCAATCTCCCAGGACATTCTATACAAGATCTCAAAGTAGCTGTCTTACTACAAAAGAATTTCAGAAATAGACTGGAAAGAGAAGTTGCTGAATTACAACCCTCTACATAAGTGCCTGGGGACTTCTATTTCACTGTATCTGAAGAAGTGTGCATGCACACGAAAGCTCATACCAAAATAAAAACTTAGTTGGTCTTTAAGGTGCTACTGAAGGAATTTTTTTATTTTACTTCGACCCAGACCAACACGGCTACCTA
The DNA here is from genome assembly GCF_965207765.1 of Zootoca vivipara. Classification (NCBI taxonomy): domain Eukaryota; kingdom Metazoa; phylum Chordata; class Lepidosauria; order Squamata; family Lacertidae; genus Zootoca; species Zootoca vivipara. Next base: position 13,709,516 of record NC_142589.1, read on the forward strand.
CCTGTAACAAGCAACATGTCGGCTAATAATATACTGACAATATTTTCTTAGAACACTATACTGTATCGATATTCATAAACAGAAGACATATAATATGTGCCTGGAGTCACAAACTAATAAGAATCAGATAAATAGAAAAAGAACTACCAGACTTTTAGAGAACATCTGAAGGCAGCCCTGTTTAGGGAAGCTTTTAATCTTTAAGAAATTAGTGTATTCTAATATTTCTGTTGGGAGCCGCCCAGAGTGGCTGGGGAAACCCAGCCAGATGGGCGGGGTATAAATAATAAATTATTATTATTATTAAATGTTCCATAACCAGGAAGGGTAGGATTGGTAAGTCACTGTCAAGGAACACTGAAATAGAGGCAGAATGCCTTTCCACAGTCAATATCCTATCCAAAATATAGTTAGAAGCACGGTGGGTGCTATGGGCACAACACAACAAATGTGAGGTGATGGGTGCTCCAAATGTCACAATAGGGTGCTCTGAGCACAGAAGCAGACAGAACAGTTCTTCCAGGATAATGAACTGTTTCAATGATGGATCTTCATCAGTAAATTAATAATCCCCAAAGGTACATCAAATGGCTGTGGATCAGCGATCAGTCAAAAGCGTAGTAAGCTCTCAGCCGGCAGCACATGAGTTCAGTCTACCTATGAGATGAACTCACAGTTTATTGTGTAACCACTAAGTAAAGCCTGCCTTTCTAGGATCAAATTGTGAACTGAAATGTGAGTAAACGTTTTGTTACTTTACTCAGAAAGACTCTTGTGTCTTTATTCTTTGAAGAGGGATCAAAGGGGGAACACCAGGAATAAACTTGGCTAAAAGATTCAGGTGAATCTGCAAACTAGCTTCCAGCTATATTGAGGGGAATTTGCTCTGCTACATCACTTCACTAGCGTGAGTGAAGGAAGGATAATACTTATTCAATATACCCTTTCCTACTATCTTTAACATTCCCACAGTGTTTTCCGTGAAGCTCCGTTGAATGTAGCAGAACACCCATCAATCGACTGATTGATTGATTGATTGACAGGTAACAGAACTAGAACACCATTCTCTTGACACGGAAGCAGCTTATGTTTGCAGTGCTCCCAAACACTTAGCTTTGGTGCATTCAGAACAGCTCCTCCTCGGTGTGTTTCTCCAGAGTGACCCTAGGAGCCAATTCTCAGTGGCCGACTCACCTCTCTTCACTCAGATTGGCTCCAAGCATCACAACGGGTGAGGCAGAATGTCTTCTCGGTGGACAAAAAGCTGGCTGGGATGCTGGAGATTGGGAACCTGCTGCAGAAATTGTAACTGGTCTTTGGCCTACACCTCTTGTGTTTGGTATTGAAAGAAACTCTCCCCACCAGCCTCCGTCCCCCGCGATTCAAAAGCTTTCCATTGCTGCTTCTTTCCAGCCTTGAAGAAGCTGAGGCACCATGAGGACGTGCAGGAGGAGATAGAAGAGCTGCAGCAGGAGAAGTTGGCTGAGAAGGGAGAGAAGAACATGAACTCACTTAAGCTGCTTTGCTTCCCAAGCCTGCGGTGGCAAGTCATCTCAGTCATGATCTTGATGTGCGGCCAACAGCTCTCTGGAGTCAACTCAGTAAGGAAGGCAATATCCACAAGCGCTTAGAACAAGAGAGGGGAAGTGGGACCTTTGGCCATCCAGGTGTGGCTGACATACAACTCCTATCAAGCCCAGCAAGGATGGCCAATGGCTGCGGGTGTTGAGAGTGATGGGCAATTCCAGGGCACTTCCAATGAAGCAGAGCGTTGGAAGATTCAGGACGGGTGAAAGGAAGGACTTCTTAATAGTTAAACAATGGAACTATGGCCCCACACAGGAGGCCGCCATGGCCACCAGCTTGGATGGCTTTAGAAGAGGATGGGGCGAAATTTGTGGCGCAGGCAGGGTCACAAGCAGTATGGGTGGAGCTTGTTTTGCATCAAATCTCCGCCAGCCTTTTGGGGGGCCCAGTGGCCATGTTTGGAATGTTGAGGGGAGTGCTGTGTGGATACCAGTCACAAAATGGCTGTTGGGGGGGGGAGGAGAGGAGACGTGAAACAAAATGGCTGCCATATCCAAAAGAGCAGAAAATGGAGCAGATGGTGTGTGGATGCTGTTACAACAGCTGCCCCACCAACGGGGAGGATGGGAGGAAGGCACCTACATCAGCAACTCTCTCCGAGACAGAAGCTCTTTGATGCTTGAGCTTGGGTGCTGCTTGCAAGTTTCCTGTAGGCATCTGGGTGGCCACTGTGAGAACAGGGGTATTTTTATGTTCTCATGCCCTTTCCCCGTTTTCAGAATGAGGAGGAAGGGTGAGTGTTCAGTCCTGGCTTCCTTTTGGGCATGTTTAAGGGGGCATGTTCAATGCACGAGTCTGCAGGAACTGAGCACAAAGAGCAAACAATCTCAAGCAGACTGTAGATTTTTGAGACCTTTCACAGGTACCACGAGGGGTACACCCGCCCCTCTTGGACACGACTGTAGTGACCTCCGGTTCCCATATAGCCAGAGATTCAGGCGATTGCCTGCCTATGTATGTTGGCAACTGCAAACAGTTCTTGTCTGTGCAGAAGAAATGTGAAGAGATGGATTTAAGGCTGGAAAAGAAACAAAAATGGACCAATTTTCCCACCCCTAGTTTGGAGTTGGAGAGAAAGGATCTTGGGCTTCGTTTTGTAGACAGTGCCCCCAAACCCTGAGTCAGCAACGGGACCATCGCCCAGTAAGCTAAAAGTCTCAGTTGTTTTGGTCTCATTTCAGGTATACTTTTATACAGAGAGAATCTACCTGTCTACAGGAACTGACCTAAAATATGTCCCGTACATCCGTTTAGCGTCAAGCACTGCCATCATCATTACAGTCTTTGTTGGGGTAAGCCTGCCTTACTTTCGCCTTTTTTTCCTGACCCTTAAAGTCTCAAAGCTCAGTCTGCTCCAAAGGATGTTCCTGTGCTGCAAACATTAGCAGCAGTTTTGTGCCAGCACTTAGGAATGCAGGATGGCACCTTATACCAAGTCAGACCCTTGGTGCATCTAACTCTGTATTGTCCACACTGACCGGCAGCAGCTCTCCAGGCTTTCAGCCTTTCCTGGCCCTACCTGGAGAGGCTGCAGGGGGTTGAACCTGAGACCCTCCTGCATGCAAAGCAGGTGGTCTGCCAATGAGCCACAGAGAGCCAGTGTGGTGTAGTGGTTAAGAGCGGTAGACTCGTAATCTGGGGAACCGGGTTCGCGTCTCCGCTCCTCCACATGCAGCTGCTGGGTGACCTTGGGCTAGTCACACTTCTCTGAAGTCTCTCAGCCCCACCCACCTCACAGGGTGTTTGTTGTGGGGGAGGAGGGGAAAGGAGATTGTTAGCCGCTTTGAGACTCCTTCGGGTAGTGATAAAGCGGGATATCAAATCCAAACTCCTCCTCCTCCTCCTCCTCCTCCTCCTCCTCCTCCTCCTCCTCCTCCTCCTCCTCCTCCTCCTCCTCCTCCTCCTCCTCTCTTCTTCTTCTTCTTCTTCTTCTTCTTCTTCTTCTTCTTCTTCTTCTTCTTCCTTTCTTTCTTTCCCTTGCTGTTATATTCTCTAGATATTTATCGTCGACTTACTGGGGCGAAAGTTACTGCTGCTCATTGGTTTCGGCATGTGCACCATCTTCTGCATCGTATTAACCGTGAACCTTGAACTTCAAGTTGGCATGCAAGAGGTATGATCAGAGTTCAAGAGCACATTTCCAGCTGGGCAAAAATACACAGAAGGAAGGTGTGTGGAGCAAGGCTGATATGGCCTTGGAATAGGTTGCAGCTCTCTATAAAGGAGCGTGAGTGACTCAAGGCCTCACATTAACATCACTCCTATTTACACAGTTGATACATGGGGATGATGATAATAATAATAATAATAATAATAATAATAATAATAATAATAATAATAATATATCATTTATACCCCGCCCATCTGGCTGGGTTTCCCCAGCCACTCTGGGCGGCTTCCAACAGAAAAATGAAATAAAATAATCTATTAAACATTAAAAGCCTCTGCCTTCAGGTGTCTTCTAAACACCTGGTAGCTGTTTTTCTCTTTGACATCTGATGGGAGGGCATTCCACAGGGCAGGTGCCACCACCGAGAAGGCCCCCTGCAACTTGGCTTCTCGCAACGAGGGAACCGCCAGAAGGCCCTCGGTACTGGACCTCAGTGTCCGGGCAGAACGATGGGGGTGGAGATGCTCCTTCAGGTATACTGGACCGAGGCCATTTAGGGCTTTAAAGATCAGCACCAACACTTTGAACTGTGCTCGGAAACATACTGGGAGCCAGTGTAGATACCTTATCAAAATGGTCATATTTGGTTTGGCTTCTAACAACCCTTCTGTGCAGCATAAGGTGCTTGAAAAGGACCGGATCTTTCCCTTGCTATCCCATCAGAGATGCTCCTCTGGCACTGCACATTTTCAAGAAGGGGGGCCAGGCCTCCCCCAAACCCTGCGGCAATCCTCAAGAGGATTCGCCAGGACGAAGATGCTTGGCTCTGCCGTGTCCTTTTGAGAATCGCCAGGGATGTGGCATGGTGAAGCATGTTCGCAGGCCAAGTCGACCTGGCCAGGTTGCGGGGGGGGGGCGTGATGCATGTGGCATCATGCACATACGGTCATTCCCCCCCCCCACAATTTTGGGTGCAAGTCAGTGCCGCTGTCCTCTGGAGTCTTCCCAATGGGAAGTGATCTCTCATGAGTAAACAGCGTCTGAATGACCAGTAGTATCAGGGATTACATCAAAAGCGCTTTGCCCAAACCTAACAAGCTTGACACTCTCCCACAACTCTCTCCAACAGGGAGATGCCAAAAGGATGTCTTATGCCAACTCGTTTCTCATCAATATTTTCCTCCTGGGACATGCCATCGGACCTAGTAAGTGCTCAGGTGATACGCAGAATTCCTTGGAGGATGTGCAGGATGTGAAGAGCAAAAGGTTTCAAGGATCGAGGGTGGTCAGGCATCCAAAGCCTTTATTTATCCTCAGCCCCTTCCACTACAGTGGGTCAGGAGCCAGAGTCAGGTGTAGATCAGCAATATAAAAAACACGGTGCCAGCAAAAACTCTTTTCAAAACAGCGCAGGCCTAATGATCCCAGCAATTTTTCCCTTTCCAGTGACGTTAGGCTGCCTCCCTCCTTCTCCTTCCACTGACAGCTGAAGACTGTTTTATTCTGGCAGGCCTTTGGGAACTGACTGTTTTGTTGTTGTTTTTAAAGAAAGGGCTGTGGTGTTTTTAGTGTTTTTATTATCTGCATTTAAACAGATTTTGGGCTTGTTACAGGTAGGTAGCCGTGTTGGTCTGATGTAGTCGAAACAAAATTTTTTTAAAAAATTCCTTCCAGTAGCACCTTAGAGACCAACTGAGTTTGTCACTGGTATGAGCTTTCGTGTGCATGCACACTTCTTCAGATACACTGAAACAGAAGTCACCAGACCCTTATGTATAGTCAGAGGGTGGGGAGGGGTATTACTCAGAAGGGTGGGGGGAATGGGTGATTGGTTGATAGGAGTGGTAAACCTGTTGACGACTGTTAACGACTGCAATTGGTCTTGCAGGAAAAAACAAAGGGTGAGATGGTTAAAGAAAGCTTTATCATGTATAATGAGATAAGAATCCAATGTCCTTATTCAGACCAGGTCTCTCCATGGTTTTAAGCTTGGTAATGAGTTGCAATTCAGCAACTTCTCTTTCCAGTCTGTTTCTGAAATTTTTCTGTAATAAGACAGCTACTTTGAGATCTTGTATAGAATGTCCTGGGAGATTGAAGTGTTCTCCTACTGATTTCTCTGTCTTGTGATTCCTGATGTCAGATTTATGTCCATTTATCCTTTGGCATAGGGTTTGGCCTGTTTGTCCAATATAGAGAGCTGAAAGGCACTGTTGGCATTTGATAGCATATACAATGTTAGAAGATGAGCTATTAAATAGTCCTGAGATGGTATGTTGGATGTTGTTGGGGCCAGTAATGGTGTTGTCCGGGTGTATGTGGCAGCAAAGTTGGCATCTGGGTTTATTGCAGGCTCTGGTACCAGTGTCCATGTTACGTCTGGTGGTTGTATTATTGTGGGTGAGGAGTTGTTTAAGATTGGGTGGCTGTCTGTAGGCAATGAAAGGTCTTCCTCCCAGAGCTTGAGAAAGAGATCTGTCATTGTCTAGGAAAGGTTGTAGATCTCTGATGATGTGCTGTATTGTTTTAACAGATTTGGGGCTTGTTTGTTTTTTCATTGTTTTAATCCCATTACAGTTTATTGTAATGGGATTAAATATGGGATTACAGTTTTGTAAGAGCCCTTGAGTCACAGGTTCTGTGGAAAGAGCATGGTACAAAATAATAATGAAAATGGGTTTCCAAGACTGAAGAACACTAATCTACTGGGCTTTGTAGTGAACCGCAGAAGTGCCACGATCCTGTTTTCTGCTGATGTTTGTTAATGGTATGTTCAGAAAATCTCCGAATGAAAATAGTTTGTAGCACTTTACATGAAAAACCCATTAAAAATAGAATGCCATTTTGAGGGCAATGATTTTATATTATTAATGATTGTTTCAAAGATTTCTAATCTGCTTTTCAGGGGCGGACTTCACAAAGTGGTGTAGAAAATAAGCATCAAAGTATGGCCCAACTGTAAAACTTTTGTTAAAATCTGCTTTCTGGTTAAAAATATATATAACAACAAATGACCCCAACAAAATACCTCAATGTACAGGGATTTGTTTTGTATTGTTTTGTTCTTTTTGTTTTAACTATTTACTTGCGTTTTAACCTTGTATTTTATCCTGTGAACCACCCTGAGATCGTGTCATGAAGGGCAGCATATAAAGCCAATAAATAACAACAACAACAACAACAACAACAACAACAACAACAACAACGAGAAAATAAAATATATAAACAGTTAAGCAGTTACTAAACAATACAGTAAAGATAGAGGCAAGATTAAAACACTTTAAAAATAGCTCTTTTTTTAAAAAAAAAATCTCTTCCCAACGAGCAGTGAACCCTTTCCTCTACGCAGGTGCTCTTGCCAACCTGATAACAGCAGAGATTTTCCTTCAGTCCTCGCGGTCCTCAGCCTATGTGGTCGGGGGATTTGTGCATTGGTTCCTAAACTTCTTCAGCATTATGGTCTTCCTCAATATACAGGTGAGTGATTCCGGTGGTCCGTGGGTGTTCTGAACCTTCTACAGCGAAGGGCTGTAGCTCAGCAGTAGAGCATCTGCTTGGCATGCAGAAGGATGTTGAGGACAACTGCCTTGTCCCTCACTAGTCCATCTAGCTAAGGACTGTCTACACTGACTGCCAGAGGCTCTCTAGGGTTTCAGATAGGGAGTCTTTCTCAGTCCTACTTGCAGATGTCGGGGGTTGAACTGAGCACCTTCTAATCTACATGCAAGGCAGATGCTCTGACACTGAGCTATGGTATTTCCTGTAAAAACAAACAAACAAAATGTAAGATTCTAGTCCTCTTAATTCTAGGTAAAGGGTTGAATAAGAACATAAGAAGCTGCCTTATATCAAGCCAGACCTTTGGTCTATCTAGCTCAGTTGTGTCTACACGGACTGGCAGTGGCTCTCCAAGGTTTCAGAGAAGGAGCCGCTCCCAGTTTCACCTGGACTTGCTAGGGATTGGATTTGAGGCCTCCTACCCCTGAGCCGGCGCTGTGGGTTAAACCACAGAGTCTAGGGCTTGCTGATCAGAAGGTCGGCGGTTCGAATCCCTGCGACGGGGTGAGCTCCCGTTGCTCGGTCCCAGCTCCTGCCAACCTAGCAGTTCGAAAGCATGTCAAAATGCAAGTAGATAAATAGGGACCGCTACAGCGGGAAGGTAAACAGCGTTTCCGTGTGCTGCTCTGGTTCGCCAGAAGTGGCTTCATCATGCTGGCCACATGACCTGGAAGCTGTACGCCGGCTCCCTCGGCCAGTAAAGCGAGATGAGCGCGCAACCCCAGAGTCGGTCACGACTGGACCTAATGGTCGGGGTCCCTTTACCTTTACCTTTTACCCCTGAGCCACAGCCATGGGCGTAGCCTGGGGGGAGGGCAGCTGTCCTGTCCTCCCTCAAAAATCAAGTAATTAAATAAAAATAAAAGTATATAAATTGTAGAAAGATACTGGCAGATTTTTTCCAAGCACTTGGTGTCAAAAGAAAGGAATTTAAAACAACTGCTGTTGAGACATTTCATTCTGGATCTGCTGGACAGAGCCAGACAGAGGATGATGACAGGTAGGTTTCTGCCAATAAATCCTGGCTACGCCTATGGCCACAGACCTTCCCCGCCTTAAGCAGGATGGATAATGCACATTCCATGCCCACCCTCACCTTGTCCCAATACTTCTGTTCTGGGGTGTTCCTAGAGAGTGGGAGATGGAAACCAAGCCTTATGAGGAACAGTTGAAGGAGTTTGGTATGTTTAGCCAGGAGAAGAGAAGACAGAGCAGTGATAGAGAATTGTAGAGTTGGACTCAAGTGTCATCTGGTAGCTATCTTCAAATATCTGAAGGGCTGCCGCATAGAATACAGAGCAAGCTCCCCACCCTCACCCACTGCTCCAGAGGGCAGGGCCCAAACCAATTAATTCAAATGGCAAGAAAGAATATTCCAGGTAAACATCAGGAAGAACTGTCGACAGTAGAACCAACTATCTTGGAGGATTCTCTGGCTATAACTTGTGCATTGTAGCAGGGGCTGGGACCAGAACACCCTTGCCAGGGGGTCCCTTCCAACTCTACAATTCTATGATTCTACGAGATAACCTGGCTTTGAGATCCTTGAAGAAAAAAAGCACTGGGAAATATAATGTGCTAAATAAATAAGCTTATGCCTTTCTGTGGGTGGAAAAAACCCACTACAGTATAGATAAGTCATAAAATTTAAATCTTTATAACAAAAGGGGGGGAAACCTCTATGTAAAATCGCATACAAAAATTTCTTGCTCTACAGCGCCATCTGGTGTTGCAAGTTTATAACACATTTAAAACTCAGTTTTTTGACTCATGTTGCTGAGTCCTGTTTTCCTCTGTGTG